>NC_072476.1:98029056-98629056 GCF_027574615.1 Eptesicus fuscus | reverse complement strand
GCTGGCAGAGAACTTTCATCCCCAAGGGTTGACCTTAGCCTTTCTTACCTATTTGTATTAGAAGATAAATCAGGAATAATTCAACACACCATCTTTAATGATAGATTTTCAAAGAGTTGGACTGTTCCCTGAAAAGATGTTTAGGTATCTTCCCAATGTCACTCAGATGACACCACAAGCCAATTTGCAGACATTTTTAGCCATCCTATATAATAAAACCCTAATATGCAAATTGACTGAACAACAGAACGACCAGTCACTATGACACGCAATGACCACCAGGGGGGCAGACACTCAAAGCAGGAGCTGGCCCCTGGTGGTCAGTGTGCTCTCACAGGGGAGCGTCGTTCGGCCAGAAGCCGAGCTCACGGCTGGCGAGCACAGTGGCCATGGCAGGAGCCTCTCTCGCCTCCACTGCAGGCTGGTGGTAAGGAGCGAGGGATCCCAGACTGCGAGAGGGTGCAGGCTGGGCTGAGGGCTACCCCCCCCCCCCGCCCTCTCCCCCAGCCCCCCAGTGCACAAATTTTACCGGGCCTCTAGTATGCCTATAAATGCATACAGAAAAGTAGATGCCTTGATATACTCACCATTAAACAGAAAAGAAAATCCACCACAAATCTCAATGATCTCTGCAGGATAGCCCAATACTGTCTATTTTCCCACTGGATATACCAAAATTTTGTCTAAAATCGTTCCTCCCTATTCTAGAAAAAAATCTTTCTTATACTATTTATTCAATAATTGTGGTGACTAGCATTCCCAAGGTTACCCTTCTGAGCTATGTGACCTTAAGTACTCCTGTTCTGTGTCCTAGAAGGAGCCCTCGATTCCATGCATCTACCTCATGACTGGCCACCGGTGAAAGACACAAAGGCAGTGAGTTGCTCAGGGGACCCATGATGGAGCCTACTCCACATAGCCCATTGTCAGCTGCACTTAGCTAAGCCAACCAGCTCTTCTTTCTTAGAAATAAACTGGGAAGAATCAAATAGCAACAAGAGCTAAAGTTGAAATGAGCTGGGCAAGCCAAAGTAATAAAGAGGCTGTGAAGCCCCGTGGTATTGGGGGAAAAATAGAGCCAACGCTGACACCAAATAGTATCAGTAGGAAGATGAATATGCACAAGGAAGGGAAGACCACTAGAGCACATTAATTATGGAATGTTAGGTTGGAGATAAGTCTAGCTGCTTGTGTCTCCAGAGGTGCCTCAGAGTCAGATCCAGCAGCTAATAGGCAAAGACACAAGGTCTCTGTACTTAAATATCTGGAGCATCCCAGCTTCCCTTATGTACGTACATGCATCCTCACAGCAAGCACTGCTTGTTCCTCCCCAGTTACTTGAGCAGGGTTGACTAAGACTATTCTTTGACACAAGGAATGACTAATAGAAATGTGCCCCACTGTATCAACCTTTCCCTTCAGGAACATTGGGACAATGAACATGGTACACAAATATTATCATTGTTGAATCTTCAGAGCCTAAGGTAGTGGCTGATACATAGCAAGCACTCAGTGAAAGTTTGTTTAATTCATAAATTAATGTCTGAGTAAAAGAAATACCAACCAAAATATTCATTTTTTTTAAAGTTTCTCTATTTTCAAACCAATGTCTCCACATACAAATGTTTAAAAGAAGCATAGAAATATCAGTTTATATCATAATTTCTACTAATAATATACCTTCAGAGACAGAGAAATCTTAAGAAATCAGTACAATATTTTTAAGTATAAGCAGAGATACAAATAGTATAACTGTGTCCCAGAGCAAAGTCTAATCTAGCCCATTCCTGTCACTGAACATCCAAAAGATGCCCCCTGCTTTCTCCTCCAATAACAGGGGGCCTACTTCCAGAAAGGAGGAAGGAAGGAAGGAAGGAAGCGAGGGAGGGAGAGAGGAAGAGGGAAGGAGTGAGGGAGGATGAAGGCTCTAAGCCCCCTTCCACTCCACACAGCTTATATTTCCCTCAGGTCCTTTCCCCTTTACCACTTGTCTCTCTTTTCACCTCTCTCCTCTGAGAGCTTTGATTGCACAGAGCAGAGAGATTGCACCATTGCCTTTTAATGGCAGCCACTCACCTAGAAGCAGAGGTGTGGCCCCGCCCCCTCTGAGCTCTACTCCTCTCAGACCACCTCAGTCAATTCCCCACTCTCTGACAATTAAGTCAGGTTGTACACTAACATAAATGAGAAATAAATGGAATAGTTAGTGTTTAGATTGGAACAGACACTACAGTTCTTTCTTCCTTTCCTACTTTGTTTCTTGAATATTTTTTGCACAATGGGGAAAAATTAGAAGGAAAGCTCACCATCTCACCCTGAAACAACCCTCCCTTTAGAAGCTACCCCTACATGGAGTTGATTACACTAGGAAAGTGAATATTCATAAGCTTCAATTTTAATGCTTATGAATTCTATTCATTAAAGAGATTTTTGGATTAATTAAGCCTAAGGGTAGTTTTTGATGGATAGAATTAAATATAACCCAGAAGGTGTTAAGTAGACCTTAAATGATCCTTATATAACTTGAGAAAAAAATGAAGAACTGCCTTGAGTTCATCTAAGCAATTTCTGCTAGAAGTTAAAAGGTATAGAAACAGATTGATAAATTAACATAAACAAAGGTATATTGGGATATGAGTTGTCATTTTCTTAGCCAAATTCAGTCCTAGAGGACAAAGCTCTTCCTGTTAATGGTTAGCATGGTGATTCACTGCAGGTAATAAATAATTCTTAGTTATCCCTTAAACTCTCTGTGCCTTGCTCTAATTATTTCATTGTGATAAAATCAGTGCTATCTAGCTGTATCCAAATAAAATAATTTAGCTATCAACTATAGAAAAATTTCTTCCGAAGTATTTTATTTCAGAAAAGACAAAGTTGTTTGTTAAAAGAATGTAATTTTTGTTCTCTTCATAGATGTGTAAATCATACCATAAACAGCACTATTCTTTACAGTTGCAAAATAACAGCAATAAAAAAACAAGTCCTCCATATTTATTTTTTCCTCTCACAGCTTAAAAAAAAAATGGTCACTCTAATTTTTTTCCAAAAAACATTTGCTACTGGGCTTAATAGCTTGTACAATAAATTATATTTAACCTAGTAGGAAAATCTGACAGAATTATAAGCCTTAGAAAAACAATGCTATAATGGAGAGTTTGGTAAATTGTGTTTAAAAAAATCCAACAGAATAAATTTGAAAATCTAATTGGCTTTATTAAGCAATTCATGAATTAGGCAGCATCCCATTTAGCAACTAGAAGGGCAGTCCGAGGCATTGGACAATTGGAAGGTTTTTATAGGCAGAAGGGTGTGGCAGGGGATTTATTAGCAAAAGAAAAGGAAGGATTATTTTTAGACCAGGGCATCTTCTTTTGAGGAAAACAGGTAAAGGATGGCAATGTTTTTATCAAGTAGCTTAACTCTTCTTCCATTATGGCAGATGACCTCCCTGAAGCTTGACCAGAAAATCCCAAACTGGTTAATGAAGATTATATTTCTGGGAGAGGTTGAAAGCGAAATTAAATCAGTATTGATTAACTGTACCATAGTATACAGCAACTATGAGAACGAGGAATAAAAAAATGATGTATGCATTTTCTCAGTTTATCTGCAAAAGTATGTACAAATTATAAATCTTCACAGAGCGCCTTTGATTCTCCTATGCGTGCCTATATAATGCTATCCATGAGTATAGCTCCTTAAATATATACCACCGGGAAGAATAGGAGAATAGCACAAGCATCATACAGTATTTAATGTTTTCCAAATAATGACCTGTTGCTTTTGATTTGGATAAAGCAATGGTAAGACAGTAGATTAATGTAAAAACAAAATAATGACAACAAAACAAATCTCCCTTGGAAGGGCACATAGCTGGGATTAGTACTGATACTTCTCATTGGCAATCTGAATGTATATTTCTTGCTTAATCAAGAAGAATTTTTCATACTGATTCCAAAGTCTTGCACATATTAAGCCACACACTACCCCACTATGGCAGACTGTAATAGCCAAAGGAGGTTGGCCACAGGCAACCGAAGGCAGGGTGGGTGCCCTGAGTAAGAAACATTTCTGGCACTCCCTAAAAATTCCTAAATTAACTTTGAATCACAAATGGAGGTGTTTTCTCAATAGTCCCCAGGGCTGAGTAGAACACAGTCTGTCCTGATCTTACCCTAGAGGCAAACTGCATACTCCATTCACTAACTCAATGACTTTGGGCAAGTTACTTAAGCTACTCTTGAGTAAGTCTTCTCACCTGGTTGCAATATGGCTATGGTGCAGCTTGTTTTCCTGTGTATGTTACTTGCAGTTGAGTGGGCTCCAGCCCCTGGCCACTATGAATGAGTGATGTCCACAATATTCTGTCCTTTAAGAGTCAGCTCTTATAGACTCATGCCTAGGCTTTCTTTATGGAGTCAATCCATCTCATATTTGGTCATTCTCAGCTCCTGCTGCCTGTCTGGGTGATAAGATTCATGGGTCAGAGAAAAAGAGGTCAGAGAGGCAGTGGACTTTTCACATGGGGAAGAGAAGTGAGCTTCGTTGGCTCAGTGGATAGAGCATTGGCCTGCAGACCAAAGGGTCCCAGGTTCAATTCCAATCAAGGGCACATGCCCAGGTTGTGGGCATTCAGGAGGCTGCCAATCAGTGATTCTCATCATTGATCTTTCTCTCTTTCTCTCCCTCTCTGAAATCAATAAAAATGTATTTTTTTTAATAAAAGAAGTGAGCTTCTGATACGAGAAAGGAAATAATACAAACAAAGTAGAAATTCCTAGAGAGATAAAAATGACTTTGGTAACTAGCTAACTTTGAAGTGCTTCAGGAAAGCCTGGAGGGAGTAGGGGGAGAGAGGACAAAAAATTAGAAACATTACCACAATGTCTGGAGAGAATTGGGTAGATAAAGGATCACAAGAAATTCCAGAATTTTGCTCTATTCTATGGTTACTGAATACTAAGAATGCATCCTCCTTCACCTCACCTTACCTACTCTTGGGTTTTGTTTGTGTATTTTTCCTCCCATTGACTATGGTAAAAAAATAAATTAATTATTTTGTATGCTGAGTTTCATGTTTCTTTAAGCCACACACCAATTTTCATTAAGCCTCCAAGTTATCTTCATTTTATATAAATCACTTACCAAAACACACATAAAAATGAATTTTTTATTTTTTGCATAAATGGGATCACACTATACATATATCTATTTTTTTAACTTGATAATGTATCATGGATATCTTCCCACACCAGTATTCATAGACTTACCCCATTAAAATTATTTTTTCTCACTGCATAGTATTCCATAATGTATGTAGAACAGAATATATTTACATTGTTTCTTCATTTCTCTTATTACAGATAATATAGTGTGATATAGTAATTTATTTTTCCTAATGAATACATAGTTATCTTAATACCACATATTAAATAATCTGAATTTTCTGTGATAACTTGAAATATCAATGTTATATACAAAATTCCCTTATTCCAAACATAGAGACACACTGCACACCCATACATACACAAACTCATATTTCTGTACTTTGTGGTTTTTTATTAATCTATGTGACTTCTGCTTTTTTGAAAATTAAAATAAATCTACCTTTATAATATAATTATAATATATTAGGGCATTTTATCCCACCAGGATTTTTTGCACATTTTCATATTTTCTTGATTTGTTTGCAATCAACTTTAGCATTCATTTTTCAAATCCATGCAAATTTCTTTAGTCTTTATTTCTATATCATTGCTTACTTAAGTTAACTTTGAAAACTTTATATTATCATCATATTTACTCCTTCCATCCCGGATATATAATAGTCCTGCATTGTTTTTAAGTTTTCTACAATTTCTGAAATGAATTTACCTGTCCTAGATTCTAATAAGTGCATATTTACACACTTTCCTGTTTCTAAATGCAGAACACATATCATAATGAATATATTTATGGTCATATTTATATTTGTTTTTTCAAAGTAGCGTAATTGAGTCATATATATAGAATTTTAGAGTCAGGAAAGTGTTGTGTCTCTATAATAGAACAAAATAGCATTTCTCTACATAGTTTAAAAATATTATTACAGCCGAAATCGGTTTGGCTCAGTGGATAGAGCGTTGGCCTGCAGACTGAAGGGTCCCAGGTTCGATTCCGGTCAAGGGCATGTACCTTGGTTGCAGGCACATCCCCAGTAGGAGGTGTGCAGGAGGCAGCTGATCGATGTTTCTCTCTCATCAATGTTTCTAACTTTCTCTCCCTCTCCCTTCCTCTCTGTAAAAATCAATAAAATATATTTTTAAAATATTAGTACATATTTTATATATTTTTGGCATTGTTTTTAGTCTATCTGTGGTTGCCTTCACAAGAGTGTAAGGTTCATTTATTGTTATAAATTATTTAAATTATATTTCTAATCTATTTGGTAATCATTTAAAATAACATTGATAATATTTTTTAAAAATATATATATATTTTATTGATTTTTCACAGAGAGGAAGGGAGAGGGATAGAGAGCTAGAAACATCAATGAGAGAATCCCATAACCAAGGTACATGCCCTTGACCGTAATCGAACCTGGGACCTTTCAGTCCGCAGGCCAACACTCTATCCACTGAGCCAAACCAGTTTCGGCTATCATTGATAATCTTATTATCATTTAGCAATCACCTGTTTTATGAACTTGATGTGCATAGATCAGATTTTCTTAAATAAAAATACCTCTTGTACTCTTGTGTTAATGTTTTCTATTAACAGTTTGCACACAAATCAATTTGTGTGAATCAATTGACTAATTTCAATGGTATTAACTCAATATTGCAATTAGTGGTATTTGTGTTACAGAACAAGTGTTTAAAGAAAGCAGATGCTATGACAAGAACATCAGGTATTTAATGATAAGAACCATCCTCATTAACAAGGCTACTTGTCCCAAGGTCAACGAAGTCAAGTAAATCAGAAGCCAGGATTCTATAATTAGAAGCAAATAAATCCAGTCATTATCAATAATGTGTTAACAATATTAATCTCTTCATAAGGTAGGCTTAACCTGATGTTTAAGAGAAATGCCTTATATACCCTTTGAAAGTTTATCTTAATTGATGCCATACGAGAGGTCTAGCATCTAGGAAGCAATTATGAAGTATCAAGATGTTTCTGAGATCTCACAGTCCGTGAGTACAAAGGAATTAGGTTAATAGCAACACCCCAGATATCTGAGCCCCCTTAGAAGATCACTCACCTCTAAGAATTTCAGGAGCAGTTTTCCCACAGAGACATGAGTAAACCCATTCAGTTACATGAGACTTTTCAATACCCCTGCTATCTGCTTTTGTGGGACTTTGTCTACTGTCTCTCTCTAGGTGCCTGGGAGTCCCTGCAAACAACACATATGCCGGAGGTTAAGCAGGGAGACTCTGTTACTCTTGGGTGTAGGATGTGGAGGAGGAAGAAATTTTGTTTTATCCTCCTAGGGTCTCTGGCTTGTCTAATAATTAAATTTACATAAGACATTAATAAGAGAAAATAACTAACTTTAAATACATACATATATATAGGAACCCCACCTACATGAAAGAGTCAGAGACCCCACATACAGTTCAGAAGCAGAAAGGTAAAAGGAAGTATATGTGGCATTCTAATCTAAGGATGAGGTAAGGCATCTTGGAGCTTCAGATGGGGAAAAGGTCATAGTAGGACAATAAGAACAGCCATTCAGTAATTAGAAGTTGCCCCTGCCCTGTAGATAACTCATAAAAATTATCTCTGATAATAACTCATATTTTCGGCAAGAATCATTTTAGATACTTGTAGGTAGTTAAGGGAGGAGCAGAAGTTTCTCCTGAGCCCACAGCATCTCAACTGACTTCAGCTCAAAAGAATCCACATGCCAAAGTAGCATATTTTGGGAGACCTGTTCTTAACCCCTTCAAGGGAGTGAAATTATCTGTTCAGGGGATTGACATTTTATGTCACTCAGTTCCATCTCCAGACTTCCTTTTCTATAGGACCGGGCATGAGTTCTGTCTAATAACTATATTAAGTATAACCATACACCAGGGATTGCGCTAAAAACTACAGGTGCAAAGGGGATTAAGACCTAGCCTCTGACTTCCGAAAGCTTCTTGTCTAGAAAAGTTTATGCTTATTAAAGAAAATAACTTTCATTTGTAATGCTAACAGCAAGACAACCAGGTAAAACATACATGGTGTCAAAACAAGCCAAAGGAAAATCGTTTGGGCAAAAAAATGAAAAAGGATCGCAAGTCAAATTTATAGAAAATATTCCTTTATTAACTTTTGGTCGAGAATATGTTTGTATATTTTCAGAAAACAACTCTGAGACCTGGTGGATTCCTGCAACAGAGAGGAATTGACAGGAGTGCTCCAGCCATGAAGACAGAAGAGAAACAGTCCAGAGATGGAAGACGCTGACCATGCCTTGCCATACTAGCAGTCAGCAGATGTGCGTCACTGCAGATTGCCCAGGACCAAACCAGAGAGCGTCGGACCTGCATTACCACCATTTGTCCACCATCCAGAACTGAAATATCATTCCTGTTATGTACACATAAACAACTGTTGGACATAGAAATCGGGACTCAAAAGAACTGTTGCCCCAGAAAGAAACTCACTATAGACTGATTCATTTGCCTCTCAGCATAACCATTATTGCTTATCTCATTTTCGGTTCCTATAAGTGTATTCCTAGTATCACATGAGCTCACTCATCTAGGGGAAATGATGAACAACATAGACTGAAGAACAAGAACAGCATTGATCAGACTGTCAGACCTCAGAGGGAAGGTAGGGGAGTGTGGGGACAAGGGAGATAGATCAACCAAAGGACTTGTGTGCTTGCATATGAGCCTAACCAGTGATCACGGACAACAGGGGGATGGGGGCATGCGTGTGGGGGGGTTTGGGATGGGAGTGGGGGGGTTGATGACAAATATGTGATACTTTAATCAATAAAGTAATTTTTAAAAAAAGAAAATAAATACAATATAGAAATAGACCAAAATTGCCTGATTGCTTCTTGAATATTTGAAGAAGTCACCTCATTTTTAATGATCATTGTCTCATATTGTCTTGAATGTGACATTGTTATTTCATCAATATCTGTCCTTTGACCCCTTAGGAGGCATTACCAGTGATGGTACAATTCAACCTTCAGACTCAAACCTAGACTTGGGCTCTGATATGCAGAGAAGGGAAAGCAAGCTTACCCCATTTATAGGCTAACCCTGAAATCAGGAGTTGCCGAGAGGGGGAAAAAAATTACAGTTTAACATTTCCAATATTTCTATATTCTGAAATATGTTTCCATTCTAAAATAACCCCTAGATGTTCACACACATTATTTGCTGGGGTATAATGTTATTAAATATAAAAAAATTAATAATATCATGCAAAAAAATTAAAGAACATGGCTTTTTGTAATCACTTATTTTCTCTCTTTTATGGATATTGTTGATAATATAGTAGAGAAAATTCCCAGGGATAATCTGCTAGTATCCATTTCCACAGGTAAGGAGATAAGTAGAGTGGCCTAGGACTCAATTTTTACCACTCCTCAAACCACTTGTAAGTGCTGACTCCAAATCTACTGTAACATAATAAAAAAAACCTGGTCTTTGAGGTTTAGATTCTTGGCACAATGGCCTCATCCACATTCCCTACACTCTAATTCCTAATCTACAATGCAATTTCTGAAGAACAATTTTCAAAGCTTCATATACATTGGAAGAGAGATTTTCTATCCACTGCCAAATGAAAAGTTAAATACCTTATTGAAATGCAGAGCAAAATCCTTTATCACCAGAGGGCAAGAGTTACTTTCAATACTTTACTTAAACGTACATGTGTTATTACTGTCTGGCACATAAAGTAGCTCAAATGCTCTCTAGATGTTTTCCTCACTTTATAGGGAAAAAAATGGTCTGTTAATGTTTTTCTTTCTTCCACAACAGCACCAAACTCTAAGCATGCCAAATCTCCTTATGCTATAACTAGGCAAAAGATTGGGGGTATTTACATATTTAAATGAAATTCATAATTCCCTCAAATTCTGACACAATTTTTTAAATGTTTCTTTACTTCATATTTCAAAGTCTCCCATGACATATGCTACCTATGAATAATATTTCTCAACCCACATGCGCCAAATATGGTGTTACTGTTCTTGCACTATTAGTCAAGTTCTTCACTAATTCTGCATAACAAAATGTTCCCAACACTTGAAGACACTTGCAAAATTTCACAATTTTTGAACTATTTTTTCCCTGAAAGCTCACAAAATTAATTCTTAGTTTTCTTGAGGAAACCAGGAAGCCAAAAGCTGATTTAAGTAGCAAAGTTTAATAACACCCATGAGGCCTTTTAACCATAGCCAGAATTGACTATTTTCACTCAACCTTTTGGTTGACTTCTACATTCAACTTCTTGTCCAAGAAATATTTTGCCTCCTCATTTGGGCCTTTTTTCCTGCTGGCCCCATATGGATAACACTCAACAGCTTTTATTCCAATCCATTTAGCCTTTAATGTTCAATTCAAACTCTAAAGGAATCATGGCCAGCCTAAGCCAAAATACAGAAAAAGGAAATGCCTTTGAATTACCTCCTTTTTCCACCATCTTCTCTTCTAAAATGCCACTTCTACCACGCCTCTTTGCCATTTTTGAATACCTCTATCTGACCATCTCTCCTTCTGTCACCCATCTTTCATCTCTTCATTCAATTCTTCTCTTCCTTTTTCTTGAAATGGAGACACACACACACACACACACACACACACACACACACACACATACACACACAAGTTCAGATATGGGGTATGTTTTGGTATGAGGGAAAAGATAAGCTGAGGAAGGAAAAAAAGGGCCAGATAATGAAAGGCCTTTTATGCCAAGCTGAAGGATCTAATTTTTTCTCAAAGACGATGGGGAATTACTGAATAATTTACAACAGAAAAATAGCAGGATCCTGTGTTAAAAAGTGTAAAAGTCAACGTTAGGTAGAGTATAAAAACACTGTCTATGAAGGCACACAGACTTAGGTGTGCATTCCAGCTCCCCTCTTCTTACCTGTGTGACTTTAGACACATTTAAGGGGTCTGATGTCTACTTCCTCCATTTATAAATGACAATAGAGCCTGCCAAGTTGTAGTGGGGAATAAATGACAGAGGGAACCTAGTTAAAACGTCTAATACATTGCCCTGTGTGCTGCTTATTCTCAACTGCCCTCCTCCTCCCCCCACTCCTCTACCTCCCATCCACTCTACACTTTGCTCCCTGCCCTGTGCCCTAGAAGTTTCATCCTTAAAGACTGAATGGTCCTGAATCCCTTGTTCTCTGTTTCTTAGCCAATAGAAGGCACCAGCAAGAGATGGGAGATGGAAAGAGAGAGGTGCTGGTGTCTTTCTTCTCTACTCTCTCCCCCTGCCCTGATACTGTGGTTCTGATGGTGGCAGCAACTTTTCAATACCAAGGCTTTTCCATAGCTCTCATTCTTACAGAGCTCCAAGAGCTTTCTCTCCTCCTGTTGCCCTTCACATTCCCCGCTCTGCTAGTCCCTGCCTGCCTCAACCTCCTCTTTCAATTTCCTTAACCTTGCCACAACTCTGTAGTTTCTCATTCAATCTCTTCAGTTGATCCATCTGCATAGAATTCTATTCCCTAACAGAATTCCATTTGGTGCATCTGGCTTATAAAGGAGCAGAGACAATGTTATAGAGAAACTGAAGCAGCAAAACGTGAGGTGGGAATGGCATTTTTCCCCTTAAGAGCACGCTCTAAAACATGCCACCCAAAGCCACATGATTGTTTTTAGCAGTAGCTTTACATGGAGTGTTCATTCTTTTTCCTTAGCATTTTAGGAAATGGTGAATTGTTGCTAAGCAGGTGGCATGAGGTTTATGCTTCAAAACCCATTATTTCCTTAGACCAGAATTCTAGAATTTTTTTCCTGAGATAAGTAGGACTCTACTAGTACACGTATGTGGGAAAGGAGAGAGTGCATCTGCCATCATAGTTCTTTCGGTGCTCAAGTCCCTGCAGTGGGAAGACAGCAATCTGGTGTAGCTATTAATATTGCAGAAGGAAAACTGACAGGAGAAGAAATTTGAAAACTCCCTAACATCAGAACATAAAACAGTTATGAATTCTTCAGCCACAGTGGTGTACTCATAGTTTGCTAGGGTCTAGGTTAAATATTAGTATAGATTTTGATTATTTTCACCAGATTTTTATAACAAACATACTTTTTTTGTGTGGGGGGATGGAGGCAAAAAACTTTAAGCCATGTAGGAACTTATAATTCATTAAAGATAAATGCTCTTCATTTACCAAAATATTTTAGCCAAATAGTAGAGTAATGGAACATTTCATAAACTCAAGTATTATCACTAAAAAGGTGAAAAGATTAAGAGCAAGACTTTCTTCTTTTATATGAAAAAGCTGGACAATATAAACTTGCAATGATATTTTTGAGGAAGTATAGTGATAAGAATACTTAATGATATTGGAGGTTGAAAAAACCTTCAACTGGGCAACTAGATAATAATCAACTTAACCAGTAAAAGTAGAAAAGAATAGCTATAGGCCAAGAAGGAGATTCTTTTATCTGTATGTCTAGATTTTCTTCTATAAGTAGGAAATATTGTCTTAGTATCAAACAAATAGAACTTGTTTTAAAAACAAGCAAATAAACAAAAAAAAAGAAAGAAAAAGATAATTTCAGTTGATCAAAAGATTTATAAAACTATTAAATCAAGGGCTTGTTCTTCACAATACAAAAGGATGTGCCACTTTCTAGAATGTGCCGCCCCATTAGAGTACAAAAGTGTTTTCTAGATCACTAATCACTCGACAGTTGAATTTGGGGCTTGAGATGAATGTTGACAAGACAGAAACTGAAAACTAAACTTTTAGGATTTGCAGCCAATAATAAGAAATTAGAATTAAATGTAAGCCTTTCTGGAATTTAAAATAAAAAGTTTGGTGAAAGTAGTAGTTCAAACAACACATGAGGAGAGAGTCTGCACAATGTTTGGCACCACCAGACACTGAAGGGAGTATTTGATTCAGGTGTGCGTACCTCTGAATTCTAGGAACCCTGACTTAAGACACAGTGGTAAGTTTTGGAGGAAGAAAAGAAGCATGGAGAAGCATGCCCATGGCAAGCGAGGGGGGGGGGGTTGAGGGGGGGAGGGGACATCACCTAATTATAGAGCTGTCAAGAGGCTGTTAGCCAGAGGAGTACTGGAAGGTGATGAGCAGGTGGACCCCGGAGGATGGTAAAGAAGAGAATAGGGATAAATTCTATTTGCTTCCCTCTCCTGTGCACTGCGATCCCAAAGGAGAGCCATGTGGCACAAAATGACAGGGACAGCCCAAGAAGGGTGGAGCCAGAGAGGGTGGCAGCCTTTGCAAACGCTGTCAGCAGCAGCAGTCAGGGATGTACAGCCTGGGCCATGCCAGTGAATGTGCTTTGTCATTTCCGTTCCAAGCATGGTACATCTTGCTTCTATGGCATTCCAAGGCTTTCTCCCCAGACTTGTAATTCCATCTCCCAGAGAAATTGCCTGTGGCCTTCACCTCCCTAACAAACTCTTTTTTGATGGATTGGCCCCTCTGGGAGCATAGTTACTGCTCAGAGAGTAGATTTGTTTTGCTTGCCATTCAAATCTGAACTTCCTATAAGTCTGAATCTCTTTCGTTCTCTCCTGTCCTCGCCAAGTCTCCCTAGAGAAATGGACCAGCTGGAGGACATGTCCCTGAAGCAGATCAGTGATAGCATACCTGGTGCCTTTCTCCTTCTCTGTCCATGTCTTTGCTTTATCATGTTGGGAAGGCCAAGGGATAAGAGAAATGGAAAACTTGAACAAAACCCAAGTAAACAGCAATATATAGCTAGTAGAAGAGGTCTCTGAGTTGGACACCTTCCAGAGTTTGAGCAGGGAAACTCCTTGACAAGGAAAACAAATGATTACTGTGAAGGTTATTTAAAGTGGAATAACAATAATTTAAATGTGATCATCCCAAAGAACCATTCCTAGATTTTTCCTAAATTCCTTTCAAACACCTTGCATATAGTTTATTAACCTAGATATATTCATCTTTAAGAAAAAGAGACAGAGGGACAGAGAAAGAAATGTGTTTTAGTTATGTGAGTGATCAAACTTTCTTTTAGCACTGGAAAATTGTTCCTGAATTAAATAAGTCAAGAGGGCGATACTTTGGAAGTGGGAATAGACACTCCACTTTAACTTATAGAGGTCTATTTTCATCGATTGGCTTGTTTTGTTTGTTCGGATAATAAACACTTGAGTCCACAGGCAGTCGGAGTTGAGACATCCCAACTTGGCTCATGCTTACTCCACTTTCTTGGTTTGACCACCCCCAACCCAGCCACAATATTGTTCTTCATTAAAAACATCATTCTGTGGCTCTGCGACTTAAAAACCTTTTGGTGGCTTCCCACTGGTCTCGGAACTGGGATGGATAGCTCACAGGCACCTCCATAATCTTGCTTCCCCTCTTAATTCCTGCTTCAAGCCTCTCCTTTTCCCACCTCATTCCCCCAAACACCTGGAAAACCCCAGATCACCATCTGTCCAGCCTCCCCTCAAACATCTCCCTTCCATACCTTTCCTAATCATTCACACCGGGGCTGCTGTTATTCCAACTTATAGCACTGAAAATGCCTGCTCATATACTCCAGCCCCTTCTAGACCTTAAGCTCCTTGAAAGGTGAATGAGTTTCTAAAATTGAATCCTTAGCACTTAATCACAGTGTCTGGTATTGGCTAGGTGTACAATAATCATTTGTGAAGTTAATGAATTTCATATTAAATTGCAAGATATCTCTGCTTCAGGGCATCTGTGGCAATACAGGATTAAATTCTACTTAAGAGCAAAATTCAGAAAGGCCAATTTTCTGCCACATAACCTTTCCATGTTAAAGTCAGAAGACCCAAATCTCTACCACAAAAGAAAAAATTAAAAACTTGACATTCTGGAATGATCCCTTGTTTGATGTTCAATATCTTGCAGAGGAAAAGAAATCAAAGCTGTTACATCAAAGCTTTAGCTCCTTAATTTCTAACAAATCACTGTGTTTTCATTACTTTGTCTTCATGGCAGTGTTGATCTAATGTAAATTGTATACTGTAGCTTTAAAGGCCAATTCTCAAGTATTTCAACCTAAAAGGAAAGTTAAAGAGAGTTCACTTTTAATACCAGGAAACAGCAGAGTTTGCTTGTAGTGTTTCCATCCTGTTTTAGGTCCTATCACTCTTTGCTGTAGGAATTTGAGGTGGATTTTGCCCTGTGGTTTGGACTCAATAAGTATTTGGAAAGAATCTCATTGCATGCCTGTATGCCCAATATAATATATTCTGACAAAAATGGGACCCAAAGAAAAAGAAAACTGGACAATATGTTAAATATATTTTCAAGGATTACAATTCATTTCCATAGATTCTATGAAATTCTAGCTAATTCTGAGTTTTCAGCATTGCTTTTGAAGAGACTGAGGAGTCACATGTCAGTAGGCCTGCTTCGGAAGATTCAGGATGCTGAGAGGCTCAGATTCTGGCTGGGAGACCTTAGACAGAAGTATTTGAGTATGTTCCTCCATAAGCTAGTTTCAGGGCTTTGATGAGCATGTGGGAATATAAAAACACACTTTGCACCAATACAATCAGTAACTATGACTGTATGGAGACAAGTGTTCCATGAATAACATTGGAACAATAGTAGCTTACAGCCACTGTACTGAGCGTTTTGCATATTTTATTCCACTAAATCCCCTCAAAAATTCCATACAGTGGATACTTTTAAATCCATGCTGCACCAATGAGGAAACCACATTGGTAAATGAGGAACTCTTACATTTTGAAAAGCTATGTATTTGAGGAAAGATGAAAGTAGCAGACAGAAGAGAAGGTAAAAATAGAAGGAGAGCAAATACAGAATTGGGGATTCCCAATATTTCCTTCGGACTGACTCCTGAAAGCTGTCAGTCTTTACCCCACTGAGCTCCAGGTGCAGGCAATCTGACATGCATGCTGGTGAAGAAGCTTCCAGGTTTCTGGGAGACACTCAATGCTGCCCACACAAAATGCCTAGCAACCTTGTGCATTTGTGTACTGAGAATCTGCTGTGAGCATGTGTTCTACCACAGCACCAGCAATACATTAGTACCTAAATAAGGCAAGCAAAGTCCCCACTCCCAATTTACCTGCTGGAAGGGTTAGGCCAGCAGTTGGCCCAGGTTTTGTGATCGTCTAGCTCAGTGGTCGGCAAACCGCAGCTCGCGAGCCACATGCGGCTCTTTGGCCCCTTGAGTGTGGCTCTTCCACAAAATACCATGTGCGGGCGCGCACATACAGTGCGATTGAAACTTCGTGGCCCATGCGCAGAAGTCGGTTTTTGGCCTGGGCAAGTCTATTTTGAAGAAGTGGCGTTAGAACACTCAAGGGGCCGAAGAGCTGCGTGTGACTTGCGAACCTCGGTTTGCCAACCACTGCTCTAGCTTATCCAACTCAGGGAAGTGGGGTGGGAAGAAAGAACTCTTTAAAGTAAGAATAGCAAAAGTTATTAATATAAAATTATTACAAAAGTGAATATTAATTTAGAATGAAAAAATTGCAAAAAATAACTTAAAACCTGGCAAATACCACAATATGGAAAAAAAAAAAAAACCTCACAACTCATCAAGTAGGGAAATTTAGAGAGGAAGGAAACTACTACATCTTAACCAATTATGGTTAAAGTATTGTACTTTTGAAAATCTCTCTCACTCTCTCTCATACACACACACACACACACATACACACACACACACACACACACTATGTAGGATCCCATCCCAGGCTTTACTGCAAATCTAGTTTGTCCATGCGTTAGACCATGTTTCTAAAAAGAAAGGGAGGGTAGAATTTTGCCCACAGAGGACATCTTACAAATGATTGAAGACATTCCTTTTTGGTTGTCATACCTGAAATGAAAGAGTGGAAAGACTGCTGATGGCATCCAGTGGGCCATCATCTGTCCCACAATGTCAATAGTGCTGAGACTGAGAAACCCTGAGTTAGACCAAAAAAACACAAGTAAGAAAATGAATGAACACGATCATTCAAACAGAGATCAAGGCTGCAGAGGCATCAGATCACAAAGTGCACCTGGAAAGGGCGTGTTCCTCCAGATGGGAGGGTGGGGTGAGGAACGTGTCACCGAGGCGGCAGAAAAAGCTTTTGAGCTGAGACCTGAACAACACAGAAGAGCCAGGATGAAAAGATTTGGAGAGGAAGCACTCCAGGCAGAACGCAGGGTGAGTGCAAAGGCCCAAGGTGCTGAGGAGCTTGATGTGTTGAGAAACAGTTCAGAGCAGTGCCAGTGGGTCCTTGTGAGCAAACGATGGAATCTCAAGGTGCAGGGCCCTGTAGGCCCTGTGAAGAGCGTGATGGGAAAGTGGAGTCCTCTGACTTAAACTGTAAAAGGTTGTGCTGATGCTGTGTGGAAAATGGAGGGTAGAAGAGCACAAAGAATTCATGGAAACAGATTAGCAGGCTACTGCAGTGGTCCAGGCGAGTGATAATGATAGCCAGGCGCAGGTGATGCGGATGGAGATGAAAGCAGCAAACAGAAAAGGGATTTATTTGGGAAATAGGGTTTGCTGAGGGATTAATATTCATTGTGAGAATGAATAAAGAGAAATTTAAAGAATAAAGAGCCCTTGCCCTAGCTGGTTTGGCTCAGTAGGTAGAGTGTTGGCCTGTGGACATAATGGTCCTGGGTTCAATTCCGGTCAAGGGCACATGTCTGGGTTGTGGGCTCCATCCCCTGTAGGGGGCATGCAGGAGGCAGCCAATCAATGATTCTCTCTCATCATTGATGTTTCTATCTCTCTCCCTCTCCCTTCATATCTGAAATTAATAAAAATATTTTTTTAAAAAATAAAGAGAGGCCATAGGTTTTGTGGTTGAGCAACTGAGTAGATGCTCTTGCAATTTTCTGAAATTAAAAATAGAAATTTTGGAGGATGGCAAAACCTAAAATTTCTGTTTGGCCATTACACATTTAAAATGCCTTTTAGACATTCCAATGGAAATGCTAAGGAGGCAGACAATTGGGTGGAGGACTCTGGATTCAATTTCCCAATTGAAAGAGCATGGCAAGTGCCGATCCAATGAAAGAGAGATGACCTACACCAAGACTCATTACTATGAAGGCCCAGAAAACCAAGGATAAGAATCCTATAGGTTTCTGAGGGTTGGAGCAATGAAAAAAAATTAGAAATCAAATGGAAACCAGAGAAAAATTTCAAATGAAAATTATTTCCAACCCAGAAACATATTAATCCTGATAACGCATAAACTAAGAGTGAAATCATTTTTTAAAAAAGACACGTTACAATATGTATGGTCTCAAAAAACAATGTACCTCTAAAATTTTTATCTTCTATGATAGGAACAATAGATAATATCTAAAATGGATAAATAAAGGAACAGCAAGCATATGCATTTTATGTAGAAACAGAAATAAATTCCAGGGGGAATAAAACACTATTAATTCAGAAATGGTTTGCTCTTTGAGCTAAAACTCAGGTGAGGAAAGTGGGACAAGGGACAGCTGTTTATCATTAAATCTCCCCAGTACTATTTAATTTGTCATTTTTATGCTCATAAACAAATGTTTTCAATTTGGAAAAAAAAAAAGACTGACATGAATTTGTTATGTTTGTTATCACCCAACATGTGCCTTTCAAAAATTTCACTGAATTTCGGACAAAATTAAGTTTTTAGTATTGGACTAAAACCATCCAGAAATACGTGACATATTCAGACTTGACTTCTCTGCCCGAGCTCCTGGGCATTTGTGCTACAGAAATTAGTCCCTGCTGAGAACTAAACTAGGGGCTTTTCTGCGACTCTAAATGTCACTCCCAGGCCTGTCATTCCAGGTTCTGTTAGAAATGGGCCTGTGTCACCTTTATTGTGGCCCACGCTCTGCCTAGACTAGCATGACAACAGCAGAAATATTAGCTCTGTTCCCTAAATCATCCTGTGTTGAATTTCCATTCATAACCACTGAAGACTCACAGAGATCTCCTTTATCCAGTGAGCGGACCACTGTCCTCAACCCCTGAAAATTCTGATGCGGGGACTACTCATGTTTCCGCCCCTACCACAGGTGCAATCTCAGAAGAGAACTACACACATACTACTTTCTCACAGAAAGAGCACATCAGTTAACAAATGGTAAGAAGCCAACAGGGACTATGCTCCAAAATGGACAGTTTGCTTTGAG
This sequence comes from Eptesicus fuscus, assembly GCF_027574615.1. Taxonomy (NCBI): domain Eukaryota; kingdom Metazoa; phylum Chordata; class Mammalia; order Chiroptera; family Vespertilionidae; genus Eptesicus; species Eptesicus fuscus. The sequence continues at coordinate 98,609,735 of NC_072476.1, read as the reverse complement.
TCACTGGGGTTCTGTACCAGGTGAGGAGGTCGGGGGAGAACTTATGGACACACGAATCTATTTCGTACCTAATCATAGCTCTGTTGAAGGCATGTTCTTGTGTCACTCGTTTACTGTCACCCGATATTCAGCAGAAGAGGAGGTGACAGTTTGTAAGATCCTGCCCAGGCAGAATTTCTCTTTTCCTTACTCTTAAGAATCCTCTGAGAAAACTTACAGCTTCTATAGATATTAAAAACAGGCACTGTTTTGTCAGGTGCTCTCACAGGAGATGAGCTTTGTTCCAGGTCCACATGTCTTCCGGGAAGAGATGGAAACCCTGTGGCTGCCACTGCTGGCTGTCAAAACAGACGGGGAAATGAGCACATGACTCGCTTGCCATGGCTGAAGACTGAAAAGAGGCTGTGAAGATGGGGGAAGAAACCTTTTGACCAGAGTAAAATTTAGAAATTTCAGCATGCTTTGTACCCTCAATTTCTTCCCCTTCCTAGAAGGCTGTAATCAAATCAAAACAATTATTTTATGAGATAATTTAAAACTAAGTACGAGGGTTTGAAAAAAGATAGCATTGATCAAACTCCTACAAAGACTAAAACAACTTACCATCATTATCGCTCTTATTCTGCACAAAGACAGTATTATTATCACTAATTTATAGATAAGGAAATAGAATCAAGAAGTTAACTAAATTGCCTAGATGGCACCTTCTAAGGGTAACTGGGCATGGAACAGTCTCACTTAAGATGAATTCAGAATGCAACTTTATTTTTGTCTCCTTCTGTCCCTTTAAAATGTGTTCAGTTGGATGAAAAGTCAGGCAGGCTCAAGACTTTATTGGTCACTCTGAAGAAAATACAGTATCATAGTCAGTCCACAGTCATAATTTGGTAATGACCTCTATTTATTTCCTTTGGCAAGAAACACAGAAAGAGGTCCTTAGTCTTTTCCTTTGCTGCTTCTTCTTTCACCTTCTCCCTGACCTGTCTTCCCACACCATGGCTACTTCTAGACCTCCTCTCGATCAAGGAAAGCAGGGGGCCATGTAAGTCCTGCAAAATCATTTGGTTTGGCCCTGCCACAGCATTAAGAGTTAGTTAATTAAATGTTTGAACAAATATAGCAGGCTAATTCAAAGAATAGAAACAAATGAGTAAACAATGACTAAAATATAAAATCTGCAATAAAGTACTGTTTTGTAACTAAGCATGGTGCAATATTGGTATGCCATGCTGAGCATAAATGATACTTTAGATCATTCAGCTTCATTTTTCAGTAACCTAGGGAAATTATCTTTACAGCAAAATGCATAGTTTGGGATGTGTTTGCATAAAAATGAAGAGATAATATCTAAATCCAGGTGGAAATGGATAGCCAGAGCCAGAGGACATGAAAAAAAAAATAGAAAGCATGAGAAAAATGAGTTTATTTTTTTGTTTGTTTATTTTTTTTAAATATGGAACGCCTCACGAATTTGCATGACATCCTTTCACAGGGGTCATGCTAATCTCTGTATCGTTCCAATTTTAGTATATGTGCTGCCGAAGAGAGCACAAGGACTTTATTTTTAAATGCCAAGAAGATCATGGGAACCAAAAGGACAGGAGAAATGGGACAAGGAGCGAAAGATGAACAAGTAATAGAGGAGGGATACCCTGACACTCATCCGAAGTCAACTTGCCATGAACCAAAGGGCACTCACTCAAGGAGCAACATGAAGGATTGTTTTGAACCACCAAATAGATTTTGTGTGATATACACAACATAATAGTAAGGTTTGATTTCTACTAGCAAATTGCTTATTAATTCAATAAACACTTACAGGTGTTTATTCAATAATTATTATTCATTAATTGTCTGACAATGTTAATTGCCAGAGATTGAAAGATGAATAAGACAGAGTCCAGAGCTGACTTTAAAATATTCTGTTTGGTGGGGAAAACAAAAAAAACAACAACAAAGACTATATGCCTTGAAGGGTAAGGGCTAACAGAGAGCTATCATCCAGCATGGGTGGCATCATAGCCGAGTAAACTCAGATGCTGGTATTTGATCAGTTTCAGGGTCAGTTTTCCAAAAGGAAAAATGAGGACCCATGTCTTCTAGGCGGAGGCATCTGCCAGAGTTAGGAAGACCTGGGATGAAATTGTAGTGTCCAAAAGGCAGAAGTCTGGAGGTGTGCTAGGTACAGGTAGGGGCAATGGGTGGAAGTGACAAATGTTAAGATAGATATGAAGATATGTAGGGACTAGACCATGATGGAGCCAAAGACGTGATTTTATCCTGAAGTTTCTTGGGATTCCTGAAAGATGTCTGAGGAATCAAGCCGATGGTATCATGAGATTTCCTCTTAGAAAAAAAAAAAAAAAAAAAAGACCAAGCAAGAAAATGAGGTGAACTAGAGAAGACAGATAAAAGGGGGATGGGAAATAATCAGGAGGCCTTGTCAATAGTTAATTAAAAGAGATGAGATAAAAATCCAGCTGTGATAGAAATAATCTAAATATGCGCGCACACACACACACACAAAAAAAGACATGTTTATTCAAGCCAGCATGTATGGTCATTTCCTAACAATTAAGTATCAGGCTTTCCATTGGGATGATAACCCTTTATTTCCCCATTGTTCCTATGGACACATTTGATTCAACTTACATCATTTTTACCTATAGAGTTAGTATCAGGAATTAACTGATTGGAACATGAGGACAATCTAAACCAATTATCTGTCTCATGGAAACCAGGGGCCGGCCTGGTCTGGATCTCACCCAGTGCGGGTGGGACCAGCTGGGTCTGGGTCTCACGCGATTTTGAGGCTCCACAGGTGGGCGGCAACTTGACTCTGGGTCCCGGGGCATGCCCAAGACTCTGACAGGAGGAAGATTTTCATATACATTTTACTAATTTTCTTTCATCTCTGATACTCCTATTATAGAGAAAGAGCAAATACATCTTGAGCTCCTCCAGCAATAAGAGTACAACAGCTTACCATCCCAGGTCCTCACTGAAATAATTACACACTCACAGATTTACTTCAAGGAAAAGAGAAGTGAAGCCAGAAGGTTCACAATGACTGTTAAATATTTAGGTATATGTATTAACTATTGATTGTTTTCATAAAAAGTAAGTTTGCGCCGAAACCGGTTTGGCTCAGTGGATAGAGCGTCGGCCTGAGGACTCAAGGATCCCAGGTTCGATTCCAGTCAAGGGCATGTACATTGGTTGCAGGCACATCCCCAGTAGGGGGTGTGCAAGAGGCAGCTGATCGATGTTTCTCTCTCATCGACGTTTCTAACTCTCTATCCCTCTCTCTTCCTCTCTGTAAAAAAAAATCAATAAAATATATTTTAAAAAAAGAAAAGTAAGTTTGCATTTTTACAAGGTAGGACCATTCAAAATTGACAAACAGAAAAGTTTATAATAAATATATATAAATAAAGTAAATTAATTATTAAATCAGAGTCATTTAGGAAACACTACAGGGTATTAAAAAGGAAAGAATTAGGTCTCCACGTGTTAACATAGATAGCTCTTAAAAATACAAATGTAAATATATATCTATCCTATCTAATAAAGAGGGAATGTGCAAATTGACCATCACACCATCACAAAGATGGCAGCACCCACAGCGGAGGTGGGGTTTCCGTACACAAGATGGCTGTACCCACAGTGGAGGCTGAGTTCCCATAACGAGCCTTAACGAGCAATCAGCAGGGACCTGAGGCTGTATGGTGCTGGGCTGGGCCAGGGGACCTGAGGCTGTACCCTCTGCCCAGCAGGGCTTGACAGGGGACCTGAGACTGCATCCCCCACCAGGCGGGGCTTAACAGGGGCCCTAATGCTATGCCCTGGCACTGGGTCAGGAGACCTGAGAGTGCACTGGGGGATCTGAGGCTGTGCTCCCAGCCCAGCGTGCACCGGGGGATCTGAGGCTGCGCCCCCCCACCCGTCACTGGGCCCGGGGACCTGGGATTGCACCCCCCCACCCTGCAGGGCTTGATGGGGGACCTGATGCTGCGCCCCCACCTGGCGGGTCTTGACAGGGTACCTGAGGCTGGGACCCCCCGGCAGGGCTTGACAAGGGTGGGGCCAGCCAGGTCTGGATCTCGCCCATTGGGGTGGGGCCAGCTGGGTCTGGGTCTCGCGCAATTTTGAGGCTCCGTGGGTGGGCGGGGACTTGACTCTGGGTCCAGCAGCGTGCCCCAGACTCTGACAGAAGGAAGATTTTCATATACATTTTACTAATTTTCTTTCATCTCTGATACTTCTATTATAGAGAAAGAGCAAATAGCAATATTAAAATATTTCTTCTAATTAATCCCCTTTTAATGTGCACGAATTTTGTGTACGGGGCCACTAGTCTATATATAAAAGCCTAATATGCAAATTGTCCCCTCAGGAGTTCAACCAGGAGATCAGAAATTTGATCGCTCACTCGCTCTGACGTGTGCTGACCACCAGGGGGTGGTGTAGAAAAAGGAAGACCCCGGCGGCAGCCAGAAGGCCCCAATTGGCCCTGATCGCCTGCCAGGCCTACCTGTGCACAAATTTCATGCACTGGGACTCTAGTATAGATATAAATGTAGTCTGAAAAACACAAGTTTCAGACAATATGATGACATTTATGTAAAGGTTAAAAGCATACAAAATAACTGTATACATTGTCCATGAAAAAAATATGTATATAGTAAAAATAACAAAATATAGGTAGAAAAGATACACACATCTTTAACGGGAGTGATTCTTGCTGCAGATAGGGGGTGTGTGAAAGAATACAGAGCAGTCTTTTAACTCTATTTTAAGGTTTTGTTTATTTAAAATAAATCTGAAACAAAAAATAAGTGCTATACTACAAATTCAATTGTTTGCAGGTTATTTCAGAATTAAACAAATCAGAGCAAACCTAACCTATATTAATTAACCTATATTAACCTCATCACTCCAGTATTTATCTCATTACATTATGTGAACTATGAAGCTATAAAGTTTTTAACTTATATGACACAAAATTCCATCAACCATTAACACATGATTAAATAAAATTAAAGCCATATATTATCTTTTTAATATAAAGTTTAATTAACTTATGACTTGGTCAAATAAGACAAAACTTTACAATGAGTCTCTTAGGGAATAGTCGCTGTTACAGGGATGAAATTGAGAATAAAGTTAAATTGTTAAGTGCTTCCTTAAAGATATAACTGAATATTTTCACTCATTCCCAGGAAAAGTCTAATATTTATACCTGTGTCTCTTTTCATTTTGTTTTAAGTCCAGCTCTATTTTAAAAATGGAGGGGCTAGGAGAGATGAAGGCTGAGAAAGGGAGGGTCAAGGAGGAGAGGGAAGAAAAGAAAAGAGGAGAAGAGGGGAGGGGAAGGCAAGGAAGGTCAGGACAAGGGACAGGAGGGGAAAGCAGGAAGAGAAGGAAGGGAAGGAAGTAGGAAGTGGAGCCTGGACTTGAGATTTCCTTACCAGATAAAGGGTGACACAGTGTACCAGATCCTTGATTAAAAGACATGCACAGGGCCTCACTGGCATGGCTCAGTGGTTGAGCATCAACCTATGAACCAGGAGGTCATGGTTCGATTCCTGGTCAGTGCACATGCCCAGGTTTCGGGCTCAATCCCCAGTGTGGGGCATGCAGGAGGCAGCTGATCAATGATTCTCTCTCATTATAAATCTCTCCCTCTCCCTTCCTCTTCTGAAATCAATAAAAAATATATATATTTTAAAGGAGATATGCACATGGGTTAATAAACCTAGGTCATTATATGACGTGATGAAGGTGTTGGCTAAGGCTATGATAATCATCATTTCACGATTTGTACTATATAAGTGTATCAAATCAACACGTTGTACACTGTAAACTTATACAATGTGATATATCACTTATATCTCAATAAATATGGATGAAAATAAATTAATAAATAAATTAGGTCAATGCATTGTCCATTAGTGATTGCTAGATTGCTATGCAGTAAAGCCTGATCAAAGAATGGCATGAATCATCTTTATATCACCCACATTTTCTCTCATTTCCCCCACAATATTTAGTAAAGCACATTCCAAAAAGTAGACTAATATTAGAGTAATCTCCAATAAAACCAAACTACTTACTCTTTTTATACAGACTACTAGTATGGCACAATTTTCAGCTACTCACTGTAGAGATAACTGAAATCTCCATGATAAAACCATGAACTACCCTAGATTGAAGCATCCTAATGAATTTTAAAGCATTCTATTTTTACTTTTCTTTCAAGACAGAACTCATAAAGCACTTGCAGAATAGAATAGGCTTTTATTTATTTCCTTTTTCACGTGGCTGGGTGAAATGTGAATTTTGAGTGGGAGATTTCATTGATTTCTGTCAAGCTGGACAATAATTTGTAGAGTAGTCTATCCTCTCAGGAAGGTAAAAAACCTCCTTTGTCAGGATGATATCGGGTAAACATTACTCTACATTGACTTTTGCATATGATAAGATGTACATCTCAGAATTCAAGCCATATGGCTTAGCCACTAGTGATACAGCTAGTACAAACCAAGGAAATAAAAAGAACTTGCTTATTGGCTATTTCTAGGTAACTTGGGAGCCATAGGATGCCATCAACCAACTTCAAGCAATAGCTTTGGTTCACAAATGATCACCTAGAATTCCAGGTGGCACATTCCCAAAGACAATCGCTGGAAGGCAGGAACTTACAAGGAGCAGCCAACTGAGGAATGGAAGGTGCCCAGCAGAATGGAGGACTCCCAGCCCCGTTTTAGACTCAGGTCTAGATACCAGTTCTTTCAATCAAAGAATACAAGAAGTATAATTCAGAGAGGCAAATTCAAAGATAATCAACTATTAGAAGACTAGAGGCCAATGCACACAAAATTGTGCATGAGTAGCTCGCTTCTGCTTGCCTCAGCTGGCCGCTCTGCCCATCGCTGCTGGTAGCTCTCTGCTGTTTGTAGCTCGTGCCCCGCCCTCCGCAAGAGCCGCTGCTCGTTTGGTCACGATGGTGTTACGGCGTCATGGCCACGGGCCTTTTATTAGTATAGATGCTTATTACAATGTGTTAGGATTGAGTTAATTAAGTAAAGAGGGATAGGATTCCTGGGCATTGTGGAAAGATTCTCAAAAATAGATTCAGGTTGTCCAATATTAGCCTCAGCAGAAGGGCCTTAACAGGAGTGCTAACTCCTTGACTCAGGCTTAGTCAGGCCTGGGCTCCGTGTCCAAAGCCCAAGCTGGACAAGTGGTTATTGAGTGTCCAAAGCTTTGAGTGCTTATTTCCGAAGGCGTCACTTGCACCAGGTGACGATGTATGGTCATGTGGAGAGCTATACACAGTGTGGCTGTTCCTAATATGTCCATTAAAAACAAAACATCCTGTTCTCTTTCTCAACCAAAGAAAAATAGAAAATCTGAAATGCAATTGGGGTCGGGACATACACTTTGCTAGAAATAATGCTTCAAACTCAGCAAAGTAGCAGTAAAAAGTTTTCAGAATAATGTTCCTCCCTATATAACTCATCACTGGAAAACTGCAGAGTGCTCACTTTTCTAGTTTTCTATATTTATTATAGAAGAATCCACCTAGAGTCTCTTAAAACCCTTGGAAAAGGAAAGCAGACAGAAAGGTTCATCAGAAGAGTCACAGAGGGTGTTTCAGGGGGTCGACCCCCCCAACCAAAGGATAGCCCAGACTTCTCCAAGTGTAATACACAGAGTTTAAAAGAGAAAGAAAAAGAAAAGGATTGTAAAGAAACTTTAGCTTTCAATGTTTTTTTCTAGGTCAAAGTATCTATGAAGATGCTGACTATTGTTAATAATACTGTATTGTGTATTTGAAAGTTGCTAAGAAAGTAGATTTTAAAAGTTTTCATCACAAGAAAAAATTTTGTAGCTATGTTTGGTGACAGATATTAACTAGACTTATTGAGATGTTCATTTCACAATACATATGTGTATCAAATCCTTATGCTGTACACCTGAAACTAATATAATGTTTTATGTCAATTATATCTGTGATGACGTATTCATGGCAACTTGTTTATGACTGATACATCTTCTGTGCAGAAGCGTTCTTTTCTCCTACCCTCTCTGTAAACTTGGAAGGGGAGAGTTTTGAGTCAGCATCTCTATTAGACACTAATTTTATGCACTTCTTTGAGTTTTATGTGCATTTCCTGGCTCCTGGACCCTCCTTAGAGCTGAGCTGTCTTTTGCTCTTAGTTACCACCAAGAGCCTGGCCATCAGTCTTAGTTGAAGTGTGTGGCTCCTTCCTATACTTCTAGAATTCAAACTTTATGGCTTAGGTTAGGCCACTGGTGATATACTGCTTGTACAAAACAGGGAAATGAATAGAATACCACCCTACAGAATTTGATATCCTTAATGACCACAAGCAAAGCTGAATGATGTAACCCAAAAGTACAAAGAATTTCTCTCTCTGTGAAATAAACTTTGAGCATCAGTGAACAGGAAACAGGAGGGACCCGAACAGGAAACACTCCACCATGGATGGCTCTGTCCATATACGTTTCTTTGTCCTCCCTGTGTTGAGGGGAGAGATGCACTCGTGGTCCTAGCTGTGTCTTTTCACAGCTCTGTGATGCAACAGCTGGTTTGGTAAGACAAAAAAGCACACCTGTGCTTACCTTTTACCTCACTCTCACCACCTTAGGGTTGCATCGCCCCAGTAATGCAGTAGTACTTTACCTTAGATTCTATTTGAATTTAGGACATTTCACCTAAACTTGAATGAATTTAGGACAGTTCACCTAAACTTGATTGTTAAGTTAGATCATTGAATGAATTTAGGACATTTCACCTAAACTTGATTGTTAAGTTAGATCATTCATCCAAATTCTAGACTTAAAATATAACTAAGAGTAAGATAAAATTAAACGTGTCAGGTCTTTGGGGAAATAGAGTGATACATGCAAGCTCACTAATTTTAAATTAATATCCTTGAAAATTTGTATAATTCAATATCCTCCTTCAAGCATTCCAAATAGTGTTAATAAAAATGTTACTCTAAATAAAGCAGACATGGCTAAAATCAGAGATCTATGAAACTCTGGGTTGAACAACCAAAAAATTGTCAAAGATTATTATTTATTCTCTTCATCCACCTTATGAAAATAAATATAGTGTAGATGACAAGTAAATTCCCACCACAGTGAACTTCATGGTCTAGACAAATTTATTTCTTGTGGCTCAGAACTTACACATTTCCCAAGTGGCTAGAATTCGTATCCTCAGGCAGCTGGAAATGAAATCACTGTGTCCAAACTATCTAAAATGAAATTAACAAATGTAAACAACTGCTCTAAAGACATTTTTTTTAAAAAATGAAAGACCACATGAATTCTCCAAACAAGTAACTCTTTGCATAATTTTCTTTTGGAGGGTGATCAGGATATTTGAGAAGGAAGGGGATGGTGAGAATCAGGTGTGCAGTTAGTTGGACCCTGGGGTTCAGAGATGACTAAGATGTAGTCCCTGCTTCTGGTAAAAAAAGAGACATGGCCAAAAGTCTCAGGAGAGTCATAAATTTCATGTAACAGAAGCACAGGTGACAGTTGCTAATTCCACCTAGAGGAGGTCCGAGATATTAGTATATGAACTCGTTAACATGCTACCGTTAACTGATATATGAATTGGTTTGAAGAGAAAAGGTCATAGGTTTCATTTGGGACATGCTAAATTTGAGGGAAAATATCCAGGTGGGATGGTCTGCAGACTATTGGAAAAGCAGGTCTGAGTTCAGGAACCATTCCAGTCTACAGGAGATCTGAGCTTCAGGATGTAGTTTAATGCATAGAATGAGAGGGTCCAGAGAGCTTGTGCTGGGAAAAGAGGTGGATTGAGAGAAGATAAGCCCAATTTTAGAATCCCTGGGAACACAGATATTTAAGGTGAAAATGGAATTAGAGAAAGAACACAAGAAAGAACAGTCAAAAATCAAATGTATGTCTTAAATGAAAGTTGAAAAGTTTCCAAGACGAAGAATGTGCCCAGCAGTTTTCAATGCTACTAAACTGCCAACAGAAATTATCGAGAAAGGTCAGGACTGCGTTGGGTAGCTAGCAGGTCCTGGGGAGAGAACTTTCTTAGAGGATTGACAGGACCACACCAAAGTGGATGAAGACAGGAAGTCAGATAAGGAAGTAGAAATGGTGGGGAGACACTGGCACCCAACACTGACACCACATCATTAATTGGGTCAAAAATAGTAAATTGTATAAAACACCATTGTGGTTTTGGGGGTTGTCACAGCTCATTCTGGGGTTGACATCATCAATATGTACCTGGTCTCATCTGCTGTGTGATGCTTGTTGGTGCCATGTGTTGGTTCCGACATGTACATCTTCAGGGAACCATTGTGGACTCTGGGGTTAGCTGGGATTTACACACATAGTTAGCTCTTATTTCATAAGCTGGACTCACTTTCTGCCTCTAGTTTTCCAGGAGAGTTGTCTGCTATTCTCTGCTTTGCCTTGAATTTTTTCCTGATGCCCCATCCAGAAGTTAAAAACTTTAACTACACCACACTGTCCCTCCCCACAGCCCACTCATCTTATTGCATGATGATGAGAGGGTTGCTGACTAGATGCAAGGCAGCTAGAGGAGGAAGAGGAGGGGCACAGGTCTTTATTCTTTGTTTTCATCTCAGTTACTTTTCAGTTTTATTATTCTCACATCTCTCACTTATCACATAATGGCATATAATCAGGTACCTTGATATAGAGAGTGACTATTTCTTGGATAGAAAAGAGAAATTTCATACATTACATGAAATTATTCTTGTACAGAAACTGTACCCATCATGTGTCTTTTGCTTTCAAATCCATTTCCCCCCCTTCCTCTATGACAGTGATTTTCAACCCTTTTCATCTCCTGGCACACATAAACTAATTACTAAAATTCTGCAGCACACCAAAAAATATATTTGTTGCCATCTGACCAAAAAAAAAAAAAGGTATAATTTTGATTCATTCACAATGAATAGCTATTGCTGTGTTGGCTGTTGTGGTTTTTTATTTGACATCCTCCCATTGTCTCTCCAGCCTTATGGGTGAGCACAGTTGCCTGTGATTACATCATCCACCCCTATTGGGCTTCTCAGATCTTCCATTACTCAGGGACACATTCCCTGAATTCAACTCTGTCTGCTGAAAGATCTATAGTGGTTTCTGTCTTCCAAGTGACTGGACCCTAACAGAGAAACCGTCTTAACCAGATCTTGGAAGCACAGTTCTATGGAGATTGTGAGTAAAGACAGTCAAGGGTTTTTCTATATCAGCCTTAATTATCACACTTTCCTACCCAACCCTCATCCAAAAGTGATAGTTAACAATGTTCTTCCAAACCATATAATTACAATATATTTAAAAGCAGGAAAACATAGATACAAGGAAAAGTGATGCCTTGAAGAATGAAAATGCTTTGGTGAGGGCTCTGGAACAATGAGGGCTGATGGTCCAAAATGGCAAATAAGTTGAAGAAAAGGGGGGCATTTTGGAGGTAAGAGCTATCAGAAAAGACAGGGTTGTCAAAATGAGATGCTTAGAAAGGTATGCTGAACAAAATCAGAGCGAGGGGGATAGGTCTGCTTACTAACGTTAAAATTTGGGTTAGGGAAGTATGGGCTCCAGAGACAGGGAAGAGGAACGAAAAGAACTGCACTAGGAAATGAAGAGAAAGGGGAAATTTTTAAATCAAGAGAAACAACAGGTATACCAAATAGTTTAAATCTCTACTGACAAAATCGGACAAATAAAACCTACATATTACAACTCTTATGGGCTAAGGATTACAATGCTGTGTTTTCCATAGTAGGTTCACCTAGAGTGAACCATCTGAAACACCAATGAAACCTTAAAATAAAATAAAATAAAATAAAATAAAATAAAATAAAATAAAATAAAATAAAAATTCCTGGACCTAGAATTATTAAAACAGACTGTCTAGGGTTGACACTTTCATATCTAATCTTTAAAGTGCTCCCACTCCAAGTATGAGAGCCTCAGCTGAAGGAGGTACCTGATAGCCCTCATAGGTATGACAAATGCTGGCATAATTGAATAATCTTGTCCAAGAGTAGAGCAATACTTCTTTAAGAAACGTAAGGAATTTTGCCTTGTATCAGAGATCCCAAGATTTAGAAGAAACATTTCACACTAAATGCTTTTGGACACTCTGGACAGTGACAATAGAGAGTGGTTTCCAACAGACCCAGTAAGCCTGCTGTGTGCATTTCCCTTGGGAAGATCCTGCCTCATTTTATCGTTTTATCATCTAGGATGTAAATGTCCATCTGGTCCTCCCCCACGCCCTTTTCTTTTTCCTGCATTTATGGTTTGGTCCTGAAGTGATTTTAACCAATTTTACTCACTATAGCAACTTCTTTTTAATTCACATTGGGAAGGTTCTGGGACATTAAACAAAACACAACAAAACTGGCTCTTTTAAAAATATTGTTTTATAGAGCTATTTGCTGCACTTATTTTACTCACAGCATGATGATTATTTCTCCAGGCTTCTTTTTTCCTTCTTGTTTAGAGACAACTAGATAAGCAATTTTTTTAGGAGACAGACACCCATTAACTAGTGCCTAGCCCATTTGAGGAAGCTTCAAGACTATTTGTAATACCACCGAAGAGATTTTCAATAACTGGCACATTTTGAAATGGAAATTGGTCTGCATGTTAAATGTTAAAAGCAATTTTGTTTGGAAATATTAGTGTAGTCTACATAGAAACATCAAATTATACAGCTAAGGGGACTAACAACCTTTGAAACTTCAGCCATAGCCTGGAGAATTCTCATTCTTCCTTCCTTCCTTCCTTCCTTCCTTCCTTCCTTCCTTCCTTCCTTCCTTCCTTCCTTCCTTCCTTCCTTCCTTCCTTTCTTCAATATATACTGTATGTCTGATGCAATTGTGAGCAAAACAGTCATTTTCTCTGCCCTCATAAGCTGTAGTCCAATGAGACAATCAAATATTAAGCAAATAGTTACACAAAAGAATACAATTTTAAAGTAGATATAAATAAGAGAGCATCTGTCAGGGGATTTGACTTAGTCAGGGGGTCAAATGAGGGGCTTCAGTGTCTTTCAGACATCTAAGGAGAAAGTCAGGTAGGTGGTGGGTTAGATGGTTAAAATAAAAAAAATTAGCCCTGGCTGGTTTGGCTCAGTGGATAGAGCATCGGCCTGCAAACTGGAGGGTCCCAGGTTCGATTCCAGTCAAGGGCACATGCCAGGGTTGTGGGCTCGAACCCCGGGGGGTGGGGGGCATGCAAGAGGCAGCTGGTCAGTGATTATCTCTCATCATTGATGTTTCTATCTTTCTCTCCCTCTCCCTTTCTCTCTGAAATCAATAAAAAAATATATTTAAAAAATTGATTGTGGTTAATAAACCAATTATAGGCTACATCTATTCTGATTAACAGTGGTTTCTTTCATACCATCTTTTGAGATAGCCTAGATGAAATTTACTCTTTTAAATAATAATTATTAAGCATGGGGGGAAATCTTAGTATGTATGTGGTTTTCACTGGCCTGGGCCTCAGGCTAATCGAAGGGGCAGGGTGGAAATGCTTGGAAAATTATATAAAAACCCCATGTAATTTAACGTCATAATGAGTACTGATGCAGGATGGATGCAGGAGTCATGAAGAAAAGGTCAGGGCTTCCACACATAGAGTCAGGAAAGGAGGAGAAGGAGGAGGAAAGGAAGAGAAAAAGCATTCTGGTAGGGTATAACTATACCAAAGCAAATATCAGCAAAGAAAAAAGAATGCTATGGGGTGGGGAGGAGAGGAACATCTGTAATAATCTGAACAATAAAGATTTTTTAAAAAAATAGTAAAAGAAAGAAAGAAAGAAAGAAAGAAAGAAAGAAAGAAAGAAAGAAAGAAAGAAAGAAAGAAAGAAAGAAGGATCCTGGCATGTACAGGGCTTCTATGAACAGAGTAGTAGCGAAGTCATTCAGTAGAGAATCAATAAAGATATTTATTGGAGCCTGTATGATAAGGTGGGGTCAGTCTATGGACACTGACTTACGATTTTTTAACTTTACAATGGTGCAAAAGCGATACCTATTCTGTAGAAACCATACTTCACATTTTGAATTTTGATCTTTACCCAGGCTAGCCGTATGCAGTACAAGACTTTCATAATGCTGGGCAGGGGCAACAAGATGATTGTGCCCAACTGTAGGCTAATATAAGTGAGCTGCGGATATTTTCATACGGTGGAAGGGGCAAGGTCTTTTCTATAAGGGCACTAATTCCATTTGTGAGGGCTCCATGACCTAATCATCATGACCTAGTCATCAATCAAAGTCCCAACCTTCTAATACCATCCCAGTGGGGGGTAGGATTTCAGCATATGCATTTGGTGGGGGGAGAGGGGGGAGAATGGGGGAGGGGCAAAAACCTGTAGTTCATAACACTCAGTAAATACCTAAATTAAAATGAAAAAAAAAATGTGTGTGGGTAATTTATATGATCAATAGTAGCCACCACATAAGAATAAAATTAAATGCCCTATGTTTAACTGTATTAAATGCCCTTGTCATTGCAGAAATAATCCATTGTGCAGGAACGTCTTTTGATGTCATAGATAGAAAATGAAAATGTGCTTTTCTTTTGCTACTGCATTTAAATATTAGTTCTTTTGTAAGTGCATGCCCCTTGAATCTATAACAATCCAAATTATTCCAGAAGTAAGCAAAGAAGGCTTTCTTAAACAAATTATTCTTAAAAATGACTTACATTTCAGCACAATTCTTGAATTTTGTATTGTTCTTTGCTGCATTCATCAGTCCCTTTCTCTTTGTTTCATGATAAAGAGCTAACTTTCCAAAAAGGAAAACACACACACACACACACACACACACACACACACACACACAGAAAAAGCACATGAGCTGTCTGAGCAGCGGCTCCTCGTGTGCAAAACAAGGGCAGCAGCTGATGCTGGCTGCACAGTGCCTGCTGTGGTCACGGGGGACTCCAACCAACTCATACCTATCAACTCACTGCATCCTTATCACTATCAGGTGAGGACACTGAGGTTGGACCACCTGCCCACAGTCACATAAGGCAAAGCAAAGGTCTACGCTCAGGGACATTGGCGCCAGCATCTATGCCCTTGGCCAGCATGCTATGCTGTCTCATAAACATGCCAAGACTGCCTCATGAGATGCTTCACAGATCAACCAGACAAGTTAGATGAAGCACTTAATGCTTTTTTAGCAGTTATATGAACATAAGCTAACATTTTATTTAAATGAGTGGTGCCAGGATGAAACAAAATATCCTAGGCTATTAAAGATGACATTATCCCAAGACCCTTCACTCAAAAGGTACCTAATCTGAGATGTCAAATAAATTGGAGGAGGAGGGAATAAAAGACTTCGTATGTTTTGTAATTCTATAAAATATTATTACTGGTGTGTCTCACCACAAATAAAATGAAGTCTTGATTTAGTACCTTATAGCTTTGGTGTTCTGATTAAATCAGATGTGAAAACTATAACTTACTTTGTGAGTACGGTCAAATTGGCTTAGGTATAAAATTTTTATTTAAACCCACTTTATTTTTCAGGTTGGATACAAGTTACATTTATTATTTGTCGTTTCCTGGGAAATTTTGAAGTCATTTTCCTTTAGTTTATCTGAAAAACTATAATGCTGTAATAATCAAAACTAAGTTTTCAATCTTGCATCTGGGTTTATTGTATCAGTAAAGATACATAGCAGCTCAAAATTTTACTTTTATCACTATTCCTTTCAACTTCAATACTTCAAAAGGTATTTCCCATTGTTTTTCATCATTTATTTATAAATTTGGCTGAGATGAGCTACAACCACAGAAAATACCATTGGCTAACATTCATAAAAATAGAAATGTATGATTTATATTTAAATAGTTATGAGGAAAGAGTGATGAAAGGGAATATATAAAATGGACTCACTTTAGACAAGCTGCTAAAATTATTAACATTATGAGGGTTGAGGCATTAGGAAAGACTCCACTCTAGTTCTAACTAGCCTGGGAACTTAAAACTTTTTTGAACTTTCCACTGCTGCATCAATGCCTGGGTATTCATGTGGTACTCCAGATAACCCTCTGCTTATCCCCTAAAGGACTCACATGTCCAGGTCCCTTGATTGCCCTCCGAAAGACTCACATTATACATCCACCTGACATCCATTATCCGGACCGCCAGACATGGCCAGACCTCCTGACGCCCATTTTTTAAACCACCTGGCATCCATCATCCGGACTATCTGACATCTGACTGATAACCATTCTGAACCAATCCTAGGGCTAAGAATTTAAGAACTAATAATTCTCAAAGATGCATTTTTTTACTCTAAGATCTTTTAACTTTTCCTTCTTCTTTGGAATACTTCTGGTTTTTGCCTAGATGTGTTTCCAGTTTGAAAACTCTAATTCCCCTGATTAATCTTTACCATTTATTTCTCGCAAAGCTTTCAGACTCTTTTTGACTTCATTCCAAAGTTACAAAGGTATGATGAGAATCACAAAACAAATGTTAAAAATTGTTCTATATCCGTGCAAAACACTATAATTTTCATTATCATTATTTTCATACTTTTAAGTGCTTGATACCCATGAAACAGTCATTCATGATTTCAGGACCTCTCTATTTATTTTGACCAGTGTCGTATTTTAGAGAAATACTTTCTTTTCTTCTCTAGTTGTAGCCTACTTAAAGTAATCAAAATAACTTGCACTTTGCTGATGATAGTTTAACGAGCAAGAACTTGGTGCGGTAAGTTATGAAATGGCTAATGTTGTACAATCAGAAGAGCAACCAGTGCATTGTAGCAACAATGAAGAGACTCTTAAAGGTACATAATCCTAAATCTTCTCCAAGGAGAAGCTTCTGCCTAGATGATTTCGTTCTACCTGTGGGTGTCCCTCAGGTAACTAGAAACATCTGAGAGACTGAATAGCCTAAACTCTAACACATTGATTATTTGATAGGAGATGGTAGATGGTAATAGTTTCAAGAGGTAAATGATACTCTAATATTTATTATTTTTAAGGATGAAGTAATAATTATAAAAAATTGACTAAGTGTTCATTATGCTTCAGGTACTGTGATAAGGGCTGTATGCACATTACAGTTGAAAAGAAAGAGAATATATTTAGCTACATCTTCAAGGGACTTCTATGGAGTCAGGAAATGAAATGGGTCATTAGGAACCTAGGTTCAATTTGGCAGTATTTGATGATGTTTTAATCCAGGAAGCTAAGAATGCTCCTATTAGGTTTTTCAGGTGAGGCTAATGATGATTAATAGCAAAAGTGGAAATGAAAGGCACTTTACTAATAGTGGGCCACTGTCCAATACACTCACAAAGCAAAATTACCATTGAAGCTGAACAGGAGCCCACAGCTCAGTCTGGAAGCCTAACAAAGTCTCAATTTCCCTCCATCGTGCCTGGATGGCTGCGGAGGTCACAGTGATGGGTACAGTAAAGCACAGGTTTGGGAAGAGAAAAGAGAAGAAATACATATAACAGGTCACAGGGAACCATAGCTCACTTGTTTATATAACAGAATAGCAGCCAGAGAAGCAGAAGTGAGCTACAGCCACATAAAACACCACAGGGTAACATTCATAAAAATAGATGTGATATACGGTTTTTTAAAAGCATAATTTTCATAGTGAATCTGAACATTTCTCTCAATATATGAAGATAAAGTAGCCAGAAAGCATTTCACAAGAGGTTCTACCTTAGTTGGGGGAGTGTGATGGCTAGGTTATGGTGCCCAGGTGTTTGGTCAAGCACTAGTCTAGATGTTGCTGTGAAGGTATTTTGTAGCTGTGACTTACATTTACAATTGGTTGACTTTAAGTAAAGCAGGGAGCCTCATCCAATCAACTGAAGGCCTTAAGTGCAAGAATTGAAGAAGGAGGATTCCCAAGAAGAAGAATTCTAACTCAAAAACAGTAACATAGAAATCCTGCTTGAATTCCCATCCTCCTAGCCTGCCCTTAGATTTTGTACTAAAGAATGCACCACAACTCCTACCTGAACTTCCAGCCTGCCTGCCTTCCCTATAGATTTCAGCCTTGCCACCTCTGCAATCACATAAGCCAATATCTTAAATAAATATCGATAAGTAAGTAACTAAATATCTCTCTTTCCCTCTCAAAAGAAGAAAGAGAAAGAAAGATCTGAATTCTAAATTATGTGGAATGATTCATTTGGTAAGGTAAGAGAGGCATTCAAGAAATATTACTTAAATACTTCAAATATATAACAATATATTTTATAACCTATTGACTTATTTGTTTTCATCTGGTTCAAAACTATTAACTAAAAACAATTGTATTTATGGTTATAAAGAAAGTCACATTACATTCCTACCAGTGGAACTTTTTCTAACTCACAATGCATTAATATCATTAATTTAAAAACTCAAAAGACAAAAATAACAAAGAAATATAATACAACTAAAAATCTCCTAAACTACTCCTATATCAAAGAGGAAATTTAAGTTTCTACTTACAGAGATCTTTGAGAATGAGATATATACCAAATGAATATATTTGGTTTCCTCACTGAATATGTCTCCCCCAGATTCATCCCTAAGGTAGTAATGTTTGAATGGTGGGTCTTTGGGAGATAATTGCGTTTGAATGAGGACATGAGAGTGGGGTCCCCAGAAGGAGACTGGTGTCTATCTAAGGACCTCTCTCTCAGCTTTGTGAGGTTACTGAGAAAAGGCAGCCATCCACAAGCCAGGAGGAGGGCCCACCAGAATCTGACCATGCTGCACCCTGATGCCAGCTTCCAAAACTGAGAAATAAATATCTGTTGTTTAAGTCCCTCTGTTTATGGTATTTTGTTACGGCAGCCTAAGCTAAGACATTTACCCTACTAATTTTCTACTGAAATAAGACAACCAAAAGAAAGTGTCGTAAAGTGTTGAAAAATGTGTATACCACTGTGGGAAACTCAAGAAGAACTGTAACTGTATATTCCAAATGTCAGAGAACTGTAACTTTTGAATGATATAGTCAAAAATGAAATAATGAGAAAGGGTGAGCTCTGCCTATGCTACTGCCCGCCAAAGCAGGAAGAAACACACAGAAGACAAGCACCTGTGTTGGAGAAAAATTAACCTGGTCAAAAGAAAATTTTTTTAAAAAATAGAAAATGATAAAATTGTGACTCTCATACAGATATGAAAATGAACATGTGTTAGAGATTTCATTTAACTCATTAGAGGAAACTGTTGAGGTCTAACAACCAGTTCAAGGAGTTAATATTAGAAAAGTACAGAATTCATTTGCGTGTGTATAGACAAAAATTACCTTGCATGCTACCAATTACCTACAACTTACACAGTTGTAGCATAGCTCCAAAGAATCAGAATCATGTAATGTCTTTCAGACAGAAAACTAGACCAATGGCTCAGCAAATCATTTGTAGTTGCAGAATTTAACAGCTCTGGTTATGGCAACTTCTATGTGATATGAATAATCTACTTCAGTAGTTTCCCTCGTCTCCATTCATTTAAAAGGTTATGGTACCACGCGCCCCTGGGTCTGGGAGAGGCCACGCGCCCCCGGGTCCAGGTGAGGCCATGTGTCCCTGGATCCGGGTGAGGCTGGGTCCCAGGTCTGGGTGAGGCCACGCGCCCCTGGGTCTGGGAGAGGCCATGTGTCCCTGGATCCGGGTGAGGCCTCGCGCACCTAGGTCCGGGTGAGGCCACGCGCCCCTGGGTCTGGGAGAGGCCACGCGCCCCCGGGTCCAGGTGAGGCCATGTGTCCCTGGATCCGGGTGATGCTGGGTCCCAGGTCTGGGTGAGGCCACGCGCCCCTGGGTCTGGGAGAGGCCACGCGCCCCTGGGTCCGGGTGAGGCCATGTGTCCCTGGATCCGGGTGAGGTCTCGCGCACCTAGGTCCGGGTGAGGCCACGTGCCCCTGGGTCTGGGAGAGGCCACGCGCCCCTGGGTCTGGGTGAGGCCACGTGCCCCTGAGTCCGGGTGAAGCCGTGCCCCTGAGTCCGGCCGAGACCAAACCAGAGGGAGTCGGACCTCCGTTACCACCATTTGTCCACCATCCAGAGCTGAGGGGTCAGTGCTGACATGTACACATAAGGAACTGGTGGACATTGAAATAGGGTCTCTAAAGAACTGTTGGTCCAGAAAGAAACTCACTACAGACTGATTCATTTGCCTGTCAGCATAACTATTATTGCTCGTCTCACATTCAGTTCTTATAAATATATCTCTAGTGACACATGATCTCGATCATCTAGGGGAAATGATGAACAACATAGACTGATGAACAAGAACAGAACCAGAAACAAGGAGGCATCGATCGGACTATCGGGCCTCAGAGAGAGGATAGGGGAGGTTGGGGGAGGGGGGAGAGATCAACCAAAGGACTTGTGTGCATGCATATGAGCCTATCCAACGGTTAAGTTCAACAGGGGGTTGGGGCATCCGTGGGGAGGGGTGTGGGATGGGAATGGGGGGATGAGGACAAATATGTGACACCTTAATCAATAAAGAAATTAAATAAATAAATAAATAAATAAATAAATAAAAGGTTATGGTATCTATCCATTCAAGTTGAATAGTTAATATTTATATTACGGGCTGAAGAGAAGACTAGAGCCTGCTCCAGCCAGGCTCTTTATAGTTCCTCCACTTAAACACCAAGTTAGCTTTCAACCATCATAAAAAATCTGCACTAAACCATTAAATTATAGATCAAAACTAAGCAATATTAAGATGTACAAAGGACAAAAGGGTGATAAAGAAAATTTAAGTGTGGGCTGAACATCTTTCTCCTGCTCATTTTATATTCAACATTCCTTAGGAATTCTTCTTCTGATGTGTTTTTTATTTCATGTTTGAATTCTTAATGGGTATGATCAATCTCTCTAGTTATCTTGGCCTGAATTCCTAGGCATTTTAATATTTGCAACAAATTCTTTTAAATTGGAAGAGATAGATGCATATACATAGAAAAGAACTCAGAAGGGTCAAGATGTCCTTAGTTATATGCATCTATTCATAATTACATGTGCATAATGGGATTATGGGTTTTTAATTTTGTATGTTGCTTTGTTTACTTTATTTTGACAATGAAACTGCAGTAATTTGAATTGAGAATCAATATGTTTTATATGAATTTTTTAAAAGCCATCAAACAATTTATATGTATCTTGGAAGCTTATGTTTGTTATACCGGAATGTACTATGTGGAAAACCTTAGGCTAGATATTTATTGATATACTACTCATGAAAGAATTGGACAGTTTATAATTATAACCATTAATTGTATCCTGCTTATGTTCAGGGACCCAAGTCCCACCCATTCTACCTCAAGAAAATGATGGGTGTATTCCTTTTGCAGTTTCATTGACTACTTGTAGTTATTGAATAATTATCATCATCATCATCACCATAGCTCATTAAGTGTGTTTTATATGCTAGAATCCATTCTAGGTGAGATGTTACATATATCTCATCCACCTCCTAACAACCCTATGTGGTGTGCACTGGCATCAACCCTACTTAACAGACAGAACATTGAACCGGAGAGAAGTTAAGAGCCTTGCTCTTCTAGGTCCCATGATTAGATAGTGCTGGACCAGGATTTGATCCAGGACACTGACTACAGAGGCCCAACTCCCAACCTCTCTGTTTTGCTGTTGTCTAAACCACGTGAACAAAAGTGAGAATAACAAGAACTAATGTGAAGATCACACACTTAGAACCCAGCAGAAATGGGCAACATGTCTCTCCAGCCTTGCACTAGCAATCACAGTGATCCTCTGTCCCTCTTTCCCAGAATGAGTACCTGAGAGTGTGTGCCATAAACCTTGCCTAGAGGTTTTCTGCTGGATCACATTTGTACATCAGGCCAAACAGCACATGGGTTAAAGAATGCTCTGAGTCCTTGAACATAATCTTTAGTTGAGCATGAAAGTAAAGTCCACAGTCAGGGAACACACAGGACTTGTAGGGCACATCCTGCCCTCACAACCCAAGTATTATTCTCCTCCTTCTAGCTCCACTGACCTTCCCTGACTTGGATGCCATCTTCAGTCATTTCTACAGCCTTCTCAACCATGACCACCTCGTCTTTCTGCCATGCCCCCCTTACCATTTACCAGCCCTGGGAAAAACCGACCATCTGTTCAAGATCATTTCACTTCTGAGCTGCTAGTAATAATCCAGAAAATAAATAAAGCCATGACAGTTGGCCTGACTATAAATTCTCATTATCTACCTCAATTCATGCTTTCAGTAACATTCAGGAGCAATTTTCATTTAATTCATTATTTTCCTTTCCTGCAGTGGCTGATGTTCCCAAACTTTCCCCCTCATTCTTTCCTTCTATCCCGACTCCTTCTCTCACACTCATCAGATTGCCTACCTTCTATTGAAGCCTTTGTTGTTCCCACTTCCAAGGTTATTTTATAAAATCCTTCCGGATCCTGTAAGTTGGTTTGTCAGCAAGAAGACTCTGCAAACTCCCAATGCAGGGGAAGTTTCGTCTCTGTCTTTAGGAAGCAGTAACCCAGAGTCATTCTCTGTGGGCGCTAAATGAACATTAATTAATGATGAATGGAGGATACTTTACCATCTGTTCACCACTGATTCAAAGTATACTGTTGTCACTTAATTGGATTATTTTTAGTCTTGTAGTTTCAGCTGGTTGAACACTAATGGCTAGAACTGTGAGATGCCATAGCAAATCATAACTCCCATTTTGAAATCCTTGTCTGGAGGGGTGGCTGATTATTGAATGATAAGAGCTTCCAAACAGCAATGAAAGAAGGTCTTTTCTAACATTTGTTTTTTTTAAGTCATAAAACATTCCCTCTTCAGTAAAATAATTCAAGTTATGTATAACAAGTGACAGCCTGGAGGACTGAGAGCTAATGGAAGAAAGACAAGGGATTTTTTTTTTTTTAGGAAAAGAAAACAAATGGTATTTACATATATGGTAAATAGTCCAACATTGTCTTGTCATTAATTCCCCAGCACCTGCTAGCACATATTAGAGTTACCATACAGTGCTGCCCTCTGGAGGTACGTACTATGATATGCAGTGGAATCAGCAAATACCTTTCAATTCAGTCATTTCAAATTACTAATATGATAGCCATTTCTTCATGAAGGAGAAATTGAGCTGTTTTTAAAATTACTTAAGACAAGATGTTCCTGAGAGGTTACATTACATTTTTTTCAAACTTTCAAATTATAATTAAGAAGTAAAAATATATACCTAGGCAGAAACCAACCTGTGGGACCTGCCTGGGTGAATTACCCACAGTTCAGGTCCCTTGACTTTCGTCTTGATAGTTCTTAAATGTGATTGGGTCAAGGTTCCCCTGATGAGCAGACTGGCTCTGCTCACTCATAAGAGACTAAATTACTGGCAAGTTCACACTAATTCGCTTCAGCAAATATCACTGTAGAGCAGACTGGGTATTTATATAAATATGGTAAGCACTTTTCTATAGTCTAGAGTGGTCACTGCTAATCTTTGACCTAATGACCGATTTTTCTATGAGTCCATAACTGACCACCTCCCCTACCAGTGGACACATTCTTTCCTTAACTCAGAAATGTTCACTCCCGTTGGCATATAGTACCATGCAATTCTGCAATGCGTCCTGAGTGGGACTTCTGCCTCTTGAAAATTCATTGGCTGCTGCTCTGAAATATTATATATTAATTTCCTAACTCTCTCGGAGCAATTTTATCACCTTATTTCCCAATTCCTTGAGGCTCACCTAATTGTAACTACATACTGCCCATACCTAATAAGGCATACATAATTTCTGATTTTATAGATGAACATTGAAGCTCAAGTTAAAATGCACATTCTAATTTATATCCTGGAATATGTATAACTTCACATAATCAAGAATAATAGCTCTTATTTATGAAGAATGTGCATACTATTTGCCAAACACTGTGTTTTGCCCTTTATCAGTTTTAATCCTGATAAAAGTATAAAGAAACTGATATTTAGACTATCCTGCAAATATCACAACTTTAGCAAGTTACACAGCCAGAATTTAAATCTAGCCTGTTTGCTTCTAAAGTTCATGCTCTTCACACCACTTCATAATATTAAAAAGTTGCTAAATAAATGAAAGTCTGTGGTAATTCAATGTGAAAGAAAAAATAAAACAGATCCAAAAGTATATTGCTTTGCTTCAGTCTCTATGATCATGTTTTCAGTGCTTCAGGGTGACTGTACCTTTAACAGCTATTTTATCGGGAGGCATTGAGAGTGACGCTTTGATCACTGCAGAATCTCATTTTGGCACTGGTTCCAGTTTGTCTGATGAAGCTGTTTCAGCTGAGATTTCTTTGCATTTAATGTGTGTATGTGTTTTACACTGTGTCCAACCATTCTGGTAGTAGCATATGGTTAGTTTTGTTAATTGGGCTTTTTGTTATGCTGTGTCTGCAAAGCTTCTTTTAATTTATATTCAAATGTTTGTCATCCTCTGGCAGTCTGTTTTGTGATGTCTGTGTTTGTTTTGTGACCCATGACTATACCATGCTTTTCAAGCTGTGTTCTGGAACATTATTTGAAGATGCCCACCATGTGCTGGCTTTATGCTACAACATAATTCCTGCTCTCTTTCCTTAACAAGCCAGCAGAGTGGGCCTTGGGAGAGGGGAAGGAGGAGAAGGTCATTTTTTCAGAACATTCTATTCAACTACATTGTTAGGAATGATACAGACAGGGTGAAAGTTAGCTTGTTTATCAAAGACAGAATGCTAGATGATTCATGTAGCATCAAACATTCATAAAAGCCTATTCATTGCCAGGTACTGTGCATGAGCCAAGTTCGGGAGATTTGTAAAAGAGGATAAAATAGGGAAGCCACCAAGAATGGTATTGATTCCAGATACTTGGACCTAACTGTCTGGATTCAAATTCCAGTTCCACTCATCAGTTGTGTAACCTTGGACAAAATACTTAACCTCTCTGTCCCTTAGTTTTTGTCTACATATATGGATGACAAAATATCTACTAGTATTTCATAAGATTGGTGGAAATATTAGTGAACTAATACCAATAGAGCACTTAGAATAAAACCTGGGACAGTACAGTCAGTAAATGTTAGCTATTATTGCCATTATTATTTACATAATGTCTAGTAAATATAGGGATCTGGCTAGTACAATGGGGTACTGTAAAGTAGAAATACAAAGCCCAAATGATCCTAATCAATATTTTCCAAACTGCATTCTTCAGCAAATGAATAAATTTAGAGAAAAAACTGTCTGTGGTTTAATATGCACAGGAAATGCCAAGTTAAACAGATGATTGTGCATTTCATAGAGCCCACAGGAGGCTGATGTGTACTGTGACTCTCCAAGAGGAAGGAACATGCAGCATCAAAGATTATTAATACAGGGCCTTCATCCATGTGTGGGGTCTGGATAAAGGGACTTATCTAGTCTAGAGAACATTTTTATTGACTTCAGAGAAGAAGGGAGAGGGAGAGAGAAACATCAATAATGAGAGAGAACCATTGATTGGCTGTCTCCTGCACACCCTCTACTGGGGATCAAAACCACAACCTAGGCATGTGCCCTTGATCAGAATTAAACCCGGGACCCTTCTGTCCACTGAGCAAAACCGGCTAGGGCTAGCGATCTCATCTTAAGAGACAAGTTTCCATCGACAAGTCTTTGAGAAATTCTGATCTGGGCAAAAGTTGTGGAGAATCACAACTAGCAATTAGAAGGAAGTTAAAGTTAAGGCTTTTAACCTTGTTCCTAACTGTTTATTATTGAATTCTTGGAGATTTAAGTATGATTGAAATTATGTATTATGTGACATCAAAGTGGGGACGGGGAGAGAGGAAAAGAAGGAGAGAGAGAGGGAGAGAGAGAGAACAACTTATGCACAAAGCAATTCCTTGGTGTCACCATCCAAGACCAGATCCTGTGACACTTCAGGTATCTCATCCTTCCTGGAATGATATTTCTCATAGGAGAAGCCCGAGATCTCCCAAATCCTGAAAATGTAAGGAATCTAAAATGTAGCTGGGACTTTATTGCTATTCACATGAAAACATGGAGACAGAGGATATTGTCTCTGACTTTGCCTCTGGCAGAGAACATAAAAATATTTGGTTATTTGTCCTATCATTTGTGTCCTATCTAACTGTTTATCTCATGCTTCTCTAATTATGGGAGAGTTTGGGAGGAAGGCAGGGGGTAAAGAGAGGACCTAAAGGAATGTAATGACAGTAACCAGAAAATCAAAATGTCTGGCAGATATCCCTATATAGAAACATTTCCTATCAGCTACGGAACTCTTCCGTTTGGCTTTTTAAAAGTAGGTATGGAAATATTAAACCAGTTTTCATGTAAAATGATTCTTAAACATTCTCCCTACACTGTGCTAGATGCTAGGGGGGAAATGGTAAACCTGACACAACAGTCTCATACAGTCCTCACAAGTAATCACACAATTTCAACTCTTAGCTCTGAGCAAGGTAGTTTTGAAGCTGTGAAAACACAGAGATGAGTCACTAAATTCAAGATGGCTGGGGAAGAAGGAAGAGATGAAGTAGGTGCTATGCTGAGAACTGGGGAGTGAATGGGAGATGGCAGGAAGAGAAGAGTGGTCCAAAAACTGGAAAAGCTGCAGACAAGAGAAAGAACAGCAGAGTTGAGAGGTAGGGGTAAGTCAGGAGTGGGTAATAAATGATTTCATAAAGAGATAATAAATGACTTTGAAAGTCAGGTGAAAGGGCTTGCAATTTCTCCTGAGGATTATGGGGAGCTATTGAAGTGCTCTAAATAGAGCAGAGATATGATCACTTTGCCCTTTAAAAGGGTAACAACAACTGCTGGGAGAAAAATCAGTTTGTTTGGGGACACTATAGGTGGCCAGAAGACCACTTAGGACACTGTGCCTGTAAAGAAGGCAAGAAATGATGGTGGATGAAGAGATGTGAGTAATTCAGGCAGTAAACTTGTGATTGGTTTAATGTGAGAGATGCAGAGAATTCAAGGAGGGCTCACAATTTCTTAGGTATGGGTGCCACACATTAATCTTTGGAGACAGTTAAACAGAACAAAGGATGAAGATGGTTCACTCACCTTGGAATATGTGGAGTCATGCATCTACGTGGAAATTACCAATGGGCAGTTGGACGTGGGTCTGGGTCTCAGCTGTGAGTCATCAACGCTGAAGATACACTTGGGTGGTGTCATCTTGGTGTGAGATGATGCCTAGAGATTGTGTACTGAGAGAATAATTTCTAGGGCAGTACGCTGAGAGACAAAGAGAAGACAAAGAACCTGCAGGGAGACTGAGAAGTTGTGGGAAGAACTAGACAAGGAAAACCAGCAAAAAGAAGAACGGCATGTCCAACCATGTGGTGAGATGATAAGAAATGAGAAAGGTTAAGCCTAAGAAACATCTTTTAAATTCACGACTGCTACCACTGTTTCAATGAACCAGTAGCAACAGCAGACTGAGCACACTGAAGGCAGTGGGGACAAGGAAACAGGGAGAAGTGATTTAATGGGGAGCACTAGGAGATTGTCAGGTCATAGAAGGAGGTTTTCTCTCGGCATCATTTTCATTTAAAGAGGGGAAGAAATGCCTAGCCTGTGTGCCTCAGTGATTGAGTGTAGATCCATGAACCAAGAGGTAGTGGTTCAATTCCTGGTTAGGGCATATGTTCAGGGTTGTGGGCTCAATCCCCAGTAGGGGCATGCAGGAGGCAGCCAATCAATGATTTTCTCTCGTCATCCATGTTTCTATCTCTCTCTCCCCTCTCTGAAATCAATAAAAGTGTATTTTAAAAATAACAATAAAAAAGAGAGGAAGGACTTAGATGTTTAAATGTGGATGAGAAGACAATAGATAGAAAAAGTTGTAACAGTAGATTGAATAAGGTCTCTGAAGAGACCAGAGGGATAGGCTCTTGAGCTCAATAGTATTCATGCCAAAACAAACAAACAAACAAAAATCACATCGATTCTATCACCTCTCCGTGAGCATTTTAACCTCCCTTGTAATAACTGTTTATAGTGAGTTCCATGCAAATAGGAACTAGAACTATATCTTACTCATCACTGTATCCATCATGTCCACAGTAGATGCTCAGTAAAAGTGTGGTTAGATTCAGCAGGTGATTTTAGTATATCCATAATGCAAGTTTTCAGAAAGATGACTTGGCATAAGGACTAGAGGCCATAGCCTAAATGCTATTGCAAGGCCTAAATGTGCCTGAAATTTAGCAGTAGCTCAACAATATTCTTTTCTAATTCAAACATTAAGACTCTATCAAGAGACAGCATGATTTTGTACACGTGCAATCTGCTGCCTTTGGACATAGCAGGCCTGGGTTTGAGTTCCATACACTACCACTTATTAGGAGGTGTGGACCTCAGACAAATTGCCAAGCATCTCTTAACATTAGTTTCTTGATCAGCAGAAGCTAGAAGAAAGACAGGCCTGGAGAATGAGGGATAGGAGCTAGAGAAACCCCATAAGGCAATGGAACGCATCAAGGGTTGTCAGGGGTAGAAGTATTCAGAACCAAGGGCTGTATATATTATCATTCAAAAATTTTCAGGACTCAGGAAACAAAAACTAACAAGGTCCTGTCCAATAAATATTTGTAGGAACTTGCCTTACTCATAACAAAACATGATTTTTTATTAGCATTGAAATTATACATAAGACTGTTTGAAACATTTGTTCTCTTAAGTCCTCTCCAGTAGATTGATATCCCAGCTTAAGATCACACAGCTAGTAAGTAAAAAAACCATATCTGAAATGGAAACTAGATCTCAGATACCTCCTACAAATCAATTAGGAAAAGATAGACAAGCCATAGAAAGATAGGCATGAGACTAAAGAGGCACCTTGCAAAAAATAAAATCTCAATAGCTAATGAATATATGTGATGGGCTCAACATCATTGATTACCAAGGAAATGCAAAGAATTTCACAAAGAGATACCACCACACCCTGACAAAATGTTGAAAACTTGGAAGTTGCTGGAATAGTCAAGCATCTCATCTTCAGAACACAGAAGTCTCTTTGGAGTTAATGTTGGATTAGTTTACCTGTGACCTTTTCTTGGAATATATACTAGTAGATTTGAATAAGTTGAAATTAAAGGTGCTCACATTTAGACTATGATGGGCCTCATGATTTGGCTTGGTGTGGTTTGGTTCGATTTTTCCTTTTTTTAAAACTATATTTTTACTTATTTCAGAGAGGAAGGGAAAGGGAGAAAGAGAAAGAAACATCAATGATGAGAAAGAATAATTGATCAGTTGCCTCCTTCATACCCCCTACTGGGGATCAAGCCCACAACCCAGGCATGTGCCCTGACCAGGACTCAAACCCTGAACGCCTAGTTCAATGGTTCTCAACCTTTCTAATGCCGCAACCCTTTAATACAGTTCTTCATGTTGTGGTGACCCCCAACCATAAAATTATTTTCGTTGCTACTTCATAACTGTAATTTTGCTACTGTTAATGAATCGTAATGTAAATATCTGTGTTTTCCAACCCACAGGTTGAGAACCACTAGCAGGGTCGCCTAAGATCATCGGAAAACACAGATATTTACATTACGATTCATTAACAGTAGCAAAATTACAGTTATGAAGTAGCAACGAAAATAATTTTATGGTTGGGGGTCACCACAACATGAGGAACTGCATTAAAGGGTTGCGGCATTAGAAAGGTTGAGAACCACTGGCCTAGTTCATAGATTGAAGCTCAACCACTGAGCCACGCCAGGCCAGGCATGATGTCTTCTTTTAGTGCGACTCAGGTATGCAAGATTGATTGTGGTGTCTGAAACCATGAGGCTGTATTGGTTTTCTATGTGATATTTCAGAATGGACTTTTTATTACCTGAGGGGAAAAGAGAAGAAAGCCATTTATTTTCAATCAGAAAGTTTCTTCTTTTATTCTTTATTTTCTATCTTTCTTTTTAAATTGCAGATGTACTGAAATAAAATCTGCTCTGTAGAACGAAAAGTTCTTATCATGCATCTAGAAGTAGCAATAATGGTAATATGAGAAACTCCATGATTATTTTTAAGATTACTTTGCTGACACCTACTAGATAGGACTTTTTTACATACACTAGACAGTACAAAGCAATAAAGATTCCTTATTCTAATTGTGATGCATGAAATATTTTTTAAGGAACAAAATGGATGGGATTAACTAATTAGAGTAAATTTTAATTTCCTTCTATATTCCAAATTAATTTAATTATATTTCTTTTTATATTTTTTCTTTTTACTTTTATTTTTCTATTTTTCTGTGTGTGGGTAGGGAATCTATAAAATCAAGCATTTCAAATTTCTCAGCTTGAAGAGAAAAGTTGTCATTTTTTTCTAATATGACAATGAATTGAGAAAATAATAAGCTCTATCTAATTTGTCATATTTTTTGCTGGTAGATCTCCTAGCTCAACAAAATAGAAATGCTAACGCGTGTATGTTTAATTCAATATAAACACCTACATACTGCTGGGCCTTTCCACAAATGAAACAGCTCCAGTGAAGGGCCCTAGAGTGAGGCCACCTGTGACCAGTCACCATAAAAAAACTACAGAAAAATTCCTATCACTCAAAGGGGTTGTGAATACTCTTCAGGGAAAGATGACAGAAGTGGCAGAGGGAAGCTTGTTTCAAAGCAGCTACAAAATACACAAAACGGAAGTAAATCCATTTGCATGAACCCTACAGACACGTAACTTACTTTGAGTTTTGAGTAATTCTCCACTGGGTGTACAGCCAAAATATTTATCGCCGACCATATACCACATTTTCTAACACCTGTTTCAACTCTCTTGATTACATTTTAAAATACCATACATTTTAATAGCTTGGAATTCATGGACTTAGATTTGAGGAGCACCATAGATAGTGCTAAGAACAGATGTAGGGAATGTTTTATTAAGATAAATAAGCAATACTAAGTTATTTCCTATATTGAGAGAGTTTGGCTATGGCGATACAAGAGGGTAATTTTGCAGCTTTAAAGATGAGTTACAACTAATTAAGCATAGACTCAGCAATGTTAGTATACTGCCAGCTTGATAATGGATATTTAATAAGTCTCATTTAATTTTTAAAATAACCTTGCAAGTCACAGTATTACCCTTACTCTATATATGAGGAAACCACTGCTTAGAAATAAGGCAACCAACCCAAGGTCAAGCAGATAATGAGTAGGAATGTTTTGACTTCATATCTAGTGCTATTTCCATCAGAGAATAGCTATCCAATATTCTTATGTTAAATCAATTTAATTTCTTATGTCTTAAAATATTTAAACTGATAATGCTCCCAACCAATATTATTTGCTGGAGTTAACCCAAAATCTAATGCAAATGTTTATTTCAAGTTGATTTGAAGAGTGGATGTGCTTCACAATTTTTTTTTTTAAATATCCCATGGATAAGGAAATCAATGTATTAAAAAACTAGTGACCCAGTGCACGGATTTGTGCACATTGAAAGGAAATTCATTAGAAGGTGGCCAGCAGGGTGGGACTGGGCAAGATGGGCCAGACATGCCCCGGAGCCAACCTCCCGCGGTCCCTTTCCAGCCGGCCACACCTGAGGTGGCGCCATGGCTCAAAGGACGTCTGTGGAGTGAGCAGTGTCTCTCTGGCAGGTGGGGTCCCTTGGCCTGGCCTACGGGGATCGGGCCAAAACTGGCTCTCTGAAATCCCCCAAGGGGTCCCGGAGTGCAAGAGGGCACTCTGCAAAGTTGCTGTCGTACAGGGTGTGGAACACAAACGCAAGTGTGCAGTAAACCAGATTCAGGGCCCACAGTGCCCCAGCAACAAAATAACCCACAGCCGAAGGTGGAATCGCATGGCCCCACGAGGAATTGTGCTCCCTCCTCTCTGGTTTCGGGGTGCATCACCCGAGAACCGCTGCTGTCAAGTCACTGCAGCTCAGCAGTTCCTGCGTTGAGCATCTTTCGCCTGGTGCTCAGTGAGCGTCATAGCTACCAGTCGGACAGACACTTAGCATATTAGCCTTTTATATATATAGATATGTCCCTGGTTATCCAAATGCTTCTATGCTGGTGATCTGCAAAAAGGAAAGATCTTAAGTTGAGCTCTTGGCTACTGAGATCCACAAAGTCCTTGAGGACTGTGAAAGCCAATCTGAGGGGCCACCTAGGGACGCTGTGGAGCTCTCATGACATGAAGTGCACTGTAGGAAACTGTGGAGTAACCAGTCCTCTGTTGCCCTGCATCTATATATGGAAGTTCAGATTTCCAAAAAGAGGTCTGTTAAATTCACTTGAGAAAAAAATGAATTATTCAATAAACATACTCTTCAGTTTTACATCAAAACCAAGCCCTGGCCCACGGTAGCCACATCTTTCAGGCTACTTCACATACATGGGGATGTGACCCCAGCCAGGCCAGGGACAAGGGCTCTGCTAGAATTCTCAGGAAAAAGACTCTCACTTCAGGGTCTTGGGAACTAAGAATGAATCCTCTGTTGACGTAGTGAAGAAGGAGTAGGAGGGGAGCAGAGTTGGAGGGACGGCAGAAAAGATAAGGAAATAAAAGATGAGAAAGAAAAAGAAAATGAAGACAGTGATCAAGAATCCTCCCTGTGTAACATATCTTTGGAATAAATTGCTTTAGCCTTGGGTGGAAGAGCCCAGAAATTACTTTGAATTATGGAATGGAAGAGAGTTACCAATTTTCAAAGGTTAAATTTCTTTAAATGACTATATTCAATCTTGGTGTTTGGGGAAGTCCCTCAGAATTAAGGCAGAAAAATGGTCTACTGATGGGAGTGAAAAAATACTTTCATTAAGAAGGGAAGCTGTGTGTATATGCTTTCTATTCTGTTGTATCTTACACAGAAGTCTAGCTAGGTTTACTTTTATTTCTCTTTATTATTCTCTATTGAAATTCATGGGGTTTAAAGGAACCTGAAAGATAATGAGGAACATGTGATTTATTATTATTCAGAAAATTTTAATGATCAGAGAAGCCAAGAGTTTATGATAGCATAAAATACTTAATGTCACATTCTGTATTTACCAAAATGGATGCACAATTATGTCAACTAATTTATATTTAATCCATTGTTAGAATAATTTATTTATGAAAATTAACTAGAATAACATTGCAATCAGTGGGAGAACTGAGATGGGAGAAAGCATAAATAGCATCAATAAATAATGAGGTGAAATAAATAAATGAAGAGGAACTATAGTTCACACTTAGAAGCAAGTTAGGACTGTGTGTTCCTACCTCACATGGAAGATAAGGACATGATCTGGTGTGCAGATGTCACTGAAATGTGCAATGGGCTGATAAGGGTTTCAGGGGATGGCTTTATTTTACACCAACCAACCCCTGTCTTCCAGCATGCTCTGTCTACAATCTTGTCCCTTCCTTTGACTATTTATGAAAGATTCCATCATTTTCTAATAATTTTCAGTTTTAGGAACAGTTTTAGTCAAGTAACTATTATGGGTAATTATTCCCCACTCCTCATATATCCAAGTGGAAGAATGTCCAGTGGAAAAAAGCCCTCACCAAACTCTTCTGCCTCCCCCACCACTTCTCTTTTTTTTTTTTATATTTTATTGATTTTTTACAAAGAGGAAGGGAGAGGGATAGAGAGTTAGAAACATCTATGACAGAGAAACATCAATCAGCTGCTTCTTGCACTCCCCCTACTGGGGATGTGCCCACAACCAAGGTACATGCCCTCGACTGGAAATGAACTCAGGACCCTTCAGTCCACAGGTCGACACTCTATCTACTGAGCCAAACTGGTCAGGGCCCCCCACCACTTCTTGAATGGCAGTTGTCCAACACTGCCTGGGAATGGGTGGGCAAGTTAATCCTGGAATAAGGGTTTTAGCTCATTTTTTAAGGTTTTTTTTAATTTAATAAATCTTTATTGTTGAGATTATTACAATTATTCCTCTTTTTTCCCCCATAGCTCCCCTCCACCCGGTTCCCACCCCACCCTCTGCCCTTACCCCACACACACACACACTGCCCTCATCCATAGGTGTACAATTTTTGTCCAGTCTCTTCCCGCACCCCTCACACCCCTTTCCCCCCCCCCCCCCGAGAATTGTCAGTCCACTCCCTTTCTATGCCCCCAATTCTATTCACCAGTTTATTCTGTTCATCAGATTTTTTTATTCACTTGATTTTTAGATTCACTTGTTGATAGATATGTAACTGTTGTTCATAATTTTTATCTTTACCTTTTTCTTCTTCTTCCTCTTCTTAAAGAATACCTTTCAGCATTTCATATAATACTGGTTTGGTGATGATGAACTCCTTTAGCTTTTTCTTATCTGTGAAGCTCTTTATCTGCCCTTCAATTCTGAATGATAGCTTTGCTGGGTAGGGTAATCTTGGTTGTAGGTTCTTTCTATTCATCACTTTGAATATTTCTTGCCACTCCCATCTGGCCTGCATAGTTTCTGTTGAGAAATCAGCTGAAATCAGTTGTATGGGTGCTCCCTTGTAGGTAACTAACTGTTTTTCTCTTGCTGCTTTTTAATATTCTTTGTCTTTTGCTCTTGGCATTTTAATTATGATGTGTCTTGGTGTGGTCCTCTTTGGATTCCTTTTGTTTGGGGTTCTCTGTGCTTCCTGGACTTGTAAGTCTATTTCTTTCACCAGGTGGGGGAAGTTTTCAGTCATTATTTCTTCAAATAGGTTTTCAGTATCTTGCTCTCTCTCTTCTTCTGGCACCCCCATAATTCGGATGTTGGTACACTTGAAGTTGTCCCAGAGGCTCCTTACACTAACATCATATTTTTGGATTCTTTTTGCTTTTTGCTTTTCCAGTTGAGTGTTTTTGCTTCTTTGTATTTCAAATCTTTGACTTGATTCTTGTGATCTTCTAGTCTGCTGTTAGAGCTCTGTATAATATTTTTTATTTCAGTCAGTGTATACTTAATTTCTAGTTGGTACTTTTTCATATCCTCGAGGGTCTCACTAAATTTATCGGCCTTTTCTAGAAAATTCTTGAAAAACCTTATAACTGTGGTTTTGAACTCTATATCCAGTCATTTGCTTTCCTCCATTTCTTTCGTTTGTGACCTGTTTCTTTATCTCTGCATTTTGGCTGCTTCCCTGAGTTGATAGAGTAGCTTTGTGTGCTAGGTGTCCTATGGGTCCCAGTGGCTCAGCCTCCCCAGTTACCTGAGGTGGACACTCTTGATGCACCCCTTTGTGGGCTGTGTGCAGTCTTCTTGTAGTTAAGCCTTGATTGTTGTTGGTATCACTGGGAGGAATTGACCTCCAAGCCAACTGGCTGTGAGGATCAGCTGTGTCTATGCTGGGAGAACTTCTGTGCTGGAGACACCCTTATGAGACAAGATTTGTAAAAGCCTCTGTGCTCGGCTTGGATGGGGCGGAGTCTCAGGGCAGAGCAGACAGCATTGGTTTCCCGTCAGCCCTGCCCTAATAGTACCCTGTGTCTCAGTGTCCCGTGGTAATTGCTGTAAGCACCTCTGAGAGAAAGCCGCTCTCGAGTTCTGCCCGCTGCCAGACAGTCCAGTTTCTCCCAGAATGAATTTGGGTTCCCAGAGTCTCGCCTGGAACTGGAGTTCAGTGCAGTCAGGAGCTTTTGTCTCCCTCCCGCTTGAGAAAGCCAGCCACGTACTCAGTTGCCTGCCCTCTCCGCGCACGCGCCTCGGTACCTCTGCCTTCTGCAGTTCCTCTGAGTCTCAGTATGCTTTTCTCTTTCCTGACAGTCCAGTTTCACCCCGTATGAGTCTGGGTCCCCAGAGTCTCGCCTGGAACTGGAGTTCAGTGTAGTCGGGAACTTTTGTCTCCCTCCCACTTGAGAAAGCCAGCCGCACACTCAGTTTCCAGTCCTCTCCTCACGTGCGTCTCAGTACCTCTGCCTCCTGCAGCTCCTCTGAGTCTCAATGTGCTTTTCTCTTTCCTTCTAGTTGTAGAATTTCTACTCAGCCAGCCTTCCTGTGGTTCTGGATGATGTCCGTTTTGTCTTTTAGTTGTAGTTTTGAAATTGTTGTACAAGGCAGCAGTTTAGGTGTTTAGCTATGCCACCATCTTGGTTTCTCTTAGCTAATTTTTTTTTTAATCACTAAAGGAATGTATATTTTTGCTAAGACTTTCATAACTAGGTACCACAAACTGGGAAGCTTAAACAGAAATGTATTGTCTCATAGTTGTAGACATTCACCTGACATTCTCCCCGTGTGTGTGCATGTTCAAATGGCCCCTTTTTATACTAGTAAAGAACCAGTCATATTGGATTTAGGCCCCACCCTAATCCAGCATGACCTCATCTTAATTAATTACATCTGTAATAACCCTACTTCCAAATAAGGTCACGATCTACGGTACTGGAGATTTAGGTCTTTGTACAATTCCACCCATAATAGAGTTCAAAAGTAGATCTGAGTTGACAGCAGAAAGAATCAGAAAACTTGTGAACAGATCAATAGAGATCATAAAATCTGAAAAACACAGAGAACAAATAATTAGGAAAAGTGAACAGAACCTCAGAGCAATGTGGGCATCATTAAACACAGCAATAAGTGTATAATAAAGTACCAGATGAAGAGGAGTAAATATATTCAAAGAAATAAAGCCTGAAACTGGTTGGGGTTGGATGGTTGGGCATGGGGAGCAAGAAAATAGATGAGAGGTAGAAAAATAGGTGGGATTAGAAAATGACTAAAAATCTTTTATAGCAGAAATATCCATTCAATTTTAATTTCTATTATGTGCTATGCTTTGTTAGCCCACCACATTACCCAACTCTTCAGCATAAATCCACTACACATAATGAATATATGTGCTTAGTTTTAGAAAAATTAAGGAAAAGAACCACTGATATGAAGAAGAAATCATTGAACACAGTAGTCAAATGAAAGAAAGATGGAGAAATCAAAGCCAGTTGACTGAGCCATAAGCAGCTGAAAAACTGCAAGAAACATTGGGTTTGAATCAGTTTTAACTCAATCTTCAGAAGGAAGAAAAGACCAGCCAGACTGCAATTTTTATTATAAGTGTAATTATAAGTTCAAAAATGGAGAACACAATTACTGTCCAAATGATACTAAAAGCTTTATGGAAAAGAACTTGGGCTTAGTTGCTTTTTCATAAGCCACCACATGGCTTCAAAATATGTCTAAACAATGAGTTGCAGAGCCTATGAATTCATATTGCTTCTTTCCTGCCTCAGATAAATGTGTGTTTTCTTTTTCTTTTAAGGGTGATTTAATTCCCATCACATTTTTTGCATACCTGGGGGAATGGAAGTAAGTCGAACTTACAACTGTGATTTCTGCTGTAAGATCGTTTCCCATCTTTCAATGTGAACCTTCTCACCAGTGGGAAAAGATTCCAAATTGTTTGGCTGCAGGCTCACATCATGATCCATCAAAATCTCAGCTATACCCCAACAGCGAGCCATTCCAGAAGGGACCTGCCATTCTCACTGCTGCAAATCTTTTCAAAAATTGTATACTCATTTTTTTTTCAAGGTGAACGCTTTTATAGAAAAGAAAAACATTCTTTAATAAAGATTCCGTAAATCTTAGATCTGAGAAAATCTGTGAACAGTAAACAGTAAGGTGAATTAATAGAAAAGGTTTTGGGGAGAACTTATCATGTTTTTTTATTGAGGTATAACTGACATACAACCTTATATCAGGGCTTTTATATTTTTAATGATATGTACCATTGCAGCTGCCCTCTGTCCCTCTCTAACACTGTAAGAACAGCCTTTTTCTTGAATAAGAAATACTAACTATAATATCATTCTTTCCTTGGAATAGAATTCTTTCCCACGAGTTAACAAGCAACCTCTGGCAGTAACTTAGCAAATCAAAAGCACTGCTGAGAAATGAGCAGCATAGCTCCCTGACCCTCAGTCAACCTGAAGGTCAAAGAGCAACTGACAGAGAAAGTGTCTGTCTCCAAGCTGAATTTCAGGGTGAACGAATAAAGACTAGCTAAGATTAATGCAAGGGAGAGTGGACAGAATTCTGGGCACCTTGAGGAATGAACATAACATTGCAGCCAGGTGTCCTGCACCATTCGCTGGCTGTGTAACCTTGATCCTGGCTGAGTTAACGTTTTTAAAACTAAGTTTTTCATATATGTAAAAGGCAGATCATACTTTTTACTTCACAAGGGCCATAAATGAGACACTGTGGATAAAACACGTAGCTAATATGACAAATACTGTTTTTCCCCCTACTGTCATCCCCAAATTATAGGTCTAAAATAAAATCTTTATTACTAAGGCTTGTAAATTATTTATAAATATTTGTTTTAAGAATATTAGTTTTGTTGTGAATAAACAATGTGGAGAATTCACAATCATAATTAAAATGGAAAGAGGTTTGAGCTGAAAATTATTTTTTGATCCCTGGATAAAAGAAAGAGAATGGAACCTTCATGTTATCATGTCTCCTAGGGGCAGCACACCTAACATCACTTTCTGAGAAATTATTAATTTAAATCAGGAAACATAAAGTTATCAAGAGACAGAAAGCGTGACAGCATTGTGACTGCTTTCATAGACCATCACAGGTCTCCACTCTCTAGCAATGCAGTAGCTGCTTGTCAGTTTCTTCATCTATGCAAATGAACAGGAAGCAGATGGCAGGGTTAGAGTCATATTCTGGTTCTAGCTGGCACTTTTTAATTTTCTTCAAAATAAAAGCGATTCCATTAACCAATACTCAAGCAATTGACTAACTGATCCTTATAGTAAGTCTACAGAATTTATCTAGGATGATATGTATAGAAATGCTGTTTTTAGGAAGTGATATTGAGTAACTGGCTAGGTTGGAGGTCACTAGAAACTTGTGGGACTTAACAAAGGCGGCTGGGACATATGTTTCCCTGTGCTCCTAAGGAGTCAACATCCATCTTTCGCTGTATGAAAGGACATCATAGATGGCTAATGACACCTTCTGGGAAAAGACTGATGGATTACAGGATCCACTCCTGCCAATTAAGTGGCTTTGAGCAAGTGTTCTATCTGCAAAATACTAGGTGCTAACAGTAATAGCTACATTAAAGGATATTTATGAGGGTTAATTAAGCTAGTACAGGAAAGAACTTTCTCAATCTTTAATATTAAGGCAAATCAGTAGGAATCTTGTAAAATGTAGATTCTGATTGAGGAAGTATGATGTAGAACAAAGATTATGCATTTCTCAGGTACTTCAATGCTGCTGGTCCTCAAACATCTTTTCAGTAGCAAGGCCTTAAAAAAGTTACCTCAGGCCTGTCACATTGTAAATATTCAGTATTAGCTCTCTTATTATGGTTATTGTTAATTAAAATACCAAATCAAGGAGCTCTGCATTGCCACAATTCCTTTATAAAATGCCTCTATAACTCTATAGGAACAGTGTTTTTTTAAAAAAAAAAAAAAAAAAGTTTGCATGCAGTAAAGTTAAAATAACATTGAAGTAGTAAGCTGAATAATGCCCACCCAAAGATATCAGGTACTATATCAGGATCAGATAGCTGAAACCCATCAATGTTATTTTATATGGACAAAGGGTAATTAAATGTAGAATTTTGAGATGAGATTATCCTGGATCATGTGGGTGGGCCCTAGATATGATCACAAATGTCCTTATAAGAGAAGACAGAGGGAGATTAGAAAGAAGAGAAAGTGAGGTAAAGAAAGAGGCAGATAAACAGTGATCACGGACAACAGGGGGAGAGGGGCATGCGTGTGGGGGGGGGTTGGGAAGGGAACGGGGGGAGGGGGTTGATGACAAATATGTGATACCTTAATCAATAAAGTAATTTAAAAAAAAAAAAAGAAAGAGGCAGAGATTGGTGTCAGGTGACCAGAATCCAGGGAATGCCAGCAGCTGCCAGAAGCTGGAAGACAAAGAAGGACCCTCTGCTAGAACTTCCAGAGAGAACACAGCCCTGCCGGCACCTTGACCTTGGACCTCTGGCCTCCAGAACAGTGAGAAAATATCCCAATATCTCGTTTATAAAAATAGTTTTTACCACTTCAACTCTCTTCAGTTATGTAATTGCTCTATATGCTGTTTGAACCACAAATATATGTTTCCCAATTATTTTACTAATGAAGGTGTTGAACAGTACCCCTTGTTTGTACTTTATAGTTTCTCAATCCTAACTGCTTTAACAGGAGGCCAGGCCCTGCCCCCAAATATTTTGATTTTATCAAACTGTGGTAAGTCTTGAGCATCAATATTTTTTGAAAGCTCCCCCAAATGATTCTAATGCACAGCCAAGGTTAAGAACCGTTATTTTTAAAAATTAAGTTTTTTCAAATAAACAAAAGTAACTTCGCTTGCAAACCCATATTGGTTGTTTATTTTACATCTCCCTTTTGTCACCTCATGTAGATGGTCACTGGTTTGTAAATGAAATAATCTGCCTCACTATCTGAGCTAAAACAAAGGAAAGGTGGTATCATTTGACAATTTAATGGCGTGATTGTCAGCATCAGACATTAGCATTCATGACATATCAGAATACATACTTAGGGTATTTATGACACACTATGCAGAGAGAAACTGTAGAGGTTTGGAAGCTTTCCTTTGAAATTGACTTATAAATATTCTCACATCAAAACAATAAAGATAAAAGGAACCCCAAGAATTCAATTTTCTTAAATTGACAAGGAGGAAATAGCATTGTTGCAGATAAAGTTGGGTTTAACACAGTATGGGAAGGACTAGAAGAATCTCACCTGTTGACCAGAAGTGTCCTCAGGCCAGGAGGTGGCAGCCTACCTGCCTCTCTCCTTCTTACCTGAATTGACCTGTCACAGGGAGGGGCGAGGAACTGACCTTTGCTGAGCACTCTTTTGTCCTGGGTACTTTCTGATGGTCTCTACTGTTTCTCACAACAGCCTCACAAGAAAGGTATTGTATACCCAGTTTTTAGATGAGGAAATAATGCCTCAGAAATGCTAAGCAAGTTTCTCAAACTGGTCTATTGGCTCCAAATGCTCCACTTACTCTGGTCAGGCTTTCTCCTACCCCCCAGGTATCCAAGTAGTTAAGAAATGGTGTGCCCAGGCAGCCAGCTGGGGTTAAGGAGTGTCTCAAGAGGAGAGAGGTAGGGCCTTCAGAGCCTGGCAGTAGTCACATTCCCATTCCTATGGTACCTCAGATGATAGCCACCACCAAAGGATGACTTGAGTTGGGCAAGTAAACAGTAAAGGTTGGAAACTAGAACCTCCAGCAGAGCAGGGATGGAAGCAGGGGCTGGAGATGGGGATGTGGGTGGGAGTGGGACTCTTTTTCCCATGGACATTTTGTTACAGTATAGACTCTGTATCTATGATTAATGTCACAATCTATGTATATAAAAGCCTAAGAGACCATCTGACCATTTGACCATCCAACCGGTAGCTATGATGCGCAGTGACCACCAGGGGACAGACGCTCAACGCAAGAGCTGCCGAGAGCTGCCGAGCTTCAATGACTTGGCAGCTGTGCTTCTCGGGTGACACACCTGGAACCAGAGAGGAGGGAGCCCAAGAATCGCCCTCTTGCAATCTGGGACCCCTTGTGGGATATAGGAGAGCTGGTTTCAGCCTGATCCCTGCGGGCCAGGCCGAGGGACCCCACCGGTGCATGAATCCATGCACTGGGCCTCTAGCTACATATAAAGAAGCTCATGGTTAACAGAGCCTTTAGGGAGCTAAGTGGAGCCTAAAGAAATACACAAAAATGACCAAATACAGCCCAGCCGGCATAGCTCAGTGGTTGAGTATTGACCTATGAACCAAGAGGTCATGGTTTGATTCCCAGTCAGGGCACATGCCAAAGTTTTAGGCTCAATCCCCAGTGTGGAGTGTGTAGGAGGCAGCCGGTTAATGATTCTCTTTCATCAGTGATGCTTCTATCTCTTTCTCCCTCTTCCTTCCTCTCTGAAATCAATAAAAAAAACATATGTTTAAAAAATGACCAAGTGATTGACAAGGCCAGAAGATTCAGGTTTACAACTATTGTCCCAAAGTGTCATTTGGTTTTGGCATTTCTAGACTTTTCATTTTGTAAAAACAAAAAAGTATTAATTTCTATTGAAATAGGCCAGAATGGGTTTGAACTTGCAGCTTCTGTCCAGGTCTCATGTGTGAGATACAGAACTCTCTTTTTAGCCTGGGATTAAATTTGAAAGACAACCTGTGATATCTATGAGTCAACCCCACCCCACACTGCAAAGATGCTTCCTAAGGGCAAAAGAATAATCTAGGCCAGTGAAACATAGCCAGCAAAGGTCTCTGTAAGTCCAGGTTTCTATCTAAATGCAAGTATTGCTCCAAGGGGGACTCATCTTAAGCCACTAGCAGTTCAACTTCATGAGAACCAAGGGTATAACCGAAGGTGGTGACAAGAGAGCAGAAAAGGTCTTTATGACACAATCTGAGGGTCTCACAACTTAGCAAAGGTTTGTTCGGGCTCTATAATCCTGTACACCACCTTGGGACTTATATTAGTGGCCACCAATCACAGATCCTGTAATGCCACGCTCATCACCTGAAGCAGGAACGGTGTGCTGTGGACTCTATCACAGTAGAAACACAAGGACAACATTGCAACAAGATTCAGATGCACACCACAGACAACTGTATGGTCTGTGACAAGGCTGTGTCCGGTTTCACATTTCTTCCATGGGATGTACTGTTATAAGTTATAAGGAGACTGGCATGAAATTATATTGCTAAGGCCTATTTAATTCCCAGATGATTTCTCATTCTCTTTCACATTCACCTAAAGACCCACTCCTAATATATTTTTTAAAAAGGGATTTAAATATCTCTGAAATAAGCTCATTATTTTTATTCATATATAAGACATAGAATTCAGAACATTACATGTTTGCTCTATGCATTGTACATAATACATATTTGTATTAGCAATAGTTTATTTGTATCTAAATGCAAACATGCTAGTATTAGCAGGGATCAAAATAATGAGTGTATAATGACTCTACATCTTTAACATCAACTTACAAAAGTTGTCTCACTATTCCACACTCAACCTGAATTTATCAGTAAATTCCCCCATCCTTCCATGGTATCAAATAGGGGTCATATAAGGTGTTCTGCTTTTCTCCACTGAAAACTATTAGAGACTTTTAGCATGGGGAAAGCAGATTAGAAAAACAAACAAGAAACAAACAAACAAAATAGGCTGAAGAAACCTAAACATATTCATTAGCTATAGTCTCTAGTTAATGCTTAATTTTCTGATTTCCAATATAATCAAAAGAATTTTTGTTTTCCAAGAATATGATTATGCCTATAATGATCATCTTTTTTAAATCTCTCATTTGTACCCCTTATAAATCTTTGTGGTCAGTAGCATGATGTGTCAGGGGACAGTAGCAATTTACTACATTCCTGAGACACTAAAAACATTTTCACTATTTGCTATAATAGCAAAAATAGTTTCATTGGTGCATGCAAATAATCACTTTTCAAATGCTAAAACACTAACATACCTCATAAACTTTTTTCTTCAGCTCACCTGGGATTAGCCTTAAGAATTTGCATGAATAAATTATAAATGGACAGATCACAGCAGACTGCACTGAGCAAGGTGAAGCTCCATGGAGTGAATTTTAAACTGCGCCCAGCGGTCAAGAAGCGTGTTCAGTATCAGCTAGAGCACAGGTTTTGCTTCATAATCCTTCACAAATCTCCCCATCCTATGACTTTCCAGGCAGTCTCTTCGGTGTCCTTCATCACATTTAATTTTTCTCCCTTCTCAAGTACTCATGAACACTCCAGGTAGCCTTATTAAAATTGACTCCTGCACCAAGGAGGGGGGACACATAATTGGCTTTCCAGGCAAGCCTGTTTGTGACTGCATTTGAAATGAATGCTACGCATATTAGGCTAAGTGAAGAAATAAATGAAGAATGGTATTAGCTGTACTCATACAACATTACGAGAGCAGGAGCAAAGCAGCGTGCTGCATGGTATGTCTTGGCTCTACCCACAGGACGCACAGCAAGGAGAGGTAACATATAGCACAATGAAAAATGGCATTTGGCAAGCACATTAAAAGGAGGCCAAGGCTCCCAGTCTTGGCTCTGGACCCACCCCACGTAAACTCAAACTTGGAAACAATTAAGCTTGCCTGTAAATCCAGAGCCCTGGGGAACTAATGGAGTCCTAAATCATGAAAGCAAAGGAAGAATACTCATTAGCCAATCCACACGGTGGTTTTATGGATGTTCCTTAAAGGCAGGAGTGGACAGGACTCTTATAAAACCACATATTAAATTTTTTAAGGCATGAAATTATAATATTAGATCATAATACTGTTGGCATTTGTAATGAAAACTCTGAAACCCAGGTGATAAAGGAGCTATTTTTTAAATGCTCATTGGGGGGATTATTCATCCACTGCCCTGATCTTCCAGGGTTATTGCTAATATAGTCACGCACACATAACAACATTTCAATCAACGACAGACCACGTATATCACGGTGGACCCATAAGATGGTAGTGGGGCAGAAAAATTCGTAACTGTCACCAAGTCATAGCACAACATTACCATGCTGCCAGTCATATAAAAGTATAGCATGTACAATTATAATTTGACTAATAATGACTAGTAACTTCATAATACCTAATAATGACTAGTAACGACTATGTTACTAGTTTATGTATTTACTATATTAAACTTTTTATCATTATTTTAGAGTGTCCTTTTAATTATTTTTTTAAAGTTTTCTGTAAAGC
Source organism: Eptesicus fuscus (assembly GCF_027574615.1). Classification (NCBI taxonomy): domain Eukaryota; kingdom Metazoa; phylum Chordata; class Mammalia; order Chiroptera; family Vespertilionidae; genus Eptesicus; species Eptesicus fuscus. Next base: position 98,564,929 of record NC_072476.1, on the reverse strand, counting down.
ATTATGCCATGTTACATGGGCAGCAGGCTCATACATCTCATATTTACTTCATGTCTTTGCATCATTTTTTCTTGTACTTGATTTAGTCTCATATTGTTCTGTACAGTAACATGCTATACAGGCCTGTAGCCTAGGAGCAGTAGGCTCTACTACATAGCCTAGGTGTGTAATAAGCTATACCATCTAAGTTTGTGTAAGTGCACTCTATGATGTTCGCACGATGGCAAAATCATCTAATAACAAATTTCACAGAAGGCATCCCTTTGTTATGCAGCACATGACTGTAATCAAATGCTAACAGTATCTGAGGGGAAGAAACTGATCCCCTTCTTATTCGCCATCCCACCCCACTCAGGATACTTCCTTCCACCCTGTTTTCTGCCTTCACATCCAGTCTCTTTATTCTCATTTCTCTTCATGCAAATGAAAGGAGAGGGCAGGATTCAACCTATAATTACTGTCTACTAAGCTTTATGATTGTCCAGGCTGAAAACAGAACCAGAAATGCCCCTCAGGGTGCAGGCTGGGCAAGGGGCAGATTCTTCTCTTGCATTGATAAGGCCCTTTGTTTGAAGTGCAACACAGAATGAGGCTCACCATTTAAAAAAAGGCAAAGAACATTCTTGGGGACTCACGGTTTCTTAGCCAAATCCCGTATCCAACTCTAAAGCTGACCTTGAGTTCTCTCCTCTTCGTCGTTGGAGGTGTCTGTGGACACAACATACACATGTTCGATACAGCAGGTACCAGTCAACTGACCAGGATGCACTAATTTCTAAATTCCTAAAACTAAACACCAGAAAAATTATCAGCCAAAATCACTAGATTTCCTTGTGTTTTCATAACCTACTGATTTGTTTATTGGTTTTCCAAAGCATGCACCCAATCAGGAGGACCATGTTGTGATTATAAGTAGACCATTTATTTGCCCTTAACAGGCCTTGTTTTGATGTGCTGACAGGGGCTACTAATCAGCAGTAATCAGTTGCACAATATAATTTTAAAAATCACTCCTAATACTTGCAATATAAATAGCATTTAAAATGTAAAAGCAATTGTGCGCTCATCAGGGCCTGACATGAGGGGAAAACATGTTGTGCATTTGGGTGGAGGGGGGATGTGGTGTCTTTAAGAGAAAATTGCTTGTACGTATACTGTAACATTTTTATCATTACTCAAGATTTTTGTGTTTCAAATAGTATAAACAAAACTATCAGTATGCATTAACATATCTAGTTTTTATAAAGCTGTGAACTTTTTCACTGATAAAGACATTGTTGATGTCATGTATTTTATCGAATTCTGGAGAATTCTGCAAGTTACTTAACTATAAAATTGTAGTTTGCTCTTCATGTCTCTTAATGCTGAATTCTTTACAATAAGATTTTCCATTGCAAATAACATTTAACACAAAGAAGTATTTCTCACTCCAATGACTTAGAGACACACGATTTCCATCAGCCACTATTCTGCAGTTGGCAGCAATCACAACAAGGTTTGAGAGTATATTTAGAAAGCAGCCCTTCTCAGCCTCTCACTAAGGATCTCCTTCATCCCTCTTCAGAAGAGAAGAGGAAGCACAAGAAGAATCACCTGGTGCAGAACCCAATTCCTACTTTATGGATGTGAAATGCCCAGGATGCTATGAAATCACCACTGTCATTAGCCATGCACAAATGGTACTTGTGTGGTGGCTGCTCCACAGTCCTCCATCAGCCGACAGGAGGAAAGGCTAACAGAAGGATGCTCCTTCAAATGGAAGCAGCACCAAAAGCACTTGAATCAAGACACGTGGAGAATCATCCCAATAAGCACATTTTGGATGTGTCCTATTCATTGTCTTATTCTACTACTAGGAAGGTCCTACCCCAAGTTTTAGGGATAACCAGAAGAGTGGCCTGCTAGAGTCATTTGGGGAAATCTGTGAAATAAAATGAAGGCAGTTTCCAAATCAAAATTCCATGGTGTTGCACATAAGAAGTCCTTACCTAGGAAGATAAAAGCTGCTGATGCCAACACGGCAAAGAGGGCAAAGAGGAGGATCTGGTAGGAACCCATGAACTTCTGGAGGACACCTGCACACTGACCTATGCATTGGCCAGAACAAAGGAAGGTATCAGTTATTTAATAACACATCCAGGGTGGAGGCTGTATTTTAAACCTTGAGTGATCATAAGAGTATCCAGCAGAAGCATTCAAAACCGAGCCCTCTAGGAAATTGTTTTGCTTCTTACCAGCCTAAAGAGGTGAACTACACTTGGCTCCCTCTATTTGGCTTTTTCCTGTCTCCAAAGCAATAAACTCCTCCAATTCTTGAGCTTACAAAAGAATATTTAAATCCTCTGTCACTTGAGAGTGCCTGTTACCTTTCCTGTGCACTTGGACTTGAGTAATATGCTTCCCTTCACCAAATGTGTGCAGTCTATGGTGATTGGATTTCTAAGTCTAATCCCTCCAATGTAATATGCTTCTTTGGATCTCCAATGACCTCTTAAACCCAAGGGTCCCTTAGCCTTTTTTACTCAAGACATCATTTCTAGGGAACATTGGTTTGTATATAACCTTGTCCTCAATAAAACTTTACACTCTTGTCTTTGGAGCATAAAATAGGTAGATAATACATAGACAGATGATAGATAGGTAGATAGATAGATAGATAGATAGATAGATAGATAGATAGATAGATAGATAGATAGATAAGGCCACTATAGTGTGGCTTCTACCTGCTAATCTGTGACACACTGGAAGTACTGCAGTCTCCCCTGTTCTCACTCATGGCATTCAGTATTTTCCTTTGTAGCACTTAACCCACAATCTTTTTATCTTTTTCTATGTATGTCACACATGTGTCAGGTTATGCAATCATAATATGAGATTATAAAAAATTACACACGTGAATAGTTGCTTATTTTCTGTGTCTGTTCTTCCGATTTACATTCCAAGAAATCAGGGACTGTGATCACTTTTTTTTTCCACCATCATTCCACCAGTGCACTTGAGTACCCAACACACAGGAGGTGCAAAATAAATGTGAGAAATCAATATTGAGACATATGAAAAAGACTGCACTATCACTCTACAATGGTACCAAGTCCCTTGATCTTGTTTTCTCCATGTCCAGGGCAGTCAGTGACTCTCCCCATCACCTGGCAGATTCAGTCAATGGGTCCTCCCTTGCCCCTGATTCAGTAACATGCAGAATGCCATTCAGTGGGTGGGGAGTGGGGAATGGAAGTGAAGGTGAAGCAGAAAGGGGCTTCATTGGCTCTTCACTGCTTCAGAGACATTCCTTGTTGAACAGTTCCAAAAATTTTTAGTTATTTTCATGGTGTCTTTTTCTACATATATACAGGGGTATATCATAAAATTATATGAATTATGCATTTTCAAGTTATTTAACATAAAATCAAGTTTTGAAAGCTTAATTCTGGATATTCAATGGGACTTACCTCTTTCTAATACATAGCAATCTCAACTCAGACATTCATTTAAAAAAATTTATTAATTCTCATTATTTTCACATTTTCATTATATGTTCTTCAAAATAAAATGATGGCTTGACCACAATCTACAAAAATCAACTGATATATTAACTCAGACAAAAAAAACTGCTCAAATAAAAACAGCATCATCCAAGATGGGTAGGAGTCGATAAAAAAGGATTAATCTGAAATGGAGAATACAATAGTTGGAATAAAGCATACACTGGAAGGAATAAACAATAGGTTGGGTGAAGCAGAGGATCAAATCAGCGATTTGGGGGTCAAGGTAGAAGATGGGTAAGAGCCACATGAACCACTCAGGTCTAACTCATCATAATTAGCATAAATTCATACTTATCACAGAGCAAAGCCTAGTGAGAGGGACCTACACCTGTCTCCCTATAACCCTCCATCCCTATGAAACCTTTTATGTAGAAAGAAGTAATGCAGATCTAAAGTTAACATTTGTAAAACAAAATTCTAATTTAATACTGACCAAGTTTTCTAGTCAATAGGTTATAAATGAAGTTTATAATTTATGCCTAGAACTGAATTTGAAATAAAAAATATATGAAAAGTTCCTTAAATAGTATTTTCTTTAATAATGAAAGCCCATGTGAAGTCCCCATACGCCATCTAAGATAAGACTCATTTAGGGTATTTTTCATTTATTTCTGTTATTGAATACATTTTTGCACATGAATTAGTTAGGTCTTTTAAATAGTTTCCTTAGTATAGATTTCCAGGAGAGGAAATAAGAATCAAAGCCTGTGAACCTTTTTCTGGCTCTTTCTGAGCTTAGTTAATTATTTTACAAAAAGGATGGGTCAATTTACATTGCTCTAGGAGTCTTGATTGAGTTATTTGACAAAGACATCACCACAATTTACTTCTAGCTTTCATTTTCTTTCTTATAACAGACATCAATTAGTATCTCATTATTAGTTATCAGTGGGGTTGAACATGATTCTATATGTTAATTCTTTAGGATTACATGAATTGTCTATTCATCCAATCACATTCTTATCCCAGTCTTCTATTCCCTTCTATTTTTTAAAGGGTCTTTTTTTAATCGGTTGCTTGAGCCATGAACATAAATCTCTTAACCTGACCTAAATGCAAAAAGGCAAATAAAGCAAAATCAGCACAAACTTGCCGTGTCACCTTAGAGAACGGGGCTGTCACCAGAAGCACATTAACAGAAGAATAATCCTTTCAAGGAAAATACTGTCTGCTCAACCTAGTCAGTCCTTAGACTTGAAAGAGGAAGAAAATGTATTACTGTGGATTTGAGGGCCACGCTTCATTAGGAAGTTGTAAATTTTACTTTTAAATCTCCAAGTAACTTTTCAGCAAGCACAGTGATCGGTCATTAATGATGAAACCGGTTAAATGTAATTAAGCATCCGACTGAGGAGAAGGAAAACCTATGCAGCTCATTAATCATGATCAACCAGATTTACACAGCGTTCATTGCTCATAGAAGATAAAGGGTATGGTCATCTGTTTGCTGCATTTTCCAAAGTACTGGGTGGGGGACATGCCCCATATTACTTGACATCACAGAGGAGGGCGACCCCACGGAGCACCCAGTGTTCAGGAGTCTGAGCCGTCCTGAGGTCCACAGCAGCGATGTAATTCAAGTCCGTTCGGACCGGCTTCTTGTAGATGGGACAGGAGTAAAACCGAGGATCTCTTAGAGCTATAAAAAATTCACACAGGAAAATATACTGGTGAATTTCTAATTTAAGTAACCCAAACAGTGCAGAGCCAAATGGGTGCATTATGAAGGTCATTCCAAAAAGAGATGGGTTTGGTAAAATGAGGGAAATTCTCCCTGGAGTCAGTCAATCCCTAGATGGGAAGAAGAAGCAACTGTAGGTTTCCAGAGGATATGACAAGATGCCCAGGCATACCCAGGTTTTCCCCACTGGCCTTTTGTCCCGTCTGTGACAGTAACCCCTGCCCATGTACCATGACCATGAGCCTCCAACTGCTTCCTCCCTCTCCTTTCTGTCAATTCCATTGCCCTTCACCCTTTCTCCTTTACTTCCCTACCACATTTTGTGCTCTTAACACCCCCCCCCCCCCCCCCCCCCGCTCTGTGTTTCCTCAGAGCTTGCCTTTGGCAAGAGACACGTGTCCATTTTAATCAGACAGCCAAAACCAATCCTTACTACTATTTCATTATTATTATTACTAAAGGCCCAGAGCATGAAAATTCATGCACTGGAAGGGGGGTCCCTCAGCCCGGCCTGCCCCCTCTCATAGTCCAGGAGCCCTCAGGAGCAGGAGGCGACCCGGCGATCAGGGGAAGGCGACGCCTCCATCACACCTCTGCTGCTGCCACTGCCGGCAGCATAAGCCTCAGCTGGCCCTGGTTACCTGAGCCTCGGGCGGCCCTGGGAGGCTGGGCAGCCACCATCCAAGGCTTGCCTGCACCTCAGGTCAGCCCTGGGCAGCTGGGGGGCTGAGGGGACTGGGGGACTCCGGAGGCAGGCACGCCGGGGGGACTGAGAGGACTGGGCGCCACCATTTTGTGGCTGTGGGCACCACCATCTTTGAGGGCATGGCAGTCAATTAGCATATTCCCTCCTTATCGGCTGTGGGTGCCACCATCTTTGTAAGGGTGTGACAGTCAATTAGCATATTTCCTCTTTATTAGATAGAATTATTCCAAAATCCTCTCTTCAACCTTCTGTGCCACAGTCCAAAGCACATTGGAAATCACAGGACAGAGGGTACTCCCCACTCCTGCCAGGTGGTGTGAGTTCTCCATGTGTGTGGAGAAATGAAAAGGGCTGCAAAGCAGAGAGTCATAGCTGAGTTCAGCTTCCTGAAATTCAATCTACACTTCTGAAGCACAGGAAAGAGTATCCAAAGTCATAGATGCCATGAAAGGCATGTGGTTGGCCACCCTTCAAAGATCCTCTTTAATGCATTTATCCCTAACCAAAGGCTCACTCCCTCTCCACCCTTGGAAACCCCATAATCAGGGACAGATCCAGGTCTTGTGGGGCCATAAACATATAAATTGGGGGAAATGGCTCTTTAAGAAAAAGAGTACAAATTTACAAATACAGATGTAGGCTTTGGAAGGAGGCTCTTGCACTGAGTAGCCTTGGAGTTTAAGCTTCATTAGCTTCTTGTTGAGTCCACTCTGCCCAGGATACTTTATCTGCACATCTTATAACATCCATCTCAGGAAGCAGTATGTTATTTCCCCTTATCTTCCAGATTATAAATTTCTTCAGGACAAAAGTTGTGTCTGCACCCATCCTTGTACTCCTCGGGAAGGCTAATATTATAAATGACCCTCATATAACTACTGAGATGAAAGCACATTTAACTAAGAGAATAACTTTGCTTTGGTGAATTAGTGTTACAAACATGAGCACTGATACATGAAGACAGTAACTTTCTAAATGCAATGTTAATATATCAAAGTGACTAAATCTATGTCCCCAAACTAACATCTTCAATAATTTAGCTTTTCTTAACATATTATAAAAGCAAAGCACTATCAGAAATTATCTCATTTATTGATCCCATAAAACCTTCAACCTGTTGTGCCATGTGTTTTTATACCTCCACTTAATTAATTTTATTGGAAGAAGTTAAACAGTTGAATATGATAGTATTATAGATGTTTCAATACAAAATAAATATTCTAAGGTAATGATTCTTAACCAGGGGTCATTTTACTCCCAGGGGGGTGATTTGCCAATATCTGGAGACATTTTTGGTTATCCCAACTGGGGAGGTGCTCGAGGCATCTAGTGGGTAAAGGTCAGAGATTCTGCTAATATCCTATAATGCACAGGGCAACCCCTCACGATAAAGAGTTATCTGTACCAAAAATGTCAGTAATACCACAGCTGATAAACCCCGCTCTAAACAGATATTTTACAGTACTTTAAAACTATGTGTTTGTTTAATCACATGAAATTAATCATTACAAACAATCTAAATTAATTTAACATCTAATATTTAAATCTAGTCATCATTTTTTAATTACCATGGGAATAGCATTAGTAATAATAATTAAGCAAATATATTAATATATGTGAATGATAGTAAATTTATGAAGTGCAATCAATACTAATTCTACTAACTGATATATTTAAACCATTTAATCCTAAGATCTGTAAACAGAACAAATATGTAACTGTTCATTCTTCTGTATGAAAATTTGACTAACAATCATTTTATAAATCTTGAAGTAAGCCATTGGAGTCTTAGATTTGAACTAAATGATCATTATAATAATTATACCGTGGCAAGAATTTGACTACTTAGATATTAAGCCCCAGAAAAATAAAACTGGAAAAATAGTATCCTTTTCAATAAGCAGGTAAAAATTCTCTGAAATTTTATTTATTTGTAATCGCTGCAGAGCTAAAGGTGGCCATGCCAAGTCACAGCGTGCCACAAACTTCGGCAGCAGGATTAGAAGCACTGAAAATATGATTTCATAGTGAAAGTGCTGACAGATGCTAAACAACCACAGCAACAGATGATTCCAAACCATTACGCCCGGTTAGACAAATAACTTTGAAGGGGAAAATAAACATGCTATGTAGGTAGAACAAATCAGCTAAATATGTTTAAAGCCTTGGGGCTCCAGAAGCAAGAGCAGAGAGAAGTGGTTGTCGAAATGGGTGAGCCATCAGCTTTAGGAGCCTAAAGGCTTTAATAAAGCACCTGAGGGAATTTCATTTTCCAACTAGGTAATTTCACTCTCTAGCCTACATTTTTCATCCAGGTGTTATCATGTCATATATTCCTTCCATATCCAAAATAACCGAGTTCCATAGAGATCCCCCATGTAACCTTTAAATCATTCCTTTAATTTTTTTAATTTATTTTACTTTATTTTTTCATCACCAATTATCCTCTCTATGCCCTCTTCCACCTCCACCAATCCCTCTCCACTGCCGCCATCACCCCACCATTGTCCATGTCCATGAATTCTATCTTTTTTTTTCTTTTTTTCTCAATCCCTCCATCCCCCCTCCCCCAACCTATTCCACACCCCCAAGTTGTCTGCCTACTCTCTATCCATGAGTCTGTCTCTATTTTGCTTGGTGTTCACTTCGTTCATTAAATTCCACATGTGAGTGAAATCATATGCTACTTGTCTTTCTCTGACTGGCGTATGTCACTAATGTTCTCCAGGTCCATCCATGCTGTCGCAAAGGGTATTTAACTCCTGTTTTGCTAATAACATTTAAGATACTAAATAGAGAGCTCTTACATATGATATTTCTTTCCATCTTTCAATAAGCATGTGAGAGAACATATCAGTAATAACAATAGCAATAAAATTATTTATTGTATGCTACGTGATGGACATCATCTCTATTATTCTCTCAACAACCCTATGACAGGGGTATGATTATTAAATCCATTTTACAGATGAGAAAACTGGACCATAAGGAGATGAGTTACTTGCCAAGGTTACAAAGCTGTAGGCGATACGGTAAGAGTCAAGCCCCACCAGAATGGATCCAGAGCCTGTGGCCTTCATCTCATCAATAGCTGGGATGTACTATGTGTACGTATGTGCCTGTGTGTCTTTGCAGGAAGATGTGCACATGTACCTGATAACTAGATACCTGACTTCAATTCCTGGCATATTGGAATCCCCTCCAAAGCCACATGACTAACTACTGGGGTGATAAAGACAGGGGAGCAACCCAAATATCCAGGTGCCTGGCTCACTGTCTTCTACCTGAAGATATGTGGCCCCGCCACCAGGCAGGGGAGGTGACCACAATGAGCCTGAAGCAAGTGGGGAGGGAGGCCATCAGGAGTGAGAGCTCCCTTCAACATAGGGCAGAGGTTTTTACTGTCTGCCTCACTATGCACCTGAGAAAACTTAATTCACAACTTCAAAATGCAAGGGAGTTGCCCTCATTTCAATGTGGCCTTGATTTTTTTTCAAGCACTATCCAGACACCACAGAGACTATCTAGATGCTTAGTCTCAAGCAGGACACTGACCACAGGAATTCTCAGAGGTTTGCATTCATCCCACAAGAGACAGATGGGTTCCCATACTCGTTCTGGTAGGAGGGAATCACAGGCAAATTACATAATGTCTCTAAAGCTTAATTTCCTCATTTGCAAAATGGGCATGATATATCTTACAGAGTCGTAAAGAGTAAGTAAGTTAATATATGTGAATACCTGGCATCATATAATATCTGGAGCACAGTCGATGCCCAAGGTGTATTAGATTTCTAATCCTCCCACCGCCTCTCCACATACACACACGTTTCCCAGACTCGTGTTCCCAGGACTTTGACAGAGTTCCAGATTTAAAAATTGAAAGTGTATTAAATACTGAGGGGCTTAGGAGTCAGGAGCTGTTCCCCCAAAATGTTCAAATTATGGTTTTCCCATCACAAAGCTACAGCATTGCAGTTCATGTATTAGCATCACTAGCTACATCAAGCATGTCAAATTCGTGGCCCGCGGACCACATGCCTTGTTTATTTGGCCTGTGTTAGCCTTTGAGTCTAACATGCTTGATCTACATAAAAGGAGACAGATCTTTCCTATATCTGCCTCTTTTCAACTTCCTTTGAAAACAGAGGACCTGAGTTGTATATTTTTACCCTCTTGGTGAATTTAGTACTATTTGGGCAACTTTCCCATGATGTTCTAAGAAGAAACATGAATAAAGTAAGTATTTGGGGATGTATCACTCAATTTTTAAAGTTCAAATAAATCTCTAGGCATCTTTTTGAAAACAAATAAACCAGCCTGGTATGTAAAATTCAATGATGAATTATTTACACTGAAAATTGTTCTCCATCTTAACATGAAAACAATTCATTATAAGAATTTTAATTTTCAAACTCCGCACTCTTGTTGGATTGCCCTTTGGCCATGAACAATGCTACACCTCTTTATCTCAATTAGAACCCTATCCAGTTATCAAAAATGAATGAAAATTAGATTGACAGCAACAGAAGGTTAGCTTTTTATCACTAAACAAACACCTCTCCGACAACAAAGTTATTTGGCAAAACAAGTTTCCACCAATTTCTATTGAAACCAAAAAAAAATAATAGAGAACTAAAGTGTTTTTCTTTCTTTCTTCCCCGCCCCCCCCCCCCCCCAGCACATTGATATTAGTCACTTTTCCTTTGTTTATTTTATTTCCTCCATTACCTGCTGCTAATGAGCCTCACCGCTGACTATGCCCAGCAGGGGGAACAGAGTTCCAGAAAAACCTGTTCTTAAATAAAGAATTGCCTGTATTATAAAATTATTACTTTATTACTACCATGCTGAGATGTTCAACATTTTATTGCAATGGATTTTTTACAGTTTAGTCACAAGAAATAAGAAAAGTAACCCCTAACTCCATGTGAGAAGGATCTTTCTTTCATTTTATGAGGAAAACATCTTTTACAACATGTTGACTAGCTGCAATGATAGGATAGAGCACATTTTCTAAAATATGATTTCTGGCTACAAGAACATTTGATTATCATTCCTATAAAACAGTCCCTGCCCCAAGACCTCATACCCCCCTGAGAACCAGTAAACACGAAGTCACAGGCAGCACGCTAGCCTAATGCCAGGCAGACACTTGTGTCCTCCCAGACACGGCCAGGATATTCTGAGCAACACCATGGGCCCAGAACTGTGCTGAGCACCCTCGTGGTTCTTCTCTTGCTCCATAAGCTCCTCTTCCTTCATACACCTTTTCTCTGTTCCTCAGCACAGCATACCCGTTGCTACCTCACGCCTTTCCCCTGAATGTCAGCAGAGCCACTTTCTGCCACTTGGATTCCAGTGCAATGTTCTCTCCTTAGCGAGGCCTTCCCCAACCCCCTGAATTATAGGAACAAGAACTAGCTGTCATCAGTTTGTTCACTTACAACTGATTCTCATTATTCATGGGACTGTGTGTATAAAGTCTCTGTGAATGCCCGGCCACTGCTGCACAGTGGTTGAACGTGGACCTATGAACCAGGAAGTTGAGGTTCAATTCCCATGCCCGTTTTACAGGCTCGATCCACACTGAGGGGTGTGCAGGAGGCAGTCAATTGATGTTTCTCTCTCCCTCTCCTTCCCTCTCTCTTAAATAAAAACATATTTAAAAAAAATAATAAAGTTCCTGTGAACACGGAATCAGGAACCATGGAACGTGTGCTCCTGTGGAAATACAGGGTTAGACCCCTGAGAGGCTCTGGTCACATTTTCATCAACCCACCAATATGTTATTTTGTTTTATGTGTGTTTCTACTTAAAGACACCTCTCTAATATACATTGTTGACTCACTGACATTGACCTCCAGGCCAACAGCATTATAACTCATGCCTGCATGTAACATATCTAGCACACGTGTTTTCTCCATAAGGCAGTCTTTCTGCACTGGGGCACCAGACAGCACTTCAGGACTACTCCTGGGCATCCTAAATAGCAAAAGCACACAAACGTGAAGATACAGCACTAAACAGACCACAAAAGGACATTTGTTTACAGCTGAGACACTGTCACCTTAGTCACCCTCGGCTGGGAGCATGCACGCCAGGAGCCTCAAATTTTTCATTGTTTTGTGCATGTCTGGGAATTACCATGAAAGCACCACAAGCACTGATTTCTGGGTTACAAATAAATTTAGCCAGTAGGTGAATTCATACAGAATCCATGAGTAACAGAGATTGACTCTATTTGCTTCTTTTTCAGCTACCATTCCCTGTTGAGTTCCATGACAATGGGGAGTCTGCCTGATCTTTTCTCACTGTTGCATCCCCAGCATGAAAATAGTGCAAGGTAGATGGTCAATATAAAAGAAATATTCATGGGATGACTGAGTGAGCTCATGCTATTTCCCTCTGCCAAGAAAAATCTCCCTCTAACTCCCTAGCACACTTGTCCTTGGCCTCCAGAGAACATCTCAGAAGAATCTGCACCTACCTCCCAGGCACAGTTTTGATCTCCTAGGCTTCCTGAACATCCTGGGTGTATCTCTGTCATAACATGTATTAAATTCCATTTTATTTACTCATCAGTCTCCCCCACTAGACTGTGAGTCCTTGGGCAGAATCTGGTTCATAGTTACCTTTGTGTCCCTTGCACCTAAGGCCAAGGAGGGTGCAAGGGATGCAGCCAATGATGTTTGCTTAAAAAATAAATTCTCATAGTTTATAAACTCTCTCTTCTTGACACAGGTTTCCAAATGGGACATTCATCTAATGGATGTGGATACTAAAAGCTGTATTTTTTAAAGATATTATATTTTATCCCTTGTTTAAAGAAAAATATCTTGTGCTTCTGTCACACAATCAGTATTTCCTTGGGATCCTCTATCATAGCTACCTCTGGAGTTTATGGCTGATAGCAATCATTTTACTGTGTGTGTGTGTGTGTGTGTGTGTGTGTGTGTGTGTGTGTGTTCGTGTGTGTGTGTGTGTGTATGTGTGTATGTGTTATGTTGTACACATTAAACACAATTTTTCTTTAAAAATAAGATAAATTTTAATGAAATAAAATGAACAGGAAAGTTCAATATGTGCTGAAAAATAGTTATTGCTGAGATGTTATCTGGGTAAAATGCAATAACAAAAGCCTCCAGAAAACACCAAGCCAACAATAGAAGCAGTTTATCAGAGTTTCAATGACTTTGTCAAAGTAGAATAATGTGATTGCTTCAAAGCTGTGGTATTACATTCATAGGCTGAAATATGAATCCAGCAATTTGCCATTGGCTACTGGATTAAGCTAGATGTCCCTGAATTCAATCTGGATTTCACAACCTGGCTTAAATCTTCAAGCTGGTGGTGGCTCCACCGCCAGGGAGCCCTGGGCAGTCCTGCCTAGAAAGCCTTTTTCCACCACTTGCCCCACCTCATCACCTTCATAATCCCAAGCCCAGGCCAGGCCCAACTGCCCTGACCACGTCACCCCACTGTTATCTCACCCTCCTTTCCCACCACTTATTATCTATTCCAAACACTTGTTTCTTATCTCATCAGCTAACATTTTATGAGCAATCATATATATTTCATCTGCTTTATTAGGTAGGCAAGAATTATCTAGAACTATTGCCTCCCCAATAGCACTCATGAAAGTGCCTACTGGTCTATAAATACTCATTAAACATGGGTGTGAATGCAAAGGTAGTTGATAAAAGAGTCAAATTATTATTATATGATAACTAAAATAACAAGATCCAGTATTTATAATGTCATTCAATCCAATAATACCAACCATCCCTAAATGCACAAGAAAACTCACTGTTGTTTTCTGCATAAATCCTTATGACAGGCATCAACTCAAAGAGCACTTTCGGTTTGGACTCGATGAGCTTCATGTTCCTCTTGTCCCAGCCAGCGCCTTCAAGATACAAGCCATAGACGTACACACCCTCTGTGGGAGGGGCAGCAATGTCATCCTTCATCCACTTGGTGACTTCGTTGCAAAGCACCATATTGTCCAGAGCCCAGCCTTTGTTGGCCCGAGTTATCTCCTGCCCCGGGCAAGAACAAAAGCAAAGGATGCAATGAGCAATTAGAGGTTTGTATATACAGAGCATATATGACAGTGTAGCTGCCCAATTACCCTAATTCAAAGTAAGTAGAATGGTATTTAAAGTTAAAAAGATTCTCTCAGAACCGATACCCATGTCCCAAGTTACCACTTGCACTGGTGTTTAAAAGTGTGTAAAAGTTAGCACCCATAAGATAGTCATTCTCTGTCTTATTATATTACTTAAAACTATAATGAAAGAAGAGAACTTTACAGAGGAAAATTATAAGAACACAACAGGTGCACATCAGAGCTATTTATTACCTGCCGCATTGCAGTCAAAAATCCTTGGGGGTTAAAGAAGCCGGTCATCCAGAAGCAGTGGGGTCGGCCATTGAAAACCCAGGAGGTAAACTGGCAGTTTCTTTCCAAAAGTTCAGTAAACCAGAAACCCAACGTACTTGAAACCCACGATGCCTGAAATGAATGCATTAAAATAATTAATGCAGGTTTAATTTTGCTGCCTGACTGGCTACGTTCACGGGGGAAAATATGATGAAATGCCAATTTCACCTTTAGAATTTAAAAGTCCCTAAGACGTAAGTTATCCTGGGGTTCTGAAATTTAAGTTTTCAAATGATTCTTCCTCCTTAAGATATTATGATAGAATCAGCTGATCACACGAATACCTGATTGACTGAGAGCTCAGATGCTGTCCACAATGTCTACTGTCAATAGACTCACCTTCCACTTACACACATATTCATCACCAATTCTGCCATAAAGTGCTAAAATAACCATTAAATTTAACAGGTTCCAACTACTTTCCTTAGGTTACATTTTCAACAGATACATTATAAAACAGGATCTCTATTTATTAAATGTGCTCATGGTCTAATCAACACTTTAAAATATATCTGTGGATGATGACTCACAGCAGCCTTATCCATTTATCACTTTTAATGAGGCACACAACAATTATCTTCTGGAGATTTCGTCCCTTGGAATATACATTGATTTCCTCTGATAAAAGAGCAGAAATGGAAACACAGGCCCATTTGCCACCAACAAATTAATTGCATTTATTGCTTAAAAAGACATTCAGGTCCTCATTTTACTTTTCCAAATAGAAAATCATTTCTTAAAACCTGTCATTTAGCATGTTTACCAATAGGTAATCAATAAGAATACTTGTTATCTTGAGAGATATATTCACATATCTACAAACAGAGGAAGGAAAAATGCTGCTCTTTGGTGTGACTTTGGATATGTGTGTGTATCTCAGAACATTCTCTTCAAGGAAACTGGTCTTGTGGGCGTGGAAGCCCAAAAGCTTGGGTTTTAATTCTGATTCTTGACTACTTAGGTGTGTGATTTGAGAAAAGGTTTCATCTCTCCCATCCTCAAGTTCCTCATATGTAAATAGAGGGCAATAAAATGTAAGACTTTAAATGAAATAATGCATGGAAGTCACCCAGTAGAGCACATGATATGTGGGAGATGCTACATAATTTCCTTCCCTACCTACAATCTAAAAATACAGGACACTAAGGGATTAGTTCCTAAGCAAAAAACACTTGTAAGCCAATTATCCTTCAGTCCTTTCCGCTTGCCAATTACAGCGATTCACAACAATAAGATGATTAGGCAGAACCAGAGCAGCTTCCACGTACTTTTTTCCACTGAGCAGGAATTCTGGCATCAAACATGCAATTCAGTGCATCCCGAAGGTTTTCACTCATGATGATGGTGCCATCGATGGCAAGCTTCAGCTCGGTCAGGGTGCTGCGCACCAGCGTGAGCACCCTCTGCATTCTGTCTATCTCCTGCCTCAGGAAAATGTTCATCGGCTGGAATGGACCCATCTTTTGTAGCCTCTCTCTTACCTGCCGTGGAGACATTCAGCGCATGTTAAAAATTAGAAAACTATTAACGTTTAAGTAACTGGGGCTTCTAAACAGGCCCCAGATTTTACAATTTCATAAATAGCAAACTTTTTTTTTCACTGCCAGCAAACAGAGAAGAAATAAGAAAGAAAACATGTTAGATAACCAGTTGATTTTTAAGAAAGAAAACATGTTAGATAACCAGTTGATTTTCCATCCCATGTGGGAGAGAACAGGCAGTTTTTAATTCACAGAAAAATGTAAAGCACATGACCACAGCCATACAACCTTCTATAGAACAACCATACTTATTGGGAAATATTCACTTACTGTCAATCTAAGACTTTCAAACATACATATGGGTACACACAAGTGGACTTGTACACATAGATGACAATTCTGCTGGCTTCCTCAAAAAATTGTATGTGTATTTTAAAAACTTTCTGTTTCCCATTGAAGCATCCACCCACTCACCCAATCATTTCCATCTTACAAGCATTTATTGATAATCAATCAGTCATTGTGCTTGGCTGAGTTGCTTTATCCTAGGGTAGCACTGACAAATTCAGCAAAAGGAGGGAGACACTCCTAAACCCCATTATTTACCATACTTATTTATTTAATTACATTTATAGAGGCCTGGTACACAAAATTCGTGCACAGGGAGCAGGCCTAAGCCAGCAGTCAGACATCCTTAGCACTGCCACAGTGAACCCGGCTTCTGGCTGAGTGGCACTCCCCCTGTGGGAGCACACTGACCACCACGGGGCAGCTCCTGCATTGAGTGGGATCAGGCCAAAACCAGCTCTCTAACATCCTCCGAGGAGTCCTGGATTCCGAGAGGGCGCAGGCCATGCGGAGGGACCCCACTGGTGCACAATCTGGGCTAGGGAGAGACACGGGAGGTTGGCCAGCTGGGGAGGGACCACAGGAGGACTCCGGGGCATATCCAGCCCATCTCATTCAGTCCCAATCGGCCAGACCCCAGCAGCAAGCTAACCTACTGGTCCAAGCATCTGCCCCCTAGTGGTCAGTGCATGTTATAGTGAGCGGTTGAGTTGCCTTAGCATATCATTAGCATATTACTCTTTGATTGGTTGAATGGATGACCAGACAACTGGGCACTTAGCATATTAGGCTTTTATTAAATAGGATTATATTTTTAGAGATTTTTAATGCTTCAGAAATATTAATCACTAGACAAGAGTGACCTGTTCCATGATACTACAATGAAAGGTCTTTAGGAAAGCTGACTGCAGTATTTATTTCCTTCAAGCCAGGGGTCAGAGTTTCTTCTCGAGGAAATTATTCTCTTGGTGATAGGTCCTTGAGTTTGGTCTGTAGTACTAGCAGCTGAATGACCCACTCATGGGAAACAATAGGATGCTAAAGAAACAAAATCCTGCAGGTTTCCTTCTGAAAACAGGTGGAAAGGCAGCAATGTATAAAGAAATATGGTGGCCCCATGATGAAAGTATCGCACATTTAGTCCAGGTCATCTCTTAAGACAATATGGAAAGCAACCCAGTTACTTTTGCTTTAATCAAAAGTTTAAAAATGTTATTAGGATAAATATTTTCACAATTTGTTAAGATACCTAAAAATTAACTTTAATAATCATAAAATTGCTTAGAAATTAGTTGTATTTTAAACAGACATATCAATTTTTGAAACCCATGAGATGAAGAAGAAGATGCAAAGAGTTAATGATAAAAATACAGACTCCCTGCCCTACCTGGTTTGGCTCAGTGGATAGAGTATCGGCCTGCGGACTCAAGGGTCCCAGGTTCGATTCCAGTCAAGGGCATGTACCTTGGTTACGGGCACATACCCAGTAGGGAGTGTGCAGGAGGCAGCTGATCACTGTTTTTCTCTCATCGATGTTTCTAACTCTCTATCCCTCTCCCTTCCTCTCTGTAAAAAATCAATAAAATATATTTTTTTTAACCTTTTGCACTCGGATGTCGAGTGTGACTCGACACGGTTAGCATTAGAATAAAGGAATCGAGAAAAAAGCAAGCTAGTGCAAAGGGTTAAAATACAGACTCCCTGAAATTAAGAATGCTTGAATGTTAAGGTGTACATTAAATTACACACGTTTTAACTAATCAAGTGCTAAACTCTAAGAATAAATTACTTTCCTCCTGACAAATAACAATGTGATATACCTCGAAGGAAAGTTCTAAAAAAGGAATCCTAACCCATCGTATACACTTGTAATTTAATTATGAATATTAACATTTATATAAGGTTTCCTTATTTATATTTTGAAATAATCACATTTATAGATTCAAAAACTTCTTTCCTGGTTTTTCAGGAAGTGAGTGTTTAAAATAACTTTTTTTATTTCAGAAAAAAAATATGTTTGCCCTCCTTCCTCATTTCCCAACCCGGACACATCCACAGCTGACTTTTCTTTTCATTTATTTTATTTTATTTTACTTTATTTTATTTTTTTATTTTTTTCCATCATCATTTATCCCCTCTATGCTCTTATACCTCCACCCACAGATGATGTTTTGTCAGGATTTCAACTCACCTCAAATGGGCCATAGTCAGGGGGGAGCTTTTCCAGCATGTCGTCGGCCAGCCGGGCCACCACGGCCTCCCGGGTCTCATCCCCGCCACCAGAGCTGTCCTTGGGCTGGATGCCCAGGATGGTGTCCAGCACGTCCTTGGCCAGCTTGCTCTGGTAGGTGATGTCGGCATTGGGGTGCAGCCCAAAGACCTCAGGGCTGTCGTAGGTGGGCAAACTCTGAACAACAAACACCCCGGTAAGCACAGACTGCTGACGTAAGTACCAGTTAAACTGTACTGTCTTAGGAAGGAAACATGTTTTTATTAGGCTAAGCCTTTATAAGAGATATCTCAGGCCACTATCTCAACAATTTCTCCAAGAAGAAATAAAAGCAAACGTTGCCTTGAAAAAAATTAAGAAACATAATCAGCGCATGTTATTGATGTCTGCATCTCTAGATACTTTAATCAAGTAGATGCTCTCTTGTTTTAGAAGATGTAATACAGAAAGTGAGCTACAAATTGGTGTTACTATGTTTTTAAGATACCAGAAAGTGACAGTTTTAGCTCAATTCGGGCCCAAATAAGGGAACTGTATTCACCTGGGGAGAAAGAGACACAGAGAAGAGGTAAATATTGAGAGAGCAAGAGTCAGTGAGGAAAACAGACAGCAAGAGATGGAGAGCAAGTGACAGAAGCAGAACAAGCATGCAAAATCCCGCCCCCCCAGCTATTTGAAAAGCAAAAAATGTACCTGCAATTTGACATATATTCCTATGTATGAATTGCATCCTATGCTTTATTGTTGTCTTATTCATATATCTCCCTCTTTTCTATTCTATTTTATTCCTTTTTACATAATGTCATCTTATGAGCGACCTTAAGTTCATTGTGAAATGAAATGTATTTAAATAAATATATGTACAGGCATATTTAAATTTATGCCTTCATAGGCACTCTCTTATTCAGTGCCAATGATTTAAGGACATATACAGTATAATTAAGACACATCTATTTGTTGATTTGAATTACTGAAAGTATAAAGGTGGTAATATATGATAAGCTCATCACATTTATTTATCACAGAACCTCTAAATAAACATAAATTTAGCCCTTTGGGGCCGTGTGCTTTAGTTTGTTCAATCTGAGATAAATCTTAGAGGCAAAAGAGATTGCTAAATAATGATCTAATTAATTCAAGGTTTAGAGACAGAAAATGTAGTTACCTTGAAACACAAATCCATTTTCTTCCCCAAATTTCCTGTCAAAATCTATCCTCTTCTTTCTTAGAGTAGTGTTTCTCAATCAGGGGTGATTTTAGCCCCCCAGGGGACATCTGGCAATGTCTGGAGACATTTTTGGTTGTCACAACTGGGTGGGGATGCTACTGAAATCTAGTGGGGAGAGGCCAGGATTGCTGCTCACCACGCCACCCCAGAACTGCCCCCCAGCACTTCCCCCACTACAAAGAAGTACCTGGCTCTGAATGAGGAAGCTCTTCTACCAGTGGACTCCTGCGCATACTCATACACTGTCCATCAGGCCAGGATTAAGGAACAGATGTCCCAAAATAAGGCAAGTGGGTTGAAAAATAGAACAGACTGTGTCTAGAGACTGCCTCTGCCCTATCCTAACAGGTAACTGAAGTCTCACAGGAAGAGAGCTCCAGGGAATTGGTGTAGTTTCCCCCGTTCTAATCTACTCAATCTATCACCTCCCCAAAGAATATTCTTCACTGAAGCGTTAAAGAGAATAGGGGGAGGGAATTCATACAAAACACACACACACAAACAAATATAAACATTTTAATTATTAGGTAAAACAAACATATGAAGTAAGCATCTATGGTGGAAGGTTCAATATGTATCACAATTAAAATTTATACTAAAGAAAGTATATAGAGTGTAAATAAAAAACCAAAAGGCCAAATGCTGGGGATATTTACTCTAAGCATAAAATTCTGACATTGACAAACCTGGATATAGTGAAGATAGTTATCCACCGTGCTGCATTTTGGAATATTGTATCCTTGGTAAAAGCTGAAATCTGGTGCAAACATATTTTCACTGAACCAAACCTTAGCAAATGTATTCAGCAGTCTCTTATCATAGTCATCGGTGACTCTGCCTCCATATTGAATTTCGCCTATCATGTAGCGGACAGTAGACCAGGAGACACCCTGGGAAAATTTATAGAATAATTGTGTAGAAATGACTACTGTCTCATCCTCATTTTCCTCACTCATTCATTCATTCATTCATGCATGCATTCACTCATTCGTTCATTCCCAATGTGAAAAAATGCAGAAATAAAATTAGGCAAACATAAGTGATTACTCAAAGCTCATCTTCATGACTTGAAATAGACTCTGCATTCATATTTTCATATTTTAATTTCAATAGAAAAATATTTATTTTTTTAGAATATTGAGGCAGTTCTTTTAAAAGCACACACTTCAAAAGGAATATAGAATTCACTTTCATTTTTTTAATATTTTTTTAAAATAAGTTTCCCCACCTCTGGAAAAAAAAAAAACACCTTGTTAGGATGTTTTATATGTAATGTCAACTTGACTGAGAAATTAAAAGATAATTTTAAAAAATTTATTTTTTAGCTGAAATCAAGAGGCAAGTGTGACCCAAGTTGCTATGAATTAAAGATCGACTTTGCAAGCACAGAAAATCATCACTCTTATAAGATTAACTCCAAAGCTGGGGGATGGGGGCCATGTTAACTTGGGGACCCACCATCACCAGTGCCATGAAGCAGCTCACACACAGTACCTTTTTGATATCCATGTCATCCAAGTGGTTTTGGATGAACTGCACGGTGGCATTAAAGTCCGCTTGATTAAATTCATAAGGGATGTTCCACCCCAGGGGACCAAACTTCCGCCTCTCCTGGACCGTGGAGTGCAGGAACGCCACTGCGTACAGCATGGGCTTCCACTGGGCCACCGTGCTCACATCCAGTAGGTCTTGGCTCACACCTGTGGCGGTCAGCTGGGTGAATATCTGTATCATCTCTCATACATCTCTGTTTTCTGTTTAAGTTATTAATTCTCTTTATAAATTCCTAATATTAAACTTCACTTATCTTGAATTATTTTTATGACATTCATATGGCAACTATAATTTAACTTTTGCATATCCAGAGGGCATTTCTCTCTGAAAAATCTGCAAAGAGATTTGAGGGGAGGCGGGGCTCGCTAACATGATTCAAGTTCCTGCCAATCTAACAAGATAATGTGGGGATAAAATACAGGTGGAAGAATGATGGCAGTAAAATAAACACTGCTACTAATTACTACAACCACCACGACTAAATAATAATAATAATTTTTACATTATTATTATTTGGAGCGTGGTGCATACACTATTTTAATTAATATTAAATTGTTAATACTATATATTGAAGCCCATTTCAACCTAATTATTATTGAAATAATAATTATGATCACTATGTATGTATCTACAGTATATTATACATATAAAATCATATGTTTTTTCACTGGTAATCTTTTTTCACTGTCGTCACCCTTCCACAAAAACTTTATCCCCACATTACCTTATAAATTGGCAGGAATTTGAGTATTGTTAGCAATTCAAAAAAAAAAAAAAAAACTCTGTTGTTTTTTTTTTTCAGAATGATAGAGAATTATTATTATATTCATTACTAGAGGCCTGGTGCACGAAATTCGTGCACGGAGGGGGGTTGTCCCTCAGCCCAGCCTGTACCCTCTCCAATCTGTACCCCTCTGGGACCCCTCAAGAGTCCAGACAGGGAGCCATGACCAGAGGAAGCCAAGGCAAAGAGAATGCTCTCAGCTCCGGTTGTGAATGGAGGGCATGTGGTTGGGTTCTGCTGCTTTTGATTTCTAACTTCGCTATGGCTCTGACATTCTGCCGTGTGGCTTCATGAAATGACGGCAGGCCATGACTTTAACTCAGCCTCTCCTCCTGGAAGAGGCCACTGTCCTACTTCAGGGCTGGAGCCGAAAGACCATGAATAACAAAAATACAAAATGTAAACAGTAACATAAAAAAAGGCAGCTGTCCAGCAGAGAACAGTACAAGCCAAAGTAAAGTAATACGGGGAACACAGGAAAAAATAAGGTGGGAATTCTGAGCTCTGACACCTAGCACTGCCAGGTCGTGTTCCATAGAACCAGCACAAGGGGCCATCTGCGCCTCATCACGTAAATAACAGTACTAGTTGCTTACCTATATCCTAGCTGATTCTGTTTTTACAATTTCTTTAATAAAACAATCTAAGTACAAAAACTCCAGTGAACTTGGAAAAATTCCTCCACTTACCGCCATACGTTCTCTTCAGCCCTGCACGGAGGCCCTGCGGAGGCTCATTGGCAAATTTAATGGCCATCTGCAGGAGTGTGATGGGAAACTGCTTATGAACCTCAGTGGTCATCCACAGGCGGAAAGCACCGTGTACCATCTCAGTTTCTGTAACCATGTCCATTAGCTCATCCAGGAAATCGAGTCCTAGGTGGCAGTTCTGCAGAAGTGCCCATCCTCCCTGAGTGAACAGCAGTGAATGGAAACAACCTATTTTGCGTTTTTCCCAGAGATTTAAATTAGTGCATCCTTTAAAAATTGAGTAATTAAAATTTAATAGAAAAACACTCTAACTACTTTAATCTAGGTCAAATCTAAGGGTGCAATGATGTCAGACAAGACACAGGATTCTTAAATGCAGATGAATATTTTTTCTTCTCCAGAAACACTTCAATCAGACCCCTCAGCCTCCCAACGGCAAACTAAGGTCATCAGACTTAGCACAACCCACCTAAGGGCCCCTCCCTTTCACCAAAACTGGGGGAAGGGCACAGCGTGGGGATGGTAGAGCCTCGAGGTAAATATGGAGGTTCTAAAACCCAGTGGGCTTAGTTCTAGACCAGAGGAAAGAGACGAGATGCAGCTCAGTGGTGAGGTTCTAGATTCAGCAGCCAGGACCTAGAGCCCAGTGGTTCCATGGTAAGCCCAGAGGTTTGGGGTTGGAAGGTAAGAAAGCCAGTCCTGCCTCATCAGGGGAGACCCTGGAGGGCACAGAAGGAGTCTTGAGATAGGGGGGATAATCAGACTCAAGGAAAGAGGACTAAGGTTAGGTCCAAAAAAAGGCCAGAACAGAATCTTAACTCAGATCGCATGTTCTCTAGTAGGAATGAGGAGCCAAGTGGTTCTGTGCCCCCATCATACCCAGCCAAAGTGGAGGAGAGGGGAACAAGGATGGAAGGATCCTCCAGGCTGAGCTGGACACCCCAGAGAGGGCTAGACCACAGTAAACACATGAGTGCCTTGTCCTGGAGCCAAGGTCTAGAAATGAAATGGAGGACCTTTAGCATCCTATTAACTTAAGTCCTTGAAAGTGCCCCAACTCTAGATGTAACTGTCACATTAGCAGGGTTGTCAAGGGCTTTCCAGTGTTTGGTGGCTCCCAGGCCATTCCTGAGCACTGCATACTCTTCATGCTACAGAGTTTATAATCTGTGAAGGACTTTAGGAGCCCTAGAACCTCTGGCACCTCTGCAGGGTGATGGCAGATTCCTGGCCTCCTCAGGATTTGAGCTGTGCCTGGGGGACTCCATTGTGCATTCCGTAATTCAAGAAAGGCACAGGTAGATTCTGGAGTTCTGAAGATTCCGAGAGTGGAGCTGGAGGGGCCAGAGTATATAGCAGAGGGGGCAGAGCTGTGGACCCCACTGAGGGTTTGGGATCTGGAGTGGGGGTTGGCATTATGCAAGCTGGTTAGGAAATAAGATGTTTGGTGAGGTAAGTTTTCCATAAGTCAAGGCTCAGCAGAAAAAGTTTAAAATTTATCATTCAATATGTAAATTTAAACTCTTAACAAGTAATACGTTCTGTAATTGTTACTCTATAACCTGTAATGTCAACAACATAACACAAATGTAGACATTGGACTCACGTTTGCCATGGTCTGCTGCAAGAGTTTGCGAGCATGGACCTCCTGGCCTTGGCCCATGGACACATAACGGGTTTCTATTTTTAATCTCTTCCCCAAGGCGATGATGGAATCCGTGGGATCTGAGCCCATAGACAGGAGACAGATGAGTGGTGTCCGTGGATCAGATTCCTCCCAGGTCTTTTCCAAGTCCAGGATGACCCCTTCCACATAGTTTTCTCCCATGGAGTCCATGATGTACTTGCGGGCCTATCAAAAATAGTACACCAGTCACCAAAACTAGTCCTAACTTCTTTATGTGTACAATGCAGGGTGGGCTCCAAAATGCATCTGTATAGATTATCTCAATGATGTCCACAGTAACCTGCCCATTAAAGAGGGCAGAGGCGTTTATAATGATATATTTTCTATTTTTTCATTTGGTAATCTTTTTTCACTGCTGTCATCCTTTCAACTCCAAGAAAATCCCCCCAAAACCTCTTTGTATGTTTTCAAACTGATACGCAATAATTATTACATTCATTATTGCTATTACTAGTAAATACACTATTTTGATTAAAATGTATTCCAATCATCCTGAGTAGATTTTATTATCCCTATTTTACATATGAGAAAATGGAAACTCTGACAGAGCATCATTTTTGCAACCAGGCAATTGAATATTCCCTGATATGAGCAGTCATGCTTAGAGAAAATGCTGAGAGTGAGCCTGATGCTGCTTATGGGGAATGGGAATTGAACATGTCTACATTGTAGACCTTCTATTATGCTTCCCAAAAAGATATCTGATGGAATACTACAAAATGAGTCTAATCCAAGAATAAAAATTTTCGAGGAGAGGGGCCTTCTTCCAGAGGGGACTTCTAGACTTTCTAGAGACCATAAGAGCCATGGGACACCATTACAAGGACATAATCATATTTCCATTTCTTCTAGAATATACAGGATGGAGTAGAGTGGACAAGAGTGACTATAGGAGACCAGTTAGGAAGTCATGGCTATCATCAGCCTATGGATGTCAGAAGCCAGGATGAAGGTACAAAGGAGCATGGAAGGCTTAAATTTCAGCATTGGACCATTTAAAATAATAATCATAAAAAGAAAAGAAGGAAGGAGGGAGGGAGGGAGGGAGGGAAGAAGGGAGGGAAGGAGGGGAGGAGGGAGGGAGGGAGGGAGGGAGGGAGGGAGGGAGGGAGGGAGGGAGGGAGGAAAGGAAAAGGGAACTACTTGAACCTTCTACATTGCCCTTAAATAAGGCAACTGTTTTACAATTCATTTGGGCAGAATAAAAGTAATGAAGTTGAGAACAAAAGCTGAAGGAAAGGTGATCTCAGTGTCCGGAGCTGCAAAACTCCTTTTCCTTTTCTCAATAAATCATTGAATCTAGTTGTTTCATTACTGCACAGTACCTAAGTGGACGTGGAGATGGTTACTCCATGTTTTTAACAGTCCCTCTGGAGAGTGAAGGGGAATGTTTCCTACATTCTGTTATAAACCCTGCCTATGTTACCCCTTGGCTTACTTGGAGAAACCCTTGAAGAATCAACCTATGTGAAATATTAGTTAAGCTTTTAATTGTGAAGGCAAAATACGATGACTCTTTTTAGTGAGGAAATGTCCATGATGATAGACCAGCAGATTAAAGGTCTTTAAAAAGGTGATCTTGTGGAGGTAGGAGTCACATTTAAACCATATGTAAAATATATACAATTTAAAAATGTTTAGGCCAGCCTACTTCCTTGCATCAAGGGCTGTACACTTTCTGGGGAAATGCCCACAAGTTTGAGAATGCTTCCTCTCTAGTCTCTCTTCTCCCTAGAAACTTCACATTCTTCCTACTTAAGGGGACATTGTTTTACTACCAGCAAAATGGAGCAGCCATATCATTTTTGAGTTAACCCATTGCGGATGGTCACGAGAATTCTCATGTTTTCTCTTCTAAGGCTTGTGGCCAATCACAAGAATTCTTTAAAAAGATACTAGCTTGTAAGAACATGTAATAAATAACTTCAACATGCAATGGGTATTTAATTTTAAAGCATGCCTTTAACATTTATGTAAAACGTTTTTTGTACTCGTTCAATAGATACTTATCTGGCCACTGGAGAAAGCTAGCAATAAAACTACTGGTCCGCAATGTTAATATAAAAAATGATACAGAAGAATAAGATATTACCTTTATGTTATACCTACACACCAATCTTAAAAGCATTTCACTCTTGTACCATTTGGGCCAAAGAAGATTATTAAATCGCTTAGCCTCAATGTACATCTCGGTACACTTATTTCTCATTTATTTTTCCATTTTCACATTCTATTGCTAGAAAAATACATGCAAGACTACAAAAATATCTCATTGGGATTAACATTTTAAATATGTCTTTAAGTTTAAAAGAACAGCCTCCTTAAAAATGTCCTTTTAATTTCTTATAATATATATTTTATTGATTTCCAGAGAAGAAGGGAGAGGGAGAGAGAGAAACATCAATGATGAGAGAGAATCATTGACTGGCTGCCTCCTGCACACCCCCTACTGGCGGTGGAGTCTGCAACCGGGGCATGTGCCCTGACTGGAAATCGAAATGTGACCTCCTAGTTCATAGGTCGATGCTCAACCACGGAGCCACGCCAGCCAGGCTCCTTTTATTTTTTTAATAGGGACGTTTTACCTGGGCAATGGTTCTGTCAGGACACCAGGATCTAATAAGTAGAAGGCGTCTAAAGCAGTCAAGAGATTTATCATAGGCATTTGGAAGAGGTTCCTCCTCAGGGTTTTCCTTATCAAACCAAATTTTCCACATTTTCTCATTTCTTGATATCTAAAAATATAAGGGGACATGTGTGAATGATATCTCTTGGTAAATTTTTTTTTATTTTATATTCTAGTGCCCAAAAGTCTAAAAATTAGCAATCAAATGTGATTTGCTCTAATGACACTCTGTAGTAACAACAGCCTATAAATAGCTTCTAAAGTACAGAGAACCCTGGGTTGTTTCATTTCTTTTATGTCTTTGTAGTAAAGAAATCAATGGAAACTCATTATTTTAAGGAAATCTGATTTGCTCCATGAAATCCTCTCATGATGAAGAACCAAGTCTCATTCACTTACGTTTCCTCACTTCCCAGGACCACTCTAGGTACCAAAAAAAGAAAAAAACACCACAGTATTTAATACATCCTACATAATAAAACAGTAATATGCAAATTGACTGCACCTTCTCTACGCCCAAGCCATGCCCACCAGCCAAAGCCACACCCACCAGCAAATCAGGGCGAGTATGCAAATTACCCAACAAAGATGGCGGTTAATTTGCATACGCTGAGGGAGGGAGGAGTGAAGACTGAAGACAACTTAGAAGAGGGAGGAAAAGCAGAAAGCAAGGTGGCTGCCAGAGGGAAAGCCCAGGCGGGGTGGAGCGGGGTGGGGCGGGGTGGGGTGGGGCCGGGCGGGGCGGGCAGCAGCGGTGCTCTGGTGCAGGCGTGGTGGCCACAATGGCAGAGGCAGCGGCAGCACATGCGGCCGCAGCGGCCGCTTGCAGGATTCTTCCTGCAAATGGGCTACTAGTGTTTTTATAATTAAAAGATGATTTTTGGGCCAATATGCTATTAATTAGAGTAATTAGAAATCTATCACTTAATATCAAATAAATAATTAGGCACTGGCTTCCTTTAGGCAACTGATAAGGAGGAAAAAAAACCACTCCATTATCCTTTGGAGCTTAAAAACAATCAAAGAGAGAAGAGCATTACATAAGCAAGCATCTGAAAAACAGAACAAACAACATTACAGATAAATACAATCTTATGTACTCTAGTATATCCCCTTTGGTTAAATACCCAAGTGAATATCTTAGTGATCTAATTTTTAAAAAAACATTTCAGGTTTGTATTTAGAACGTATCATGTAAGAATAAAAAATAATAACCTCTTTCAAACACGAAAGACTACATAATGTAGAGAAATTCAAGGTATAAGATATAATCTCCAGAAGATAACAACCTCAATGACAGGTAATGGTCCAGGTAAGGTCACTAGGAGTCATCCTGTGGGGGAACAAGCTAGAGTGCATTAAAATCTCCCAAATGAAAGTTTCTGATTAACTTAAACTGGGAAAGTAAAAAAACAAGCATTGTAAATTTTCTGGTTAAAAAAAAATGTTTTCAAGTCTTCAACTTGTAGTTAAATAAAGCCACGTTGCTGTCAATGTCATTTCTCTCTGGTCATCTGATATTCAAAAACCCATCTCCTGGTCTGTCCCGATTCAATTCTCTATACTCAACTTCCATGATCCCAATATATACACAATTCACCAGCAACCGACTGATTATAAAGGGCAATAACTTCTAAAGATAAGAAGCCAAGTGTCTGCATTAGATTCATACACAGATGACTAGCTAAGGCAGTATAACAGGAAGGGCAGAAGAAGAGGCAAAAAGATATTTAGCATAAAGAAGAAGACTGTTCATATTTCTTTTCATATTTAACCTCTAGAAAAAAGGCACAACCTCTTAAGTTTATTAATTATTGCACCTAATTGAATCTATCCATTTCTCTGCTTGTGGATCTCCAGTTGATGATACTGACACATGGCACAGGGCAGCATTAGTTAGATTTCCTGAGCAAATAATTTGTTAGGGCAAGACCAGTCTGCAATGGGTGGAGTGTGCTGTATCAGAGTGTAAGTGAGCTGTGAGGAAGGTCAAATACAGGTCATATATTTTACAAGTATCAATATTAAGAAACCCCTCTCTTCCAGGAATATTGTAGCATCTCACTGCGACATTATCATAAGCACAGGTTACCTGATCAAGGATATCTGAAAACTGTCTAAGTTTGCTGAGTTCCACCAAATTCAGCCAGGTCATGTCCAAGATCCATTTAGATGGTTTAGGAGGACAAGTTTTAAGGTCCAATGAGGCACCACCTTTTAAATTAAACATATAAAGCTATTATAATTTCCTTTTTTATTATAAAACTATAAAAACTTTTGCTTAAATTATGTTAATTTCAATTATTTTACTACATTGACATTTTTAAGCTCAGAAATATAAGTCATGGTGATGAACAAGATTTAAAATTTAATGAAAGAATAGGTGACTTCACAAAAACACATTTAAGAATCAGTAATATAACTTTGGAGCCAGGCACATGCTGGATTCTATCCTAGCTCCACTTGGCCAAGGATGCTAAGCTCAAAGTCATTTCCATAAGGAAATGCATGCCTGAATTTAGGATATCAGGAATTACTTTCCCCTAGGAAAGCTCAGTCAGCTAGAGGACCAGAGTAGTGAGGCCAGAAATCAGTAATATATGATGTGTGTCTATCTAAGGCATTGTCTCTCCAGGTCACTCATCTTCTACGTGCTCAGCTTTAAGAAACTTAGAAAATAAAGAAACCTAAGGAGCAAGGGTACAAGAGACAAGAAATTGGAGGGAAAGAGAGAATTGTCCATAAACATACATTTGTAATCTCAGGTCTAGCTGAATGAGTCTTTTCTGCTACTATAAGATGGATATGCATATATATATGAATATGAATATGCATTTGTATATATATCAGTATGACTACACACCCTCCAGGGCACAGCATGTGCATATACACACCCCCTCCCTACTATCCCCATTGGGGTTCTCTTCAAGTTTCTCTGCAAATCCACTCTCCAGGTAAAGTCATGAAAATCCCTTCCAACCCCCAGATAAAATGGAGTCTTATCTTTAAAGGCTTTGTTTAGAAAAGTATAGTAGATGAAACCATTTAGACCCCTACTATCATTTCCACAGGCACTTTAAATATTTCCTGTCTTGCCCAGCCTGTGTGGCTCAGTGGTTGAGCGTCAACCCATGAACCAGGAGGTCACAGTTCGATTCTCAGTCAGGGCATGTGCCCAGGTTGTGGGCTTAATCCCCAGTAGTGCAGGAGGCAGCCAATCAGTGATCCTCATCATTGAGGTTTCTATCTCTCTCTTCCTCTCCCTTCCTCTCTGAAATCAATAAAAATATATTTTTAAAAATAAAATAAATATTTGTTGTCCTGACATTCAAGAATGTGATGGTGAATTTATGTTTTCTCACCTTCCACGGGACTGTCTTGTTCCAGTGTATAGGGGACCTGTCTGTGAGCAATGCTTCAGCAGATTCAGAGTAAGTGTCCACAGGCTGAGCTGCACAGGTGCCTCACCCACCCACTCCAGCCACCCTGATTGCTTTGCTTTCCCTCCACCATACTCCTTGCTTCCACCGGAGCCCTTGATGCTGGCTCCTCTTCCTTCAACACTCTTCCTCCCCAGAGCCAGTGCTGTGATTCTTCAGGCCTTTGCTCACCTATCCATCTCTCAGGGAGGTCTACCCCATTAAAGATCCCATATATCCCATTTAAATGTTAAACCTCCCCTACCCCACACACCCTTTATCCAGCTCTGTTTTTTCCATGTGCTTACCAGCTTTTCACATACTGCATAATGTACTTATTATTTCATGATTTTTTTTTATGTATCACCCACCCAAAAAATATATAAACTCTACAAAAGCAAGATTCTTCTTTTTGTTCACTGATGTGTTCCAAGTGCTTATTCTGTGCCCCAGCACATAGTAGGTTCTAAACAAGTATTCATACAATAAATGAACAAATATCTCACATAAATGCAATCTTCAATGAAATGCAAAGAAACTATTATAACCAGAAGAAATTACTGCACAGGACCTTCACAATCATTCCTATACCTGCAGTTGTGTACAATGCTTTAGATGTTATATTGACCTTTAATAAGGGTGAGAAACTCCTCATGCTTGACCCAGTTCCTCTGGATGTCAATCTTCAGTGTAAGCAGCAAGGTGAACAGGAATTTGTGCTCCTCATACAAACCCCGGGCAGCATACTTATAGACCTCATAGGTCATGTGTTCTATGATATTAGCAATTCTTTTGCTTGTAATTGGGCTCTTGACGGACCTGGAGTGGAGAACATTGAAATCAGACTCATCCCCCTGCCCTTTTCAATTGTACATAAAAGCAACGTCTTGAATGTAGAATAAGTAACTTTGGAGGGCCAATTCTTATTTTGTACACAACAAGGGTAAGACCTCTAAATCTAAAATAACAAGCATTTTCTCATTGTGAAATAACAGAGTCCATAACGTCTTCTAAATCAATTTTATCCACCAGGCATTATCACTCACAACAATGTCTGGGGAATGTTCTTGTTTAACAGAAATACATGAAACCACAGGAATCAATCAATGGATGAGTACTAGGTGGATCTTTCTCTGAGCATAAAATGATACATGAGAATGATTTGTTTACACAGTAGCAATTGCACTAATCTTAGACTTAAAAGAGAATAAGACTCAGCAAAGCTAAAGAAAATTATAAACGTAAAGTCATCATCTAGACCACAGGTAGAGAATTCAGCTTGCCTTCCCAAGCACACACACACCTGGCTAAGGAAAGGTCAAACAAGCCCAGAAACTGGCGGAGCGAAGTCTGATACATCTCATTAACCAAGCGCATCTCGGTGATGAGGAAGTAGAGGATGCTGCCCCGAGTAGCCACTGAAAGACAAAGTAAGGCTGCATGTACTATCAGGCTGGAAAGTAAATGACCCAGGGACCGATCAGCCTCAATTCTACATGAAAACAACAAATTCTATTTTTATGTCTTACCGATAACTATGTATTAGCAGTGGGAGTCTAGAGCGATGTTCATCCTATGTATTTAATTCTTACTTACAGGCTTTGTTTAAGTAGTCCACTATTTGTGTTGAGCAAATGGCACTTTCCATTTTAGAATGTCTAGATCCCTTACAAGTACACTAGAGGCCCAGTGCACAGATTCATGCACCAGTGGGGTCCCTCAGCCTGGCCTGCGCCCTCTTGCAATTTGGGACCCCTCAGGGGATGTCGGGCTGCTGGTTTTGGTCTGATCCTGCAGGACGGGTGGTGCGCTGCTCCCTCTCATCCTGGCCCCAGTGAGCCTGCCACTGCCGCTCCATAGTGCTGCCATGGAGATGGGAGAGGCTCACACCTCTGCAGCTGTGCTTGCCTGTTGGTCAGCTGAGTGGCGCTCCCGCTGTGGGAGTGCACTGACCACCAGGGAACAGCTCCCGTGTTGAGCATCTGCCCCCTGGTGGTCAGTGTGCATCATAGTGACAGGTCATTCAGTTGCTTAGGCTTTTATATAGAGAGATTGTACTGTTTCTTTATAGGTAGAAAAGACAACTGAAGGGATATCAAAGGTTTTAACACCTAGCAAGTTGTGTAGGCAATGAAAGGACCTCATTCTTAAGTGCCATGAAGAAGCTGCGCCTAATTTTGGCTTAAAGCTGGCAAAACAAGGCATCACAAAGAGGATGCACCTGACTCTTCATTGGGAGAAGATATGGTTTCCATTATTTTCCCAAGAGGAATGGTAACTTACTAAAGGAGACTGAATTCTTTTAGCAGGTTCCTCTAGTAACCAATGAACAACACCAATTTTCAAACTGGTGGATAAGACTGAAGAGCTCCCGTTATACCGAAGAACTACCTTCCAAATACAAAGACTACAAACAAAACACTAGCTATTTGTTGTCAAACAATAAACAACTAATGAACAGCCCAAAATTCGTGCATTAATTCCTCAGATTTTACTAATTTGTAGTCAGGTAGTCTTTTAAAATTCTCCCTTTCCGTTCTAGTTTAAAAATAAGTTCACAGAAACTTTAAAAGATCTGCCAACTAACATGAACTAGAAAATTAACATCACTATAAAATATTATCATCTCAATTTTACTGAATAGAAATGCCACAAAACATAAATGGCCACCCCACTTTGCAAGACCATTGGCCTAATGTCAATTTTTCTAATTCTCATTTATTTCCTGCTTCATTTTCCTGTGACATTAGTTCATTACCAAACTCACCAGGTCTGTATTCCTCCCGGGCTGCGTTAATTTGAATTTCTGTATCAGCTGAAATTTCCAGCTTCTGTGTCACCTCTTCAGCAGTCTTTTTTGTGTTACTCAGCACAATAATGAGACTCTCATCTTCCACCAGCGACCCCTGGGTACTCGTCAGCCGGTAAAGCAAATTATCTTCTAGCTCCTTCATTCTTCTTTTGTTTGCGGTCACATCTTCCATAAGATGAGTTCTTTCTTTCTCCAATTCCTGTTAATTTGCATAAATATATTTTATTCCTTAATAACTATTGTTTGGCCATTCCTTAAAAAGTTAACATACAGGGCTGTCCTCAAGCTCCTCACTATAGTTACCATATTTGGTTGGAAAAAAAAAATACATACATCCAGTAAGAGAAGGAGAATTAATAGAAGAAAGAAGAATTGGTGGCAAACAATGTGAAATTTGCTGAAAGTACTACCAAATTCCCTTTACCAACTATTTCTTTTATAAAGTCAAATCATTTTAAGTGGCTTTGGTGATTACACTTAAGCTTGTTTTGAAGATGACATATATTTGAAAATATACTGAAGTGTATTTGAGGACAAATATATATGTCTCAGATGAAATACATTTACTTCTGCAGTTACATTTAAATGGGAAAATCTTCTTTGCTTGTACAGGTGCTGTCTTCTCCAAGTGAAGTGAAGATGTGTCTTCCCTATAGGTCTTTTATTGGCAGCGTGGGAGAGAAGGCTTCAGAAGAGTATTGGCCCTATTGGCTATTTCTTCCTCCTGGTAGTTGGAGAGGGAGAGACAGTGGAAGAGAGGAAAGAAAAGGTGGGGTTGGTGAGGGTTGGGGAAGGAGGAAATGGCCATGACATTGAGCAAGCCAGCGGAAGCAGGAAGCCCATAGGCTGGGCCATAACAGAATGCTTCTGGCACCAAATCAAAGTGTATGTGAAAGTATCATTATGCGAGAGGCTCTAACTTTGAAGCTAATAAAAGAATCAAAAAATGGGAAGGACAATGAGCAAATAGTATTTAAAAATCTAGTCATGTCTTGGTATCAGAAGTACAGACATAAAATTCTCTGTAACCCAAAAAGCATGAAGTTAAAATCAAGATTGTGGTTAACTCAATTGCATTAAGGCAAAGAGCAAGACCACTGGCCTCTGCTTTCTATTCTAGCCAGTTAACCTCCGTTGACTGAACAGTTATAGTGGGTAGGCTCCTACCAGGCTCCCAACTCATGGTCTGAGCACAACGTGTCAGGTCTGGTAATATTCTAGAAAAGGAAAACTCCTTTAAGCAAAACAAAAGCTTTGCACTTATATCATTTCTTAATTCTTTGAGATGTAGCAACTCAAGCAAAACTTGCTCTTATTATCTTTGTTTCCATCTGTTACTTAGTTATATTTGGAAGCTTCCTGAGTAGTTATTTTAATTTATTTATTCACTAGATGAGAATCTCAAATTTGGGTAATGTAGAAATTAGTACAAACAAGTGATATTTAAAGACCACCATAAAATTTCTTTCCAAAAGCAGTTATAATAAAAAAAACATTCACACCATGCGTACACTAAGAAATATAATGATAATAAAACTAAAGGGAAAAACTTCAATTATTTTTATTGCCATAATCCAAAATTTCACACCTAACACCATCATTCCTCAAGGTGAGCTTTATAAAAGTCCTCACCTGAAGACAGGTAAGAGAAGGAATAGAGCAGTGGGAGGAGTGATGGTTTTGACATCAGAAAGACATGTTTGAATCCAAACTCCCAGGACTTATTAACTACATGACCTTGAACATGTTACACAACTCTACAAACCTCAGTTTCTTCATCTGCAAAATGGACATAAAAACAGCTCAAAGAGTGATTGTGAGGCTATCGCCATTAAAGCAGCTAAAACATCGACTGGATGGATAGCTGCTCAGAATGTGTATCTTCCCTTCTATCCCCTCCCTTGATTCACTTCCCTCATGGATTTTCAGAAAGATTACAATGTTTATTTAGAAATGAGTAGTTTGAAAAATAAAATCATAAGTTGGCCCCAAAAAGCATACTTTAGATTTCATATACCATCATAAAAGCATAAAGATGTAGATGAAAGGGGATTTTAAAAAAGAGAACTTTCTACTCTTGCACTCGTGCTCAGGATATGTGCTTCCCTGTCTACAGGAAATGAGAGCAGGGACTGAAAAACCAAAAACCGCCCCAAGTTTTACTGAGTCTTTTCCTGAGCAACAGTTTTTCTTCTGCCCATTTCCCCCCACCCCCCAATTACATAGCCCCTGCCCTAACTGGGGCATTAACTTTTAAGTATTCCATGGTGGCCTACTCTGACCACAGTTGGTCTCCCTTTTCTGCTCCTAGTCATTCAGGAGATCTCTCTTAGCTTTTGGGAAAAGGCCAAAATTCTCAACATGCTTCACACCACCTGTCACTACCTACATTACCAACCTCGTCTCCACTTCCGAACTATGGGATTGAGACCAAAATTATGCCTCCAGGTTGCTTTAAAAACCATTATTAATAAAATAAACACAGTTATTAGTAATGCATTCAATAAGTGGCAAATTATTTAATTTCTGATTTTAAAAGTAGTAAGTAAAAGCTTGACTATTATTGAGATGGTGTGGTCAATTTAATACTATTGTTAACACTATTTAAAATAAATTTGTCAATTACAGTACTACATTTATATTGCCAAAGGCTTGAAATAAGGCTAAGTACTACATTTCCCCCAAAGCTTGAAACCAATTATTAATATACTCCAAAGGAAATAGTGAAATTTAAAGTAATATTTGGGATTACAAAAGCAAAGTATGTATTACATGGTACAAAAGTGGCTGAACACTAGAACAGACCATAGTAGTGGGGAAAAGAAAGTTATCTTTGAAGGAAAATAGAAGAATTGCTGCTTGCTTTTCACTCAAGATTTAAAAATAGAAAACCTACTTTGGGATAAGGTTTTAGGCATATTTTAATTTGTATGACTGATTTAAATTTATTTCTGTTGACTACATAAAAAATAGTTCTTTTCAGATTAATATGAAGGAGGAAAATTAATCAAAATAATTTTGTCTGTACACATTTTTCCCACAAAGGGATGATCTCTTACACACACACACACACACACACACACACACACACACACACACACACCAGTAAACTTGTGTGCTCTGCATTCTATATCCTAAGGCTACAATGTAAAATTTTTATATAAACTGTGAAAAGTATCCCCAAAGTGAATAAGAAAACACAGCAGTTATTCAGTACAATTTCAGGAAATGTACAATTTATTAATTAAATGATCAAAAATTAAGGGCTTCAACAAAGATGCAAATGAAAACTAAAATCCTTTGTGTACATAAATGGCACCTGTAACCAAAGATTTGAAATTGATAATAGAGAAGAGATGACAGCCTTTCAGACTTCTCATTTATAAGCTATCACCCAGGCTTTCATTCCCTAAGATTCCTTCTCTTCTGCACTTTACATTGCTAATTAAAATAGAAAGATTAAACAACAGAACTCGGAAACAGATTTTTTTTTTCTCTCCTACCAGTGAGCCGGCAATAACACTGTCTGTTTAGTGTCTTTATTAGATTACTTCCCATATCAGCTCCACCAGGTTCAGGCTCCTCTACCTCCAAAGGAAATCAATCATCTGCCTGTCTGCTCATCCGGAATTCTAAACAACAATTACCCCTGAGGCTTTGCATTGCGTGATAATAGAAGTTGTTAATTGATATTAGTATTTTTCTCCTAATACTGCAGAGGTCTCTTTGCGTTTCCTACTTGTTCTCTAGGACCAAGGTCAGAGTGAGCCTAGGAGACTGGGTTTTCTTTAAAGGAAAGCTGCTGGAGGGCTACTGGTTTGCTGCCTGCTTAAAATGGTCCCGATCCATCACCTTCTGGTGACAACAGAGGCTGTCTGAATCTACTCACAGGTACATCAATCAGGTCAACAATTGAATATGGCCTTGGTGTGAACTTGAACAGCTCACACATTTAAAATGACTGCCTCGAAGCACACAGAAAAGTGTAAAGTGAGTTCAAAAGTCTGCCTCCCTTGCATTCATAGGCTCTGGGGTTTCCTTTGGTTTCTGAGGCTAACAAAACTGTGGGTCCAGCCGGCTGTACAGCTGAGCATTCCTGAGACCAGATCCCGTGTGAGAGGGCTCCTCACTACCCTTTTTTCCTGGACACTAGGAAGCTGGTAAATTATGGAATCAGAGAATAGTGGTCTTTCCCTTGCAGCATAAGCTACAGCTCCAAGCCACCTTCCCCACGAAGAACCTACAGACCAGTGAATGCACAACTCATGCCGACTGAAGACGCTCACCATTTTGTTTCAGCCCCACATTTAAGGGATTTTCTTAGATGCTTTCCAACATCAACTTCGCATTGGTGGGACCTTCCTAGCTTCCAATAACCCCCTTGGCTCTAAAACATTTTATACTGACATTTTACATTCATATTCAAAATCACCCAAAAAGTGATCATAGGGAGACTACATCATCAATGAAGTCAAAGGAACAATTTAAACCTAAGAAAACTTTTTATATCTGTGTTCATATGACACAGACATGGGCTCTTCTCAACTGAGTCACTAGATTACAGGCAATGCCCGGAAAGCACCAGAGGCCACCTCAGAGCCACGTGCCACCACCCAGGCCGGAGAGACACAGTAATCAGAGCAGATTTGGGGGTACCGGTAGGAAGAACAGAAGCTGCAAAATAACAAGCTGCTTGTGAAACGTATGCCACTTAAAATCCTCCCAAATTAAGTCCAGCAGGAGGGAGACTTTGCTTTAGAGAAAAGAAAATACTGGTTGCATGTTGTATTACAATATGGTTCAGGGTAAGAGACCCTCTACTATCCTAAGGAATGAGTGTTGTGTCACGTTACTCTGACCACACTCTTTGTAAGAATCGTTCACTGTGAGACTGGAATGGATTCCGATAATGAGATGACATTCAACTTTCCCAGGA
Source organism: Eptesicus fuscus (assembly GCF_027574615.1). NCBI lineage: Eukaryota > Metazoa > Chordata > Mammalia > Chiroptera > Vespertilionidae > Eptesicus > Eptesicus fuscus. The sequence goes on along the minus strand of NC_072476.1, from coordinate 98,526,736 downwards.
AGAAAGAAAGAAGCCGGGCCAGGGATCCTTATTGCCTTTTCAAAGCTGTTTGAAGTCTTGTTTTCAAAGGAGCTTAAAGTGCTCCTTGCTTCATCTCAAACCTCTGCGGCCACAATCACGGCTCAGCACTGGGCTGTTCTGTTTTGTTGCAACCACAATCTGTCAGGCTAAATAATTTTCTAAGGAGACTCTATTCATCTGAGCTGAACAGAAAGAAAACCAAGGACAAGGATATTATTCAAACTGCCATCAGAGTCCCTTATCTCCCTGAGGCCAGGGCCACCGGTGAGGCAGAGCCTCAAACACGGCACTGGGTCCTGCCCCAAAGACATTACATCTCGTGGATCAAGATGCCCAGTCCTTCCTGCCATCATGACACAGCAGCACTGAGCTTCCTCAACCACCTCCACTGAGATGCCAAAAATGAACAAGTACATATTCTGAAGGTGTTATCACTTGACAGCTAGTCTGTGGCAGGCATTCTAGCATCTGTTCTTGCCATTTTTTATTCCCTGATATTTTATTTGTGGAAGGGCTCAAGCGTGATACAATATACACAAAAAAGTTAAAAGTAATGGGAAGGGCAAACTCCAAAAATTCTGCCAATTTAACCAAAATAAATCTGCAGGTCAGTGTAGCAGGTGCCATAAAGTAAACTAAGAATCCAGAAGAAAATCAATAGCAACTTTCAGAGTCCATCCGGTTTCACCAAAGCAGTCCTATTAAAATCCTCTAAAACCCTCTAGATTTCTCTGCCTAAGACTCACACATTCCCTAGAGAAAATGCTGGTTCAGAACAGGGAAGTTTCTAAATTATTGGCCATTATTCATTGAGCATTAGTTACCCCATAAAAAAGAAGTAAAAACTAAAAAAAGAGAGATCTAGTTATCCTTATATAGCATAATTGAGCCAGTAGCTTCCAGAAAGTTCTGTGAAACTCTGTCTTCTCACAGCATACATAGAACGTTCTTAAATAGCAAATATGAACTAAGAATGTTTGCTGTTACCTGAGTGAAGCATTTTAATTTTATATTCCAAAAGTATATCAAATTAATTGAATGAAAGAAAAACCTAGACATGTACTAGAAAGTTAAAAGTCCATAGAACTCACAATAGGACAAACTCTTCAGGAAAATAAATAAAAAATCAGAATAATGAGGCTAAAAATAAGACTGATATTCTCCTAGTTACATCATTTATCTTTATGAAATCAAGTGATGATAGGTATGTGATTTATGAGATGCAGATGAAATATGTTAAGTAGATATTGGTTAGCAGTTATCTAAGACACTTGGGAAATAATAATGAAAAAACTTCAGAATAAAACAGGAACGCAATCCTATTACAACTTTTATCACATTGTTTTCATTAATGAAAGAATCACAATATAATGCAGAAGAGCGTGTGACCATACTTCACTCACCTGCTTCTCTGTGAGAATGACTCTACCCAGTAACTGGTCTTCTAGACCTTTCATGGTGACAGTGAAGTCAATGATGGAGGTTCGAGCACTTATTTCAGGGGTGTAGGCTGGGTTGGGCAGTTTGGTGGTAATGTAGAGTCTGAAGCCATCCATCACATCTACTTCCTTGTCACTGACTTTCACCTTTTTTATAAAAAAGAAAGTTAAAAGTAATAAAACAAAGATGCATCTTACTGTATCTTTCTGTATAGGATCAAGTATTGCTATAAGCAATTACATACCTAGAGATAATTTATGCTAAAAATGAAATGATCCTCAGGCATTCACATGACTTCAAGCCACAAGGAAGGAAGGACGGAAGGAAGGAAGGAAGGAAGGAAGGAAGGAAGGAAGGAAGGAAGGATGGGAGGAAGGAAGGAAGGAGGGACGGGAGGAAGGAAGGAAGGAAGGAAGGAAGGAAGGACGGGAGGAAGGAAGGAAGGAAGGACAGAAGGACGGACGGAAGGAAGGAAGGAAGGAAAGAAGGGAGGGGGAGGGGAGGGGAGGGGAGGGGAGGGGAGGGGAGGGGAGGGGAGGGGAGGAGAGGAGAGGAGAGGAGAGGAGAGGAGAGGAGAGGAGAGGAGAGGAGAGGAGAGGAGAGGAGAGGAGAGGAGAGGAGAGGAGAGGAGAGGAGAGGAGAGGAGAGGAGAGAGGAAGTTCAATATATACCATGCAATAAATACAGAATTCATCACCAATTCAGAAGACTAGACTGATGGTGTTAAATATCCTTTTAGATAGAAAAACTTACTACTCGAATAATGACATTTTCTGGGAGATTAGGGTAGGCTCCCAAGCAGGTCCAAAAAATTCTCTTGAGAGGGTCAGGGGGCAGCTGTTTTAGGATTTTGTGGTGGTGAGGGTATGGGGCTGGAATGACAGTTCAAAACATGGGCATTGACAGGGAGTTTCATGATGTTAGCTTCCCACCAGTGCCAAAGGAGAGAGAGAGTACCCAGATTTTCTTAATGGCTTGCCCAGATCTGGGACAGAAAGGGAAAGAGGCGTGTTGGGGCTTGAAAACTGTCCACAGTCAAACATCAAAATGGAGTCAGACTTTTTTACACATGTCAAGTAGATAATCCTAAAGGGACTACTCCTGGATACTTAAATCCCAACTCAGGAAGTGTAGGAAAACAAAGCAAATGCCTCTTGCCCCAGACTCGAATTTGAGTTACTGCCTATTGAGAAAATTTCATCTATGTCACATTTACCTGGTCTCATGGTAATTGTTCTGCACAGTTTATCAAAAGGCTTAACCCACCTTAAAGGTAGATCCAGTCTTAATGAAGTTTCTCTCCAAAACATTTTCCAGGGCTGGATCTAGTTCCTCCCCAACATCTTCGATCAGCAAGGGCCTTCCAAGAGAAAGACTGTCCTCCAGGTGGTTCCTGAAGTACTTGTGATTTAGAGATGTGATCTAGAAACCAGATCAAAACGTTGCTCTTGACAGAGATATCATGATGCAATGCACAGAGATAACTCATAGAGAGCTGAGCCTAAGCATTCTGTCACCGGAGGCAGGTACAGAGAATTCAGAGATCCTTACTTGAAACCACAGTTGGTGTGAAGGGATACAGAAAGCTTAAACCCTTTCCATTCTTTTTCTCAGCAGACCATCACTCCCCTTTACTGGGAAGCACAAAACATCTCTGGGTGGCAACACTGCCTTTCCTTCACCATCACTTTTGTGATAAATAATCATGGAACAATTACAAAGGGTCCTTATAAAGTGCTGTCATTTAGTGTGATACAACTCCAGCCTGATCTGTTTATCAAAGAGAGCCTTAGACCCTAACAGAAGAAAGTCTGAGACCTTCGAAAGGTGGCAATTAGTAGCAATCAATACAAAGGCAAATAATGCAATTTTTAGAAGTTATTTCCAAATATCTAAATATTAATATCTAATATTCTATATCACTTTGTAAGGTATATAAACATTGGATCATTATGTTGAATACCTGGAACTAATATAATACTACTAGTATCCCTGTGCACGAATCCGTGCGCCAGTAGCTCACCAGTAGCTCGCTGCTGCCCTCTAGTAGCTCTCCACTGGCTGCCCTGCCCTCCTGTAGCTCTCCTAGGCCCCCCCCCCCCCCCGCCCCCAGCTTGCTGCCCTGCCCCCTTCTGTAGCTCTCTGCTGCCCACCTGTAGCTCGCTGCCCCACCCTCCTGCTGATCCGTGATTCAGTCCTTACGCAGTCAGTCGTTACGCTTCATGGCGTAACAACCATTTGCATATTACATCTTTATTATTATAGATATGGCAGTAATTATAAATTAATAAAATAAACGAGTAAGTAAATTTAAACAAAAACAGCTCTGTAAATAAGATAAAGATAGATAGATAGATAGATAGATAGATAGATAGATAGATAGATAGATAGATAGATAGATAGATACAATTATTTCTAAATAACAAATATTTTATTATTCTTGGATACTTATTGTTCTGGGGCAATAAAACTTGACTAGTAACATAAATATACCCAAACACAAATTACCTGGAGTTCATTTTGGCTTTCTTTATTTTTAATCCAGATCTTGCCTTGAGTCTGTGGATCAATTAACAAAGGATAGCGAGATGCCTTTGTGACAATAATTCCGTTCTGAATGGATAAATCATCATTTGGTAGGCCTTGGAGGTTCCATTCACTAATCGTAGGAGCATCAATCAACATCTCGTTGAGATTCAGACTGTCAGCAAATGGAATCTTCCGGGATTTCATTTCCTTCTGCCAGTCATTTAACATCAGATTGCGAAATTCTTGGTTAAATGGACCAGAATAAGACAGAAAAGCCGTGGCCAACAATACATCCCCTAAAATGGAAAACAAACACCACTGAAATACTTTATGATCAGGCTTGTACTTGTGTAGAATATTAAAAGTGAAAAAAAAAAACACCATTCTTTTAAACTAAATTCCAGAAGCCAAACTGTAACCACATGTTGCTGTGTCTTGATGAATAAGAGGTAGTTTGGTTTACTGTTAAACAGGGTCTAAATAGTCCACCAAGGATTGGCTGCTATAATCAAGCACTGGAGAATTTTGACTCTTGTTGGATTTGGGAGGATGACTTCTGAGTTTAAGATACAACACTTAGAAGACACAGCCTCTATTCAAAGTGACCTTGGTCAATATCATCTTTCATTCATAGAATTCAAGTGTCCTGATAATAAGAGGTTTAAAGGACATTAACCCTTTGCACTCACTTGCTTTTTTCTCGATTCCTTTATTCTACTCGGGATTTAATTTTTTAAATACCCCAGATTTTACAAAGCACGGCAGTAGAATAAAAAACTGGAGTTTCTTTTCATACAAACTTATTTATTTGGGTTTTTTTATATTTCAAATTATTGATACATTCAAAGAGTAATTTGCACTCGACATCTGAGTGCAAAAGGTTAACACATCTAATACAGACTGCATAGATGTCAGACCAATATTCATTCTTCTGAAACACTGCAGTCTCTCTCTCTCTCTCTCTCTCTCTCTCTCTCTCTCTCTCTGTCTCTCTCTCTCTCTCTCTCATAGAACTTTAAAGTAACAGAGTTTGTATTTTGATTAAAGCTTAAATTTGCTAACTCCCTATCACAGTCAACACATGACGTCATTAATACAGGAATTTACATACCTACAAGTCTTTTAGTTTGTGCAGCAAACTCTTTACTCTGTTCTGTCCATCTTTCTTTTTCTCCTGCCAAGCCACCAATCAGTGCAGAGGCAGTCTTCATCTTATGTCTACATCGCTCAGCATCTTCAAGCAAGGTCTAAACCAGGAGAGAAATTTTGTTTAGATAAATACAGCCTCTGGCTGGAAAATGCAACTTAAAACACTATATATGATCTGCCTTTCTGAGACATGTGAGCCATTCACTTCCTGGAAAGCATAAGATTCAGTTCCTGTGTGCCTGTGTCTGCCTAAGCCTCTTTCTTGTGTGGGGCCCTGAGCCAATTGTCAGACCCTCCCTAGAGGTGAACAACTAAGAAATCATGGAATTTGTATCATTTATGATTTCTCTAAAAGCAAAGTATAAATAAAATACAAGCATGCATGTTAATATCATAAAACACACAAAAACCATAAAGAAATGCATGTACTTATTTTTAACTTAGAACAATTTCTGATGTTAAAGGCCCAGCATCATTATCGCTTTATCTACACTACATGTCCTTTCACATCAGGTGAAACTTGAGATTATCTTCAGATTGTGGGGTTCCGAGGCTCGTTCTCAAACTACAGCCATACTTGACTCAGCAGATCCCTTCCTGCTGCTCCTTGTGTCAATAAAGTCCTTTAACCAGACTTCTACATACTGTTACCACTAGGTGCTTAGTTATTAAAAACAAATGGTTCTGACTCTCTATGTTTAAGAGACAACTGTTAATTCTACTTGTAAAAATTTATACTTATGAAATAATGATAGATATAGATAAAGATTTAGCTGTGTAACCAATCCCTAGAAGTTCATGTATAATAATTATATATATTTACTATATATATATATTGAATATATATATTTAGCATTTACAGTTGACCCTTGAACAATGTGAGGGTTGGGGGAACCAACTCCCTGCAAAGTTGAATATTCATAATAACTTTTAAATCCCAAAAAAACGTAATTACTAATAGTCTATTGTAGACTGAAAGTCTTACTGATAACATAAAGTCAACACATATTTTGTATGTTAGATGTTATCCTATACTAGAGGCCCAGTGCATGAAATTTGTGTACAGGTACAGTCCCTAAGCCTGGCCTGCAATCAAGGCCATCTTCCCTGGCTGCCCACAGCTGGCCCCACCACCCACCCCCGGTTCCCTGTTCACCATCAGGTGATCAGAGCCTGACGAATGGGGGTAGGGACTGAAAGGTGGTCAGTGCACCTCATAGTGACTGGTCGAGTAGTCATTCTGGTCATTCCACCATTAGGGTCAATTTGCATATTACCCTTTTATTATATAGGATTATTATATAGGATAATAAAGGCATAGTATGCAAATTGTCCCCTCAACCAGGAGTCCATCCAGGAGTTCAACCAGGAGGCAGGGCCAGCCAGAGGAAGGGAAGGAGGCCCTGGCCAGTGGCGGTAGCAGTAGGCAGCCAGGGGAAGGGAGGGAGTACCTGGCCAGCAGCCGGCAGCCGCTAGGGACCCTACCTGTGCACAGATTTCATGCACTGGGCCTCTAAATATATATATATATTTCTTAATAACAGTTTCTTTTCTCTAACTTACTTTATTGTAAGAATATATATTCTTACAATAAAGTAAGTTAGAGAAAAGAAACTGTTATTAAGAAAATCATAAAGAAGAGACAATACATTTACAGCATTATTGAAAAAAGCCATATATAAGTGGACCCATGTATTTCAAATGCACAGTATTCAAGGGTCAACTGTATATGCTAAATATAAAACAATAGAGGATTATTTAAATAGAGTATGGTATGTTGTGAATAAGAATACTCTGAAGCCATTAAAAATAATCTCATAAAAATGTGTAATCATAATATATCATTAAGTTAAAAATTCCATTTAGAAAGCAGTATGTACTGAATTATCTATTACAGTTTTAAATAAATTTAAAATACATGTAATTCGAGGCATATGTTCACATATGAAGTGATAAAGAGCAAAATATTTCTAGTGGTCCTCTCCAGGTTACCTATGTGTATTCTCTATAAGGAACATGAATTGCTTTTGCAGTAATAACACAATACAGTGCTTTACAAAAGCATGATATTTATTCAGCCTGCCTAAAAGATTGTTTCAAAGATTAAATAAGATAAAGTGGGAGGGTCTGATTTGAAAAACATGAGAAAAAAAAAGCTACGTAAGACATAGTTATCCTCCCCATTACAGGGAAACTCAGAATATTCACGTTCCAGAGCCGACTCCTATTTTGGCTGAACACCCTGACGTCTCACCAGTGGTCCTTAGTGTCTGTTAGAAACAACATCAAGCCTTAGTGAGGGATGATGTGCTGTGTTTGCATTTGTATAAATTTGATGAAGCCTTGATCTAAACCAAACCTCTGCAGAGAGAAAGCAATAAAGGAATGAGGGATTGCCACAGCCGTGGAGTAGTGTGACAGTCCCTCCCACGCCAGGGGGCAGTTACCTGCTTTTCCGTCATGGCCTGCTCATACTCGGCCTGCACCACATCAAGCTCTGCCTGCTTGTCGTCGAGCTCCGCCTGGGCCTTCTGCAGGTCCTGCATGGCCACGACGTAGCGATTCTCCTGCACCACCAGGTTGGCCTGCACAGGACACAGGAGGTGTGGGGTGGCAGCAAAACCAAACATCCAGCACTTCAGAGACTGAGAATACTCAGTTATGTCTCCTGGTTATACCTGCTCTTTGTTCCATCCTTAGGGTCTTTTCAAATTGTGTTAAGTCAAGACCAAATCTTCATGTGAACTTGATATAAATGTTCGCAAGCAGAAAATTAGAATTCATTAGAATAGAAGTGAGCAATTTTTTCCCATATTTTATGCTTCTGGGGCCAAAAGGTAAAATCAAGGCCACCAATGTCTATGTGTCAACCCTGTCTCTTTTACAGAATTCCTGGCACAAGACCTTGGATGTTATCATGGGATACTGTGCTTTAGTTTTCTGTGTTTCTTTCTTTTTTTTTTTTTGAAGTTGACAATGTATAGGAAACTACCAACAGCCCACACGGACTTAGTTCCCTCACAGAGCGTCTGTGCCTAAAGGCTCACACCATGCTGATTGGAGCAGGATTACAGAGAAGAAAGAAGCAACTTGTGCGCAGCCTTTCTGTCACTTGCTGTCCCCATGAACCCGAGTACAATAATACCAAAGGCTGAGAACTCCTGGGCTGTGTGAAAAGTCAAGACCCAGTTGACCTAGAGGCCCCTCACAGGCACGGATCATGCAGCTCTACCTAGAAGGCTTACCTTCAGAGGCAACACTTCTCTGTTTATAGAAAAAAAGGACGCCATGGCTTTGGTCCAGGAGCAAAGACCGGCCACATTCCCACATACACGTTTAGCAGTTTCGATGTTGTAGTCTGCCATTTCAAAGTAAGGACCCAAAAATTCTATCACTTCTTCATTGATTGTGTCTTTTGGGAATTGCTATGGGAAAAAGGCATAAAATTAAGTCAAATGCTTCTTGTCATGAAGAAATATTCACATTATGCTCACAATGCTATTGGACGCTGAAATGGAAGAATGATGTCATATTTTGTCAATATTTTAGGATATTAGGCAAAAGTCCTAAAGGTGAAAGCAGACTAAGCAATGACAACAAAGAAGTCGAAATACACTTTGTCTTCTATGAACAAGATATACCAACCCTAAATAAATTTTCTGCGATCTAAGGAAAAGGAAAGTATTTCAGTGATGAACACTAAAATGGTTATTAGAATTTCAGAAGCAATAAAATTTTCATGTCATTAATCCTAAATAGGTAAATTACAAACCTGTAAAGTCAACAATGGAAAACAAATACACCGAGAGATATTTAGCCTAAGGACATATATATTTAGCATTTAGCAGCAACTAAATCCTTAATACATTCAGACAGAGGTTCGATTAACTCGCCTGAAATGTGAAGATAATAACTTAGACATTAGGCCTAGAGGGTGATGAATTAATTTTTAATCATAGAACTATCAAAAATATGAGAGAATTTTTATCTTCTCGAGGAATAAAAAATTTTAAATAGCAGAAATGTATCAAGAATACCTTCTTACATCAAGAGAAAATACTGATCAAACAATAACTTTGGACCTTTTAAAAGTGGTGTTTGATCATCTAAAAGAGGATAATTAAATGTTTTTCAAGTAGAAAAAAAAATTGGTGTTTAAATAAGTCAGTGAAACAAGCCTTCACAGAAGAAATGTAATGTGGTATAAAACACAATCTCATTCAGACCTGTTTGAACACAAGTTTCTCATAGTTTAATTGTCTGGATAAGTCTGTGTGGCCCACTAGTTTCATAGGCTACTTAATTGTTATAGCTGCTGTAAGATAATGTAGCCACAGTAGCCACTGGGCAATGCTGAATTAAAAACTAAATGGAAGATAGTGCTAAAGTTATCACTTGGGAAGTGGATGTGGGTTGGGTATTCCCAATTAATTGTCTCAAGATCTAAATATGACAGATAAAACAATAAAACTTCTGGAAAAAAACTCAGAAGCATTTATTCTGCCTTAGAGGTGGGCAAAGATTTCCTAAACAGAGTGCAGAGAGCACTTAAGGAAAATATTGAAAAATTGGACTACATTATAGTAAAGAATGTCTGCTTATCAAAAGACACCGTTAATGGAATGAGCAACTAAGGTAGAAAGTGGGAGAAGATAGTTGCAAACATATAAATGATAAATTACTCATATTTTATATATGAAGAAATTCTACAAAGTGATAAAAATTTGAACGACGAACCTGTAGGTTCTGTAAAAAGTTCCCTGCAGTCATCAGTTTTAAAGATTCCTGCCAGGAAGGAATCGTACAGCTTTTTTCCAGGTCAATTTTCACTGCATTGACTTTCCTTTGAAACAACAGCAGCACACAATCCATGATTCTCATGATGAGGTGAGGGGGCCGGCCCAGCGTGCGGACGGTGGCAATGTCTGAAGGCTTGATGGTCTGGGGGAGGAAAGGAGGTTAGCATCCAGTCTCAAATGAGGAAAGTGCAGACAAGCCTTTCATCTCTAAATGCTACGATTTTGACAGAGGAAAACAGCATTTTTAAACAGATGCAGTCATGGGGGCTAGATGTGTATTTAATCCCAAACAAACCCATGTCCCCAAAAGTTCCAATGTTTACAATTCAGACTGACAATGAGGAGAGAAACACTGCTGAACGGATAAAGAGCTGTGACTTCCCTAAAACTGTACAGACCACTTAGTGTCAGAAAGCAGAAGAGTGTAATCTGAAAGAAAAAAAGAATAGTCAGCACTTATGCAGATACCAGGGATCCTCAACCAGGAAAACTCCCGTATTTGCAGTGCTTTCTGAGTCATTAGTTATGTAGGTCAAGAACCTGCCTCTCTCTCTTAAGTAACTCTGACTTGTCACAGTGGACTGACACTAGCGGGTAGCCCCAGGGCTGACAGATTGAATAATTAGAGGTTTCTTAGCTGGAAACTGACCTTTAAGTGACAGAACTTGAGCAATAAGAATTTCACTAAGCTGTTAGAAAAGTTCTGTTCCATTTCCAGTACGGAGATTCTTATGGCGTAAATTATTTAATAATCACATAGAACCATTCTGGTTGATAGTAACTGGCTCTATCTCTTAAACTCTTTTTGGAATAAGTAGTGGTAAATATCCTAATATATAAAAACCCTGGGTGGTAATGACCAGTAACGACCGGAGGCTGACCAACTGGAAGTCAGTGCTGCCGCCCCAGCCCCCCAAGCAAGCGGAAAGGGGCAATCAGTCAGGCAGGCAGGCAGGCAGAAGAGGTTAGGGGTGATCAGGTAGGCAGACTAGTGGTTAGGGGTGATCAGGTAGGCAGACCAGCAGTTAGGGGTGATCAGGTAGGTAGGCGAGTGGTTAGGGGCTATCAGGTAGGCAGATGGCCCCTCGCAGGGCTGGCCCCACTCCCAAGCAAAGAAGGAGGGAGGCCCAGGCCAGCCAAGCAATTGCACCCCAGCCTGTCACCTGCAGAGGGAGGCCACTGGTGGCGGGGATGGGGGGGCAGCACTGCACAGATGGCAAGCAATGGCATCGGTGGGGGTGGGACCAGCTGCCTGCAGCCCGGGAAAGGAAAGCCCCAATAGGCCCTGATCTCAGGCCAGGCCTAGGGACCCTACCCGAGGGGTCCCGGATTGTGAGAGGGTGCAGGCCGGGCTGAGGGACCCCCCTGAGTGCAGGAATTTTCATGCACCGGGCCTCTTGTTAAATATAAAAATCAGATACAGTACACTCCCTAGACAAATAGTGTGCATCCATTCCTTCCAGATCTTGAAAACCTTCCATCTTATTTGCATCTGCATCTCTCCTGCCAAAGAAAATACCCAATGACCTTCTCATCAAAGCTAATGATCTTTTCTCCAAGGACTGAGAAAGAAAAGAAGAAAACCACTAAACTTGATAAGCAGGAATGTAACTATATATTTTGAAAATGTTTGTTTCAATAGACTAGTATTTGTGAAAGCTAGACAGCTGGAAGTGAAGAAGAATTTGTGGTAAAAAAGAAAAAACACTAAAGATGGCAGATCGATCTTTCTTTGAGATGTGTGGCTATGAAAGAAAGGAGAGAAATATAATAGCAGCCAATGGGGAATGCAGGGTCAAATTAAAGTTATATAAGGTTTAAGAGCTGAACATGCTTATTTTACTTTAGCTTTAGAAATGGGAATTTTCAAACAGAATTGGGTACCTAGGTGAAAGAAGTTGGAGAGAAGGTTATAAATGAAGTTAAATCTATTTCAGCTAAGTATTGAAATCCTCTCTTCTCAGCATGCAAAGCAATACGACCGTTATATAATTCCCATACATCATTGCAATATAATAGTTATTTAACATCTGGAGGCATATTAGCATTGAGATAGGAAGAAACACATTCTTTGCTGATACTTTTTTTGTTGTATCGATTTATGTAGCCTGATGCCAAACTGTTAGAGTTTGGATGTACCTGGAACTTTCTTTGTATACACTGGTGGTACCACATTTCAACATTTCAAAAGCTCCCAAAGAGGCAAAAAGATCGAGGCAGAACCAATGAAAGAAATTAATAAAAAACCATCTTGCACAACCCTGATCATCTTACCCCAGTTCCCACACATTTCTGCACGGATGATAACATAATGCAGGATAATTCAGTGGCAGAGAGCACTAAATTAGGAGGATACTGGAAAGTACTTTATAATATTAAAAGAGATGCTAAGCCTTTAAGTCTTGGGAAAATGCAGGACTTTAAGCAAAACATGAGATGCCATATGCTCTATTCCTATGATGCCATTAGGAATTATGAGCTCAATAAAGGCTTAGAAGTTTCTTTACACTGCCATTGTCTTCTCTCTGTTGATCAGACACTTTCAGAGATGCTCAGATACCTAAAAGAGGTGCAGAGGAGGATAAAGATCGGGATCTCATCCTCAAAGAGATATCTGCATCCCATGTTCACTGCAGCATTATTCACAATAAATACGGAAGCAACGTGAACGTCCACCGATAGATAAATGGATAAAGAAAATGTTTTGAATTATAATAAATATAATTCAGCCTTAAAAAAGAGAAAGAAATCCACTCATGACATGGATGGATCTACAGGACATTATGGTAAGTGAAAAAAGTTAAACATAAAGATAAATACTGTATGATCTCATTTATATGTAGAATCTAAAATAGACTCATGGAAGCAGAGAATAAAATGGTAGTTTCTAGGGGCTGAGGGGGAGGAGAAATGAGGAGGTGATGGTCAAAGAGTACAAAGTTTCAGACATGCAAGATAAATAAATTCTAGAGTTGTAAACAGCATAATGCCTATAGTTAACAATACTATATTAAATACCTAAAATTTGTTAAGAGGGTAGATCTTGTTATATTTTTACCATAAATAATAATAATATTAAAGGGAGTAGGAGGAAACATTGGGAGGTGATAGATGTTTCTATGGCCTTGTGTTGTTGATGGTTTCATAGGTGTATACTTGTCCCCCAAACTCATCAATTTGTACACATTAAATATGTACAGCCTTTTGCATGTCAATGATACCTCAACAAGAGGAGAGATGAGGTGTCCACCCATCTGAAAGACTGGAGACCCTGGAGGACTTCAAGGTCTAAGGAAGACAGTGCATGGTGGAATAGTGAAGCAACAAGGAAAGACATGTCACATATAAGTGCAATGTGAAAAGTTGGAGAGATATAAGAGAAGGCAAGATCTAATTCATATATTGTATATTGACTCAGAAAGCTTAAAGACTTAACTTGGATCAAAAAGATACAGAAATGTTTCTGGAAGTGTACTAAGGAACTTGTAAAAAAGTAACAATTACATCCTATCTAATAAAGAGGGAATATGCTAATTGACCCTTATATCATCACAAAGATGGCAGCTCCCACAGCCAATAAGGAGGGAATATGCTAATTGACTGCCCCACCATCAAAGATGGTGGCGCCCACAGCCAATAAGGAGGGAATATGCTAATTGACTACCATGCCCTCAAAGATGGTGGTGCCCATAGCCACAAGATGGCGGCGCCCAGTCCCCTCACCCCTATTGGGGCCGCAGGCGCTCGGCAAGGCCGGACCCACCCCCAGGCAGGCCCAGCCACTCTGCGCGCCTGCCTCCGGAGTCCCCCAGTCCCCTCAGCCCCCCAGTCGCCCAGGGCTAGCCCGAGGCACAGGCAAGCCTCAGATGGCAGCGGCCCACCCACCCAGGGCCGGCCCGAGGCGCAGGTAAGCCTCGGATGGCAGCTGCCCAGCCGCCCAGGGTTGCCCAAGGCTCAGGTAACCAGGGCCAGCAAGGCTTGTGCTGCCAGCAGTGGCAGCAGCAGAGGTGTGATGGGGCATCGCCTTCCCCTGATTGCTGGGTCACCTCCCACCCCTGAGGGCTCCCGGACTGTGAGAGGGGGCAGGCTGGGCTGAGGGACTCCCCCTCCAGTGCATGAATTTTCATGCACTGGGCCTCTAGTTATCAAATAATGATGCATGCTCATTTGAGGTTATGTAACTTGAATTAGCAGTAGACACATCAGAAGCTTTTCCCTATCTCCAGCAGCTTTTTAGGCCAAAAATCAATAACATAAGGCAATAAATAAGACTGAAGTAAAAGCAATCTTAAAATTGAGCCCCCAAAAATCTTAAATTGAGACTTCAAAACTGGACCAGCCCCTTAGAGTATGGTCTAGTTCATTAAACTCATCATATTTACTCAGAATCCAATCCCCTTTCTAATTGCACTATTTGTTATTGCCACACAATTGTATCAAATATTTGTGTTGGAAGCCTGCTCAAACTCTTGACATTAATGAGCTACTTTAGATCAGTAGTTTGTCATATGGATAATTCATAGATAAACTCAGAGAATGTTATGGCTTACAGACCCACTCCAGTGTTCTCAAGAAATGAGTGAGGAAATGATATTTTAGCAATTTTATGTGTCTTTCCCAATGTCACATAGCTTATTGGTAACAGTGAACATGAGAGCCGAGCACACCTGACTGCCGTGATATGGCACTGGCCATCAATCAATCATGAGTGAGGAAATGAGATGGGAAGTAGCACGTGCAAAATATATAAAGAGCTAGTAACATCCCCAAGCAAAAATATCACTTGCAGTTGTTCCCGTGGAGAGCACTTTGGTCTGAAGCACTTCCTGTTGTTACTCGTCTTTTCTTCGTTTTCCTCCTTGGCCCTGCGCTTGACATCTGTTATATCACACATTTACCTGCAGGGCTGCCTCTGCTTCTTCTAACGCTGGTTTGGCTGCTTCCAGTTTCTCTTCTGCAATGGCTTTATCCTTAGAGATGCTGTCTACAATGGCTTGTGCTTTGTCCTTTACCTTCTGTACCTCGGCCTTCACCTTTTCGGCAGCCTGTGCCTTCATCGTCACTTCTTTTAAAACCTAATTCAATATAAAACAAACAAAAAAGCCTCGTCAAAATAGACCCAGCTGAAAGGGCACATTTTTGCCTTGGTTTCTTGATTTTCTCCACTATACAATTTTTCATACATAAAACTAAGAGTATTCTATGGTAATGGAAATTAGTATTTTTCACTTTTGTAGCTATAACTTAGCGACTATATATATATATATAAAATTAACACTTATGAACTGGGAATTCAAAATAAATGTGGTACACATGTGAATGTCCACCCACCGTGTCGGCTTTATAGTTTGCCACTTGCAGCTCCTTTTCTTTCACTTCCAGTTCTTTGCTCAGAGCTGCAACAGACTCCGAAGCTTCTTTTAGCTTTTTCAATCCAGTATTCATTCTGAGATGGAAAATCCAAGGAAGCAATGTTAATTTTGTGGTAGCGGGCCACATTTTCCAAGTGGTCTATATTATAGAAGACTAAGTATATACATAAACAGCAAATCCAGCAGGGCTTGATTCCAGCCTAAAAATGTTGGTGTGTTTGCCATAGACTGTGTGTGGGAAGAGAGAACCTGCTAAAAATATTCTGTATGCCCAGTCAGTGTGGCTCAATGGTTGAGCAACAACCTATGAACCAGGAGGTCACAGTTCAATTTCCAGTCATGGCACATGCCCTAGTTGCAGGCTAGATCCCCAATAGGGAACCTGCAGGAGGCAGCCGATCAATGATTCTCTCTTCATCATTGATATTTTTATCTCTCTCTCCCACTCCCTTCTTCTCTGGAATCAATAAAATACATTCTTTTAAAAATATTCTGCGTAACATGAGAAACATCAGTGGATCTAGCATTTGTATCCTGCAGGAAACATGTTTAATGAAGTTTACCTAAATGACAATAGACTTCAAATGTTTGAAGGCCTATCATGGAGCAAGGAAAATCAATAACTTCCACTTTTTGAAAGAGACAAATGAGTCCTAGCTGGTTTGGCACAGTGGATAAAGTGTCAGCCTGTGGGCGGAAAGGTCCAGGGTTCGATTCCAGTCAAGGGCACGTGCCCAGGTTGGGGGCTCAATCCCCAATAGGGGGATGCAGGGGGTAGCCAATCAATGATTTTCTCTCATCATTGATGTTTCTATCTCTCTCACTCGCTCTCCCTTCCTCTCTCAAATCAATAAAAATATATTTTTTTAAAAAGAAAGAGACCAATGAGGTTAAAAGCAGAAAGATTTAGGATCAAGAGGAGAAATTAATTTAAAATCATCAGAACAACATTGTGAAGGGATTAGCTATCTGTCTGAGCCTGAATTAATGCATCTTAAAGACTGAAGCCCTCAGAGTTATTTAGTCTAATCACTCCCCAGGTGTTCCTCAGGTAACAACCCTGGCTGATTCTGTCCATATTCAGGCAGAAGATGTAAGTGGTCAGAGAAGAGTAGGGTAGAGAATGAAGTTTGGAACAAATCTCAGCTAAGTAGGTATTCACTTATATACAGTGCATATAAGCAGCAAACAGAGTATCCTAGATACTCAGAAAGGATAGCGAGGGGGGAGGAGGGGATGCCTGGGTCCTCAGCTTCCTTCCAGGTCTAATATTTCTATAATTATGTCAGTCCATATTAGGCAAAGTGGTAGGCCACATAAACACGTGGCAACATTTTATCCTATTGGGCAACAATAAAGCCCCCAGCAGCCATAATCCTTTGAATCGGCTTGACAGAAGGGCTTCTCAACTCCAGCACTGTTGGCACTTGGGGGCTGAACAATTCCTTGATGCAGAGGTTGTCCCATGCACTGAAGGATGTCTTGCAGTAGCCCTGACCTCCACTTATTTGATGCCAGGAGTGCTGCTCCACACTCCCATCACTGGAGTTTTAGCAAACAAAAATGCCCACTAGGAGTAAATTTGCCCTCGTTGAGAGTGACTGATGTAAAATAACTCCATAATTGAACTTCACACTTACCTGTTGGCCAGAGTTTGCACTTCCACATGCTTCTCTCCGTATATGAACTTGTAGGCCTGAATGAAGGACAGGTATGACTTGGGAGTCACATGGGTAGAACGTCGGAATCTCTGGAAATAATCGACACACTTCTCAGCTACCCCATCCTGGAAGGAGCCCATGCACTGGACCACTTCCTTCTTGGTTTGCAGACTGCAGTCAATATCATAGGAAGAGAGGAAGTGTTCAGACACTAGAAAGAAAGAAGAGAGATGACAGCATGTGAAATATGAACATGAATTACCATGGAAATAGTTAACTGGCTATTTTTTAAAGACTTCGTTATTTCTTAGGACTCCATACCATTTTTAGCCCTAACTAAGTAGATATAAGTCAGCATTTTTGGTCCCAGGCCTATGACAACAATAATTTTATTTTCCCTTTCATGTACAAAACTATCACAGACTTTACGTCTATCATCATACTTTGTTTTCTGGTAGATATGCAAAGAAGTCTCTTCTACACAGCTGCAGCTTCTGGTCAGCAGCCAGCCTGTTGTATGGTTTACATAAGGACAAAAGTGGTACAAATAACTCAGAAATCAGTGCCCACCTGGCACTCATATTTAACAATCTCATTTACTTTTTTTTTAACTCAAAACCTGTCAAACCCTTGATTCCCTCACACTCTGACTGCATTTGGCACATGGAATGTTCACCACTAAATTTTTTTTTTGTTCCTGGGCCAATTTGTTCTTAAATGTAGCAGCTAGTCATTTGCAGTCATTTCTAACTTGCAGCATCATTTAAAAATGTTTGGGTAAAACCTCCTGTTGTTCACTTTTATCTTCCCAACAGTGCCAAACACAGGGCCAGTTCTAAGACAACGCTTAGATAGCGCTTATAATAGCGTTTCCTATTATAAGAATAGGCCACAAAGTCAGAGCTAATCAATCACCACATACATATTAAGTGTCTGCTACACACCCACCACTGTGTGGTGCCATGGAATAAAAGAAGAGGATGACACTTGGTCTCAACCCCAAGGAACTTTAAAGCATTTCATATAATGCAGTTAAATCTTATCATAACCATTTTTATGAATCTTAGAAAAGATGGCCTATGGATTTGCTTTAAAAATATTTAAAATATTGAATAATGTACATAAGAGTTGCAAATAGAAATATGGCCGGTAAAAATGAAAATAAAGAGAAGGAATGAAATGAACAAACCTATCAGGTGATAGTTGGCAAAGAAAAAAAAGTGGCATCTTTTCACCAATAGTAACTGATCAGTAAATTAATGTGGTCATTGTGGAGCAGTATCTACATCTATGCAAGTAACCGAGACTATTTATCAATGTGAGATGGATGGGAGGCAGGTGAAAGAGGAGGAGAGACCATTAGAAAGCTATTTGGGTTTTCCAGGTGAGTGACAGTGATTGCTTGGCCTCGGGTGTCAGTGAAGGAGAAAGTTGAATAGACTCCACCAATATTTAGAAGATAAAGTTGACATGACTTGATGATGGAATAGACCTGAGAGTCGAAGGGTGAGAGGTGCTAAAGACAAGAAATCTCTGATTGCAATTTGAGGGACGATGATGGGACCTCCTGGGAGAGAGAGGCCAGAGGAGAACCAGTTCCTTTTCAAACATATTGCGTTTAAGGATCCTGTGAAACATCCATGAGAGTGCGTCAAGCAGGCAGTGAAGTGCACTGATTTCAAGCCAGAGGAGAGACCACACTGGAGATAAAATTGATGAGGCATATTGTCAGAGGCTGTGCATGAGCCTGCTGGGAGGAGAATCTGGAGTGAAGAAACAAGTCTGTCTTGCCCTCCAATGTGCCTGGCTCAAAACACTCAATAAATATGTTCTGAATAAATGAACAAGTAGATGCATGCATGAAGGTCAGAACACTTGCCAGGAACTGAGGACACAGAAATGTAAGTTTCCTTGTCCATGTAATCTTGGCTTGAGTTGATGTCATGAGATTTAAAAGTATGGGACAGATTTAAGAGAAATAAACAAAGGAAGAATCAATAAGACTTCTGTCTTGTGAAGGAAGGGATGATTAATACAGGGACTTGGCAGAAAGGACTCCATATTTAAATTAAATAATCTTAATTATGGTATATCATTGTGATTGTCATCTGAAATAATTTTTGTTAATAATTAGTACCTTACATGATAGTTTACAAAGTACTTTCTTTTTTTTTTTTTTTGAAATTTAATGAATCTTTATTGTTCAGATTACAATTGTTTCTCCTTTTTCCCCACATATCTCCCCACCACCCAGTTCCCACCCCCCCCCCTCCCTTACCTCCCCCCCCCCCCCCCGCTGTCCTTATCCATAGGTGTATGATTTTTGTCCAGTCTCTTCCCGTACTCCCCACACAGACACCCCTTTCCCCCTGAGAATTATCAATCCACTCCCATTCTATGCCTGATTCTATTAAGTTCACCAGTTTATTCTGTTCCTCAGATTTTTAATTCACTTGACTTTTAGATTCACTTGTTGATAGATATGTATTTGTTGTTCATAATTTTTATCTTTCTTCTTCTTTTTCCTCTTTTTAAAGAACACCTTTCAGCATTTCATATAATGCTGGTTTGGTGGTGATGAACTCCTTTAGCTTTTTCTTATCTGTGAAGCTCTTTATCTGTCCTTCAATTCTGAATGATAACTTTGCTGGGTAGAGTAGTCTTGGTTGTAGGTTCCTGCTATTCATCACTTTGAATATTTCTTGCCACTCCCGTCTGGCCTGCATGGTTTCTGTTGAGAAATTAGCTGATAATCGAATGGGAGCTCCCTTGTAGGTAACTAACTGTTTTTCTCTTGCTGCTTGTAAGATTCTCTCTTTGTCTTTTGCTCTTGGCATTTTAATTATGATGTGTCTTGGTGTGGTCCTCTTTGGATTCCTTTTGTTTGGGGTTCTGTGCGCTTCCTGGACTTGTAAGTCTATTTCTTTCATCAGGTGGGGGAAGTTTTCGTTCATTATTTCTTCAAATAGGTTTTCAGCATCTTGCTCTCCCTCTTCTTCTGGTACCCCCATAATTCTGATGTTGGTTCGCTTGAAGTTGTCCCAGAGGCTTCTTACACTATCTTCAACTTTCTGAATTCTCTTCTCTTCATGCTTCTCTGGAGGAGTGTCCTTGGCCTCTTTGTATTCCAAATCTTTGAGTTGATTCTTGCAATCCTCTAGTCTGCTTTTGGGTCTCTGTATAATATTTTTTATCTCAGTCAGTGTATGTTTAATTTCTAGTTGGTCCTCATAGAATTTATCGGCCTTTTCCATGAAATTCTTGAAAAACCTTATAACCGTGGTTTTGAACTCTATGTCCAGTCGCTTGTTCTCCTCCATTTCTTTGGTTTGTGATCTGTTTCCTTGCCTTCTCATATTCTCTGCTTCCCTAAGTTGGTAGGGTAGTTTTGTGTACTAGGGTCAGCCTCCCAGTTACTTGAGGTGGACACTCTTGGTGTACCCTTGTGTACTGTGTGTCCCCCAGCAGGAGCTACAGCAAGGGCTAGTTTTCTCCTCCTTTGCTTGGGCGGTTTTGGAGCAGTCTGACTGGAGCTGCAGTTGGTTAAGCTGCCACAGAACAGGCCATTTATATGCAAAAGCCGCTGTGTGGAGCCTGGGCGGGTTTGTAGGATGTGCGGGGCGGGGCCTCAGGGCGTCACTAGGCTGGGGCGTGGCCAACGGCGATGGCTGCCGTCAGCCGTCTCTGCCTTTCCTGTTTCCAAGTCCCTGCGCCCCGCGCTCCAGCGCAGTAAACAATGATTGCTGGGCGCACCACTGCAAAAAAGTCACTCTCACTTTCCGACCCGATGGCCGAGAGTCCAGCTTCTCCCCGTAGGTGCCTGGGTCCCCCGAGTGTCCCCAGAAACTGGATTTCAGAGTGATCGGGAGCTTGTCTCCCTGCGGGTTGAAGAAAAGCCGCGCACCCAGCCGCCCGCCGCCGGCCCGATTCGCGTGCCTCCGTACCTCAGCCTTTCAGCGATTGTGCTCCTTTCTCTTCTTAGTTGTAAATCTTCCACTCAGCCAGCTTCCCCGTGGTTCTGGGTGGTAGACGTTTTTGTCTTTTAGTTGTATTTTTGAAATTGTTGTGTGAGGCAGCAGATTAGTTGTTTAACTATGCCGCCATCCTACAAAGTACTTTCATACTAATGATTACATTTCATAGTAAACTTTAATATAGCATAGCTCTTAAATATTGTCATTTTGTGCACTGCATTCATATCTGACTTCAAGGAATTTTTAAGTTTACACTTAGATGTATTTACATTTTAATAGGACTTAAATTTTACATCAATGGGCTTTTCTCAACCCTTATCTGACAAAAGAGAAAACTGTACAGTTGTCCTTCAAATATATTAAAATCACACATTGGAAAACCCACAGCTTTCAGTAGTAGTATCCTAAGAACAAAACTTCTCCAGTGGATAAGAGTTTGTTTAAAATATATATGTTGCTTCTAGTCAAAATACTGATGCTACTGTTTTCTTATGCCTCTGACAAGTCCCTCAGCTCATCATCCCCAGTCTCCCCTTCTATAAAGGACAGGAGACACGCTAATGAGTCATTCTCTCACTGGCTACCACAGAGCTGGAGAGCAGGTGTGGGAGGCAGGAGTGAGGTGGGGTGAAAAGGAGGCTCCAGAATGCTTCCTCCTCTCCACTTTTCACTGTTTTACCTACTATGGCTACCTGTGCGATTTTACTGGGATAGAAGACTCTTCTTAATTAGTATTAAAATACAATAATCAGAGAAAAAGTGTGACAGCCACTGCCACTGAATCAGGGTTCCCCTAAGGTTCTGATGCAGTAGGTCAAAGGTGAAACCTAAGTATCTCCACCACCGAAAATATCCACAGATAATTTCTCATCAAAAGCTGGGAAAGACCTTGAACTAAATGAGTGCTCTCTAATATCTCCTTTACTACTTTTATGTTGAATCCATTCACAGAGTAAGAGAAGCATTAATGTCCCGTAGGATGGACGACTAGACAGAAGCAGCAGCAGGGGCCCCAGCCACAGAACACTCTGGTAATCATCCTTTTCTAAGGACAGACACCATCAGAGGATTGCTGGGTAATGATTTCCGATTTGATTGCCAGCACTGCAGCCACGAAAAGAAATCAACCAAGAGACACATGGCTTAAACTACTTGTAGGTTGGCCAATCCACCGATGAAGGAACAGAAATGCTATCAAATTAAGAATCTCAGTGGCTTCCTGTGGCATTCCAGAGCCTGCCTGCGACCCACTTGAGACATAGTTACAGAACTAGAACACTGTCCATTAACCCATGCGCAATCTTGTTCTCTGACGACCAAGCTTTGGGAAAAAGTAGAAAGTGTGTCCTCTAACCCTGGACAAAGTGATTTTTGACTCAATCCAGTACAGTGACAGCACACAGCACAGAATGTGAACAAGCAAACACTGTAAGCCAGGCACTCCAATATAAGACTTCCCACCACACTAACCAGCAATTAAGGCGTCCTTCGGCCATCGGCTGAACCAGTCAACAGTGCATCCTGAAATCAGGGCAGGGAACTTCAAAGCTCGATTTCGAAATTTCTCCCCCACCGGCGAAAAGCAGAGCACAATGTGGAGGTTCTGCCGGACCCGACTCATGAAATACTCATACAGGTTCTCGTTGGTCGGAGGACGTCTGGGGTGTTCTCTTTTCATGACTGATATGAGATCACTGTTAATTTCATCAACTTCATCACGAGCAAATAGGTTGGAGACCTGAAAAAAGTGCAGACATTCAAATTCAGTACAGACCTATGAAAACAGATGGAAACAGGTAGCTCGATTTCTATAATGTCTTTCTGCCATGTGTGTTCTTAAACTCGCCTTTAGGAAATTAACCAACAGCCTTCAAGATGAGATACACCACTTTTTAAAATACACGAGCGATTCTATTATTAACTACAAAGTCATAGCCTGTCCTTATAACCTCCCTCTTCTGTTTTTGTTTTTTAGTTTGTTTGTTTGTTTGTTTCATTTTTCACTTGGAGCACTCATTGAGGTTTTAAATGGATAGCTCCACATATTTGGGAGTTTTATTCTCCAAAAACCCAATAGAAACGGCCATTCTTTATACTGATCACCTAACCCCCAATAATAGTACTTATTCAAAACTCTCATCCAAGGAAATACAGACAGCACTAAAGTTGGAGGAAATCTGAAGAGACAAAATACATGAACAATAAATGAACTCCTACCTCACCCGATGATAAAACATTGTTCATATATTCCAAAAATGACTCATCCTTAATCTCACTGTCCGTGAAAATAAAAGTGATTCCTTTGCCTTGCTGACCGGCTGTTCTATACAAAATTTTCAGGTCTTCCATCAGATTTGATGTGTTGTAGGATCTAAGGAAATATTGTCATTGTGTCATTAGCTAAATCATTTTGATGTTAAGGAAAGATCCTTAAAACAATGCTTTATGCCATTTAATTAAGCAAAAAAAAATGCTGATATTGTTGCATCAGATGGGTATTTAAATGTAAGTGAATGTTACTGGTTCATTATATTTACTTACAAATATTAAACTGATTTTTAAAATTTTATTTCAGTTTCTAATAGCTATTCCTTTTGGGAGTAATAGAAGTGCAGCATCTTGGTAAAGTTTTGAGTACTAAAACTAAAGTCAAGAACTATTTTTTTATTGAGGTATAATTGATGTATAACATTATACTAATCTCAGGTGTACAACATAATGGTTTGTATACATATAATGTGAAATAATCACAATAAGTCTAGTTAACATCAAGTAACACATTTACTCGCAAAGATGAACTTGATTTTTAAAACTCCACATTTTGCCGAAACCGGTTTGGCTCAGTGGATAGAGCGTCACACTGAAGGGTCCCAGGTTCGATTCCGGTCAAGGGCATTACCTTGGTTGCGGGCACATCCCCGGTGGGGGGTTGCAGGAGGCAGCTGGTCGATGTCTCTTCGATGTTTCTAGCTCTCTGTCCCTCTCCCTTTCTCTCTGTGAAAAATCAATAAAAATTTTTTTAAAAAAAAAAAAAAGAGTGAGAGAGAGAGAGAGATCTAGAGTGAAAAGTAAACCTAGAACAAAAATGTAATGTGTACCACAACTAAATGTCACCTGGATGTGTTTATGTTTCCTTTTGAAAATATTTTTGGTAATGACAAAAGAAGAGACAAATTGGAATATTTACTAAGCACCATCTGCAATGATGTTTTAGAAGATACTTCACAAATTAAATTAAACTAAACTAAATCATTCCAAGCCTTCATTATATGAGATGAGGGAGATGCCCTATTATAAACAGTGCCCTCCTCATCTCCAACACAATATTTCTCGATGCATCTATGGATCCCACATAAAAGGATTTGCTAAGCAATCAGTACACTGTAGTAGAATAGGTGGAAACATTATAAAATATTCCAATATAAATCTTTCACTGTCAAAAGCAATACTTCAGTGAAAATTAGCTTGCAATCATGAAATGTTAGAGAGGTCCCAGTACAGAGTAGCCCATTAGCACCAAAAGTGAAAATAAAGATATTCCAGCCCTGGAGACTCAGACTTACTAAATTATTATTTGAATTCTGTGCCATTAAATAAACTCTGAGTTCAGAGCATAAGAGCAAATGGCCTTCTGATTTTTTTTAAGCTACTGAACATTTAACTTCTATACACTGTGCTTTTTTTAACCTCTATAACCTAAACCCTAGAACCAGAAGTACCACTACCATGCATCGATATATTTAAAAGACTTCTAGAGAAGTGAGATCTGAGAGATTCGAATTTTAAAAAACACAGTCCCCCCTAAAAAAAAAAAAAAAAGGAAAATATCTTTCCCTAACTTCTCATGCTATAGGAAAACTTTCAGCTCAGTCTCCTGGATCAAGAGGGTCAAATAATTTAACCTGAGTCATATACAAAGAAATGGCCATGCTTTCCAAACCTGTGGCTCTTGCTCCTTGACCTTCGGCCATATGGCCGTGCAAAGGCTTAGCAGCAGGATGGTCTCTTGAAGACTATGAGAAAGCAAGGAGGCCTTCACCCCCTTTTCATCAGTACTGGAGCATTCCCAGTATGACATGCAGAGGAAATAATTTTTCATGAAGAGGGGAGTCGTAAGATATTTTACTGTGGCAGTGGGAGCAGTGAAGGTCAAGACAGACCAGAAACCAGTAATATTGTAGTCAGTTCCCAGGTAGATCTGGGATTTCCGGTAAGACGTTGCCTCTTGGAGTCTCGGCTATAAAAGAGGCTAACCTACAAAGTGCTTTTGAAGATTAAAATAGCTTGTGCATGTATCTATGGAATTCCATCAATGAGACAAGATAGCTACGTGCTTTCCCTATTGTGCCAAGCCACAGCTCTATATCAATGTCCAATAGGCAAGACTTTCTGCTCCTATACCTAGAAATTAAACTCGAATAATTTTTAACGCAACTAAACTTCCCAAACTGGCCTGCTGCTTCTCATCTTGATGAACCCTAAAATTCTGTTTAGTATCTCTGCATTACCCCTGCTTATCTCTTCATGTTGACTTTTCTCTTCATAATTCTCCCTGTTCTACACACATTTATCACATATATCTGTTGACAACCCTCCTGGGGTTCCCCATCTTGATGAGGAGCAGGACCACTTACCTAGTTTCCCAGGCCAGAACCAGGATAGAACAAATCCAAAAGCTCAACTTCCTCATGATCTCTTGAATATGTCTGTCCTCTTTTCTTTCTCACTGCTACCACTCACTGCACCATCATCTCTTGCCTAGATCCCTGGACAGCTTTGTAACAGTTCTGGTCTAGCTCCTTCCATCTATTTTCTGTACTATGCATACAAATCTGACATGCTTCCCCCAGTGGTTAACTCATTAATGGTTTCCTATTGCTCCAGGATGAAGTCCAAATCCATATGATACTTTCAAAGGACTCCATTTCTCTTCCTTTCCCCACCTTATAACTGACATACATCCTTTACACTACAAGTATATATGCCGTACACCCAGCTATATTTAACTTCTTCCAGGGCCTCGAATGTGACTTCACATGTGCTGATTCTTTTGCCTGGAACATTCTTTACGGCCCCTCTTCTCTGGGATAATTTTGACTCATATTCAGGTCTTAGTTGAAACATGTCTTCCTTCAGGAAGTCTTTTTCTAACCATCGCTTAGACTAGGTTAGGAGTCCTCCCCCTGTTTCAACAACACCTGGTCTGCATTTATTTCCTTATCATAGATAGCACCTATGTATCATATATATCGAGTTGCTCAGCTGTCTGTCCACCTTGAATTACTGTAAACTCCCTGATAACACAGGTCAGGTTTACCATGCTTACCATCTACTCCTCAGTACCTCACCAGTGCCTGACACATAGGTGTTGTTCAATAAATATTTTTGAATGTCTGAATAAGTAAATCTGCATTATTTTTCATCTATTTTTCCAGTTTATTAACATTCTTGAAATCTGAATTAACATTTAGTAGGGATAAATTTCCTCTGAGATGCACCAAAAGGAATACACATAATACCCACATCATGCATAACATAAAGACAAAGCCAGCTATTCACTGCAATGAGATGCTGAAATGTTTCAAAAGCAAATTATTAATGTGAAATCTTCACGGTTCATAACAGAAGTTGAAATGGAAAGATGATAAGTCAACACTGAAGAAGAAAAACTATTGTGATTTCTTTATGTATAAGCAAAATGCATTCTTAACTTCAGGCGGCCTCTGAGAACTGTTTATCAAATCCATTTATGGTTAATTAGAGTTAAACCTTATTACCTTGTCAATGTGATCTGGAAGAAAGTATAGCCAGCAATGAACGAAGCCAACCTTGTCAGGCTTTGCTTTCCCGATCCACCAACCCCGACTAAGAGGGCATTTCCCCGGGGAGTGCGAATGATGCGTGAGATCTAGAATATGGAACAGAAAAAGCATATATTATCCAACATGTAAATATTCCATTTTTTCCTACTTATTCTACATAGCATTCTGGAAGTTGTACGTTTCTTAGGATCAGAATGGACAGGGATAATGGTTGGCGGAATAAGGGCATTACTGAAACAGAACAGTGTTTAATAATATTGAACAGAGTGAGGAATGTGGGGTGTGCCTTTAGGAAACTAGAAAGAGACCTTATAGATTAAGTCAGTAGTCAGCCCAGACTTTGCCTTGCTCTGGGTCTTCAAAAAGAGAAACAAAGAAGACTTAAAGGTTTCCTTTAGTTTGCTCAACCTACTGCAGCAGGATAGGAAAAAAACAAACAAAAGAAATTTCAAAATATGAACCTTTGGAATACAGATCCCACAATTGATTAGAATATCCTCCACATCTGAAACATGACCGTTTAAATGGAAGAGAATAAAATTCCCCAAATATGGCATAGATACAGAATTTATTTTTAAAGAAGAAAATAAGCATAAACACCCTCCTATTATTTGGCTAAGACAGTGATATCTAAGATATCTACCAAGAAGTGCCTATGGGTTCACCAACCAGAACTCTACTCTATTTCAGTCAGTAGCCCCAGACCATTCCAAGTCCCAATTGTGGTAAAAGTCCATTATTTCTTTGGCTTTTACTGGTATTGAATGAATTACTTACATCATCAGGCCTCCAATCCTACCTAGCAGGAATTCGGTGCAGAATTCTCCTTGATGCATTCTTCGCCTTGTGTGTAATGATCTTTCCCTCCTAACTGCAGGTTAAGCCTGGGGTATTACAGTAATCCCACTTTTCTCTAGAGAGTGGGTTGGGGCTAAGAAGGAGTCACTTCCCTGCGGCTGGGGAAGCTCCCTGGAGTAACTCGGGCTCTGCACTCTGCCAAGGTTTTGTTAAACATCCTTTCTCGAAATTCAGGAAAATCTATGTGCTATTCATATTGACTATTCTTGGCTTTTGAATTATTTCCCCCAATTCAGTGGTAGCCCCAGGAAATGAAAACCATTTTCCTGTCTCTGTTGTGAGAATCTGTGAGATCGGGCTATATTGGAGACTTGGTTCAATTCCAAACCTATTTATCAAGCAGCTCAAGTGTGCCTGTCTCAGCAGTACTCCAGCCAGTGAATGCTGAGGTGAATAAATTGGATGCCCGCCCTCATGGAACTTATCATCCCGCAGGAAAGAAGAACACACAAAAAGATCAATCTATACAATGCAGCACCTGCTGGGCATGCAGTATTGGTGAGATGTCCTGCAATCGGGATGTGTTTCATCATAAGAAGTTTTTTTTTTTCTGGATTACACGCCAAGCAGAGCATGACCCATCCAACTGGAGTGTGAGGCAGGTGCTAGATCATAAATAATGTACACGCCAGGGCTTGAACATTAACCAAAGACACAAAAGAGATATCACAGAAATATCTCTGTTTTAAAAGAAAATCCTTCTTTTAATTAAGGAATGAATTAAGAAATATGCTTGGTCTCATATCATATCCTGTTTTGTTGAAATTTTATCTTAAATTCTGTCTCTTGGTTTCTAACATGTCTTATAACTAGGTCACATATTTCAAGACTCACACCAGTATGACACAGATTTTGGATGTATTTCTTACAGAAAACAAGAGTGTAGAAGAGATGGTCATCCTAGAAGACTGTGAAAATTGTAGTCTTTAAGCTCAAAATCCAGTCATGAATTCTTTAGCCAATTCCAGAATAGACACATTAAAGGCTCTGAGAGTGAGGAAAAACACAGTCAAGGACCCTGTGCTGATGCACCCAGGTCTTGAATGTCATGCCCAAAGTGAAGCAATGCTCACCAGTCATCATCTGTGCTGTGAAACACGGGAAAAAAAGACAGTTCTGGGGAACTTCCTCAAGCATGAGTCTAACATAAATAACCTTATCCTCAATTTGAGCAATTATGAAATCCCAGGCCAATCAGATTTTATCTCCAGTAGGTACTTAGTCATGAAGTGGTCTTGGTATTATTTATTCAGAAAAATGTTTTTCTTTTTCTTCTTCTTCTTCCTTTTAATCATTAAATCTGGAAGACTATGCTTCCTGAAACACATAACTCTTACTCAACTATTAATTAGGAGCTAATTTCAAAATGTTATTTCTATTTAGCTTTGAAAGAACATTTGCAACAACATGGATGGAGCTGAAGAGCATTATGCTAAGTGAAATAAGCCAGGCATAGAAAGATAAATATCACATGATCTCACTCATTTATGGAATATAATGAACAACATAAACTGATGAACAAAAACAGATCCAGAGAGAGAGACATCGATCAGAACTTCAAACCTCAGGGAAGGTAGGGGAGGGTAAGGGGGAGAGGTCAACCAAAGGACTTGTATGCATGCATATAAGCCTAACCAATGGACACAGACAACAGGGGGGTGAGGGCATGCGTTGGGGGATGGGAGGTAATAGGGGAATAAAGACACAAATGTAATACCTTAATCAATAAAGAAATTTTTTTAAAAAAGAACATTTGCATATATAACTCAGTATAAATGTCTCAGGTTCTGGGGAATTTAGAGTTTTCAAGCTAAATTCCTCATGCTGGGGAGATCCAACCCTAGAACAAACTCTCTGTCTTCCTCTCTCTCCCAGACTTATTCCAGCCTGGCAGAAATGCCTTTCTCACACTCTTCCGTTTTCAGGGGGAGGGTTGACTAGATAACCCCTACAATCCTCTCCATTTCTAAGATTCAGTGATAATTAGAGGGGACAATTTATAATTATGAGATCATACCTTCTGTTTAAATCTAAGTAATGGAAGAAAGCCTTGAGTTGTCTTCTTCCTAACTAAAAGGATATAGTCTAAAGAAGTAATTCACATAAATGACATGAGAATATCAGCAACCAATTTTGAATGTCATTGTCTTCCATCACAGATAAATTAGGTCATATAAGTTATCAAGTGAATAATATATTTTATTTGCAACCTTAGAGGATCAACTGTCCTATGAATGGATACTTCAATGACTAATATGGCAAAGTAGAAAGGAAACTATTTTCTTTGTCGAGTTCATTCTAACAGAATTTTCATCCAACTGGAAGTCAACTATTTATGCCATATTTTTAAATTATTATTTCTAACTGTGGTGAAATACATCTAACATAAAACTTATCATCTTAACCATTTTTAAGGGCATAGTTTAATGGCAGTAAGTACATTCATTCACATTGTTGAATGTACTCAAAACCATTTTTATCTTGCAAAAATGAAGTTATACCATGAAACACTCCCAATTCTCTCTTCCACCCAGTCCCTGGCAACCACTTTTCTTCTTTTTGTCCCTATGAAGTTGACTACCCTAGGTATCTCATTTAAGTGGAATCATTCAGTAATTGTCTTTTTGTGACTGGTTTATTTTGCTTAACATAATGTCTTCAAAAGTTTTGCACTATTTTTTATAGTTATCTTTTGCATGATGCAAAAAGTAATCAAAATTTTTGCCTGTGCTTTCAACTCAGATGTCAACCACATTGATTCTATGTAGTGAAAATATTGAGCTGGAAGCTATACAGCAGCAACAGTGAATAAAATTATCACATCACACATTTGAAGTACACATGCTCTGATTTTAAGCCTATATGTGTGACATATTGCATTCAGTTTAGAAATTAAATTGGAATGTAGCACTGAGTTTATTTTTAAACTAAAAATTCTCCTAGGAGATGAAAATGAAAGAGGACGGGAAAATTCTGGTGTGAAACCAACAGTCTGACACTTTGGGGAGGCACTGATGGGTGTGGACACTGACCTTGACTAAGTGGACCATTGCATCCTCAAAGAACACCAAA
Organism: Eptesicus fuscus; assembly: GCF_027574615.1. Classification (NCBI taxonomy): domain Eukaryota; kingdom Metazoa; phylum Chordata; class Mammalia; order Chiroptera; family Vespertilionidae; genus Eptesicus; species Eptesicus fuscus. The sequence continues at coordinate 98,496,039 of NC_072476.1, read as the reverse complement.
TCCATGCCAGCACCACGGACACTCTCATTATAGAGCTGCAGGAACATATTCAAACGCTCCTTTAGATGATCAAAAGACTCAATTGGCTCATAAACTTTGGGCATCTCAGTATCAGCCTCTTCAGATGTTTCTCCTGGGATTGGGGAAGGAGAATCAATTAAAAGTCTTCAACTCGCTGGGCTTTACTACTTCCTTCATGTAAATTAGTACACTCATAACTCCATGATTTAACACTAGATAACACTGATTTTCATCCAAATGTCATATTATGTATTTTTATAAAAGAAAGCAAAAAATACTAAAAGGATTAGAATTATTGTGATCCTATACAGTCATAGCTCTTTCCTGACCAGAAAGGGCCAACTTCAAATAATTTTATAAATACTGAATTTAACTTGTATCCATAGTTGAACATTGTCATTTCAAGGATCCTCTCAGAGATATTCACCTAATCGTCCAAATTAAGATCAAATAAAGTAATAATTTAATGCCAAAATTAGCAACAGAGGCTAAGAATTAAATTATTTTTAATAAGAATAAAAAGGTCATTGCATCTGCTCAGGCAATTTTTATAATTCATAAATTTTAGGTTAGTGGTAAGGATAGAAGTAAATTTGGGGGAAAGGAGGTAGTGGGTTGAGGGAAAATGAATAATTATTTCCTAAATAAATAAACATATTGAATTATTTCACTGGGAAAATATTAAAATCAATATATTTTTAATTAGAAACATATACAAGCCTAACACTTTTCCAACTTTGACTATAAAGCATAATACCAAAGAAAAAGCTAAACTGAGCACATATAAATTCACTATCAAGTAACAGTAACAGGAAAAAAAAAGTGACACATTCATTGAATATACTAATAATAACTTAGAAATTCATTGGGTACTAAAAAAGTGAGTGGATCCTCCAAATCTAATACTAATTATTTTCAATTGACCCTGTCCTAATATAATTTTGTATTAACCTTTTTATGACAAGGAAAGAAAATTGATTTAACATAATCATTAACATGGCTTATTTGCAAAGCTCTAACATTTCAATAGTCATGTCACTGTTTCATCAATGTTCAACTCAAGCTTCGAGGAACAAAGTGCTTTGAAGTCACAAAAGATTAAGTGTTTGCCTCAAGATGCCACCCCCCTAAAATGCATTTGTGCTTTGCTCCTTGAAAATCATAATCTAAATATGTATCTTTCTGAATTAGAGGAAATAAAATACATAAATTCTAATTACCTAGCAAATGCTCTTACCGTTACGGCATTTTTTGTATTTGTGTGACCTGATTTAAAATAAAATGCATCAGCGTCTTTCTGTAGAAGGTTCCTTCCAACTGCACAGCCAGCAATAAAACTCCTTTTACACTTTTCAATCAGAAATTGGGATCACATGCATCCTTATTAAATCTAGAAAGGGGCTGCCTCGTCATTTTCAATCATTTAAAAGATATACATAGCATGTGTTTAAACATGCCTTTTTAAATTTGGAAATTAACTTAAAATTCATCCTCAGTTCAGAAGAGGTCATTCAATAAAAGAAAGAAAAAATATTCTACTTAAGCTCAGTTATTTCTAAGGGAAAAAATAATTGGAGCAATACTTCTTTTCATAAGAAAAGTAAAGTATGTCTCAATTATTCATGGAACCATAACCACAAAAGCTTGCCTCCACGTCACCCATCTCTTTCTAATTATATGCACTGGCCCTCTCAGATAGTTTGAGGTTCTTCTTTTTACTGTGAACACTCGGGATGACCCAAATAATAATAATCATCATTTTTGCTGCCTTTCATTCAGCAGTGACTATGAGCCACAGATGGCCCAAGCCCTTCTGCAGACAGCATTTCATTTATTCCCCACAGTGCTCCATCATGCCTATATGAATATTTCCATTTTTATAAATGAGGAGAATGAGGTTCAGTCAAGTTCAGAGACTTGCCCAGCTAATGTGTGACAAGTCACTTCCTCACATCTACGTCTGTGTGACAGCTGTAAGTCCCAAGTGCTCTATTCTGTCCTATCCTATTTCTCAACTCTACCTTAATATCCAAGACTCATGTGCATAAAAAGTAGTTAAACTCTGAACTCCAGGAGTATGCACTTATTTAATCATTCTATATTTGTTGAATGCTTAGCATGGTCCCAGGCTTGTTTCAGTCAAGTTTACTGGACAAACATTCAGCATCCCCAAACTGAACCTTCTGTCTTCAGATATCCCTTTGGGGAATTTCAAATTCTGCTTCAATAGTTTACCTGTTGGTTCGGGTGCATCCCTCAAGAAATCCACAAAATAAGCGTCGATTCCACAATCCACCGAGAGTTTTTTCTCTTCACCAAATGCCTCCTCCACCAAACTTACTAAAGCCTCATCAAACCAGGTCACATCGTCCGACACCGTGAAACGATCAGCTATCACACGTTTACACTCATGCTTCCAGAGCCTTAACAGTTCCTGTAGAAAGCACAATGAAAATGTGCTACTGGTTGCCATTATGCCAGAGATGGGAATTCAAGGTCACGATATTGTAGAGTACCATCCTTACTGATTTAAGGTGCTACATTTTGAAAAGTTAGGGTTAAGATATACTTCATTTCAAATCTGTGTCATTCAAGAATATTAAACAGCCAAAACCGGTTTGGCTCAGTGGATAGAGCGTCGGCCTGCGGACTGAAAGGTCCCAGGTTCGATTCCGGTCAAGGGCATGTACCTTGGTTGCGGGCACATCCCCAGTAGGGGTTGTGCAAGAGGCAGCTGATCGATGTTTCTCTATCATCGATGTTTCTAACTCTCTATCCCTCTCTCTTCCTCTCTGTGAAAAATCAATAAAATATATTTTTTAAAAAAAGAATATTAAACAGAAAGTAGGTTCTATTCATTTTCACTCTTTAAATTAAAATGAAAACATCTCTAGACAAAATACTAAAATCACTCTGATCAACCAACAAACTAATATTCTATACATAAGTCTTGTGTTTATGATAAATTAGTCTGTATTAGTCATGTGGCCAGACCATGAAATAAAATGCAATGTATAAATAACTCTCACTTACACAACTGAAGTATTACAAAGGTATATTTACTTAACACTATGATGATAATTTGAGGCAAAAAAAAAAAAGAAAAAAATGGCAATCACCTAGGCTAGATAATTCAAGGCCAAAAACTAACTGGAAGTTGAGGAAATAACGGTCCAATACACCTGTCCCTATAGCAAGCAGAACAAATGTTTGCCTAAGCTCATTGATATGAAAGACTGGTGGAAATGTCTTAACTTGGCAACATTTTACAAGTTGGAAGGGTTTTTAAGCCATTATATTTCTAATGAGAGAATGCCATTTAGTTGCCAAAATATGAAAGAAGTGCAGTAAAATATATTCAATGATTCAGTTAAAATAAAAGTTCATGATAAAAACCAATTGCTAAAACTATTTATACTGATTTAAAATAAACATCAAAAAATGGCTACTCGAAAAGTAATGCTGGAGAACTCTATTCCATCATGCCATTAATTTGTCAATAACTTTGGAGTTAAAACGTTCGTTGCTGTTAAAATGGTTCTTGCTTCTCTGTAACAAGGAGAGTAAGTTTTCACCAAAATATCTTGTCTCAGAGTCAACCAGTGCAGATTCCTACTTTGTGAGCATCTGGGTAACGTTGTTTCTCTAAAGAGTCCACACGCTGTGCCTGGTGACCGTTTAGTTGATATCTCAACTGTTTCTGTATTTTTATGTACCCTAAGACCCATTTGCTTAACGACCTCTTTGGTTCCATAAAAGGCTGAAAGAGAGGCCAAGGTCACATTAGCCTGAGCACACAGGCCATGCTTTGGTTCCTTATTCAAAGGAAATTCTATAATGCTAGGAACTATTATATTCCAGTGGATGTACAAATGCTCATTTTTCTGTCAAATGAACTTTCTTCTATTCTGCCCCTTTTCAATGTTAGCAATACGTAATTCTTTCCGTGCATTCAGTTATATGGAAAGGAAAGATCATGAACGAATAACAACAAATGGTTTCTTTTTTCAATTTTGATTATTTTAAAGATAATTACTTTTTAAGTTAAAATGTCATGTTTAAAATATGAAGATTCTTATACAATAAAATCAACAGTGACCTGTTCCATTATTTAGTATAAAAAAAATACCATACGATGAGAAAAGAAAATCAATTGTTCCTTTTACTCTATTAATAGAAAATAACTATGTATACCATTTCCTTAAACATAATCCTAATTTAATTAGAATTTTTAAGTAAAACTTTCTGACACTGTTTCTTTGTGTTAATTTAAAAATAACAAAGAAAAAATATCTGTTCTAAAACATCTAAAAATATTGTCATAATTCCACTAAAGATTACATTACTAAGAAAATCTAGGGTGTATGGTGAATAACAGTGTCATATGTCTTTCTTTCTTATGTATTACTTACATCTGGTTCCTTGATAACCTCTGAGGTGGTGTTCAGCATTCCCTGCCAGATCCTGGAAAGATCTCGAAGATTAAATACGTAATGGAATTTTGCAGGGGTGGGGAGCATTTTCATCTTCGTCATCTGCCACAGTCGGCGTGTCAGGGGAACCAATTTTGTCACTGAATCTCTCACTTCCTCTGAGAAACCCCTTTGGATACAGTAGTAGCCTGTCCCAATGACACCTGAAAGGGGAAAAGATGCTTAACATTTTGACTGACAGTCCAAATCAACTAAATTAAAATGAAAAACATTATAATGCAGAGTTTGCACAAATATAATTGCACATTTTAATATACAACTACAAATTAAGGAAATTTACAGTATGTTCTCTTTTCTTCAACACCTAAAAAGTAGATACAAGTTCAAGTACATTAGCACTCAAATACTGAAAAGTTGATTAAGAAATACTACTACAACTCTAGCTGAACTAATTCAATATTATTAAATGGGTAACTGATAAGTATATAAAGATGCCTTATAAAAGAGACAAGAAAGAGGAAGATTTCATAGCTGCTCTAAGATTTCTCTGTTCTTTTGTTGCACTTTCATGCATTATAAAGTATTTTAATTTACCTTATATATAAAACTTTCCAGGTCCCACCCCCAAAAAAGATAATTAAAATTGGTAAAAGTCATACTTTCTGCTCCATTTTACTTTTCCCAAGTCTAGATAATTCACATGCCATTTGGTTTCCAAACCTTTGCCCACTGCTATAATTGAAGGCAGGTGCTGCCTAGGGTGCTAGGTTGACATTTTGGTCTGCCAGAAATTAATTAGGGAAATCCTAAGGAGTTTCTTCTCAGTATCAGGTTCAGAAATACATAATTAATAAAATGACATAACTTACACTCTTTTTCTGCAAAGAATAATTCCAAAATCGGTTATAAATCATTTTTATTACTTAAATAATTATGATTATCTATTGGGCTTGTGTTTCTTCAATAAAATTATTCCTGAAATACTACATATGTAATCAATCAATGATTTATTACTCTATAAATTATTCTGAAGATGAGACTATAATTAATCTCAGTGCAAAATTATTTCTTTGGCCAGAATCATTATATGGGTTGGTTGAAGTACCGCTATATAAACTTTTGGCATGATTACTGTATCAATCTCGACTTCAAATATGTGTGTCCATGAGGAAATGATCTCATTATGTAAGTCCTTATATAAACAAAATACACTACTTGGGATTGATAAGGGCAACAGATTAAGGAGCCACCGAGTGCTCCTTCTGTGTTGACCTCTAGGAATATATTTCTCATTGGAACACAAGGAACTGCTCTTCCCTCCCCAAGCCCCATCAACACTCATCTTACCAAAGATCTTGTCCATGGAAGCATCTGAGGGCAACGTGCAGTTAAATATAGAGAACTGCCTCTTGAGTCTTTGGGGTATATCGTTGCGTCCACCCCCCGGATGAATCATGGCTGCCAAAAGCTGAATGTCCACAATGCTGGAAAACTCCCCAGGCTTCTCTAGGTTATAAAAACCACTCTGTTCCACCAGCTGCCGTACTATCTCATTAGTAACCTAGGAAAGACAACTTTCAGAATTAAAATGTCACTCCTTCATATGCTGGAACCTAACTTCTTGAATGCTTCAAATCAATGGACTTAATGGGAAGTCAGGAATTATATGTTGGAAAATCAGAAAAAAATATTGATTCATCAAAGAATAAGTCAATGTTGAATTAAAGAAAGTGCACAATAAGACTCGACATACCTGGTCTCCCCACTCATTGATAACTGGCATATTCACATCATCAATAAAAACAGTCATCTTCTTTCCTGCAGGAGGGCCATATGTTGTACCCATGCGTTTATCCACATAACTCTCTATTGTCCTCTGTTAAACAAGAAAGCCAACAGAAACGTGTGTGAAAATATCCCCTAAAACATGGTCAATTGTTTTAAAAATTTACGGACACTTGAATTGACAGGAATTACTCAGAAAAAAACAACCCAAACTCCCCTTAAATCTGGAATGCAGGGTGCAAAGTGCCTAAATTATCTTGATAATGTTTACAACCTTTGAAAACATGATTTATTTTAGGAGTAAATAAAATTCTAATCCATGTAAATTTTTAATGGGATGGGACTCTTCAGTCCATTTTTACAGATTTACTTTTGCCTCATAATGCCTATGTTGCTGACATTCTAACCCCCACTCCCCATTGTTCAAAGAGGCCAGCCTTTATAATGAGGGACAAAGGTAATCAGGGCTATTATCCAAGAAGCTTCTTAGGACTGGGCTCTGAGCTACTCAGCCTGCTGTGGGCAGAAGACGGCTCTCCCTCTGTGAGGAGGCTGCCACCTGGCTTCTGTGGCCTGACGCCATCCGACTCACTGCTTTGGGGCAGATGCACTCTGCATTGCTTCTCATCCCTTGAGACAAAATGAGAATAGCACCCACCCACCTCTGCTCTCTCATTTCCACATTCTGAGCTTAGGTGGCACAGGAGACTACTCTGTGCTCTATAAAAACACTTCCCTAGCAATATGAAAAAGAACCTTAAAACTGATGAAAGTACTAATGTAATGTTATGTGTCGATTACACTTCAACTAAAAAAAAAACACAAAAAACTGGTGGAAGGAGTGTTGAAAGGGGTAAGAGGGACATGGGACAAGGACCCCAGATTGTTGACCATGATGTTAGCATTTCCATGGTAGTACAATGTAGTTTGTAAATTAATCAGTCATGCACTGATTAACCAGAGCTAGCACCGCAAAGAAAACAGAAAGGGCTTCATGGTTCCCATGCTCTAGCCAGGGATTGGGAACCTTTTTCCTGCAAGGGCCATTTGGATATTTATGACATCATTCTCAGGCCATACAAAATTATCAACTTAAAAACTAGCCTGCTCTATTTGGTCATTTAATTAACTCAGCCCTAATGCCTTGGCAGGCCAGACCAAATGATTTCACAGGCTTTATATGGCTCAAGAGCCGGATGTTCCCCACCCCTGCTTTAGAAGCTCAGTCTTAAAGACCTCATTTCAATCCTACCACTGTACAGATCCTTGATTTTAAGTCATATTAAAGATAATGCATAAATATAGGAGAAAGTGGAGGTATACTGACCTAAAATGCATTCTCCTCCTATCCAAAAAAGTGTTCTCTTATTTCATGATGAGTAAACCAGTAAAAAATGACTTTAATATCCAAGGTACAAGCACAAAATAAGGCCATGATATAAGCAAAAATCTATGCATCTGTCCTTGGAAATGGTCACAGTTTGGTAATTTTAAATTTTAAGTTTCTATCCTCATTTTAACAAATAATAAATATCAAAAGATATGAAAATTTTTCACCGTTTTTATATAGAAAGATATATAAATATATCACAACTCATTCAATTGCAAAACAAATCTCCCATGACAACAGTGCAATGGCAAAAAGAATTTTATATTCCCTGACATAGAAGCAAACTCTTTGAAGTAATGAACTAGGCTAAATTTAGCTCTGCTTTCCAACGAATTTAAATGCATAAGGCAATTAATAATTTCCCAACACCTCCCTCTGGCACTAGAGCCTTCCAGGCATTCCCGGGTATATTTGTAAGAACACATAGGCACATAAAGATTTTATGTCTTGGGCGGGAGGGAGGGGGGAGCTTCTAAGAGCTAAAAGCCATAGGTGGACTAAGTGAGATAATATGAAGCAATAGCCACATACCTGCACTTTCTTCCCCTTCATTATGACCTTAATTTCTTTGAAATAGCAGGAAATTATTAGTAAGCTATATATATCATAAAAGAGCTAATTTAACAAAAACAAACTAGGGAGAACAAATAAATAGCTTGTGAACCTAGAGTTGAGACTTCTTTCTGTTTTTAGAATTGCTGCCCATTAAATAGTTACCTAATAAATTCTGAAGTTTGCTGGGACCTCCTGAAGGCCTGAAACACAGTAATTGTGTGTTTCACTCCCCACACACCTATTTGGGAATGTGTGGGGAAACCACAAATTTGGACTGGTATCTCCAACTAGACTTCCCCATCTGGATGATCCATCGCATAATAAAATCAACATATCTGAACATAAACACCTCTTATTCACCCAAAGTCTGCAGCCACTCCAGTGTGCTCATTTCGGGACTAGGCCTCAACTTACCTACATGCCCTAGGTCAGTTATTTGTCTTTGTCATGGGGATTAATGTCACAATCACTTACATTGCCTCCCTAGCCTCTTCCAGTCAGTACTGGAAACTTCTTTGTAAGTCATATACATGTGTGATTTATAATTTCCTGTATCCCTAAAGAATTACTGATCATTTTTGTAGTAACCTAGCACCCACATTCTCCCTCATCTCCTTGACTTCTGTTCCCACCTCTTCCATTGTTTTGGTGATATAAACCATGGTCCAGTTAATAAATATATGTATATTAGTTTATTTAACTACTGTCTGTCTCCTCCACCAGAATGTAAGGAGGTCACGCACCTTGTATCTTACTCATTGTTGCATCCTCAGTGCCAAGGAGGGTATCTGGCCCAATGTATTTATCAGTCAACATTTGATATATACATAAAGACAAGAAACCTAGAGTCATTTTTAACTTTTTTTCTCTCTCTTCCATCCCTCTCCACCAACAATATCCACAAAACCTGTCAGTTCTGCTTTCTAACCACAACTTGAATGCACCTCTGTGCTGTTTCCATTCCCACTTTTATTCTCCTGGTCCAGCCAACCTCCCTCCTGAGGAATTACTGCAGCCATCCCCTCTCCAGTCCTCTGAGCGCAGCCGCATCTCTTCCATCTTATTCTCCACCTCCACAGCCAGAATGAACTCTCTAAGCGGCAATGTAACCCTACTCAATACTCCAGTGGTTCCCCGTTAGTGATTTACAGGGACCTCCATAATGCTCCCTGCTTACCATTCCAATCTCATTTCTAAACACTCTTCAGTCTCTTTGTTCTGGCCCTTCAAGGTCATGATTCATTCAGATTCATTTAGCAATAAAAACATACCATAGACTGATGCTCATCTCACAGGCTGGTTTACAGTGTTCATTATGGAACCTTATTTACATATTCCTAGAGTAGCCATTTCTGAGCAAGAGAAACCTCTCAGGATAAGCATTAGCCAAACAAACTTCTGAAATACTGATGTAGATGAATGTTCTTCCTTAAATGTTACTTCTCTCAACCCAGCTATTGATTTAAAAAAATTTGAGCCTGGCCAGTGTGGCTCAGTGGTTGAATACTGAGCCATGAACTAAGCGGTCATCAGTTTGATTCCCGGTCAGGACACATGCCCTGGTTGCAGGCTCCATCTCCAGTAGGGGGTATGCAGGAAGCAGCTGATTAATGTTTCTATCTCTCTTTCCCTCTCCCCTTCCTCTCTGTCTAAAATCAATAAAAACATATTTTTAAAAATTTTTTGAAATCTCTAGCAAGTGCCTGGATTATGGAAAGTTTATACTATTCTCTGAGAATAAACAAAAAAAATTTACGTTGAAATCTGGGAATGGTAGTCAGCATGACATCATCTTAAGCAATTTACAGAACCAAACACAGGACCCCAGTGTTGTTGTTTATCTCACACACAGATGGAAATCCAGGGTTATCCCAGTTATGACAGTGGTGCTTTAAGAAATATAAACTAGATGGTTAAGGATCCAGATAGACTTAGGAATGGAGGTGAGGAAAGCTGCCCCTCCCCATTCTAAGCTAGCAGTCCTAAGGGCTGCTGGGGCAATTCAATTTTCTCAATTAATTTCTTAATAGATTATTCAGAAATAATAATATATAATTCCTAAAATTAATATAACAGAAATATTAAATTCCCCCAGGTCATGGTCAATTCTTTCATTATATTGATTTCTGTAATCCCCTCTTCCTCTGGGCTCTACAATACTTAGATTACACCATGAGTAGCACTTATCACATCAGCTCTGCCTGATTGTGTACATGCCTACTCCAATCTGACAGAGGGAGACGGAGTGCATTGGAAGGGGTACTGGCAGGGTCCCGCACAGCTGAGGAGGTTGTGCACTGCCCCGTTCTTGGATTTACCATTCACATGATTGTCTCTGTGAATGGGACATAGCATAAACCTGCATAACCAGCATGGCCTATTCAATAGCTCTGACTAGGTTTCAGTCAGAAAAAAAGGATTCAACTACTACTAGTACTTCTCCCACTTACTAACATTGTCATTTGATGTAAGTCACTTAGTATGTCTAAATCACAGCTCAGAAGTGGGAGTGTATATAACGATGCATAAATCATACATATATATACATATGTGTATATAGGCATAAGAGTATTATCCACAAATGATCTAATATATATGAAAGCACTTAGTGACCTTAATGCATTATAAAAAAGAGGTAATTTATTATTACTGTACGTATCTCTATACATCAGCACTTGAATCATTTTCCATACATTTTATATCTAATTATATTGAAATATAAAATACACTTAATTTTAGGCTTCCATTTATCTGCTACTAGTATTTAGCTAAAACATAAAAATGGAGAGTGTATTCTCTTTATTAAAAAAATCTACTGCCTAGCTTTCTGGTGGTAATGACATCCCCACGTCAGCATGCCTCCTTCATCCCTCTCCAGAAAAGAGAAGATGAAGCACAAAAAGAAGCGCCTGGTACAGAGTCCAATCCCTACTATCTGGATGTTAAATGCCCAGGATGCTGTGAAATCACCACCATCTTTATGCACAAACGGTAGTTGCGTGTGTTGGTGCCCCACGGTCCTCTGTCAGCCAACAGGAGGAAAGGCAAGGTTTCCAGAGGATGCTCCCTCAGAAGGAAGCAGAAGCCAAAGCACCTGAGTGGAGGTGAGTGGGGAACCATCCCAATAAATGCATCTTGGATACAAAATAAATCTACTGCCTATGTAAGATCTTCCCATTTTATTACAATTCATGCAAACCAAATGAAAATGGTCTTACACTAGTCAGATTTAAAATGTACAATATAAATAGTAAAAATGATATCTCAAACAACATGAAAATGCAATAGTGCATAATTACAAGGTAAAAGTAAAACAAATGCACTACTAAGTAATGAATCAACTATCTGAATATCAATGTGGATAAAGAAAAGCCATTAGAAGGAAGCACAGGGGTGAGCTGAGAAAGCACTGTGGAAGGCGTGGGAACCGGGTTTCTCTCTCGGGTTTTGCCACCCACTGTGTGAACTCAGGTACTTTAATCTCCCTCCACCTGAGTGCATTAATATTAACAGTAAAACCTGACATTTTTAGGGGACTTTACCATGAAAAAATACTTTCACATAATCTCCCTCTGCAAAACAGTCTTCCAGTTGTGTTTTGAGGAGTCAAAAGAATGTTCTGCCAATGCAGGGACCCCTGCAGGAAGCAAGGATGAGGCTAGAAGGGGTCTCAGGAGCCCAGCTCCAATTCCACCACAGCAAGTCCGTGGCTCCTTGTTTTGTAGCTTAGTCTTCTGCCTAAAATTGCATTTGAAAACACAGTTCTGAGTCTAGAAAAAAATATGGAATTTCCTTCCCAGCTCTTTGATTCTTATTTTTCTAAAAAAAAAAAAACAAAACCTATTGATATGCAAACCATTTATAATAATGTTACATTCAAAACACTTTATGATTATTTTTAGAAGAGATAAATTCAGAATTTAGAAATTCTCTTAAGAAACTTTCACTTTCTTCTTATCTTTCTGTATTGCTTAAATTTTGAAAGATATGTATGGATTACTCTTAAAAAATAGAAAAATACATTAAAGCAATATTTGTTTGTGGAATAAATGAGAAATCTCTTTTTAAAGACCAACTGAGCCCTAACCGGTTTGGCTCAGTGGATAGAGCGTCGGCCTGCCGACTGAAAGGTCTCAGGTTCGATTCCTGTCAAGGGCATGTACCTTGGTTGCGGGCACATCCCCAGTAGGAGGTGTGCAGGAGGCAGCTGATCGATGTTTCTCTCTCATCGATGTTTCTAACTCTCTATCTCTCCCTTCCTCTCTGTAAAAAATCAATAAAATATATTATTAAAAAAAAAAAAAGACAAACTGAATTCTCTCCACCAAAGTATAGGGTGACCATATAATTTTTGCCCAAAGCACACACTTTTGATCATTACAGGGCATGCCATTAATTATTAATCTCAGACAATGGAAGTAAACTAGACTGTCCCAGGCAAAGAGGGACATATAGCCAGTCCTTCTACTGATGAAAGATATGAAAGCGATAGCATGGGGAACACAAAGGAAACCCTGATGAAGGTAAATGTGTCCCTGAATAGACTGTGTGCTATCATGGCAACCCAGGATGATTGGACAGTACTATTTCCTCATCTAGAATTTCAACTTGGTTTGGATTCAGATAAGTGGGAGACACCGAGACAAATGCTCGGCTCCAACAGCCCTTGTTTAGCATAAAAGGCTGTAAATTACAGTGAGAATGTTAATTACAGCAGTTTGGCTAATCGAAAGCTTCCTAAAACTAATGACTCTAACTTAATCAAAAGCTTGGATGCTCAGCAGTCAAAACAGGCACTAAACAGAGTATATGATCCTGTGATGTTTCTGAACAGAAAACGAAAGAATTGTTGATACCACCTTCACACTGAAGGGCAGGAGGGAATTGATCTAAAGTAGTTGTAAATCAGAAAATCCTGCTTCATAATTTTTCTAATTATCACACTTCAATATGGTACCATTGTTAGAAGTGTATTATATAGTTTATGAATTTGCATATCAACAAAGGGGTTGCTTTCTAGATAATACATGCCTTTTTTTTCCAGAAAAATTAATAAATATCTCATGTTAAAGAGACATATGCCAAGGTTACAGGTTCAATCCCCAGTCAGGGTACATATAAGAGACATAGACCACAGATCTTTACCACCTTAAAGGGGTAACTATACCAAGAGTTACTAACAAGGTCTTATTCTATACTAAAAAATGTGGCTGGCCTTCTCCCCGGGTCCTAGGAGAGAGCCTTTAAATCCATGGGATTTCCTGAGTAACAGGAATGTCTTTGTTATTCACAGTGGGTCCCTCAGACCATTCATGTCAGAAAAACCATGTGAGGATCGGGGCTGTGGAGTATGAGTTATCAGCTTATCTCCTTGGATGGGAGAAGGCTTGGAGATTGAGTTCCATCACTTACATAGCCAATGATTCAATCAACCATGCCTATGTAATGAAACCCAATAAAAACTCTGGATACCGTACTTCAAGTGAGCTTTCTGGTTGGTGATATACACCATGTGGTTAGAGAGTAACGCATTCTGGGGACACAGCAGGTGAGCATTTGAGACCCTCCCAAACTTTGTCCCATGTGTCTCTTCATTTGGCTGATCCTGATTCATATCTTTTACGTTAAAACCATAACCCTAGGCACAGCATTTTCCTAAACTCTGTGAGTCATTCTAGGGAATTATCAAAACTGAGAGGATCATAGGAACCCCGGAATATGTTGTTCCCAAGAGCTGGAGGGCTGGACCCCCTGAGCCTGAGGCTGTTATCTGAAGTGAGGGAGTCTTGTGGGAGCCTTAGCCCTTCATGTGCAAAGTCTTTAGTGACTCCAGGTAGTTTCTATCAGAATTGTACTGCAGCCCTAAAGATTTAATCCAGTCTCAAAAAAAGGGAATAGCTAGACAATTAATTAGCCAACATAATGAAAAAAAAAACAAATCATGCTTTGATTTAATGTTTTAAAATCTGCATCCACAAGTAGAATTACAATTATAACTTTTAAAGAGAATATACTCCTAAAGTAAAAGTAACAACAGTTCTTTAAATATAGAACAATATCAAGGAATGTTTATAATGTTAGCATCTTGCCAGCCTGGGATACTTTAATGTGCTGTTCCAAAACACAAAATACCACTGCTGGATTCCTTCTACCCAGACCTTCCCTTTGAGAGGCCAGTAAGCCAGGACAAGTCACAGGGAAACAGGCAGATAGCTGAACAAACTAGCAGAGCAATTTACAGAAGGTCACCGCCCTAGAGATAACATCTAGGCCCCAGCTGTATTTCAGCTCCAGACCCAGAAAAGCAGCAAATCCAGGTGAGTGACACCAGGACCAGCTGCAATGACACTGGCCAATCAGTGGAGACCACGACCCTAAAGGAGCACAACTAGAAAACTGATGACTATTCTGCTGAAACCCTCCTCTGAGACCTCCCCTAAGAGTCTCACCTACAAGAGAGACATAAAGGCCTCCAGACAAAGAACCCAGCATGCACTCTCCCTCTGGGGAGCAGCTCCCGCCATTCCTTTTCCCTTCTTCTTCCCTCTTTCCTTTCCTCACAGGCACGCATCTCCTAAACTCTAAAGGACTCCATGAGACTTGCAACCAGGGTAGCAATGGGCAGTGGCAGCTCATTCCAGACTAAACCCTGACCCTATTCCCAAGGCCCCTTTTCTCTGACTTCCCAGAGAGTGAGGGCAGCCCAGCCTAGGCTCTCCTGTTGCCTCTTCTATGCTAAGCCCTTTCTTGTTTTACTGTCCCCAACATTTACTTTAATAAATGTTCCCTCATAGTCACCTGGACTCGGGTTGTGAAACTGTTCCTGAACAAAGTGAAGAACCCACACACTACAGGCCAGCCTAGGCAGACCCACCAAGGGCCAGCCAGATCTCCTTTCCAGTAACACCATCACAACACTGTGAAATGATATTCATTTGATTGAAGGCTAGCCAGTATTGAAAATGCCACCTCTAAAAGAGGACCATTACATAGTTGGCGGTCTTACTTAGAAACTTAATCAATGGTCTTAGTTTATTGGAATTCTGCAGTCACCAATTACATTAAGTGAGAAAATGCCATGATTTAGCTATGCTCTTGATATTTTTCATTGCTCTTTGATATTTTCATTCTGATAACTAAAGAACAACAAAGTTAATCAAAAGCAAACTTCTTGGGATTTGGATTCTCCTAAAAGCTTCTCTTCCATTTTCAATGTATAAAATGTGTCCTTTTATTAATGCACTAGAGGCCCGATGCATGAAATTCATGCAAGAGTAGCTTCGCAGCCACGGCTGCCTGGATCCCTCCCTCGCAGTCACAGTGGCTGCCTCGATCCCACAGCCGCACCCCTGGCTTCATCCCAGAAGGGTGTCAGAAGGACGTCCGGTCTAATTAGCATATTATGCTTTTATTATTATATATTATTTGTTCTAATACAGATAGGAGAGGTGATTTAAGAACAATTGAAGCATGAAATGACACTTAGGATTTCCTCTCATTTCAATGGGGTCTTAGATGGCTTAGGAACAGGAGGAAACAACCAACCAGCCACTGCAAATCCAGGTCATTCTTGGCAGCTTTACTGACAAAAGCAATGCAAATTTGGGGGGAAGGGGGGTTCCTGTGACTCTTCAATATGATAGGGTAGCATCCTTAGTATAAGAGTCTATGATCTTATTCCTTGTTGCAATTGATAATGGGAGCTATTGCAAAATGTTAAGCCAGGGAACAACAGTAAAAGTGACAATATATGAACCGGAGATTAGAAGAAGAATAAAAGGTAGACTGTAAAAAAATTAGACTTGAACAAACACCAGCTGGGGATTCCTTCATTCCATCCATCCAGTCACCCCCAACTGCCCCTCCCCTGCAGGCCTGATCACCCTTAACTGTCCTCCCCTGCTGGCCATCTTGTGGCGGCCATCTTTGACCATGTGGGGGCAGCCATCTTGTGTGTTGGAGTGATGGTCAATTTGAATATTACCTCTTTATTATATAGGAAGATTGGTGTGGAATCAAGAAGAAGTGGATTATGTAGAGGCAGACAGGGAGAATGAAGAAAAAGGAAAGGATGTGACAAGTATTTCCTTAGATACATTAGCTGCCCTTGATTCAAAAGAGATCCATCAAAGATGCCTCCAATGGATCCATTCTAAAGGCTAGAATAATGGTAACACCCACTGAAAAGCAGACAGTGAAATGGAGGGTCCTAGTGATTTGATTTGATTTGTGACTATAGCTTTAGAAAATCATCTTTTTCTCCCTCTCTCCACCTCATAGACCAAGACTTTCCTCCAATAATCATTAACCCCTGAGGCAGCAGAAGACAAAAGCCTAGACCTGACTAGTGGTCACTAGGTCTGGATCGCTGTCAAACTTAAGACAACATCTTGGCCTAAGTTATGTTTCAGCTCCTGAGCCCTAGGGTGGAATGTCCCCTAGCTACTTTTCCATGAAACCAGACAGAGGGAGGCCAGCGCAGACCTCAGAGCTGCCCTCCAAAGCTGAAGAAATGATGTATCACCCTTACCTCACCTCCGGCCAGTCAGTTTCTAACACAACACAGAACCCCTAACCCACCCACCATATCTTGTGATTTGGCCCTATGTAATCTGTAATGTACACGTCATCAGGAAGTTGGGTCTTTAAGAGCACAAACTCACCCCCACTCTGGACTGGGCAATCTTCCTATATAATAAAGAGGTAATATGCAAATTGACCATCACTCCAACACACAAGATGGCTGCCCCCACATGGTCAAAGATGGCCGCCACAAGATGGCCAGCAGGGGAGGACAGTTAAGGGTGATCAGGCCTGCAGGGGAGGGCAGTTGGGGATGACCAGGCTGGCAAGGGAGGGCAGTTAGGGGTGACTAGGCCAGCAGGGGAGGGCAGGTGGGGGCGACCAGGCCTGCAGGGGAGGACAGGGGCAACCAGGCTGGCAGGGGAGGGTAGTTAGGAGTGACCAGGCTGGCAGGGGAGGGCAGTTGGGGCAATCGGGACTGCAGGGGAGCAGTTAGGCATCGATCAGGCTGGCAGGGAAGTGGTTAGGGGGTGATCAGGCTGGCAGGCAGAAGCAGTTAGGGGCAATCAGGCAGGCAGGCAGGCAAGCGGTTGGGAGCCAGCAGTTCTGGATTGTGAGAGGGATGTCTGACTGCCCTCGAGGGGTCCCAGATTGGAGAGGGTACAGGCTGGGCTGAGGGACACACACCCCCATGCATGAATTTCACGCATCGGGCCTCTAGTATAGTAATAAATTACTTCCTTTCTTGACTGCAAACTCCTGCTCGCACATTTCTTTGGGCCAGTGCATGCCAGCACAGGGACTCAAAAACTGGGGTTTGGTAACAACAGTAAGGAGAGGAAGTAGGTTTCAGTGGAGGAATAAATATTTCTCTCAGTCCACTTTAGATTTGCAGGTTTTTCTACATAGATATTTTAAACAGGATCAAGGTTTTTGATACCTTATATAAGTTTTTCATTTCTCCATAATTTAAGATGTTTATATGTTTTAATCTAATTAGGGAGAAATTCTACTACAGTTGAAGAACAGAGATAATGGAAGACATATGTAGGGATCTATCATGGCTGTGGGGGTGGAGAAGCAGCTCAGCGGGCACAGCAGAACGGCAGAGAGATCGGAGCCTCCAGTTTATCACAAACCTGGGCTGCCAAGCAAACCCCAAGAGCCAGTACCTGAAACATGAGGGGGGTGGTTGCAGAAGAAAAGTTCAGACTCTTGGTCATGTGACTTTCAGGGTTGTACTTTGACATAAATCCTTTCATTATGACTGTCTTGGCTGTTCCTTGCTCACCAATTAACAGCACAGCCTACAATAGGGGTTGAGAAAGAAATCCAAGAAATACAATAAAATGATTGTCATGGGCTGAATTGGCAGTGCCTCCCCTCCCCCCATCCTGCCCAGAATCTTAGTTTGAAGCTCTGGCCCCAAGTACCTCAGAATGTGACTATATATGGAGAAAAGGTCTTCAAAGAGATAATTAAGTTAAAATGGGGCCATTAAGGTGAGCCCTACTTCAATCTAACTGGCATCCTTATAAGAGGAGGAAATTTGGATACACAAAACAACAGGGATGCTCACACACAGATAAAGGCCATGGGGGGACAGTAAGCCATCTGTGAGCCACGGAGAGAGGCTTCAGAAAGAAAGCTAAACCTGCTGACACATTGCCTTGGACTTCAAGCCTCCAGAACTGTGGGGGGAGGGGGGGGAGTATCTTGTTTAAGCCACCCAGCTCTTATGTCAGCCCTAGCAAAGTAATACAATAATCCAAAGAGATGGATTTCTCTTTGAAAAACAAGTCAAAATTCACTTTCTCTCATAAGAAATAATTAGTTATGAATGAGAGCTATTCAATGCTAATATTGTTATTGGAGAATAATAAAAGAAGCATACTAATTGGGGTAATATTTAGGTTCACGTTCTCAAGTGACATTTTTAAATATGCGATTTTTAATAAAAGTTAAAGAGCCATACCTTGCCCTGTTTAGCGATGGTTTTAATTAGGAAGTCAGTCCTCACATTGTCAACATTCGGCACCAGGATGGAGCCATATTCCGGGGTGGCGTTAGGTGGATACTCATATTCCTCGGTACAGGTGTTCCAGTGCATCCATTTACCTGAGGTAAACAGAACATGCACCTCGCCATAGTCATTCCTATTAATAATTTAACTGACTGTAATGAGCAGACATCCTTGACATTTCATGAAGACATCTTCCAAAAACTCCCCATAAAATAAAGATTATTAACATCAGAGAGATCTAAGTACTATTCAAGTACGTGTTAGCTGAGTAAGAATTTCCCAAGGAACTATTCCAAATTCGTACTATTGAGAAATATTTCAAAGAATCCTGAAATTTTCTTTTAAATACGTAGGTTTTCAATAACATAAAGTGTGTATAAACATACAGAACACTGTGACAGTAATATGTACATAAAATCATTTTCAAATGTTTAATCTCACAAACTTTTCATTACTCACTTCCTTAATTGTAAGACCAAAAATATAAGCCCCTAGGATGCCATATATAAATATTGCATATACTGTATATGTGCATTTCATATCTGTATATGTATGTACTTTATATATATGTATGCACATATAAATACTTAAAGTATAGGTATATATATAGAGATGTATAGGTACATACATATTTGGTAAAAATATACTTCACACTTCATAATTTTTATATAAATTACTGATTGTATCATATGAATAGCTAATATGGATCTGATTTGGGTTTTAAATTTTGTTTTTAATTCATTAAAAGTTCAGTATACGATATTTGAAAAAGAAACAATTAGCTTTCTTCACACATGAAAATTTCCATTTTAATTTTACATGCAAGAGTGTTACCATATATATGAAACTGTTCTCGTGTGCTACATATAAATGGAAGTGAGCATCCTCACCATCGGACGTGACGTAATAGTCAAACATGGTGTCGGCGGTCCCGGATAGAGGCGGCAGGTCCAAGGCCAGCGTTTCCTGAGACCGCAGCCAGTGCTCCAGCCGGCGCCGACCCCCCAGCTCCAGCGGGGCCCCCACGCTCCACATCAGGGAGAAGACGTACAGCCTTTCCAGGTGCCCCGGCGTGACCTCCACACCCTGTTCCTGAACCGAAAGAACAACATGTAATTACGTAACTCTCAAACCAAAACTTGGCTTTGAGGTTGTAAGGAAAATAGCCAAGATATAAAAGAGTCAAAAGTTTTCCCCCAAAACAAGAACAAGGGAAAGATGAGTAAGACCGGGAAACCAATGCAAGACTGATCAAAGGAAAACTAACCCTGCTGGTCTGCAAACCTGACAACTAAATTACAAAACCATGGCTTGCTTTATGGGGAAAAAAAAAGAAAATATGTGCAGGCCCATGTTTGAAACATCTCTCCTCCCCACAGCTCTAACAAAAGCAATTTCAAATATTGCCCTCGGCACAGTATGACTCTGCCAATGAGAGAGAAATTCTCCAGAAAACCGAGCCACTTACCTTGGGAGGGATCAGACCTTGCAGCATGTTAATGCTCTGCATGATGACAAAGGCCTCCAGCATCTCCATCTTGTATTCTAAGTTCTGAATACTGAAGCGATACAGGGCGGGAAAAGATTTGGTGTACAGCTGTCGAAGAATTTCGGCTTCTTGAGGTGAGCGTTTTTTAAGAAAGCCCTGTCCATTTACAAATTAATGCATGAATTAGATTTATTAGCACACCAGAGAAATGGTCATGTTGGAACAAAAGCTTTTAAAATATCAATTAATAACAGTATCTAATGATTATACCACACTTATGGTGGGCCAGGCCTTGATATAAATGCTTTCATGTACTAACTCATTAAATGCTCAAAACAATTCTATGAGGTAAGAGTTGTTATTATCCTTCTTTTACATATGAGGAAACTGGAGTCCAGGGAATTTAAGTAACATGCCCAGGATCCCATAGCTGGTAGGTGACAAAGCCAGAATTCAAACCCAGAATCTGGCTCCAGCATCCATATATGCTCTACTTCACTACACATATGCTCAATTTGTGAATCCAATATGGAGAAAATGTCTTCAGCTCTTGATTAAAATGTGCTACAGAAAAATAAGGGGGCAATACATGGAAATAATTTTTTAAAACAAAGCAGAATAAAAGATCAACAAAGGAAATCCATACCCAGATTTTGCAAAATGGAAAACAAAGATTTTCACCAATAGTTTAATTAATAACCAATGTAGAAAAATGTCAAAGAATTCTCAAGAAATTAGAGAATTTAGTCATCTGTGGAACCCAATATTAGGAAAGCACATGTGATTCATAACAAAAAAATAGCATTTAACACAAAACAGTATTTTCTTAAGGGGAAGAAAGTTCCTTTGGCATGAAGACATCAGCTCATTCTTAAAGAATCCAAACAGAAGCAATATAATGTTGGTTCCAAATATTTCATCAACTCATGAAACGAAAACAAGACAGCACTTTTGAGTCGATGGGACCAAAAACATCAACTACAGGGCCAGTAATCAGCTTGGTTCCCTGGAGCTGAGATTCCCATGAACACCCTCCCCATTGCTCTGCCCTCTCATAACTCCCTCAGCACAACCTTGCACTTCTCCCTGATTTTTGTGAGTCTTGCTTCTTCCCACTCATTTGTAGGAAGAAACGGCATTAGTTAAAAGCATATAAAAATATTACGTACGTCTACCATCAATGCAAATGCCCAATTCAGCCTCAACATTGACAAGATATAATAGAAGCTTATTTCATAGATAGCAATATTTTTTAGCTAGTAGCATAAAAGTATTTTTAAAGCCTTTGTGAATTGGTAGTATTTGGGGGAAATTGCACAAATACACTTTGACTTGGAATTTGCTGTATCTATAGTTACCAAGTCTGGGGGTGTGGGGGGTGACCCAATCATTTGTATTATAAGAACTGTCGTGGTGATTATTTTTGCAAAACCAAGGTTGAGAACACTTGCTCTGTATTCTCCTCAATGAATGGATAACGTATTTGTGAAATCTGAAACCTTTAGAAGAATTTTTAGTGACATAACCAATGTCAGTATCATTTTGCTATATAATCTCTTCCTTCACATCTTCATACTTTACCGGATATAAACCCTTTCAAAACTCAGAGATGTGTAAATTCTGAAAATGCATTATGATAAGTCAGAATATACCCATACCCAAACAGAAGCACAAAAATTTATGGCAATATAAAATAAACATCTACTTTATCCAAATTATGAATTCATAAGTTTTCTATCCAAATCATCTCCAAAACATGTATGTAACTGAAAATAATCTGACTAACGATGTCAAAAAAGGTTTTACAGATGGCTTATCTAATAAGCATTCTGCCTTACACTATAGTATCTATTTAATTATAATCTAATTATAAGTAATATACTCTAGAATATATTGGTAGTAATAAAATAGTATCCCTTATCATGCATTAAAGAGAAATTATCTGAAATACTATTTCCAAGTAAAACTTAAAATATTATAATCCTGAGTCTAATAAAAATCCCTTCTATGCAATTTTAATAAATTGTCTTCTTCAAGTTAATATTCTAACTATTAACTGCTCTATGCTAACTATGGCTGCTCCCAAACTTTATGCGAATGAATACCTTTTAAAAATGTCATGAATCCCCAAAGTGAAAAAATTTAATTTTATTTATTCAGTCACTGTTCAGTGGGGTTATTGATTCACCTGGGCCTTGCCATTACTCCTCAACCCAAGGGTTGGAAATCACAGCTCTCCCATGATTAGAAGAGCACTGAAGAAACCTGTAAGGGGCAATCGGGGTTTGCATGTCCCAGAGCATTCAAGGATCTCCCATAAACAGTGGTATTAAAGTGCAATTACACCCTGCGGGTCTGCAGAAAAATCAGCAGGCACTCTACCCGAACACTAAAGGATCTGCTTCCTCTTTACACAAAAGAAAGACTCCAATCATACCTCCAGAATAGGACTCCAGTCCAGGATAGAAGAACTCATGAAAACCATTCCATTCCTTGAGACGGTAGCAGGAGAAGCATTGTCAATGTTATGAGGCTCAAAAACAATCTTGCAGTTTGGAGCCATGGGAATCCGATCGCCATTGGCAAGTGTTAGAGTTTTGTTATCATCCAAAACAGAATTCAGATTTTCAATCCAGATGGCATCGACTGGACCATCAAGAACTATCCAGATATGGTCCCCTAGAATATACAAGCAAAGGTGTGTGTGGGAGGGGGGGGTTGCATACATACACAAATGTAGCCCTTAATGAGCTTCTTTAAACAGCATTCAAACACCTAAACTGAATAATTGGTGCCTGGCTGGTGTGGTTCAGTTGGTTGAGTGTCAACCCGTGCACCTGGTTCAATTCCAGGCCCAGGGCACATGCCTGGCTTTCAGACTCAATCCCCAGTAAGGGGACGTGCAGGAGGCAGTCAATCAATGGATGTTTCTATCTCTTCCTCCCCCTTCCTCACTCTCTAAAAATCAATAAAAACATTATAATTATACATATATAATCTGAATAATTTATTAATTCAGTATAGACTTCATTTTGTATATATACAATTTTCTTTCCAAAGAAGCCCACTTCCTCCAGTGATTTTATTGGAGAATCAGGTTTTTGTTAATAGGCTGTACTTAACTAAGAACAACATTTTTAAAATACTCAGTGAAAATAGTTATGGTAAAATCACTTTATTAAATACTATCAATTTTCCTTAATATCTTTTTCTATCTCTTTTATTCTAAGATATCAGAGGAATACAGAACATTTTTTTCAAAAGGAAAATAATTCCCTTCTTAACCAAAAAACAAGGGGGAGAAGGGATGAAAGAGGTTTTAAATACACTAGTCAATAATTTCAGTATTTCAACATTCAATGATATTATACGGATTTATGACTTCTTAGTCTTGACTAAGATATTATATGGAGAATACAGTTTTTCTACTAATTTTAAAGAGGCACCAAGGATTTTACTTAGAAGTACATGTCAAAAAATAGTATTATAATTCATCTTCTACCTTTCTTAGCCCTCAATGTTTTCCTCCAAAGAGTAGAAAATATCCCATCAGTCCAGTCATTCGTGGCCACATCGAGCCGACCAAACATCTGTGGGGCCGTAATCGCTTTGGGATTCATCCTCATTTCCCGGTGTGGTTTTCCACAATCTAGACCAAGTAAATCCAAATTTTAAACAACTCAGGTGTAGAGTGAACCATCATTATGCAACATTGCATTAATTTGCAGTATAGAGTCAGCAGGTGTTCAAAATATGAAAATCCAAAATTGCATTGAAAATATGTCTTACTGCATTTCCAAGTTGTCATATTTAGCCTCATATTTTATTGATTAAATTGCATTTGTTTTTACCTTCTGTAAAAGAAAACGGCATATTACATAAGAGGAGAAAAAGGATACCATGTTGGAACTGACAAAGAAATTAATGTAATCTGGAAATTCTTCAAATTTCACAGCTCAAAAACCTTTTGGCTTATGGTGTACTAGATTACATCTTAAATGTGACATATCACCTAAAAGTGGCTTCTATATCTACATTACCAGCTTTAATTTGCTGGGATGTGTTCTTGCTCATTTAGAAAAAATAAGCTAAACTAATATGTTGCAGGAATCAAAAACTTTCTTTTGTGGCCAACCTCAAAAAAGGTATTTGAATCTTTCAAACCCTAAAACTACTCTTAAATGTGCTGGATTCTATACAAAGGGACTTTGGCTGATAAGCAGAAAAGTGACAAATAAAGTTTAAAGTATAAAACCATAAAAATAGATACAAAAATATTGCACACTGTGTGAGAGGTTGACACAGGCACACATACGGTACACACATGTGCACATCTGAAAGGGTGTTACATTAAAACCTACTTAGAAAATTAGACCAGAGTTCTCTTTTTTCAAAAATCACAAAAAGAATCAAGGTAATTATTTGCAGTATTTTATGATGCTGAAGTTCAACTTAGTCACAATTCAGCTTTTGCAATAAATGATATCCATATGACTGGCAACACTTTTTCTTTTTACTAGTAATCTAATCACACTTTACAAAAGGCCAGCAAACTCTTGACATGTGTGAGAGAATCATAGGTGAGATCCAGACTTGGTCTGTTACCCATACAAGAGAAACTATCAAAAATTACTTCATTAAGGTAGAATTATATCATTTTCATTTAGAATATCAAAAGCATTAAGGAAAAAAATGTTTAACTTTCAAAATGTTGGTTAAAGTAATTCCTCTAAATTCTCTTCTTAGGCATTTCTTGAGTGTCCTGATCACTCCACTTTCATGGACTCTGCCGTAGAGTGGGCATCCTTTTCTTGCTGTCACCTTCTTATGGACACCCGACCACCCGCCTGTTCCTCGGTTTACTCTCTACACGGCCAGCAGATGGTCTTCTACACACAGGGTTGACCATACCACTCCCCAGCTCAATGGCTTCCCATCACCTACAGCATAAAACCTCAATACTGAGTATGACTTACAAAACTCCTCATGCCACATCTACAGTACCAATTTGAAATCCCCTGAAAGCAAAGCCAGGGACAAGAACGTGGGTGCTGAGAGTTAGATGGTAGTCAGGGGAAAGAGAGAATGAGATGGGAAAGGAGAGGCATCAGCGTATTAAGCATAATTTGAAAGGGAGAAGGGCACATTGCTGAGCTGGTCACAGAAACAATGTCCCTCTAAAAGACACAGGGTGGAACATCTGCCATCAACTGTTTTCCCCCATTGGTTGAGGGTATGGCTGCCTCATACATTAATTCTCACCGACCCCTATTTCCAGGCTGAGCCAGTTCCATAGCTTCAAGGAAAGTCATAAAGCTGAAAAACTGAGAGGAACCGCTGGTGTTGAGGGGAGCAACTGTCCAACAGCCACACTGATAGCAGGGTCAGGCCAAAGGGATAACATTGGGCACCAATAGCATCTGCGATACCTACTCATCTCCCCCACTTCCATCCACACACAAACACAGTCTCTTCACGTCAATGGACTTCCCTGGGTATATCATAGTCTTCTTCCTGCATAGTCTTCCTTGCACTAAGAATGCCTCATATCCACCCGCTACCCAGCCTTCCAGCCTCAGATGCAGTAGCACCTGCTCTTTAAGCCCTTCCATAATTCCTTGGAAAAGATTCTGCTGTCCTTCACCTCTGCTCACAAAGTAATTATCCAAACTTTCCTCATAGTGATTCCAAGTTGACTTTTAGGAATCTGTGCCTATGTCTGTAACTCGTTACACGGTAAGCTCCTTGAAGACATGTCCACTTTTTTTTCATACCTGTTCTCCCATTTCTAGTGCAGAACCTCGCAAAACCTCCAACTATTTTTTAATGAAAAAATAATGGGAAATAAGGGAACAAATAACATACATGGGTCTTGCACTTCTTCAGTAGAAGGTCAGCCCAATTATCTTCTCAATCTTTTGGATAATTACAGTTTTCAGCAAGAAGCAATGTTTTACTTAAGATAACAAATGTTTGGCCTACCTATTAAAACTAAGAACAGGATAATAACAGGAAATACTAAAACCAAGCACAAGTTAATAAACAGCAAGTAGTCTAATGATTAATTCAACTTTGCAAAGAGCTTTTCCAACATCAGGGATGCCATACGAATTATCCAAACACATTATACATAATGTATCTGTATGGTTTAATACTTAGTGCTCATTTTGTTCATGTCATTGTACCAGGTGCACTTGTAGTTAACAGAAGGCAGTTTTAGAACAACAACAAATGTATTAAGCATAATTTGAAAGCTACGTAAAAATCCCAGCTATTATCAGCACACTGAAAACCACGTGGTAAGTCCTGCAGGTGTGAACTCCGTTTTGGTGGAGTTAGGTGCTAGCTGAGAGCATAGTCCTGTCTCCGTGTGAAAACCCCATAGATAGAATTTTGATGCACAGAATTACTTCATCCCACAGCTAAGAAAACTGAGACTAAATCTAATGTGTGCAGGACCCTAGAATAGATAGAGGCAATTCCCAGCAACCAGCAACTCAGTACCAACGCACTGGGGTTCCAACCAGCACCTTTCCCTGTGGGACCTTGTATGATGCATTCCCACAACCAAAATTCTGTGAAATTTTGGGATGCAACTCTGGCACAGCTAAGGGCTGCTGATACTCTTAGGAAGAGAATCATCAAGGTCTAATCAGAACCAGAGAATACAAGAATAATCATGACCATTATTCCCAGATGACCTCAGGCTAGGGACTTCGATGTGAAGCTTAGGGATATCTGGAAATTAAGTGCATTTGTTTAACTTCCCCAGAAAAATACTTGCTTCCAGGTGGAAAATTAATTTATATGTATAGTTAACATATGCCGTGGGAATTTAAGTCTTGCTTGGATCAATTAGCCTATGGTAAATTGTTTTCATTATATGTCGTTTTGCTTAAAGTCAGTTTCCAAGTGAGGACTTACTGCATGTGGAACCTAAAAAAGCCAAACTCACAGAAATACAGAGTGGTAATTCCTAGGAATTGGGGGGTGGAAGTGGGAAGACATTAGTCAAAGGTACAAACTTCCAGTTATTAGATTAACAAATTTGGGAATCTGACATACAGCATAGTGATTACAGCTAATAATATTGCATCATATACTTGAATGTTGCTACGAGAGTAGATCTTAAATGTTCTCACCACAAAAAAAGAAATGGTAACTATGTATGTGATGGAGCTGTTAGCTAATACTATGGTGTTAATTATTTTTGCAATTTATAAATGAATCAAATCAACACTTTGTACACCTTAAGCTTACACAATGGTATGTGTCAATTATATCTCAGTAAAGATGGAAAGAAATGTTTCCCCCTGGTAGTCCATTAATGTAATATGTTCTCTCTAAAATGTACCCAATTATCAGTAAAGCAGCATTCTATCCTGTAAAAATATATTCATGTATCTACCTTTGTTTCCTCTTGGGGCATTCCAATGTGCCACAACTATTTAAATGTGTCACCCAGAGCAATGCAGCATGGCTGCCCCGTACCTGTCATGGCTTTCATCAAGGTGTGGATGCAGGTGGTTTTCCCTGCTCCACTAGGCCCCAGGGTCATCATTCCATGCCGCACTCTCTGTGTTTCAAACAGCTGGATGACTTTCAGTTTCCAAGGAGGATGGCTGATTAAACCAGCTTCTTCCACCTGAAAACATAACAAAACCCTTACAGTGAGCCACATCAACAGCAAGCCAGGCTGCCAATGTGCTCAAATTAAGCATAGAGCATGGAGTGGGGGGTAGAGGAATGGGGAGTTACTGTTTAATAAGCATGGAGTTTCATTCTAGGAAATGAAAAAAGTTCTGGAGATGGATGGTGGTGATGTTTACACAATAATGAGACTGTACTTAATACCATTAAACTGTCCACTTAAAATGGCAAAAATGGTAAATTTTATATTACATATTTTATCACAATAAAAATATATATTGCATAAAAGAATATATGTACACAGACAAAAAGCAGGCTGAACATAATCCAATGTTATAGCAAGCTAATAAGAAACATCTGCATTTGTCTTTGGGAATTGGATGCATTTATATTAACATTTTATTAAGTGTGCATCTTAAGAGCAACTAAAGAATAAAGACTCAAGTATGAAATGTATTTTAAAGGTTTAATTTATATATATATATATATATATATATATATATAATTGTGGGAGAGAAAGATGATATCTGAGGGACCACATGAGATCATTGCATCTGACACTGACAGAGCCACCCAGCATGGGCAAGGCAGCAGCCCAGCCCTGCCAGCCCCTGCTGGCCCATCGCATCTCATTTTGGAATCTCGTTTCCATCAGTAACAGGGCCGCTAGCACATGGCCACTGGACGTGAGGTTGTGCAACGGCAGGAAGAGCTCTATCCTGGGGTGCAACAGCCTCTCTTAAAACAGTCGTCACATCCAACCAGGTCCTAGGCCAACAAATAGAATTTAAACATTCTGAGGTTTGTTTTACTCCATTCCCTGAAAATATAATCAAGTAATCCTTGTACGTGAACAGCAGAAATCGCTATTGTGCAAATTACATAGCAATTTTTATTGAAATTGAATGTATTTGTTCTATATGTTACTATATTCATTAGCAATAATATATTAAAATATACTCTGATCACATACACACAAAGACAGCAGTCACAGCCCCGGGTGTTGTTCTTGGAACCCACAGATTTGGGCCGCACTAGCTCCACCTGATTCCCTGAAATCCAGGTGAGACAGACTGGGTACTTGATGCCTTGTGAAATGTATTACCTGTCTATCAATTGCCACCTCCAGTTCAGGGTAGCCTGCCTTGTCCAGAAGAATATTTGGGAAGAGATCTTCAATCAAACTCAAAAATAAGGGTTCATCCTCATCAATCTCAAAAAGAAAAGAAAGGGAAATCAGACCCATGATTTTGGCATAATCATAGCAATGACCAGGTAAATTGATGGTGCCTGACCCTGCCCAGATCATTTTATCATAACCACTAATAAATAAATATCACCTTCTTTGAAGTTAAGAGATGTTTCCCATAAGTTAAAAATTATTTTTAGAAAAGGAAGGAGAGGAAAGGGTGAAAGAAGAGTAAAAATGGAAGAAAATAGAAGGAAATTAAATACTGTCTACATGACAACTTTCCTATGAAATAATCAGCTTGGGGCTGATTTAAATTTAAATTAAAAAGAATTTTTAATGAGAGAGAGTAGCAAATTAATGAAGTATAATTTGGTTCATACTTTTACTTTAAAATTTAAAAATATATCATTCTGTCACCTGTACATAGATCCACTGATATTGGAAAAACTGAATATCAGTCTCTACCATGAAATGAAATGTACACAATTATTACACATTTGTAAAATTTAGCTACAATTTTCTGCCAGGCTCTACAGACTTTAAGGAAAGTGAGATTTTAGCTCTAAAACACAAAATGACTCAAAGTATTTGAAAACATAACCTGTGGATTTTTTAAAAATCCATTTAAATTCTATTGGAATAGGCATATGTTAGATTAGACATGAGTTAGTACAAAAAGAACTGAAAAGTGTAATTTGAAGTTGTGCTCTCCAGCACTTTATCTGATAATTAGGCATTTTTAATTGAGCATATTAAATAAATATTTCTACATCTCGTTTGTGCTTAGTTAGTTGAACTGATATTTAAGTGAGTGGAACGTTCCATCTGTGAACCGTACCAGTTTGGAAAGATTCATGTCTCGGAGGACGCGCATGACAATCGTGGACTCCGTATCTGTGGGGTTGGCTCTTTTTGCTGCTCCCAATGTTCGCAGAACTGACAGAATGTTGCGCAAACCAAAATCATAATGTACCTGAAAATTGTAAGGTATGCCAGGCTTATTTTCAATATGAACTTACACACGGAAGCTGTACCAATCTGACCACATAATGAATAAAATGCTGATGTGCCTTTAGAAAATGTGTACAAACAGTTAGCAGAGCAATACATTTTTATCAATATATTTTTGACCAAACAGAGAATACCCAAGAGTCCTTTCCTGTACCATCATTAATTTAAGCCCTTAGATCAGAATTAATAGCTATATCTTGACAGGGAGAAAGGCATAAATTTCTTCTTGGAGTACACACATCCCCTTGAGCTTCTTCTTAATCAATCATCCATAAGAATATGTCCTCATATCTCCAAAGCTAAAATTCTGAACCAGAATTAAACTGAGACCTCAGTTATGACCATCATATGCATTGATAAGTAAACAGGCGGGGGAATTAAAAAGAAAGTAAAGTAGCTACATCCCAGGATTACCTAGAGAGGGGAAGAATAAGAACAAATCAGAAGCTAAGCCCCCAGCTTTATTATTGCCTTAATATATATTTTAAAAACTCAATCATGCCAAATTTTAGTACATATCTCTAATAATAAAAGCATAATATGCTAATTAGACCAGACAGCCGAATGTCCTTCCGGACGTCCTTCTGGATAAAGCTGCTGCAGCTGCGGTGATGGGGGCGGTGCCTTCCCCTGACTGGCCTAGTCGCCTCCAGCAGAGGGAGGCCAGAGTGTGGCTTAGGCCTAAGCCATCAGTAGGACATCCCCTGTGGGTTCCTGGACTGTGAGAGGGGGCAGGCCGGGCTGAGGGCCCCTCCCCACCAGTGCATGGATTTTCGTGTACCAGGCCTCTAGAAAAGTGAATAATTAAAAACTAATTTTCTAATCACTATGGATACTATGGCAATTCCTCAAAAAATTAAAAGTAGAACTATCATATTATTCAGTAATCCCATTCTGGGTATATATCCAAAGAATTGAAAGCAAGGTCTCAAAGAACTATGTGTACACCCATGTTCATAGCAACACTATTCACAGTACCCAAGAGGTGGAAGCAACCCAAATACATATCAACTGATGAATGGATAAAGAACATGTGGTATATACATACACCATAAAAGAGGAAGCAAATCCTGCCACATGCTACACATAGATGAGCCTTGAGGACATTATGCTGAGTAAAATAAACCAGACACCAAAGGACAGAAACTGTTTGGTTTCACTTATATGAGGTATCTTTACTAGGGGCTGGGACAAGGGAAAGAGAGGAGCTGTTTAATAAGTATAGAGTTTCAGTCTTGCAAGATGAAAATTTTCTGGAGATCTGCTTCACAGCTTTGTGCATATACATAACACTACTGAACTGTACACTTAAAATGGTTAAGATA
Organism: Eptesicus fuscus; assembly: GCF_027574615.1. Lineage (NCBI taxonomy): Eukaryota > Metazoa > Chordata > Mammalia > Chiroptera > Vespertilionidae > Eptesicus > Eptesicus fuscus. Next base: position 98,464,642 of record NC_072476.1, on the reverse strand, counting down.
TCACATGATCTCACTTATAGGTGGAGTCTAACAGACAAAATAAACTGACGAACAAAATACATCTAGAGTCATGGAAGCATGGAATAGAGAGAAAGTGGGGAGAGGGAAAAGATTAAACAAAGAACTTATATGCATATATGCATAACCCATGGTCACAGACAATGGTGTTGTGAAGGCCTGGGGAGGGAGTAGGAGAGGCGAGCAGGAAAGAGGGGGTCAATTGGGGGGGGGGGGGCATCTGTAATACTCTCAACAATAAAGATAAATCATATATATATACTAGTATATATATAGATACATATATATATATAGATATATAGATATCCTGCCATTGACAATAGTAAAAAATAAAATGGTTAAGTTGGTAAGCTTAATTTTACATGTTTTTTACCACACACACAAAAAAAGAAACCTATAGGAAAACAAAACACAAAACCAAAACAAGTATCTGCTAAGGTACCTGGAAGCAGTGTGCATCATTTAGTACTAATCATTTGGAAGATAAATAAATAATGGAGTAAGGGCCATAGGAGTGCAGAAAGATTGAAGTACTGAGAAGAAGAGAGCAGGAGTCGGTGATGTGGGAATTTATCTATACAGTAAAAAAAATATTTCTTTATAGAAAAAAGATAAGAATGAGTGAGTAAAGTCTATAATAAACAGAAGAAACCAAGAATGGTGGTCGCAAAAATAGGGTCAGTCTAACCAGGAAAGCTCAATGGCCACGTCAGAAGGCTCTGTGTGTGCTTGAACACTCATAAGGGAAGGACTTTTGAGTGAGAATATAAACTGTAAGTAATAACAAGTAAATTCAAAAAAGTTTGGAATAGAAGCCAGAGTGAGGAGAGGGATCAAAGAGTTACATATGTTAGGAGTGTTATTCAGTTTATTTTTATGTTTAGTATAATATATAATTATTCAGCACATGCTTTTAGTAATTTTTATTTATATATTCTATAAATCTGTGATATGATCCCTGCCTCCTGGTCTTTGTACCCTTGTATGATCTTACCCCCTGAGCGTGGGCAGGACCTGTGATTTGCTTCTAACCAACAGAATACAGCAAAAGTGATAGGTCGCATATGGTTATGTGTACATGATTATGTGGTCACATTACATAAGATTTGTGATGGTTAATTATATGTGTCAGCTTGATTAGGTCATGAAATGCTCAGAGAGCTGATTAAACATTATTTCTGGTGAGGGTGTTTCTGAAAGAGATTAACATTTGACTTTATGGACTAAGTACAGTAGATGGCACTCCCCAATATAGGTGGGCACCATCCAACCCATTGAAGACTGGAGGAACCCATTGGATTCGCCCTCTTCATCCTCTCTGCCTGACTGCTGAGCTGGGATATCTACCTCCTGCCCTCAGTAACTTATAGTTTCTGGTCTTCAGACTGAGGTTGGAATCCACACCATCAACCCTTCAAACTATAACTCCAGCCTTCCTGGGCCACCTCTTGTAGACAGCATATCATGAGACTTTCCAGCTTCCATAACTGTGTGAGGCAATACCTTATAATAAATCTTTTTTTATATAAACTATTGGTTCTGCTTCTATAAAGAACCCTGACTAATAAAAGATTGTAGCACTCATTTTGCTAGAGCCTCTTTCCCTTGCTGATTTGGATAAAGCAAATGGCCATGTTGAAGAAACTCAAGTAGCAAAGAATGGCACACAGCCTGTGGGAACTGAAGGTGGCCTTCTCCAGCCAATAGCCAGAAAGAATTCCTCAAGCAAAAGAATTCTGCTGACAACATGAGTGAGCTTGGGAGTAGATCTGTCCCCAGTCAAGCATCAAATGAAACCACAGCCCCAGCCAACACCTGTCTGCAGCCTTGTTAGACTTTAAACAGAGGATCCAACCAAGTTGTGCTAGGACTCCTAACCCACAGAAAGTGTGAGATAGTAAATACGTATTGTTCTACCTTAGTAATTTTGTGGTGACAGTATGACACAGCAGTAGATAACTAATACAGAAGTAATAAATGATTAGTTTTGTGCCTCTGAACTCTGAAATCCCATAAAGTCAGAATCTGCTACTCTAAACAGTGCAGGAAATTGGCAAAGAAGTTAATATATACAAATAACAAAGCTTGGCCAAATACTTGAATGAGCTTGAAAGTGAAAAGAGTAAATGATTGAAAGGTTGCTAAAAATCATAAGAACACATAACACATATTATGATAAATGTATAGGTGGGATAAAGAGAAAATATTAATATCTATAATCAGTCCAGAGAGTATTTACTTCATTTCTATGTCATAAACATTAATTTCTTTCAATGTACTTCTTAATAAGACTTGCATACAAAATTGTTTTTATAATGTACAACTTTCTACTTTATATCAATAAGGTATTTGTCAACAACCCTAGCCTACAATTTTTCAAAATGAAAACATTTCACTGAATAGAAAAATGAAACTTGCATAGAAAAACTTCAGAATGTCACACCTGCTTAGAAAGCTGCTCTTCACATAGCTTGTAGAGCGTGAAAAACTTCCTGGCCAACACAATGTTGTCAATGAAGCCACAGCTAGCCAGCTTCACTCTTATGATAATCTGACGGTCAGGGACCATCATGGCCACGGAGCGGAAGTTAATCTTCAAGTTTTCGGGGAGTTCCTGCCGCCCAGCGTAGCCAGGATTCTACACAAAATAAAACCCTAGGATGAATGATATGATCATGGGGCAACCAGCACACATCAGTAGGACATTAGAAGATCCATTATGTACACACCACAAATCTGGAATGACAACCAGAGAATTCAACCTATCTCCCTCTCCTTTTCCCTGAAGAGATTAACTGGTGAGTTATTAATATGGGCTTTAACTCCAAAGGCTTTCAACCAGGAGTGAAAGTTACAATCCCAGTTTCCATTCATAGAAAGTACTAGTAGGTGACATATGACCAAGGAGATGTATGAAACCTGTGACAAGAGGCAGAAATTCAGTAGAGCTTCCTTACCATGGTTAGAAAAAGTCCAAATTCAGGGTTCATAGTCACTCTATCTCCATCAGTAAAAATAAAAGATTTCTTACGCTCCTTTTTGCATGTCAAAATAATGGAAATTTGCTGGGCTGCAACTGAGAGAACTGGTAGATCGATACGGTTAAATTCATCAAAACAACCCCAGGATCCAGATTGTGCCAGTCCTTAGCAAGCAAACAGAATGGAAAATCCAATTAGTATGCAATTTTGGAAAGCCAAAGAAAAGGAAATTACGCAGCTGCCAAGACAAGCCAGAGATAAGCTGGTTGCAAACATAAAGTGGAACAACCAGATCATGCATAGAGTGCCCCCAAAATAGCTCACAGTGTGGCACTTTCTCTGGAAGCACCCAACCTGCAGTGATAAAGAAGCATTACGAAAGGCCAGTGGCATTGACATTGGATCCACTCAACACTGCTAAGATTCAGATTTTCCAAAAAGTGTTACAACGTGTAACAATGACCCTAAAAGGAAGCCAATTATTGAAATATAAATCTTAACCTATTCCACCTTAACTGAAATTTCTCATCAGATAAAAAAAAAAAAAAAGAAAAATATCACCTTCACCTTTAAAAATCCGTCCAAGCCCTCGGAAATCCATCTGGTCCGAACAATTGAAAACCACAACATATTTCCCAAGACATCGTCCCATATCCTTGGTGGTTTCTGTTTTGCCCGTTCCTGCAGGTCCAGCGGGAGCTCCTCCCATGCTCATTCCCAGAGCCTGGGCCAACGTGATGTAACACCTTGAGGGGTAGAGACAGCACTAGAGCCAAAGCACTGGCATCTAGAACATATTCTGAAACACTGCAGTGAACTGAAACCCGCACAAAATAAAACACACACACACACACACACACACACACACACACACACACACCACGAAGATCCAGGCCATTGCCCACACACATTTCCAAGACTCCTTCTAAAATACACGTATCCTATGGCTATTACATGCATTAAGGATAAAGGAAGGGATGGTCTATGGCAGGGGTCCTCAAACTTTTTAAACAGGGGGCCAGTTCACTGTCCCTCAGACCGTTGGAGGGCTGGACTACAGTTTTAAAAAAACTATGAATAAATTCCTATGCACACTGCACATATCTTATTTTGAAGTAAAAAAAACAAAACGGCAAAAACACCCGCATGTGGCCCGTGGGCCGTAGTTTGAGGACGCCTGGTCTATGGTCAAATAAGTTTGAAAACTCTTTAAAGGGTTAAACAGCCTTTCTTATGATAATGTAATTGAGAGTTTCCAAGTATGAAAAACAGTACCTAGCAATTCCAAAACTAATGTTGCCACTTCTTCACAGACCTACCACATCTGAAAAATAGTATTCTAGGAAACAGATTGGGAACCATTAAAGTAGAGCAACCCCGTTTTGAATGTGAGTTCATCATTGGAAGTAGTTGGGGGCCAGTGAGATTTTAATCACATGAGATTTTAATCACACATTTCTAAATGATCACACCTTCACTCCATTTCTGGGAGCATATACTCAGGACTAAATCTCTAGGACGTGCCCTCCAGAGATAAGCAAAAATCTCTCAGAGCATCTTCATATATATGTTTACATGCATGCACACACTCTCCCCAGAACATCCTACATGTATGTGGACCTCTCTCTATCCTTTCCCTGCTTTCCTTTCCAGTCTCTTTGCTATTTTCAAAAATGTCATCACTCATGAATGGTGATTTAGTGGCCCTTCCACAGCTCCAATAGAGTTTTCTGCCTCCCCACCAGGCTGCTGTAAGCTCTCTGCTATCAGGAATGTTTCATTTAGTGTCATGAATGAACTAAATGAACAGAAGAAACAGTCTAAACAGGTGACAGTGCTGCTACATCAAAGTTTTATGTTTTGTCTAGTAATAGTTGCAATCTAATAGCCCAGAGATTCATTCTGTGAAAACAGCTGATATGCAGCTGCAGCTTCTACTTAGGCCAAATGTTGGTTTTATGCACATCCACTGTGTCCAAAATTAATATTCAGTGCATCCCTGAGCAGAGCATATACAAGTGGCTGATGCCACCCAGTTTAAATTAGACAAAGTGAATTACAGAGGATTAGCTATGAAAGGACCCTTGGAGATAGCTTGGTTCATCTTACAGATGAGGAAACTGAGTCCAGGGAACTTGCACAGCAGATCTACCTGACACAACTGGCAAATAACAGGCAGAGAGCAAAACTAAACCCCAGATGTGCAGCCCAATGTCCTCCCCATTGCTTTTCACCTGTACGGGCACTCCATTATTTTCCTGCTAAAAAACACCCTAATTGTCTTTGTAACCACAAGAGATGTCAGTCCCCAAAGCAGTCTTTAAGGCCCATGTGATTTGCACCTATTGACACATGGCAGTTAATTCCCTTTCTTGCCTGTTTTGATGTCCACAGAGGTCATTTGAACTATGCCTCTATAAGACTGAAGGCAAAAGAAGCAAAGTCTGTCTCAAACACAAACCTAAACCCCATGTGAAGACACACCTGTAAGGCTAAGAATACTGAATTTCAAAGCCTTTGGTATAAAAGAGCTTATAAACTATGAAAGGACATTAAGCAGAAATCCCCTGAGCAAATTGTCGATGGGGCGGCAGGGCGGGGGGGAGTGGAGGAGGGGGGGGATCACAGAATCCTCCCATCACCTGTCTGTGAGTGGAGTTATGACAAGCCTGTCAGTGCAGCCTAAAAATTCATTCTGGTATATGAAAGCCACATCTGTGATGTGAATCATCATCTTGTCAGAATCTTCATTAAAATAAAATCTGCACTGCTTCAGCCACTCAAAGTCTGTAGGGCTCTTGATATGCATCTGACACTGAAATGCAAAAGGTATTGATTAAAACTGGGATGAGAACTATGTATTAAATATGCACATTAGCATTCATGTATATCATAATGTGAAGTCAACTGAACTCAAAGACTACCCAACAAGGTCGGAGATGTCAACTACATCACTATCCAACCCACTCATCTATTGATCAGCAAAATAACAGAGACTTTAGAATATATGGGCATGGAAAATTCAAGAGAAACCTCTTATTGTGTTCCACAAATTAAAGAGCATGATATATTTTAATAGTAAGATATTCATTTCTTAAATTTCACCCTTGAATGTCCAATACCACAGTCCTGACCATGAAATACAGACAAGAATACATATTTTGGTGTTCAAAGACAAAACTAAACAATCTCATGAGAAAAAAAAAAGTCATCTCTTGTGATTATGACAAAGTATATTGTTGGTTTTATTTAAATCCATTAAATATTTTTCCTAGGATTGGCTGAGGGCAAAAATGTCTAATGGCAGGTTATTGTTCAGCAATACTTTTGTCTGAATTTTTTAACCAAAATTTTGAGCCACTTTAATCATTTTTCTTTGACAAATAGGAAATCTAAAATTACCCTGAACCCTTTATTTCTCAGAGGGGCAAAGAGGGTGCTTAAATATTAAGAGAAGATTAGCTCACAACAGCTTGAATGTGCTGTCATTATTTCCATTATATTAGAACCAATCTTTCATAATATTTTTTACATAATGGGGTGAGACACAATCCAGAAAATTATTATGAAAATAAGAGCTTTTTGCCTCTTATCTAATGTCCTATTTTATAGTAGAGGACAAATTTCATGTCTTTTCACATTTCCTATTTTCAAGAGCTGCTAAACTCTTTTCCACCTTGTTCTCTTTTAAAGGCAAAAATTTGCATGACACCTGAATGTCACCGTCTATATTAGAAAAGACCATTTGTAGTCAATGACATAAAATGTAGCAGAACTTTTAAAAGACGTGATTTACCAAAAGCCTTAAAGAAAGTACTAACTGCTCTACTAGCAATATTACTTATCAATTCTGTATCAAGAAACTGGTCATCCTTAACTAATATCTAAAAAGTGCACAAGACAAATGAACACTTTTCAGGATGCTACATGACATTCTAGTATTTAAAATAATTGCATAACAAATTTTAAAACAAAATCTAATTTCCCCAATAGCATCTTAGCAAAGACTGTTGGAATATGACTGAAATTTTGGCAAAAGACTGAAAAAAAAACCTGACAAACAAGCTCTCAATGTGAAGATGAGTTTTTGCCTGAATTTAACCTTCTCATTGAATTCATTGAAACTAATTCCAGTGGGTCAGCACAGATAGTGGCTGGTATTTGCTCTTCTGTATATGCCACAGCATTCATAGAGCATTTACCAGGTCATCAAAGATATCCCTTTGGTGCACGTGAATAGTGATCAAAGTCTCATATTTAACTCGTTCCATGGAACTCAGATCCTTGGTTGTAAGGTCTATCAATGTGTTCAGCAGCTCCAAGAAAGACTGATTGGTTTTCTGCATGATTTTTTTATCAAACTTGGCATTTCTAAGGGCTTCTTCTGAATCCCGTGTCCATATCATTTGAATTCCTAATAATCCAACCTATGGAAATAAAAAGGACTTCATGAGTATATATGGAATATGAATAGAATTATACACCTAAAACTTATATAATTTTATTAACCAACTAGAGGCCTGATGCACGAAATTCATGCATTCCTCCAGCTTCCCTCCGGCACCCGGTAGCCGGGCCTCCCTCCAGCCGCCGATAGGGACCCGGGCTTCCCTCGCAGCCCCGGCTTCATCCTTCATCCGGAAGATCGTCTGGAAGGTCGTCTGGTCTAATTAGCATATTATGCTTTTATTATTATAGATGTCACCCTAATACATTCAATAAAAAAGATTAAAGATTTAAAAATAAAATTTAAAAAAATAAATAAACAGAAATTACAGTGTAGTGAATAGTTGTGATTATACAAATATGTCACCTTTGATTATATCAACTTTATCTTACCTTATAATAGACAAATATGCAAACTGACCGCACCTTCGCTACGCCCAAGCCACGCCCACCAACCAAGCCACGCCCATCAACCACGCCCACCAGGAAACCGTTGCAGGGACGCGTGGGTGCGGTGGAGCCCAAGGCCCGGAAACTCGCCCGGGGCTTTCCGGGCCTTGGGTGCCAGCCGGCTGCCTGCTCCGATGGCAGGAGCGAGCCGACCTGGGGGGTCGGCTCGCTCCTGCGATCGGGTCGCAGGGATGCGTGGGTGTGGCGGAGCCCAAGGCCCGGAAAGCCGCCCGGGGCTTTCCGGGCATTGGGCACCAGCCGGCTGCCTGCTCCGATCGCAGGAGTGAGCCGACCTGGTGGGTCAGCTCGCTCCTGTGATCGGGTCACAGGGACGCTGGGTGCAGCCGAGGCCAAGGCCTTCCCCCAGGGCCAAGCCGGGACCCTGAAAGAAGGTAGAAGGCGGTGGCCACAGCCAAGGCCTGGGTCCCCCGTGCCAGCAGAAAACTGGTGCAGGCAGCCAGGTGAATGAAGGTCTATTGCACGAATCTTCGTGCAAACGGGCTACTAGTATGTTTTATAAGAACCTAGGAAAACAATATTCATATTGTTTACCTGACAATTAAGTATGTATAGCCTCACAATGTATCTATAATTTTTTTCTTATAACTTTAAGTCATTTATTGTTTAAGCGATAATTCTCCCTGTCTAGATTTTAAGTTACTGGCAGGGAAAGCATGCATCTTAAACCTGCTTTTCCCAAATTAACACACAGTTTATACATAGTAGATACTTGCAAAATCTTTATTGATCACGATGACTAAGAAAATATTGTTTTCTACATTTTAATGCTGAAATATACTTTTCATTTTTATGGTAAAGCATACATACACTCAGTACATTTTTATGATTTATGTACTAAAGAGATTCAGTAAGAAAAAAACTTTAAAATTAAACAAAATATACCAAATATCTCTACAACACACATATGTATATATGTACACATATATAACCAAATAATCTGTCACTGAAACCTTTAAGCTTATATATATTTAGCAAATCCTTATAAAAATCTTAATATTGGTCCAGAGTTAAATAGAAGCCAGTTGTGTCGTTTACAATAGAAAATATATGAGCTCTAAAATGACTATTCTGTGAAAAAATACTTTCCAATTTCAACACACTGACCTGAGCAGGGAAGGAAGAAAGAAATTCAATCAGTTGGAAACCTGTTTCTTGAATATTTTCAGCTGCCTGGCGAATCACATGATGTAATGAGGACTGAGATTCCTCCAGGAGAGAATTGAGCCAAACTTCCACATTGCCCTCTGCCATCACAGGTTTATCCAATTCAATCGTCTCACCCTCTCGAGAGGAAATTGACAGAATGCGATCATAGATCTATGTTAGAAGCCAAAAAAAATAGCTATATTCATATAAGGAATATATTCCTCCATTGCCCTCGTGTCAATGTTTTCCTTCCAACAGAAGCTAAGCTACAGATTATAACATAAAAGTCAAAATATGACATAAAATCAATTTCAAAACAGTAAAAAAGAAGTTATCCATGAAGCTAAAAGGGAATACTAAATCCATTCTAAATAGTCTATACTTGAAAGGGGAAAACTTGTTTTCTAAAAGAAATATTCAATACAAATGTGACGATCAAAAAATCTCTAGTTCCCCAAATGAAATGAAACTTTCTAAGAGATTGCCATCCATACCACAAGCTTATCAAGTTGACATTAGCAATGACCTGGCCAATATGATCAAGCAAACACCTTACAAGGTAACTCCAATTCTGTACGAAACAGTGTGCTCCTAACAGGAGCTCTTGGTTGCTCGCAATGTTCTCTCCTGAAAACCCAGCTCTTCATCTGGTCATTTCACTTCAATTTCCATGCAGTATGGCATGATGAGGATAGCATGGTGTTTGAGGTTCTAAGATTTGAATGATACTCTGCCATTCACTGACCAGTTAATGTTGGAGGACACATTTCTGAGACTAAATTCCTTGCCTAAAATTAGACATTACAAATAATGCCTTCCTTACTTCCCTACTTCACTACCCACCTTCCTGTTCATGCCAATTGAAAAAATAATAATGCAAACTATAAAGTAAATGTGAATATGTACTGATTTTCTTCGTTAGTAAGTGGTCTCAGATTTAGAACTGAATCCTAAATGTCAGCTTTAGAACTGTATTAATGAAGCCAATGAGTCTTAAATTTCAGGGCCTCTCCCTTACATGGACCCATTCCAAGGTTCTAAATATAAATTGGTATTTATAATTTTATAGTATTTAGGACCCACAAAACCATAATCTGCCATTGGTTATAGACACCTTATGGCAGAAACAACAAAAAATCAGTGCTTTTTCCCCCCCCCTAAAGTAATTGCTATGAATAACAGCTAAAAATGAGGAAATTTAAATTATCTTCAATGTACAATGAGAGAATGAAAAGCTTCACCAAGCACCATGAAGTTCTAGTGCTTTCACTGAAGGATTTAAGCAGAACATCAGAAAGAACTTCCTAGGTAATTCAATCCCCTCTTTCAACCCACGAGTCCAGTAGATTTACACAAACACTGATTTAAGACCATTTCCATGTTTTCCTTTCCTCTCCATTCACCCCCTTGGTTGAGACTTTATTGCAGCAGCTCAGCCTCTTCCATCCTGACCTTGCAGTCACTTCCGACGCTGGTTTCCATGCCCCCCTCTACTCCAGCACCTACATGAGCCAGAGAATTCTTCTGAAACTCACATCAGGTCACTGGCCCGCCCTGCGTAAAAACCTCCCTCGTATTTGGTCACATTCACAATGGAGTAGAAGGACATAGTGTGATGCACTTGGCCTTTTGGAATCTGGTCCATGCCTCCTTCTCCCTTTGCTCATCACTTCTGGTTGTGGTTAAATTGTGTCTCTCAGCCCCAAACTATATGTCAAAGCCCTAAGCCCCAGTACCTGTGACTGGGACCTTATTTGGAACTATAATCAAGTTAAGATGAGGTCCTGGATAATGGTGGACCCTAATCCAATCACTGGTGTCCTTAGAAAGAGAAGGAAATTTAGAGACAGCGACACACTGGGACAATGTCACGTGAGGACAAAGGCAGAGATTGAAGTGATATGTCTACAAGCCAAGCAGCACCAAGGGTTTCTGACCACCACCTGAAACTAGAAGAGAGGCGTGGAACAGACTCTCCTCACAGCCTACTGACATCTTAGTTCAGAATTCCAGCTTCCAGAACTGTGAGAGAATAAACGTGTGTTGTTCCAATCCAGGAAAGCTTTGGGAAACTAATACACTCCCTCACACACCCACATTCCTGCCCATACCTCCACTTGCCCTTCCTTCTGACCGGACCACATGTCTATCCCTTCTCCACCTGCTTGATTATGTTCCACTCACCTTCAAAAAATCCGTTCAAACACCATCTTCTCCTGCAGCAAGCCTCCTCCCACACCCCTTACACCCAGGTGAGGGCTCCCTGACAAGTATTTCTCTGATCCTTGTGCATAATATAAGCACAGCAAGTCAAAAATTACCAAGAGTTTCATTTTAATGTCAAATTTCTCTTAATGTTGTGCTGCATAAAAACGACTTCAGTACTATTTGTGATGCATTTCTCCTTGAAGCCCCAGGACTAGCAACTGCCTGGCATATAGCAAGGGGCTTGAACTTCAATGACTGGCTTTTAACTGCTTACAATGACGTCACTGTACCACTGCACTAATTGCACGCTGGGGACGCCACCAGAGCGTGAATTCCCAGAGCTCTGTATGCTCCCGCTGTCAAGATGACATCTGGCACGGCACGTGGTAGTTGCTCAAGTACAGACTGCATGCTGGGATGAGCAACTGGTGCTTTCTTTGATTGAATTTCTAAGCAGTTAACTTGGCATGTAAAACCATGAAAGCTACATACATTACATGCTTCATCATAGTTAAACTATTTGTTATACAAATCTACACTCTAGATATTAAAAAAAATTACATAGTTCTGCAGGTAAATTGGGCTCAAAAGCTTGTTTTTAGTCACCGGCTGAGAGTTAATGGCCAGGGAAGTAAGTAGAGAGCTGTTTAGTAAAGACAGCAGAGATCCTAAATATGGTCATTGCTGGCCAGTAATTAGAGTTAGGCGAACCTTCTCATGGAACTTGACACTTTTAATGTTGTCAAACACATTCAGCAGATGGGCTTGTATAGTGTGCGCATCCGAGGCCTGCCCCAGAATCTCCAGAAGGGCCGGGTCCGAGACAAAGAAGAAGCGAGGAAAGCAAAGTCGTTTTTTCTCCAAGTATCTAAGTGGGGAGGGAAAAGATAAATGCTATAAACACACAAAGCAGGACTCTCTAGGAATAAATTAACCTGGATGGGAAAGGGAGGAAAGATTTTTGAAACAATCTGATTTTCCCACATATTGTTCAATGTTTTTTGTTTTGTTCTGTTCCTGGTTTTGCCAATAGCATTCCATATTCTGATGGAGAAGCAATTTCTTTTTTCCAGAATTGCTGGAAGAATTGCTTCACTTTTCACAACTATAATGTATGCATTTGACTTATTCTGAAAAATGTTATGCTTTCTTTGTAGAAAACAGAAAAAAAATATACACAGGATTTTTTTTTCATTTTATTTGCAATAATAGTACTGTCAGATACAGGGTGCAAATCATTTGTGGAACTGTATCTATAAAACTCCAATGAGCCCTGGCCAGTGTGATTCAGTTGGTTGGAGCATCATTCCAAACACCGAAAGGTCGTGGGTTTGATCCCCAGTTGGGATGCGTGCAGGAGGCAACCGATTGATGTTTCACTCTCACATCAATGTTTCTCTCTCTCCCTCTCTCTGTCTCCCTCTCTCTCACTCTCTCTCTCTCTAAAAAAAAATCTTTTTTCAATATAAAGCATGTCTTCTGGTGAGGATTAAAAAAAAAACACAACAACACACACACACATAATAAATCCATCACCAAAGTAGAAACAAAATCCAGCCACAAATGAAAGAGTCTTGGCTCTATTCCACCTCCAAGCATTACCAAAACCCAGTCAATGTGCCCATCATTGCCCTGATTTCAACTGCACTTTGTTTTCTATGTTTGCTTTATTTTACGGTGATTCCTTATGTTATGGGTGTTTTTTCTGTTATTCTCATACCTACACCTCTGTATCTTCATGTTCTCATACATTTTAATATAATGAATTAATTGCAGTTTCTTTTTGAAATCTTACCATAAATGCCTTTTAAACATTGTCTTGTTTTTCTTCTATTCTTCCCTTTGTATTATTTACTTGTCTTACTTTTTATTTATATTATTATATGTTTGTATTACTTATTTGTTTCCTGTGTAAAATTATGGGCATTATTTTTATTTCACAGAAGCCGAATTCTCCTCTTAGAGTTTTTACTGAAAGACTGCTTGGATCAGTCACTGAGCCAGGGGCACCTTTGAGGCCTGCATGGGAACTCCCAACAGTCCATCTTCAGTCAGGGGCTGGACTTCTGTTTTGTCAGGTGGGATGTTCAGGGTGAGGGTCAGAGCTAAATTCCTCAACACAAAAGAGAAGGCTTTTTTCAGAATCTGAAAGAGGCAAAGCAAGGCAGGAGCTATAAGGAGAGGCTGGTGGTCAGTGAGGAATTGGGAAGGGAAGAGCATTTCTACTAGTAAAGTGATGAGAGTGGGTGAGCCTCGCTATGTGTTGTAATCTTGCTCTTCGACCCTCACAGGATAATAAGTGGAATATCCATTACAAGCTACTGTTTGGGCAATTTGGGTGTATTCACCTTGAGCTTGTGAAAAAGCCCAAAGTCTGGCCTCAAAGAGTGGGAAGGACAAAAGCAGAGGCTGCCCAATGAGCCTCTTCTTATATCCTCCCTCATTTTCTTCAAGGCTTACCTTAATGCTCCCAATGTTTTATTTTGTTTGCATTAACTTTTTGCATTCCTTACTTTTGTGATTTTAAATATCCTAATCCTTCTTATTTATATAACTTTGACTTTTATTCTTAATAACTTACTCGCCAATTCCTAACCCTATTTGCCCTCAGACTAAACGTAAGACTAGTCTGATTCTGCTCAGACCCAGGTAACATTTTCTATCCGGTTGGACTAGTATGGAAGGAGGCACATAGCATGTGACAACCAAACCAAGCTGTTGAAGTAGAGAAGACAGCTTATTCCTGGAAGACCCAGTATCCATGCAGATCCTTATCAGCATAGGAGGGAGGGTGTTGTTTTTCTGTAAACATTAGCACTCAAGTATTTATACTGGCCTTACATATTTGGGCTCATAACCTCTTCTTGGCAACAGATCCAAAAGCAAAGGGGAGCTCAGTAAAAACTGTAATTTTAGAGTAGGCTTTTCTCTAAGGAGTTATAAAATAATGGCAATAACAAGTGATATTTTGAGTATCTCCATAATAAAAAGAAATAGAAAAAAAATTAGAGTTTGTGTGTGTCATCTTGGTTCTGTTTCTCTAGAGAACTCTGACCAATGCTCAATAATCAATAGTTTACCCAAAGTTTTTAAGAAGAATGTCTGGAGATAGTCTAAGGGGACTAACAGTTTAGACGAAGAGATATTTAAAAGCATGTGTATTTCAGTTGTAAGCCCTGGAAATGAAATGTACAGCATGATAACTATAGTTAGTAATATGTATTGTGTATTTGAAAGCTGCTAAAAGTAGATCTTAAAAGTTCTCATTATAAGAAAAAAATTATAGCTATGTGTTGTGATGGATGTTTGCTCTAGTTATTGTGGTGATCATTTTGCAATACATATTGGTATCTAATTATTATGCTGTACACCTGAAATTAATATAATGTTATATGTCAACTAGAGGCCCGGTGCATGAGATTCATGCACTCAGGGGGGGTCCCTCAGCCTGGCCTGCACCCTCTCACAGTACAGGAGCCCTTGGGGGATGTCCAACTGACGGCTTTTCCCACCACCACCACTGTGCTCACCAGCCAGCCATGAGCCCAGCTCAGGGCTTCTGGCTGAGCAGAGCTTCCCCTGTGGGAGCACTGACCACCAAGGGGCAGCTCCTGCGTTAAGCATCTTCTCCCTGGTGGTCAGTGCACATCATAGTGATCCATAGGTCCATCATTTGGTCGATTTGCATATTAGCCTTTTATTATATAGGATTATCTCAAGAAATAACTAAATAAATGCATGTGTAGATAACTGTTTTTACAATATTCTTATTTAACATTTTTCTACTTGCATAATTTTATATTGACTCGCCAAAGGGGAAAAAATGAAAAATATTTATTACTCTTGGATTTCACTTAGGCATCACATACATAAGAGTGTGCGTGACTATGCATACCAATCTTGTTTCTGTATAATTTCGACTATTTGTGTACACTACAAACTGTTCAAATTGTTC
The DNA here is from genome assembly GCF_027574615.1 of Eptesicus fuscus. Classification (NCBI taxonomy): domain Eukaryota; kingdom Metazoa; phylum Chordata; class Mammalia; order Chiroptera; family Vespertilionidae; genus Eptesicus; species Eptesicus fuscus. The sequence continues at coordinate 98,449,417 of NC_072476.1, read as the reverse complement.
TTGGTTGACTCTAATGAAATGTTTTGGTTCTTCAGATATTTATACAAGGAGGATATCAGAAAAATAGGTGTATTAATTTTTAAAAGCAAGGACTGTATGTGAATGTTTGCAAGATCTGGTCCCAGTAATGGAAGTTGCCTTAAATCCTGTAATCCCAGCATCAGGACAAATCTAGCAAATACTCGGAGAGACTATAAGGCTCCAGACGATCAGTTTTATCTGTGCCACGTCAGATATGACTTAGGTCTCAGCAAAAGAAAACAGACTTGGCTAATTCTTTCTAATCTCTCTGGACCCTGCCACATCTAGGATGCTAAGGGAGCAGAGAACTTACCCAGTAAGGGATTTCTGGCATATTTCCAACTGGTCCAGCAAATGTGGTAATAGCTGCCCCATGGTTTCATCTCCGACACAACACTGAACCACGTTTGGCATTTCATGCGCCCGATTCATGATCTTTACCCAAGACTTATCTATATTGGAAAAGCGCTTGGCTTCCTATGAGAATGAGGTGACAAAGCACATTGGACATGTCTGTAATCTCAAGGACAGAGCATCTCACATACCTCCCGCCAAAGCCAGATTTCTGACCAGTCTGGATACCCCAGTTATCCATCACCAAAATGTCACACAGGAATTCTCCTCAGGCCTTTTGCACCTACCACCCCCTTTCTTAAATAAGAAGCTTTAGCTCATCCCTGGTACCCCATTATGGTAACTAAAAACAGGGAACCAATACAAAAGTAATAATACAATCTGAGACAATCTGAAAGGAAAGGACATTCTCACTGTTTCCACCAGTTATCTCTAAAGTGAATTTTAGGCTTCCTGCACTGATCATTGAATTGCTTGTGTATTTAGAAAATAAAATAATCATTTTAAAATAACATACAATATTAATTTTATTACAATGCTAATATTGTAAAAAATTTTCAGGAAAAAATGCAAAATGGGTAGATTTTTTTTTTTTGAGAGTTGGAATAATTTTTATTTTCATCATTAAAACTTTCTGTATTTTTTCAATGAGCATGTACCATCAAATATGAGAGCAAGAAACCCCACATAGCTCCTCCAATGTTGTATGTGCAAATTTCCATTAAGTACAATTTGAGATTGGTCTCCACCCATCAAAAAAAAAAGCATGACCAAATATGAAAGCAAAAATAAATAAATATTTAAAATTTTAGTGTAGGGTTACATTCACTGGTATCCAAAAAAATAAATCAGCTAACAGATATGTCCTCTATAATTAAACTAAAACTGAACCAAAGACATAGCTAGAACACCTAAGTAAAGAGACCACTCAACATAATCGTGCCTCTAAAATTCAAATATATTGTTAAAATGTTATGATCTTGCAAACAACTTAAGGTAATTGAATAAGAATCCTTGAGATTTGGTAAAACTGTGTGCTTTTTTAAGTACCTCAAAATACACTCCATATCTACCTAGTGAGATGATTACCATTTGATGAGAAAAACACTCCACACTTGAGAAGAGGGCCTTTTTGTTTGGGAGCTTTTTTCCTACAAATTTCCACCCCTCAGTTTTACAGTTCAGATATAATTTGGTATATTGTATAGTGGGAGTTATTTTAAACTGTCAGTAATAGGACAAATTATCCTACCATTGTCAAGATAACTACTCCATAATTCTACCCTGTTCCAAATTCTACCTTCAAATTATCTCAAGAAGTATGTCAATTATGTAGGCACTCATTCTTTGTTTGTTTTAACCGTCCATTTCCTCTAAAACCTCTCAGCTTTGTAGTGTTCTTACTCTGATTTTCATTCCCCTTCTTTTCCTTAATTTCTCTCTCTTTGAAAAACAGTTCAGTAGCAACCACACAAAAAAAAATGGGGAGGGGGCAGGAACATAAATTAAATTACAGGGTTTTTTTTTTTTAATTATTAGTTCTCTAAGTTAAACACCTGATGAAATCATAAAGAAAATTCTAAAACCTTGGGAAGCTGCTTGGCAATATCTCCTCCCACAAAGACGGCCTCTAAGTAAATCCACAGGTTCTGCACCAGCATCCAGTTCTCGATGATGTCTGTCGAGTTGGAAAGGAACTGCACCCATTTCTGAATCTGGGCTTTGAATGGCATATTGTACCTGAAATGGGAAATATATTCAGCATTTAGGGTTCGGTGTTTTATGCTTTAAGTTTATTGTTGCTGCTTTCAAAAATTAAAAAGGTTTTTAAAAATCCTAATTGTTACTGACTTCTTTACAACTTTATGTTGCTGGCTTTTAAAATGATGCTGCCAAGTGACTAATTCACCACCATTTATTGGACATTGTTAGACTAACTTTTTCCCATTTGATCCAGAGCACAGACAGGTGGGAGACATGTCCCCTAAAGAGCAGGTCAGGCATGAGATTTGACTCCACCCAGCGGCCACAGCGTAATTCTGGTCATTGTTGCTACCGCCAGGAGTAATATTCTCGCTACTGAGCTTCTATGTCTTTTCCTTGTTGTCCTCACACAAACCCACATTTGATGCCATTGGTAAGCAAAGTTTCTCCCTCCCTAATTTTTACTTAATTTATATGTGTGCCTTTTCTACCACCCTAGGTTGTGTCATCTTCCATCTATCCCTCATTCTGGCTGGGTATGAGTATTAACCAAATTTGTTAAATCTCACCAAATCCTAAGTAGTTCAGACTCTATGTTACCAAAGGTCTACATCTCTAAGACCCAATTTTATATTCTATATCATTCATTTCAAACACTTAGATGTACCCAGTAAGTGGGAAGAATAAGCATTTTAAGTAGTTATTACTCCCTACATTAACATTACTGATACACATATACACAGAGAAAAGAGTGGCCTTTTAAAGATAGAATAACAATAATCACATCTCGTTGGTATCCACATTCTACACAATTACCATATATTTGAGAAGATCCTAGTGGACAAACGTTATTTCAGAAAGAGTAAAGGGAAGTACTGACATAACCCAAGGAAATGCCAGTCTAGGAATCTAGGGCTTGCGAGGCCAAAGCGTGTCAGCCTTGCTGTTACTGCCGGATAGAAGTGTTAGACTGGCATTAGTCTGCACTGTTTTACTTTTCTTTGTGAAATAAATTCACTCAGTATCCTGATCATTAAAGTATGTGCACTTCTAGTCCATAAACTTGTTGGCACAAAGGTTTTCTGGGTAGAATGATTAGTTTGAAATTCAGAATAATCCTCTCCCCACCCTGCACTGTAGAGCCTGCTGAGCTGCCGGCTCTGCAGTGAGGCTTGTCAGCAACAAGGTTGAAATGTTCACAGATCCAAGGGGCCGATGGCATGTTGCTGATTGTATCTATTGATATTCTATTCTCCTGGACCATTAGTCCAATGGATGGTCTCAGACACGATCCACAAATGGAGGACAATGAAATAAAAACAGTATCATACATGCTATGCCAAAAGCTAAAATTAAAGCCAGTGTTGTTAATACTGAGTAAATTGTATGAGGGGTATTGTTGCATTTTTAAGCCTTAGTTTCCCTTGAAATGCTTGGTCTTATGGTTCTCAGACCTCAGGAAAGAAAGATGGAGGTGTCCCTACCTGTTGCTCAGTAGGGAGCCCAGCAACATCAAGCTGTCCTCCATGCTGGCGATGATTTCCGAGGTGCTGTCTCCTCGCAGGAGGAGTTCTCCGCGAGTTTTAAAGCTGCCAAACGTGAATGTTTTGCTGTCCCATTCGTTAACCACTTGCTTCAGCTTTTGCTCAATGTCCTTCTCTTTCACGGCACCGATGCAGATGTCCTAGAAAGTTGCAAGCCCTCACTTTATCACATGAATGTCACACATCCTTCCTAAATAGTCTAGGTTCCACAGAGGGCCTATCTTCACCTTTTGTTTCACGTGTATCTATAAATACTCATATTCCCAAATCTAGTAAATGAGTAAGTTCTGCAGAGGTTGTGCACAGCATAGTGATTATAGTGAACAATACTGTATTATAAACATTAAACTTGCTAAGTGACTAGTAGTAACTACATGATGAAAGAGGTGTTCTAACGCTGCAATATCATTGCAATATACATGTCTATCAAATCAATACACCTTAAACTTACACAAAGCTATATGTCAGTTATATCAAACATTTTAAATTGGGATCAACAATATGCAGTAACCTTTTAAATGTTGAAACTTTCATCAAAGACTCAAATTTTAATGTTTCTATGATTAATTCAAATCAGTGTGATACAAGAGGAGGGCATTAGCAGGATTCTGATTTCTTCCCAGCTCTGATCACTTTCCCAGTCTCCTCTGCAGCCTTCTCCTCTGCGGGACCAGAAGTCCAGCCCTGCCTTTGCTCTCTTCTGGTCTCATGTTCCACTCTAGCGGAGCTCTCTGTGCCCATGCAGTCAGCAAGCTTTTGTATATCCAAGTGAGACCTACGTCCAATTTGCCTACTGGGTTTCTCTGCTTCACTATATAAGGGAGCCCCAAACACAATTTGTGAAATACCAAACTCAAGCCCAAAATCAAGTTCATAGTCTTTGTACCTGTCACTCAACTTGATTCCCTGTCTCAGTGATAAGCCCCATAATCCATCTAGATCTCTCAGCAAATCGAGGGTTCATCCTTAGTTCCTCCACCTTGTATCTCCTACCATGTTCCCTCCATCACCAAATTCTACCCAATTTTACCACCTACAGATCTCTTCATCTTTTCTCCCTTCTCCAATTTAACTATCTGCCCACTCATCCAACACCATTGAATCATACCTCAGATATTCTTAGAAGCTCCCAATTGGTTTGCCCATCATCTCCCTTGCTGTCCTCCCATCCTTTATCCACACAGCTAGCAGAGTGAACTTGACAAAATGAAAATCTAACCATGGCATACTCTGCTCGAAATACATCTTCCAGATGGCTTCTCACTACTCCAAAGCCTAAAATCCATAACATGTTCTAGTCCACTGCACCTGCCCTTTCTCAGCTATCTCCTCTCTCCCCCATACCCCTAGCCCAGCCATTCTGGCCTTCTAATGGTCCCCCAAACACATCTCAGATCCTTCACACATGCTTTTCTCTCTGCCTGGCATTGCCTTTTTTGTACTTTCCAACCCTCTTTGCACTTTCCAAGTCTCCCACCCCAACCAGACAAGCACACTCCCTTTATCAAACCAGTCACATGCATCCACCCCACCCTCCTCTACCTTCATCACCCTTCCCTCACCTCCCAGACAGGTCAGCCCCTTCATTGTAGGAACTCCACAGAACATCATACTTCTCCTTCAATGGTATTTACCACAGTTTGTAACTGTATCCTTATTTGTATAAACATTTCATTAAACTAATTAATTAATTACCTATGAATGTAGGGATGCATCCTCACGTCCCTACCACTAAGCACAGAACTTATCACAGCAACATTTGCTGATGGAATTATGTGGATGCCAGGAAAACAGTCTTAATTGTCTTGGCATGGTATCTGGATGTAACATTCCACAATGCAAGACTACTATCAAATAAATCCCGTGAGAGCTTCCAATCTCCCACCATGGCATGCTATCTGCTGTACCTCTATTTCCTCTTTGTATTTCAGAAGAGGTGCCTCCATGATGTTCCTTAACTTAAAAGTTTCATTCCCCACATCCAGACTATGCCCAGTGAGAGCAGTTATCCTTGCCCAGTGCCTGTCCATCATGGCCTTGCTGGCCATGTGCTCCAGCAGGGGGCAGCACTCGCTGAAATCATCAATGGTCTTCTTCAGATCCAGAAAAGCCTGCCATTCCTTTGCTGCCCTGGGCAGCTTCCGACATCTGCAAAGGGAAGGCAACAGGAAAATTCATTCGCCTCTGAGCCCAGAAGTCTCCAGTCCAGGACTGTCTACCAGCATCAAAACTAGTCACTTCAAATATCTATCACGTTTTTAAATCTCAGAAATCAGAGGATATCGATTAATCACATTTATATGATAAAAATTACTCCTCCCAGTAAGGAAGAAAAAAAAAAACTAACTAACTAGATAAAAGGCATTATTTTAAATAGGGGTACCTCCTGATTCAATTCAATTCTACACACATTTCTTGAAACCCTACCAAGTACAAAACACAGCCGAGAGTATCAGACTGTCAACCAAAAAATTACAACCAATGACCGTCCATTTTCTTTGGGTTCAATACTTAACAGGACATAGAAAAAACATGGGCTCTTGCCTTTATCCCAGGAAATCATCTTACTAAACCCTGAATGTTTGATAAGTATAATATAAATAGAGATCAGCTCCAAGCTGCAGAAAAGCCTTTGACAATATTCATCCAGGTTTAAAGGGTATACACACACGGGACAATTAATAAATGGCATTTGACAAGGGTGATGTCTAGCAGACAACTGCAATGCAGCGTGATGTGCTTTCAAAACATCTGGAGGGAGAAGAGAACTTGACAGCCAATCAAATAAGAAAGCATTTGAGGTTCAATAGTTCTGAGCATGTTAAACACTGAACTCCTCACCTGTTCTGGAACTCTAAGAGTTCATTGTTGATTTTTTCAATATTTACTTCTGACCACAGAATATCGTGGTAGCTATTTACAGCTTCTATAACGCTGTTGTACAGAGTGTATATTTTCTGGAGAAGATTTAGTTGCTTCTTTATTTCGAGAAGCTGAGGATACTGAGTAACTGGCAGACCAAAAAGCTCCTCTCCCCCAGTATAGGTGATGTATTTCCGATAGATATTATCAAATTGATTCTAATAAAAACACAAGTGAGAATGTATCAAAATAATTTCCACATGAACAAGCATGTAAATTTAAAAAAAAAAAAAAAGACTGGCAAATCTCAATACATAATCTCTGAGCACATATACAGAGAAATACCAAATGAATGTAATTAATTACATAGAAACCAACTCTACCTGTAACCATACCAAATCATATTTTTAAATGTAAGTCCATACCATTTTCCACAATAAGCTTTTCTATGTCAATAGAGAGGGAGAGGGGAGTGTTTAAAACACATGAAGGTTCTGTTTGTTTAGAAGGTCGTAGAAACTAAAAAGGTTACCTGAAACATGATAAGCCTATCACTGGCTTCCTGGGGTTTCAAGCCGCCAGCCATTGGGCCGTTCTGAAACAAAGTTAAAATAAATATAAAATAGAATGAAGTGTTTGCATATAAATTTCATGAGCTCAAAGTATTTGAACATCAAAGTTAGTGTTCATGCATGTCATCTACATGACTGGAACCAATTTTTATTTAAAAAGGACTCAGGAAAGTAACTCATTTGGAAATATTTTCAAGTCTAACTCCAAGTTACTGATGCAACTTCCATGTGTCAAGAAATTCTGAAAATAAAAATCTATACTATTCATTTCTTAGGTGTCAAGGCACAGATTAATAACTGCTCTATAAAAAGCACATATAATATCTGGGTTTTTCACTGTTGTTGTTGTTATTGTTTTAATTTTTTAATATTTTTTATTGATTTCAGAGAGGAAGGGAAAGGGAGAGGGGGATAGAAACATCAATGATGAGAGAGAATCATTGACCAGCTGCCTCCTGCATACCCCCTATGGGGTTTAAGCTCACAACTCAGGCATGTGTCCTGACCAGAAATCGAACCGTGACCTCCTGGTTCATAGGTTGATGTTCAACCACTGAACCACACTGGCCGGGCTAATGTCTGATTTTGAACTAAAGCACTAGTGCAAAAAAACTCACAGATTTAACCATTCTAACATCTATGCATAAAGTAACCTATAACTTTAACATTCCAATCAGGTCTTCTCACATTAGAACACCTTAAATATGTGGATTTCTGTGCTTCTTCACCCATGAAGCTAGTGCAAGAGTCCAATTCCCTAACTTTATTAACTTTGTCGTTTGGTGTGCTAGTAGTTAATAGGAACAAATGCTACCCTATGCTCTATATATTTCCCTTCCATAGCATATTGTACTGTAATCGGCTAGAAATGGGTCTCATTACGCATCATATTCCCAGCAGAAAGTTCTACACTAAAACTCATATATGTATGAGAAAATATGGACTCCATCTGCCTTGTCCATTTTGTGTCTTCAGCACCAAGGGCAGTGCCTGGCACATTCTGGGTGCTCTACAGCACTTGTGGAACTAATGAATGCTGTGGGGAGGGGTACCATTTTAACTATACGTAAACTGTTTGTGCCTATTCAAGTTTAGAAAGCTATCAAACAACTTCAGTCACAGTCCAATGACATAATTATAAATAGCACTTTTTATGGTATTTTTTTCTTTCTTTATTGATGAAGGTAATACATATGTGTCCTTATCTCCCCATTGTCCCCCACCCCACCCCCACTCATGCCCTCACCGCCCCCCCCTCCCCGCTGTCTGTGTCCAATAAATAGCACTTTTAAATTCCCCATTTCCTATTAAAATAATTCTGGATGAACTACAAGAGAAAAGAATAATGAATGGGAAATAAAGGCCTGTGCTCTCATGAAAATAAAATTCCCATTCCCAGGGAATTTCATTAAATTTGACACAATCTTTAAACAACTACTTTTTACATCCCTGCACTCGCATTCCCAATTACTATGTGTGCATGCAAAAGTGGGACAGTGAAGAAGGCTGATAGGAAAAAATGGATTCACTGAAAAGTGGTGTTGAGAGCTCTATGGACACTCTGGATTGTAAGAAAGATGAACAAGTGGGTCCTAGAGAAAATTAAGCCTGAAACATCACTCGCGGCAAAAATGACAAGACTGAAGCTGTCCTACTTCGGGCACATTGTCAGAAGGCAGGGTTCTTTGGTTAAGACAATCAAGCTGGGTAAATGAGGAGGCAGAGGGAAAAGAGCAAGACCAAATAGGAGGTGATTGACAACATGAAAGAAGCCACAGGAGCTGAGCAGAGCTGTAGAGGACACAACATTACAGACATCACTCATTCATGAGGTCATCAGGACTCGGAGCTGACTCAACAGCATGTAACACACACACACACACACACACACACACACACACACACACACACACACACACACACACCTGCATGCTCTATTCACTCTTCCCCAAAAATACACAAAGAGAAGGCTAGCGTCATACCAAATCGTAGTCCAAATAGAACTGCTGACAGTCTTGGAGGAAGACCTCCACGGTACTAATAAGCTCTTTCCTGAAACCAGGCTGCAGGGAGACTAGTTCCTTCTGAACTTCACTGGCACGTGCCAGAAGCTTCTCCCAGGCGTAACGCAGAGCATCCACTTTGTCCATCTCCTCCTTTGCTATCAGAAGCCCGTATTTGTTAAGTAGGGCATAGGATTCCTACACAGAAGAAGGAAAATTTAATTCCTACCAATCAGATGCATAAGTCTACACACAGTCACTCCTTAGAGCCTTTAGAACCGAAAAGATCAGCATGATCGGGACACGCCCATAAGAGTTCTAGTTACTCTATTTGCAAACGGTAAAAGCTTAAGTGAGTAACTGAGCCCCTTAATTTCATTTCCTGGGTTTGCAAAATGGGAAAATTCCCTGGCTGCTTCACAGGGATTTCTGTGAATATCAAAAAATATATCATTTTTAATGCAATTTGAAAACTAAAATCATTGTGCAAATTAAAGGTATCTGTGCTGTATTTCACTTGCTAGTAAGACGCAGAGGGTGTTCTTGAATCAGAGCCTGGGCCAGGTCATTGCCCTCAGGATGCAAAATCCGGATGACTCTCTTGGCCAAAAAATTAAAATGAAGCAAAGGTAGATTTTTCATGAGAAAAATAATTTCCCAAAATATCCCTAGCCCCTTCCTACCATGACTCCTCCCCATAGAGGTAGGATGGATATATCACCACTGATTTGAGAAAAGACTGTTGCTTTGGGCAAGCATAGCCCAGTGCCTCTCTCCCCCTTCCCTCTTTCTCCTTTTCGGCATGCCTCTGACCGGCACCCCAACCAATAAAATGGAGCAGGTTACAGAGGCCTACAGCTGCCCAATGCTGCCTCTGATGGATGAGTGAGTCCAATTCTGGGATTTAGTATTCATAAGCCCTGGCGTGTGTGAGAGTTGTATACTAGATCATGTCTTCCAAATAAGTTCTAGCCATAATAAAGATTGTACTTCTATCGTGGCTACTTGACTTTAGTTTTGTCTTAACTCTCAGGTGGAGAAAAGAGGATTTTCTGTTACAGGGCCTCCTCTTCACACCCCAGGGACGCCCCTGGTCCTACACAAAGCAGGGACTCTTTGCCTTGATGTTTCCATTCCCAAGAAGAGCAGAGCAGATCACGTGATTTCCCAACACAGCAGAAGTGCAAATGTGCTGTCACCTGTACCACATTCACGGTAATTGGACACTTCTATTTATTTATTTATTTATTTAATTATTTATTAATATATTTTATTGATTTTTTTACAGAGAGGAAGGGAGAGGGACAGAGAGCTAGAAACATCGATGAGAGAGAAACATCGACCAGCTGCCTCCTGCACACCCCCTACCGGGGATGTGCCCGCAACCAATGTACATGCCCTTGACCGGAATCGAACCTGGGACCCTTCAGTCCGCAGGCCGACGCTCTATCCACTGAGCCAAACCGGTTTCGGCGGTAATTGGACACTTCTAAAAATTCAAAGAGAGGTCCATATAATGTGAGACTAGATATAATCCTGAGCATCAGAGTGTAAGTCCAGGTATTCAAGTTATCATGTGAGGAACAGATAATGTTTTCATGTCTGCAATTGTTTTAATGCTACTAGTCTCATTTAAAAGAACAAATATAGTGGCAGATTGCTGATAAAACATTTTCATCAAGAAAAGATAGTATGATAATAAAAACAAAAGTAATGTGCAACACTAATCAAATTGTATAATTTCTTTGACCCTCAGTTTCCTTGTGGGTAAAGAGGGGGTTGCAGGAAGGATTAATGAGTTAATACATGAAAGGACACTGTTAGTACCCCATCCAGGTCCTGTTTACCAGCGGGTATTTGCATTCCCAACTGCTGAGAGTGTTCACTGTAGGATCATGCTGCCCTCTTTCTAGAAAATTGTCCTCAGCTGAATAGGAGCCTTCTCATGGGGAGATTATGGTTGATGGTCAACAGATATGGGGGTACAAAGGGAAGTCCCCTTGTCTCAATGTGGAAAAAAACTGTGTGGTACAATCCATGCTCTATGGCTCCCCGTGGGATCAGGCTGAAGTCAGTCTACAGCTAAGACCCTATCTTCACTTAGTTCCCCCCAACCTGACCTCATCCTTTCCTGTTTCCCTCGCTCCCCTTCTCCAGTGAATATTCATCAATAAATCACTTGTACAGAAATCGTCATCTCAGGCTCTGCCCTGAAGGGTCTAATACTGATCCCCAGAAGGCACCCTGTAGGAGTTACACATCATCTTTACTGAAATTGCTGTTCTTAGGTTTAACACCCAGTAACTCCAGTCTAGATCTGGTCAGTATTTCAGCTAATCTCACCCTACCTGTGGAGATAATTCTATAATGAACAAATGATTATCAATTACCTCGATGGGTCCTATTTGAAAGTCAATGACAATCTGCTGCTCCCTGATTTCCTTCAGTGCCACCATAGCAATCCGAATATCATCTAGGTCTTTAATTGGACGATTCAATTTCTTACTGAACTCTTCAACAAGTGCAAAAACGTTTTCCATCTCACTCCTGTATTTTTTGTTACAGTGACGGCCGGTGACAACCATCCAGGCCTTCGTCTCGGCAGTCAAGGTGAACTTCAAGTCAGCTATAAAACCCAAGTGTCCACAGTTCAGTTTGGAAAATTTGAACCAGTATAAGAAGACCACATGCAACTGCATGTGATAACCCTCTAACATGAAAAATCAAACTGGAAAAATATTTATTTTTCCTAGTCATTATATAGTCATTTATTTTATAAAGCTTGTTTTCTAGCAATTGAAAACACATTTCAAAATGCTAAAAAAGAAACAGTACATATCAAAACCATTGGAGGTAAGTAACCCTGAAGTTTGTTACTGTTGTTTATTAAAGAAAGGATAAACTTTTATTGCAACTATAACAGATTCCCCCTTCTCTGAATTAGCATTTATTTTCAAGGTTTAGCAGCAAAGTATTCAAAATATTCCAGAATAAATAATTATGCAGAAGGAAGTTAAAAACAAGTCTACAAATTGATTTTAAAGCTTACGGCCTATAAAGGAAAAGTCAGTCTTTAAGATAAGCTAAAGCTCTCTGGAGTACTAATCTCCATAAAGAGACAGAATGATACTGTTGAATTTTTATGGCTGTCTGAAAGAAAATGGACCAACCTGTGTACAGAGCAATGGCGCCCACACAGATATATTCAGGCTCAGCATTAATCTTCTGCTCTAGGTTTTGGAAATAGAGAATCTGGGATTCAAATTCAGGAAGCAAGGGGTTTTTCATAATAAACGTCATGATGGTTTCTTCTTTCTCCTTTTGCCAAATGTGATTGTAGCATTTGAAGCAATCCATGGATGCAATAATTTCCTAGGATACAAATAAGATTATGTGTGTTGAGAAAGAACAGTCAGAAATGGCATCATGCTAACGGTGAATATTTGCCAACTGTTGATGGTTCCCATGGATTCATTAAAATGTTTCATTGGTGAACAACTGTGTGATTAGTTGTAAAGGCCACAGAACTGGGACTATATACAAGAGTGTAAACAGTAACCCAAGACTAGTAACCATGAAACTGGGACCATCCAGACCATCCATAGCCAAAAGAAAGTGGGAGAGTCTTGCAGACAAGGCCCTCTTGATTGCAGCTAGACCTCAGATTAAAAAAAAAAACCACAGCTCAAGATCATGTCATAGAGAGTGAAGGGGAATATAAGACTTTTGGGGGGCTAGCTATCTGAATCTGTGCCAGTAACCTGTATTCTGATGCACACTCTTGCTAGAAGATATTAGCTCCATTCTTATCTGTAATGCTTGTCGTGCCTTGCAGAACCTGTTTCCCGGAATACTCCCATTTTACAGAAGCCATAAATCATGAACCATACACAACTCCCAGAGAGGGTTGTCAGCGCTGGCACCAGCCAGGCCAGGCCTTTGGGTGTAATCTCACTTTCCCCATCCCAACCCACAGGGGGGCTGCAAAGCCTGGGAAAGGTCCGGAAGCCTGATCCATATTTGGGGGACAAAGAAACTAAAAGGGATAAAAGGAAGGCTTCCTCCATATTCATCACTCAGGCTTTGGAGGTTGATTCCCCTGAGTCACCGCACTAGTGCATCTGCAATTCTGCATTAAAGGCTCCTCTTCTGAATCCTCTGAGTGCCCCACTGATTATTCCTCCGCGCTGCCTGGCAGCTTATCTATAACAAGAGTACTATGGGGAAAAACACTCCAAGGTCACTCTCTCCCCTCACTTCAATGGAAACCTATTGACTTGTTCTTAAAGTCTAAGAGTGGAGCATAGATCTGGAGGCAAATAGCATATCCAGCATCAAACCCCACTGCATCAAATCATATAAAATGTATAAATTCGTTGGATAAGGACTGTCATTTGTATGATATTAAATCTTCCCATCCAAGAACATAGCATGCGTTTCTAAATCTGCCAATTTTTTTTTAATTCCTTAAAGTTTAGAGTAATCTTTTTTCCAGCACTTTGTTCTGTACCAGCTAAAGCAGCAAGCCACAGCAGGGTACAATCCTTTGTGCCATATCCCCTTCACCTCTTCTTCCTTTTGGGCCAATTTGGTCACCACTTTGTTTTGAGAATGTTCTTTGCACAGTTCGACCTGAACTTTAAATATTTTATCCTTATTTCCATAACTCAGCAGCTTCAATGGTTTCTTATACCACCTTCTAACAAGTATCTTTTACCTTTTGATAGTAAAGTTCCATACTTTTTTAGAGTGTTATTAAATGGGTTAATATTTTACTATGTTTTTTATTGTTGCTATGATTTTTTGGTTGCTATTCTGATTATGAAATTTCCTAAGTTTTGTGTGTGTGCCTCAATCCTGCTTTTCTCATAATTTCTATTTTACTAAATGTGCAAATTTGCAAAACAAGATTTTTGGGATCACGTTTATTGCATTATAGCAAAAATGCCTATAGTTATCCTTCAATTGACTACTAACTTAACTCTTATTGGGCCTTATTTTATTCAGATTAGCTTCTTGGATTTACTTGGTAGATAATCATATCATCTACAAAGAATTAAAAATTTGTCTCCTCATTTATGATGGTTATACATTTTGAGAATCGATTTTTCTATTGGTTTACATTATAATTTCAGAGTTATATCTGCATAATAATTTTTTTACAAATTGAGATAAAATTAAAAATGAAATTATTTGAAAAAAGAGTATTATGAACAGCATTCTAAATGGTCCAATTACATTAAGTAAATTGCACCAACCTGTTCCAAACCAAGGAGTAGTTTCACTTCAACTCCCAACATGTAGCTAAAATGTCCCTCAGAGATTCAGGTATAATAAGTGTTAATACTTCTCACCCATTAAAATCCAAAAAGCTAAGCCTGTCACTGCTTGTCCCAACCACAACTGCTCTCTAAGCAAGGGCTGAGGTGTTGACATGAAATGCCCAGAATGCATTGCAACAGCAGGTAGACATTCACAAGTGTGTGATGGTTTGGAGAATGAATTACAGATTATCAAAGATCACTGGATACAGATAGACATTCCAGAATCCTGAGCTCTTGAAATTCCAAGAATCCTATCTAATAATAGAGTAACATGTAAATTACCATCACTCCGCTACACCCACAATTGGGCTGCAGGAGGCTGGGGGGCGGGACTCGGGGTGGCCTATCCGGCCATTGAGAGGCACAGATCTGCTGCCACTGAGGGGGGCTACCTTGCTGTTGAGAGTCCCGCCCTCTGCGCCTCTCAACGGCCAGATCCGCGGCCGCTAAGGGGGCCTGCCGCGGACACCCAGCTGCGCCTCTCACAAGCTTCTGAAAGGCCTCGTGCACCAGCGGACAGGCACCCAGCTCCACCGTGAAAAGCGAAAGTGTGTAGGGGACCCTACACGTGCATGATTCAATCATGCACTGGGCCTCTAGTTTATAATATTAAGATACACCCTAACTAAATGTTTTAGACTTTTATTTTATGTCAGTCTTTATTAGATTGGAACTTGTTAGAGCAGAGGTAACCTAAAACTTAAAGAAAAAACTACATGAACAACCTATGTAGAGCTGTTTTCCTTATTTTTTTACCAAGGTTATTTTGATAGTTCGGTTTAGCTAGTTCATCTTTCTAAGCCTGCCTGACAATGTTATAAGTTGATGACCAGCCTATGGAAATGCTGAATGTAGGTCAGGTTTAGACTCTGATACAATCAGTGATGGCAAGAGAAAAGGAGCTGGGTCCTAGGATTTTCTGTGGTTGAGGGAGAACCATTCAGAAGGGTCTATAGCTGTGGCTGGCTAGCCGTGTCGAGCCCTATGACAAGCACGCATATATTCCTCCAGAAACAATTTGGCCATCCCATCAAATTGGAAAAAGTCCTTCAAATTATTTTAAGTGCCAACCCTTTAAGGAAGACTAATATCTGTACATTTCCTTTGCATAATAAAAAAAGCCAATGTAATAAAAGTGACAAAAAGATAAGTATATTTGTTGCCAGCAGTATGTTAATTTCAATTGCTATGTCTTACCCTTAGATTTTCATAATAGGGGCTACTGATGTTCAGAGAAATTAATGGACTTCATTACTGATTTGCTTTATTGTACTTTCCATGATTAGGAGACATTGGGAAGTATATGTGAATGTTCATTATAATCATAGAATACTATATTTAGCTTTACCATTTAGTATAAAGCTTGATAAACTAAGTACTAGATGAATATTTGTTAAACTGAATTATGTGAACACTGTCTCTAGGGCAAAGTTAAACACAGGACCTTCAATATATTAAGAAAGGAAAATTGGAAATGCATAAATGCAAAAGCTTCCAGTTCCCTCAGGAATAAAAAAATTAAAATTAAACTTAATATCCCCTCATATTTTTACAGCAATGGTAACTTTTCAAAATGCTTTCAAAACAAATGAAATTCATTCCATCAAAACTAAGTAACAGAGCCCTGGCTGGGTGGTTCAGTTGGTGGGAGCATCGTCCCATACACCAAAAGGTTGCGGGTTTGATTCCCAGTAGGGGCACATATCAAGGTTGTGGGTTCGATCCTCAGTCAGGGTGCATACAGGAGGCAACTAATTGATGTTTCTCTCTCACATTGATACTTCTCTCTCTAAAACCAATGAACATATCCTCAGGTGAGGATTTTTTTTTAAAGAAATAGGAAAAAGTATTTACTGAGTGGCAACTATTTCCTCGACACTAAAACCATTTTAAAGAATCAACAGATCTTAATGACAATGTAAATATACATATTTTTAAGCAGAAATTGACTTCAGGACTTTGAATCTTTTTACTATAAGAACAGATGTGCCCAAACAAAAAAAGGCAAAGTTAAGAGAAAAACAGGTTGGCAATAGAAATTAATTCAAATTTACCCCCATATCTAGTGTAAGTTTGCATTGATAACACTAATATTTTCTTTATTTTTCAGTATTATCTGATTTCCACATGACAATGTACATAAATTCTCATTGATATTTTTTAAGATTTGCCTCAGTATACAAATATGAAAAATTGACTATAAATCTTCTTCTATTTCAAATGTACTGGTATCACCGATTCTATGAAGGTAAATTGTAACACCAGTCTGACTTGTGGTTTGGGACATATCCAAAAAATTTTAAGTTATATTTATTTGAACTGAAATAATAATAAATAAATAGGTTAAAGGCACTAAAGAGAACATAATATAAAACATAGAAATATTAGTTCTCTTTCACTTTGCAATCTAGAATGAAAATCTTTAAATAATCATTTGCTGTGTACATACAAAACACCATAAGCAGCTCACTGAATTCACAGTAGGTGGGACCCTGACTACAGGTAGGACAAGCTTGTGATGTTCAGCTTCACACAGGCACATGCTATGAAGCAAGGGGCTCTGGCTACAAATCCTTGTGACCTACCTTCTTGGTGGAGTTGATGATTGTGCTAAGCACAGAGACTAATTTTACAATATCTTTGTTGTCTGAAACGTTCTTATAGTAGTTCCTGGATTGCACAGGAATGGGTAAGTTTACAGATGCTATCTCAAAAGTATCTAAAAGCAGAAAAAGAGAAAAAAAATGTTTATATCAACAGCATAGGGAACACACTTTCAAAGGAGAAGGTCATTTCTAGAATGGTAAAGTAAGGACCTTTGAAAACATTGGGGGAAAACTGTCAACATCAATTTCCCAGAACTGTGGAAATTATCTAAAGCTTGCAACAATCCAAGAAACATTTGTTTAGTCGAGAAAAATGCTAAATCCCATAACAACAGTGAGTTTTGTGGTGTTTTAACTTGATCTATGCCCATAGTCCCCTCACTGGCTAGACAGGAGCCTCAAAAAACACAGCCTTACAACCACTGTGACTGTGCAAACCATAGCCTAGCAGTCACCAGAGGAGGCCAGACTGGGTTTTTGGAGTTCCTCAAGAAGACCCCATTAAATTGTCACTATTGGACCATTCTGGATGCTACCTCGCTACCTCAAAAAGCCCCATTTAAAGAGTTGATCTTTATTTCACCTGATTCAAAACTCACTGAGTGTGAAAAAAAAAAAAAATCCCTATCTCCAAGGCATTTGTCAAAACTAATCAGCAACAATTGTTTAACTTTATAGCTGCCTGAGGCAATGCTATTAGTTGGGGAAAACAGGAAGTTGGCCAAAAAAATTTGAAGATCTGGAAATGAGATGTCTATCGGGTCGGGGAGGGGAGCTTTTATAATGCCCTGACATATTCCTGGAGCTCAAGGCCACACATATGTACAGAGCTAGGCACATGCTCAGGAAAAACCTAAAGATGCCCCAATATTTTAGCTCTGGCTGAACTTGAGGCTTGCACAATCAGTAAATAAAGACTAAGGCAGTGTTATAACTTACTGAGCTTCCAGGGTGCTCTACACATAGTGATCCAACACAAACAAACACACACACAGTGTCCCCAGGTAGAGGGTGGAAGACTTACTGGTTCAAAGCAATAAAGGAAATCTCTGTGCAATCATTAGTTGAACACTAAGCTAATGAAGCAGAGATTACAACAGCACACACCACAGGCAAGACAAATTTTATAGAATTAGTCCCGGAAAGTCAATAAGAAACAACACCAGACCCTGGGGGGAAGATAATCAGATTCTCAGAGTTGCCACTTTATATTCTTTAAAATACCAACTTTTCAACAAAAAAAATTAATTGTGAGACATGCAAAGAAACAGAAGAGTGGTGCTTGCACGCAGGAACAAAAGCAGCCAACAAAATTATACATGAGAAAGCCCAACCAGTGGACATATAACTCAGCAATTCCACTTAGAGGTATATACCCAAGAGAAATGAAAACAAATGTCTGCACAAAAAATTTGTACGCAAATGTTCATAGCTGGATGTTTCATAATAGCTAAAAAATAGAAACAACCAAAATACCCAACTGGTGAGTGAATGAATAAAATGTGACATATCCATATAAGGGAATAGAATCTATATATATAAAAGCATAAGTGACCATTACAACCGGTCAACTATGACACACACTGACCACCAGGGGACAGCTCAATGCAGAAGCTGCCCCCTGGTAGTCAGTGTACTCCCACAGCCAACCTCCCATGGCTAGCCAACCTCCCGTGGTCCCTCCCTGCAGCTGGCCGGCCCAAATCGGCCCCTAATGGGACTGGGCCAGGCGGCCCCAATCACCTGCCAGGCTCTAGTTTACCAATAAAAAGGAATAAAGAACTGATGCATGCTGTAGAATGGATAAATCTTGAAAACACTATGCTAAGTGAAAGAAGCCAGTCACAAAAGACCACATATTGTATGATTCTATTTATATGAAATGTCCAAAAAAGGCAAATCCACAAAGACAGAAAGTAGATGAATGGTGCCACAGGCTACGGGGCAGGGGAATAGGGAGTGACTGCTAAGGGTACAGGGTTTCTTTTGGGGGTGATGAATATATTATAAAATTAGATAGTGGTGATGGTTACAAACACACTAAAAACCACTAAACTGTATGCTTTAAGGGATAAATTTTCTTATGTAAACTATATCTCAAAGCTATTATTTTTAAAAGATGTGGCTTATTTCTTTTGTCATGACAAAAATATATATACAATTTTTCATTGAACATTTTTTCTTCTGAATTTAAGATATAATTCATAACTGAACATATTTTGAGTTTAGAAAATTCTGAATTTTCAACTATTCTTGGAAGTAAAGCAATGTTTCTACATATATAAAAGTGAAATTAACACAATAACAACATATGTTTTTTAGCTAAAATAAATAAGTAATATTGTAAGTTGTGGGTAAAGTTGTCTTGAGCTGTCTTTACCCTCCTCAGCAACAGACTGTTTTAAAGAGAAACTTGCTTCAGTTTCTTCCTCATGGTTAGTTGATTTATTGTCTTGGAACATGAGCACTAATTGAAAATTACATGGGGTCTGCTGTTTGCAGGGCTGCTTTAAAAGGAGTTTGCAGAACTAAAGACAACATTTAATATAATGAGGAACCTGCAGGTCATACGCTCCCTAATTTTACAAAATTCAAATGAAAACCATGGGATGTACAGCATGTTCACACATCATAGGATGTTGGCAAAACAGGACACATAATGGGTTGAAAAATGTCTCTTTAGTATCAGGAAATGTTCACTGTGATGGTGACAAGTATCTCTTTAAACTGAGAAATTAAACCTCAGTTCTCATCATCACATTGGACCAGAAATCAATGTTGTACCCAAAACTGTAGGACACCCATTAGAGGTAAACTATTTGTAATGGTGATATTAAAAGACATGGATCTTTATATTTTATACACTTAAAATGGGATCATAGATTAATATGCCAACCTGATCTGATTTAAGAATTGCATGGAGAGAACATGCATTTTAGCTCAATAAATACTAGCTTACAATGACTAGTTTAAAATAAACAAAAGAACATTTACCTTGAGGTTCGTTTTCTCCCATTTCAACATCAGAATCACTGTCTTCCTTATTTTGCAAAGCAACCATTTTTCTTTCATGCATCTTTCTCTAAAACATAAAAGGACATTTTTCAGCTCAATCTCGTCTGTAAAAGATTTTATTTTATTTTATTCCGTAGGAAATAATTTCTTCATCCCATACTCACCTTGGACAACAGCTCACTGCTCCACTGTCTAACCCCCTTGGTGACATTGACGATGCACTCCACAGCTTTGTTCAGCATTTGCTGTACATCTTCCAGGGCAGGGACCATGGCAATGTTGGGAATGGCCAGAGTGATGCCTGCCCGGAAAATGGGTCGACTATTTGGCTTCATCTGAGAAGCACTGTTACTATCTGAGTAAATGGAAAACAGGGCAAATTTAATCTTTTTAACTTAAAATGGGATTTTTTTTTTCATTATTACCAGTGTGTGTGTGTGTGTGTGTGTGTGTGTGTGTGTGTGTGTGTAACTTTATATACTTATACTAGAGGCATGGTGCACGAAATTCGTGCACTGGGGGGGTGGGGGGGGGGGGGGGTGATGGGGTGTTCCTCAGCCCAGCCTGCACCCTCTCTAATCTGGGACCCCTCGGGGGATGTCTGAATGCCGGTTTAGGCCCAATCCCTGTCGGACATCTCTCTCACAATCCAGGACTGCTGGCTCCCAACCACTCGCCTGCCTGCCTGCCTGCCTGATTGCCCCTAACTGCTACTGCCTGCCAGCCTGATCACTCCCTAACCACTCCCCTGCCAGCCTGATTGACACCTAACTGCTCCCCTGCTGGCCTGATTGCCCCCAACTGCCCTCCCCTGCCAGCCCGGTCGCCCCCAACCCCTCCCCTGTTGGCCCGGTCACCCCCAACTGCCCTCCCCTGCTGGCCCAGTCACCCCCAACTGCCCTTCACTGCCGGCCTGGTCACCCCCAACTGCCCTCCCCTACAGACCTGGTTGCCTCCAACTGCCCTCCCCTGCAGGCCTGGTCCCCTTCAACTGCCCTCCCCTGCTGGCCCAGTCACCCCTAACTGCCCTCCCCTGCAGGCCTGGTCCCCTTCAACTGCCCACCCCTGCCAGCCTGGTTGCCCCCAACTTCCCTCCCCTGCAGGCTTGGTCTCCCCCCAACTGCCCTCCCCTGCTGGCCTGGTTGCCCCTAACTGCCCTCCCCTGCAGGTCTGGTTGCCCCCAACTGCCCTCCCCTGCTGGCCCAATCACCTCTAACTGCCCTCCCCTTCAGGCCTGGTCGCCCACAACTGCCCTCTCCTGCCAGCCCTCTTGTGGTGGTCATCTTGTGACCACATGGGGGTGGCCATCTTGTGTGAGACATGATGGTCAATTTGCATATTACCTCTTTATTATATGGATTAGTCAGAAATGCCCAAAATATATAAAGTTGGGAAATAAATGTGATTTAATTTTCAGCATATCAACCAACATTTGCTAAGTTCTAATACTATTCCTGTATCAAAAAAAAAAGAACTGTCCTCTATTGCAAGTGAAATAAAACATATTGAACCAAGCCACCAATCAAAAAATTCTTTCAGTGTTTCCATTTTTTAGTTATTCACTTTTAATTAAATATTAAAGATGCTTTCTCTTAAATGCCAATATTCAAAATAAATAAAAAGGTTGTATGATCCTATTATTTTCCCATTTGAACTAATTACTGTTTTTTTTTTTTTACTATTTTAAATTTAAAATTAATTTCAGAATGTCTCTAGGTTTGATGGATTTTTGTAACCCATCTGGGAAACACAACACCTGTTTCTGAATTGTGCTGAGGAAGAGCTGATTGTATTGAGAATGAGGAAACCAGCTGGAAAGTAGTAAATTGACACAAAATTAATTTTTAAAAAAATTTCTGCTTTGAAGAGCATGGCATTAATAAGATCTCTCTCACTTTATAAGACTGGCTAATCACCTACTAATTTAACAATGAAATTATCTTTCCATATATCTCCTTTTCAAAGTACTCACGGTTTTTTTCTTTCACTAATTCATTTTACATTTTCACCTTGTTACAAAAAGATTAAAAGTAATGCCAACTATTATGCTATTATCAAAAGCTAAACGACCTTAAGCAAATTACTTAACCTCCCTGTGCTCTGGTTTTCTGTTTTAAAATGAGGATAATGATAGTATCTACTTCAGAGAATTGTTGGGGAAATCAAAGTTCACAGTGTATAAACTTATAAGGAGACACTCAATAAATGTGGGCTTTTTAATTATTTAAATTTAACACACACACACACACACACACACACACACACACACACACACACACTCGACCAGCCACTATGCCTGGCCAGCCAGTAGGAAAATTCTGTGGGATTATTACCCCGGAAGCTAATCGTGTTGGATGAATGAATTCGCTTGCGGATGGCCTCTAGTGTATTCCTTGTAACCTTCAGAAGAGCATCCATGTTTTGGTGATTGAAATGAGAGAGCAACTCGCAGGCTTCTTCCTCTAAGATCTCAGTCTCTTTCTTCTTTCTCGTGATTGTCGTCAAAGGCAGGAAGCCTGATTCAGCATTAAGGGAAGGTGTCAAGGTGTCAGAATGCCCTTCTCTTTTTGCTGTTACTAGATGATAAAGACAGAGGGGGAAAAACATCTGTTGCAAGAAAATAACAATAAATTACATGCCAATTTGATAACACTTAAATGTCACACTTCTTAGAAAGTGAGGCCATCAAAGGGTAGAAAATGGAAAATGTGTCACCAGGTGGACTAATGGAGGCATCTCCTCCTCAGTGTGAGGAAACAGGAGATGTGAGAGACAAGAGCTATGACCGAAAAGCAAGACTGGGCCTCAGGGGCCTGGGTTCTGGTGCTCTCTCTTCCACCAACATCCAGAAAACCTTGGAGAAACAGCTTCCCATTTCTGCCTTCAGTGTTCTCATCTCTCCCACACAAGGTTTGCTCTATTGTAATGTACTCCAGTGGAAATTCCCAAACCATAATCCATACTACTCTACTGATAAGGAGAAAAATCCCACACTCATAGCTAAATGCAAAGAGAGCTAACAAGAGCCAATACAAAATTACATGTTTATAGAATTTAACAAAAAATAATGTAATTAATGACACAGGGTCATTACATAATTTTAGATTTATAAACATCCTTATAAAATTGGGAGGGTGTTTACAGAAGTGTGAAATTAATTGCTATGCAGGAAATGTAATTTTAGTTAACAGTAATGTCCTAGAAAAGCAAGACCCTTCCACTATCCCATCCCTTACCTGAACTTTTGTTTTTTGAATCAGCACCATTCATATTGGCTACTTTTTCACTTTCTTCTTTGAATGGAACTTCCACATCTAGCAACATATTTATTAGCTCATTGACTGCTTCCTCTACTAATGAGCTTTTAAAGTGTAGTATCTGAGCACCATTTACACAAAGATCCTATAAAAGAGTTAGCACAGCGTCATATTTGTTTATCTAGCTTTTGAGAGCACATCAGTAATAGTAGTAATGCCTTTAAGTTCAGCCTCCAGATGAAATTTAGGCCTCCAAAGATGCTTGGCCACACCCCTCACACTAGCCCAGACATGGCATCCTGTAAGAGAAGGTGTTAAAGACAAGGGAACCAGCCAGTCAGAAAAAGACAAATACCAAGTGATTTCACTTATATGTGGAATCTAATGAACAAAAAAATAGAAACAGACTCATAGATAGAGAACAGACTGACAGCTAGGTGAAAAAGGGTGAAGCGATTAAAAAAAATAACAAGTCATAGACAGACAACAGCATGGTGATTAACAGAGGGAAAGCGGTGGGGGGGATAGAAGAGGGTAACAAGGGGGTAAATGGTGATGGTAGGAGACTTGACTTTGGATGATGAACACAAAATGCAACATACAGGTGATATATTATAGAATTGTACACTTGAAATCTACATAATTTATTAAACAGTGTCACCCCAATGAATTCAAAATTTTTTAATTTAATTATTTTAATTATGATCTTCCTCTAAAATGTAGAAATGTTGAACTAAGAATAAAATTCATAGGTTTATAGTTCTTATAATTCTATAAATCAAAAACAAATATATAAATTATATACAAACAGATAAGAAACCAATACAATTCAAGTCAACAGTATTAAGTTTACTATAAGATTCATGGAGTATTCTGCTGAAACTAAAGGGTGGGTGTTAAGAGTGGAGTGGTAGAGCTGCAGATTCAATTTTATATATAAAGCCTATAGCTTCGGTTCAATAATATTAATGAAAGGAAGGCCTGCTTACATAAACTGACTTAAAAAATTTTATTAATGCATGCCGGAAACCGAACATTGAGACATTGGTAGTTAAATGTGAAAAGGGAATCCAGAAGGCTGGTCAACCTTAATCGCTCTGAATGGTCGGAGCTATTCACTCATTGTTTAGCTGAGACATTGGTAGTTAAAGCAACTTTCACCTGTTAATCATATGTAAATTTTTGCTGATTGTCTATTATTGGAATTTCCTGCCTAAAGGATATGGGTGTATCTCAGAACCCCAATAAAAGGGATGGCAAAGGCTAGGCAGGGGTAGTCCTCCCTCTAGAGATGGACTCCCGCCTGGCCCCCCATTTACCCAAATTAACTCTTTTCCAGTCTCTTCATTTTGGTTGTGGCCTTCTCCAGAAACCGGACCTGAACGGGAACCCTGAAACACGCGGGACGTGAAAGGGGCTCCCACAAATGCATTTAGGCTTTGCTTGTTAGTTCAGGCTATTCAGATCCATGAATAATCAAAATGAAGGCCTTGTTTTAATACATTAACGGGTAAAGAATCTGTAAGGGGAGAGAAGGGGAAAGTCTATGCTGAGCCATTTGGACACTGATTCCACCTTTCCCAGCAACGGCCCCAGAACCCAGAACGTGTGCCACAGAGCACCAGCTTGGGAAACGCTGCTTTACAGAAGAGTTTAAAGAAGAAATTCTGCCCAGGAACTGTTTAAAACAATTGCTTTATTAATTAATCCTAGCTTAATAGGAGCTCTTCAGCTAAAGAGCTCTATTTTTCAACAAATATGGGGGGGGCGGGGAACGACACATGTGTTCCACAGCAATTTCCTTCCAACGGATCTGAAAGGAAATGACTTGTTCCTCATGTCTAAGGGACTCCCTACAGACATTCCTCTTCATTATCGTCTGAAGACTCCATATTTAAGTAATATCTATCACTGACCAATCACAGGAAGAGAAAAAAAATGCAATTTGTGCTTCAAAAAATGCCCTCTATAGAAAAATGAATCACAAAACAATGTCTAATGAAAACATTAATATTCTAATAACCTTTGTCATTTGGAGAAACTCTTCACAGGTAAGCGGCTCCTCCTGGGGGAGCTGACAAAGAGGCGTGCTGCTCATTTCTTCTAGAACCGCATCGATGCGGAACTCGATCAAATCATTGACCCTGTCAACCAGCAATTCCAGGTCCTCTGTGGAAAAAATAGAAGTGAATAAGAGAGATTAAACATTTTGTTGTGTTTTGTTCTTTTTTTTTTTTTTTCATCCTCACCCAAGGATATTTTTCCATTGATTTTTAGAGAGTGGAAGAGAGAGGGAAAGACAGAGAGAAGTATCGATGTGAGAGAAACACATCAATTGGTTGCCTTCTGCAAGAGTCCTGACCAGGGCCCAGGGCCCAGGGCTGGGGCGGAGCCTGCAAATGCGGTAAATGCCCTTGACCAGAATCGAACCTGGGATCCTTCGGTCCACAGGCCGATACTCTATCCACTGAGCCAAACCAGCTAGGGCTTGTGTTTTGTTCTTAAATCAACATTGAATTAAACTAAGGTAGTAAAACCAGGATTAAAGTCGCTCCATACCAGTTTCAGTCTTGGTTTTCTCACACTATTCTTTCTTTGGCCAGTTTTCTCATTTTCTCAGCCTACCTAACTCTGACTCAGACTTGAAGATTTGGCTCAAATGCATCTCCCTGAGGAGGCTACCTGTGAGCTACACATACTCGTGCGGCCCACTCCTCTCATATTGACATTGACCCTGAGCAGCCTTCCGTTCCTACATATACCACATGGTCTCCTCTTGTGCCTTATCTTCTGGAATGCATATTTTTCAACCTTTCATCTTCAACACTTGCCCAGTGCCTATTCCACAGGAGGTATTCAACAGATCCTATTGAAGTGAAATTCCTTCAGTGTTTCTTTTACTGTCACTACCATAAGGTATATTTTAAGTTGTAGTAAAGTAATATTGAACACTATGTTCTATAGACAGAAAGGCCAATTCTGAAACAAATTAACAACTTTACTTCCAAAGTAGGAATGGTGGTTAATGGATTGTCATCTATGAAGTAAATACATTTTTTCAACATTTCTCATAAGGTCAATTCTCTCTCTTTTTTTTTTTTTTTTCTGATACTACTTTCTTCTAGGAAACGAAGTTAAAATTGAATACAGAAAAATCCATGTTATATACTCATGATGTATCAGAGATGTAAACACTTCCTTAAATAAATACCTTTACTTCCTAAAGAATAAAGCCCTAAAAGTTCCAGTCATTTCTAAGCTAATTATTAAAGAGGCTACTGGAGATAGTTCTGCCTGGTAAGCTTACTCATTACTAAAAGAAAGTCAACGCTTTTATTTAAGCATGTGTGTGCTCAATAACATTCTTTACTACTTCTGACTCTTCAAAGCCTCCTCAGGACCACCTGTGGTAAGCTGATGTCTTTGAAGAATCTGACTGACTCTTCAAAGCATCTTCAAGGACTTCTGTGCCCACCTCCCCTCCCAGCATGTCTACATCCTAATCCCCTGCAAATGTTACCAAGGGGACTTTGCAGATGTGATCAAGTTGAGGATCTTGAGATATGGAGATTGTCCTGGATTATGCAGGTGGGGCCAAGGTAGTCATAAGGGTCCTTATAAATGGGAGGTAGGAGGGTCAGAGTCAGAAAACAATGTGACTATTGAAGTAGAGAGACAGACAGAAAGAGATTTGAAGATACTAAGCTGCTGGCTTTGAGGATGGAGTGACCAGCAGCCAAAGGATGTAGGCAGCCTCTGGAACCTGGAAATTCTCTCCCTAGGTAGGCAAGGAGAATGGCAACTACCGTATTTTCCGGCGTATAAGACGATTTTTTAACCCAGGAAAATCTTAAACGCCCAGTCATCTTATACGCCGGAAAATACGGTAAGTCTTCTGGGGGAAAAACCCTTCATACCATGTTCCAAACTGTGTTCCACCGCCCACCACAGAATGTCTATAAGGTGTTACTATATTCTCCTAGAAGGCAGCCAAGGAATTCTGGGAAATGCCACCAAACAGCCTACTTTTGGTGACCACTGGGCAATGGCATGTTAAAGGCTATGAGAAGTCCTACAGAAAAGAAGCCTGCCTGGCTTTGCTCAACCTCAATTTCCCAGGCTTCTCTGAGCCCAGATCCCTTCTTTGCAGCATTCCTTTACACATTCTGGGAAATTGTACTTTTAGGAATATACCACCTTACATATATTTTTAAGTGTATTACATCCATCAAGAAAAAAAAAAATGGAGGCGAGAAAAAATGGCGACGGAATAGAGTCGGGTTTGGAGTCTGTTCCTGGGGCGGAGAGTCGGAGCAGCAGAGGCTCGCAGAGGGAGTGTATGTGGGCAAGCCAAGGGACAGCTGAACTCCAGGAGAAGGCGGGGGAGTGCTGGGCAGTGTTCCTCTGACCGCGCAGCACCCACAGGGGCTGGGTCCCCTCCTGGAGCTGCGGGCTCGCCGGGCGCCTCGCCATCTTGCAAGGAAAGGAGGATTTTAGTGGAAACCTGACTTTCCGCGACAACTGCAAACACTGAACTGCTGGGAGCACCAGACCACCTGTCCCCTATCAGCGCAAACACTCGGATTCAAAGAAACTCTTCACTGCACCACGGAAAGGTCAGATTTTGTCTGAAATAAGCTGCGGTTTCTAATCCCCGCGGTGGGTGAGGGAAGCGCTGGGTGAGGGAAGCGCGGCAGCCGCAGGACCAGCAGGAGCCGGGAGGTCTGTGCCTAGAAAAATCGGCGGCAGTTGGAACTGCCGTGATCCGTGAATGAGGAGGGGGGTCTTCTGAGCTGCTAACAGAAGTGACCTCTTGAAAGCAACTCATTTTAATCTGACGAGGAGGGTCAGACTAAGAATTTTCAAAGGAGTGCAGGCTCCTTAGTCTGGGGCACAGACCCACGGTCCGCACACCTGGGCTCTTTCCGACTCTGATTGCTAAGCCCAATACAGAGGCAAACCCAGGTGGAAACCCTGAAAGACTGCAGGGGGAAGGTGTTTTTTCGGAACCTGGGGCCAGAGCTGCGTGTGACCATCAGAGAGGCAGCTCTGAGGCGCACACCTCCACAAACTGGTAGTGAGTGCCATAGAAGGGGGAAAAAAAAAAAAAGAAAAAAGAGCTAGAGAGGCCCGGAAGTCAATTCAGAAACACTGCCACCCAGGGGCTGAAACGCTAATTGTCTCTGGTGTAATCAAAAATAAATACGAGAAATTAAGACAGGGCTGGCTTAAAAAGCAGGACTGGCTTCCAACACTGAGGAGCCCTGGAATGAAGCTGAACTGAAATACCGCCCAGACTGGGAAAAAGGCGTACCAAACAGAATAATAGAGGAAGTGAATGACAGCCGCTACTGCACATTTTAGTCTTCCTAGTTTTTAATTTTCAATTCTTTTTTCAATTTTTTAATTTTTTTATTCTCATATTTTTTTATTTTCATTTTTTGCATCTTTTACTTAAGAAACTAATATTTTTTTCTTTTTCCTCACTTGATTTTCACCTTTTTAATTATTACATTTTTATTTTCAATCAGCACTATTATTACTATTATTTTACTTTTTTTTCTTTTTACTGTCATTAGATTTTCCCTTTCTTTTATTTTTGGATTAGTGTCCTACATTCGATTTGCATCTTTCCCTTACAATCGCTTTACCCTATCTCAAAGCTAAAATTATGCCATCACTCTCCTCCTAACCTTTCCCCTTTTGGTCCCCAGTTTATCTTAACCCTTTCTGGCTTTAGATTTTCCCTACTTTTTCAGTTTACTCCCTGCTAAAACTTCACCCTACTTATATATCTAATTCCCAACCTCCTGCTCCAAATCCATACAAACCTCTCTCTACGCTACCTTTAAAAAATTATTTTTCTCTCGGGCCTTTTGTTGTTGTTTGCTTGAATGTTGATTAGATTGAATTTTTATGCTTTTTTATGAGATTGTTTTGATTATTCTTTTTGTTGGTTTGGTTGGTTCTTTTGTTTGCTTTGTTTTTGTTTGTTTTTTACTTTTGTTTTCCCTTGCCTCACTTGATATTAGCTGCTGTTGCAGTTTGTATTAATCTCCAGGCTCGTGTTGCTGGAATTTGCTGGGAATAGTGGTTGTTCTAGTGGAGTTTACTCCCCATATATATAGTTTGTTCCCCTTTTATCTCTTATTATCATTCTTGTCTCTCTTACTTTTTTTTTCTTTTCTTTTTCTTTTCTGTTTTTTCTTTTCTTTCTTTCTGCTCTTTTCCCAAGTTCAGATTCACACTCTTTGTTGTTGTTGTTTTTTCTTTCTTCGTTGTTGTTCTTTCTTTTTACTCTCCCTCTTCCACTCCTATTCCCTAATTTGTCTTTCTCTGGTGGTTACCTTTATTGGAGGTTATTAATATCGTGAATACAATTCTGTTCAGTGCCTTGTCTGTTGTGCCTGGTTGTGTTGTATTTTATACCTTTAAATCAACGCCAGAGAGAGAAATCTATATAACCAGACATCCGGAGAAGAGAGACCATGGGGAGACAAAGAAACAGCCCAAACAGGAAAGAGAAGCAGGCATCACCAGAAAAGGAAGTAAACGATTTAGAGGCAAACAACCTATCAGAGAAAGAATTCAGAGAAATGGTCATAAAGTGGCTGAAAAGGATGGAAGACAAATTCGACAATATGAGTAAGAACCAAGAAGAAATGAAGAAGAACCAAGAAGAAATGAAAAATGACATCGCTGCTGTAAAGAACTCAATAGAAAGCATCAAGAGTAGACTAGATGAAGCAGAGGACCGCATAAGTGAGCTAGAAGACAAGATGGAAAAAAATACCCAATTACAACAGCTTCTAGAAACAAAAATTAGAAAGATTGAGGAGAGCGTAAGGGAACTTCGGGACAATACAAAACAAAACAACATCAGGATAATAGGGGTGCCAGAAGGAAAGGAAACTGAGCAAGGAATAGAAAACCTGTTTGAAGAAATAATAACAGAAAACTTCCCTGATATAGGGAAGAAAAAACCCACACAAATCCAAGAAGCTCACAGAGTTCCAAGCAAAATGAACCCCAAAAGACCGACGCCAAGGCACATTATAGTTAAGTTGGCAAACACCAACGACAAAGTAAGAATCTTACAAGCGGCCAGAGAGAGACAGACAGTTACATACAAAGGAACCCCCATCAGACTAGCAACTGATTTCTCAACAGAAACTCATCAGGCCAGAAGGGAATGGAATGAAATATACCAAGTCATGCAAAGGAAGGGTCTAAATCCAAGAATACTGTACCCAGCAAGGCTATCAATCAAAATTGAAGGCGAAATCAGGAGCTTCACAGACAAAAAAGGACTAAGGGAGTTTATCACCACCAAACCAGCAATGAAAGAAATGCTAAAGGGTCTGCTGTAAAAAAAAAAAAAAGAAAGAAAGAAATAGGAAGCAAAGAAGGTACACAGGGGTATAGAATAAAAATGGCGTCAAATAAGTACCTATCAATAATAACTTTAAATGTAAATGGATTGAATGCCCCAATCAAAAGACACAGGGTAACAGACTGGATAAGAAAACAAAACCCAGATATCTGCTGTCTACAGGAAACCCACCTCAAAAAAAAGGATGCATACAGACTGAGAGTAAAGGGATGGAAAAAGGTTTTCCAGGCAAATGGAAATGAAAAAAAAGCTGGGGTTGCAATACTTATATCTGACAAATTAGATCTCAAAGTGAAGGACATAACAAGAGATAATGAAGGCCACTTCATAATACTTAAGGGAGAAATCCAACAAGAAGAAATAACTCTGGTAAACATATATGCACCCAATACAGGAGCACCAAGATACATTAAAAAACTCCTGGAAGATATCAAAGGAGAGATTGACAGTAATACAATCATAGTAGGAGACTTCAATACCCCACTATCACCATTGGACAAATCCTCTAAACAAAAAATCAGCAAAGAAACATCAATCCTAAATGACTCACTAGAACAGATGGAATTAATCGACATCTTCAGAACATTTCACCCCAAAGCCACAGAATATACATTCTTCTCAAGTGCACATGGGTCATTTTCAAAGATAGACCATATGTTAGGACATAGGCAAAGTCTCTCTAAATTCAAGAAGATAGAAATCATATCAAGTATCTTCTCAGATCACAGTGGCATAAAACTGGAAATCAACTACAATAAAAACAACCCAAAGAAATCAAACACTTGGAGACTAAACAGCATGTTATTAAACCATGACTGGGTTACCAAAGACATCAAGGAAGAAATAAAAAACATCATGGCAACAAACGACAATGAAAACACAACAATCCAAAATCTATGGGACACAATGAAAGCAGTCCTGAGAGGGAAGTTCATAGCTCTACAAGCCTACTTCAAAAAACAAGAAACAATGGTAATAAATTACCTAACCCAACAACTCAAAGAGTTAGAGAGAGAGCAACAAGATAAGCCCAGTGTAAGCAGAAGGAAAGAAATAATAAAGATCAGAGCGGAGATAAACGACATAGAGACCAAAGAAACAATACAAAAGATCAACAAAACCAAGAGCTGGTTCTTTGAAAGGATAAACAAGATTGATGGACCTCTAGCCAGGCTCACCAAGAAGCAAAGAGAGAGGACCCAAATAAACAAAATCAGAAATGAAAGAGGTGAAATAACAACAGACCCCGACGAAATACAAAGGATTGTTACAAAATACTACGAACAACTCTATTCCAACAAACTGGACAACCTAGAGGAAATCGACATATTCCTAGAAAAATACAACCTTCCAAAACTCAATCAGGAAGATTCTAAACAGCTCAACATGCCAGTAACTATGGAAGAAATTGAAGCAGTCATCAAAAAGCTTCCGGCAAACAAAAGCCCGGGGCCAGATGGCTTCACAGGAGAGTTTTATCAAACTTTCAAGGAAGAACTAAAACCTATCCTCCTCAGACTATTCCAAAAAATTCAAGAGGAAGGAACACTTCCAGGCTCCTTCTATGAAGCCAGCATCACCCTAATACCAAAACCAGATAAAGACAACTCAATGAAAGAGAATTACAGGCCAATATCCCTCATGAACATTGATGCCAAAATCCTCAACAAAATTCTAGCAAATCGGCTCCAGCAGTACATCAGAAAGATCATACACCATGACCAAGTAGGATTTATTCCAGGAATGCAAGGATGGTACAATATCCGCAAATCAATAAACGTGATACATCACATAAACAAATTGAGAGATAAAAATCACATAGTCATATCAATAGATGCAGAAAAAGCATTTGACAAAATCCAACACCCTTTCTTGATAAAAACTCTCAACAAGGTGGGAATAGAAGGCTCATACCTCAACATAATAAAAGCTATTTATGATAAACCCACAGCAAACATCATACTCAATGGGCAAAAACTAAAACCATTTCCCCTAAGAACAGGAACAAGACAGGGATGCCCACTCTCACCACTCCTGTTTGACATAGTACTGGAAGTATTAGCTATCGCAATTAGGCAAGAAGAAGAAATAAGAGGCATCCAAATTGGAAAAGAAGAAGTGAAGCTGTCCTTATTTGCAGATGACATGATATTGTACATAAAAAACCCAAAAGATTCCATCAAAAAACTAACAGACTTAATAAATGAATTCGGCAATGTAGCGGGATACAAAATTAACGCCAAGAAATCTATGGCTTTTCTATACACCAATAATGAACTTACAGAAAGAGAGACTAAAAAAGCAATCCCATTTACCATCGCACCAAAAAAATTAAGATACCTAGGAATAAACTTAACTAAGGAGGTAAAAGACCTATACGCAGAAAACTACAGGACACTGAAAAAAGAGATAGAGGAAGAAGTAAACAGATGGAAGAACATACCATGTTCCTGGATTGGTAGAATCAACATCATTAAAATGTCCATACTACCCAAAGCAATCTACAGATTCAATGCACTCCCCATCAAAATACCAACAGCATATTTCACAGACCTAGAAAGAACTCTCCAAAAATTCATCTGGAATAAAAAAAGACCCCGAATAGCCTCAGCAATCCTCAGAAAGAAGAATAAAGTAGGTGGGTTCTCAATACCTGATTTCAAGCTGTATTACAAAGCCACTGTTCTCAAAACAGCCTGGTACTGGCACAAGAACAGACATATTGATCAATGGAACAGAATAGAGAACCCAGATATCGACCCAAACCACTATGCTCAATTAATATTTGACAAAGGAGGCATGAACATACAATGGAGTCAAGACAGTCTCTTCAATAAATGGTGTTGGGAAAACTGGACAGATACATGCAAAAAAATGAAACTAGATCACCAACTTACACCATACACAAAAATAAACTCAAAATGGATACAGGACTTAAACATAAGACGGGAAACCATAAAAATACTAGAGGAATCCACAGGCAACAAAATCTCAGACATATGCCACAAGAACTTCTTCACTGACACTGCCCCTAGGGCAATGGAAGCTAAAGAGAAAATTAACAAATGGGACTACATCAAAATAAAAAGCTTTTTTACAGCAAAAGAAACCATCAACAAAACAACAAGAAAGCCCACTGCATGGGAAAACATATTTGCAAATGCTATCACTGATAAAGGTTTAATCTCCAACATCTACAGGCAGCTTATGCAACTCAATAAGAGGAAGATAAATGATCCAATAAAAAAATGGGCAACAGACCTAAACAGAATATTTTCAAAAGAAGACAGAAGGAAGGCCAAGAGACACATGAAAACATGTTCAAAGTCACTTATTATCCGAGAGATGCAAATCAAAACAACAATGAGGTACCATCTCACACCTGTCAGAATGGCTATCATCAACAAATCAACAAACAACAAGTGTTGGCGAGGATGCGGAGAAAAAGGAACCCTCGTGCACTGCTGGTGGGAATGCAGACTGGTGCAGCCACTGTGGAGAACAGTATGGAGTTTCCTCAAAAAACTGAAAATGGATCTCCCATTTGACCCAGTAATCCCACTCCTGGGAATATATCCGAAGAAACTAGAAACACCAATCAGAAAGGATATATGCACCACTATGTTCATAGCAGCACAATTTACAATAGCTAAGATTTGGAAACAGCCTAGGTGCCCATCAGCAGATGACTGGATCGGAAAACTGTGGTACATCTACACAATGGAATACTATGCTGCCATAAAAAAGAAGGAATTCTCATCATTTGCAGCAACCTGGATGGAATTGGAGAACATTATGCTAAGTGAAATAAGCCAGTCAATGAAAGAAAATACCACATGATCTCACTCATTTAGGGATAGTAAAGAACATTATAAAATGGTGAACAAAAAGATAGATACAGAGACAGTAAAGCATCAAACAGACTTTCAAAGTACAGGGGGAAAGTTGGGGAAAGGTGGGGGAGTTATGAAATCAAACGAAGGACTTGTATGCATGCATATAAGCATAAACAATGGACGCAAAACTCTGGGGGGGGAGGGCATGTGTGGGTGTGGGGTGGGGGGGGTAATAGTAAGATATGTACACATATAATACCTCAATAAAAATATTAAAAAAAAAATGTTTGCATAAACTTTTCCCATATATCCTGCTCTTCAGCACTCCAGGCTGTCCAAATCTCCCCATCCTTCAAAATGGGGTCTGAAAATACACTAACCTATTAGTATAAAAGGCTGAATGACTCTGAAGATCCTTTAAATTCTAATGTCCAACAATAAGTATATTTTATAATATAGTTAATCTCTGGGGATAAAATTAAATAGTGAATATATGTACTTTCCAGGAAATTAATGGATTCATATATTTTGGTAAAATTCCTTGGGGAACAGCTTAAAAATAACGCTCCCCATTTCACGATTTGTATCACAATACCTGTAAGAAATTATACTACAGATGTTAAGAACTCAGCCTTTCAAATTGAGAAATAACAGCCATTTACACAGACTTACTGATCTTAGCAAAAGCGTGTTTCAAGTATGTCTCAATGTTCAGGGATGTCCAGGTCAGTGCGGCCAGGCCGGGTTGGAGAGCCTCGTCCACTTTAGCCAAATGAGGGACCATCAGTGGCTCTATGATGGGAGGCATTTTTGACTTCACTCTCTGATATTCAGCCAGCATCATCTGCAATAAAATGGAGGTCAAATAATCAATATCTCACTTTTAATATCTATTAATATCACTTTTTTTTTAATCCAAAAAAGATGACTTTTACTTAGGTCTGGCTGTAGGACTCCAGTAGCTACCTGGCAGTAGAGTGCCCCAATGTAAGACTAGAACAGAAGACAAGAAACAGCTCCATAAATACACATTCCTAACCTGATAAAACACGGCTGAGGAGGCGAGAAAAAGGATTTAAGAGTAATAGTTTCTCACCCCCTACCCAGCTCAAAAGGGGAGAAAGATTTTTAGGCTCAGTGACTTTGCTAAACCAGGTGAAGTCACATTACCAGTGCCTTAGCCTGTGTATCACTAAGCTCGCGTAGTCAACTTTGTACGCTGGTACCCCGTGCTTCCTGCACCTCTGGGCACTTCCTATGGACCATACTCATCACCCAAAGTGTCAGAGTCACCAGTGGTCTGCTCAGCCCATTGCTGGAATTGTAAGCCAAGTCCTGATGCAATACCCAAAGCTTACATGGAGTCAGGAACCAGTGTTGATATTATCAAGGGTCATAGCTTTAAGTATCATCCATACACCAAAGACAACCAATTTTTTTTTCATTAAATTCACTGGGGTGACATTGATTAATAAAATTATATACAACCAAATTTATATCTCCAGCCCAGACCTCACTCCTGAAGTCTAGAATCATACATGGCAAGCACCTACTCAATATTTCCACTTGAAAATGTAGCAGACATTTTAAGCTGAACATGTCCAAAACTGAGTCTTTTCTTCTCCAAAACGTTATCTGCCCAAAGCATTCTCCATCTCAACTGATGGCAACTCCATCCATCCAGTTCTCGGGCCAAAACTCAGAGTCATCCTCAACTCTGCTCTTTATCTCACACCTACATGCAATCCATCAAGATATCCTGTTTGCTCCATATTCAAAAAGAGATCCTGCATGTGACTTGCTTGCCACCGCTACCACCATCATTGACTCTCACCTAAACTATTGTAATAGTCTCCCTGCTTCCACTCACGCCCCCTAGAGTCTATGCTCAATTTAGCAGCAAGAGTAATCCTTTCAAAATGTAAGTTGGATCATGTCATACCTCTGTTTATATGGCCACATGGCTTCCCATCTTATTCAGGGCTATAGCTCTTATGTTGGTCTGCAAAGATCTATCCAATCTGGACTCCATTACTTCTCTGATTTCATCTCTAATCACTCCTTTCCTCTCTTACCTGCTCCTGCCCTAATGTCTTCCTTAGCCTCAGAGCCTTTGTATCGCCCTCAAATAATTATTCAAATACCATCTTTTCAATTAGGCCTATCCTGACCACCTATTTAAGATCCTAAACTATAACCAAAATCTCCTGCATATTCTTTCTTCTTTGCCCTATTTTTTCCACAGCACCTATCACTTTCTGATAAGACTATATAATTTACATATTTACTAGTATAATGTTCATTGTTTATTTTCTGTCTTACTGAACTAGAAGATAAGTTCTATAACAATAAGAATTTTGTCTGCTTTGTTTAATGTGTCTGAAACAGTACTGGGCAACACAGGAGATGATGAATCCTAAATCTCTAATTAATTAATTAGTTCTCATTAGAAGGAGCATTTGTGATCAGAAACTCATGGATTCTGGTCCTCACTGAAGTTTACCTGTTGTTAATGTTGAACTGTACCAGTAACTTATAAA
Organism: Eptesicus fuscus; assembly: GCF_027574615.1. Classification (NCBI taxonomy): domain Eukaryota; kingdom Metazoa; phylum Chordata; class Mammalia; order Chiroptera; family Vespertilionidae; genus Eptesicus; species Eptesicus fuscus. The sequence continues at coordinate 98,412,386 of NC_072476.1, read as the reverse complement.
GTTGTTACCATTTTTAAATAAAAGGTGCTTTTTATGATCATGTTAACATCAACAATAATTAATTATAATAAAGTAACATTAATGCACTGGTTAAATACAATTGTTTTTAAGCTCATATTTTTAATGTGCATGTTGGTGTTTTTTTGGTCATTAGATCAATGTTTCCCAAAGTGTTTTCCCTGAAATCCGTGCCCCAGAGATTCCATAAGAAAAACTACCTCTGGATGGACAAGTTTGGAAAACACTATATACAATATCTCCTCTCTTGCACAGCCAACTAATATTACCAATTCTGAGAAAACTGCAAGAAGAAAGTAAGAAGCCTAGTAGAATTTATGAATGTTGTTAAAGCCAACATTTCCCACATGTGCCAAATAATCCTTTTTTAATATAATACTTTTTCATAATTTCTATATAGCCTTTCAATTTCCATAAAAGCCACTTTCAAAAAGCCTAAATTTGAAGGTTCTATTATAGCAACTACTTAGACATTTCCTGAAGCTTTTCTCCACTGCCTTCCTTTTTTTATTGTCCATCACTTATTCTATTTGGGAAGCAGTTCTTACAATCACCTTTCTGTGTCCTACCTTAATCCTTTAATCCCATGAAGTATTACTCATCCATTTTATAAATGAGAAACTAAGGCTTAGGAGGGTAAAGGAATTTGCCCAAAGATAACTGTTTGAATCCAGATCAAATTGGCTTCAGAATCTATACTTGTAGCTACAGGCTCATCTCTTTCTACTTTGAACTGCCTTCCAAGAAATAGATGAAGGATACAAGCTCTCAGCTACTTTGCATATCTGTAGAGGCCTGAAAGCTGAATTAAACATTTAGCACAATAACTCTGTGACACCTGAGATGGTTCCCCTAATCAGCCACTAGATCTGCTCTTACCAGCTACTCATGTAGGTGGGAACCTTTAACTCTTTCCACCTTCAAGAAACAATAAATATAAACAGGAAAAAAAAAAATGGCGACGGAATAGAGTCAGGTTTGGAGTCTGTTCCTGGGGCGGAGAGTCGGAGCAGCAGAGGCTCGCAGAGGGAGTGTATGTGGGCAACCAAGGGACAGCTAAACTCCAGGAGAAGGCGGGGGAGTGCTGGGCAGTGTTCCTCTGACCGCGCAGCACCCACAGGGGCTGGGTCCCCTCCTGGAGCTGCAGGCTCGCCGGGCGCCTCGCCATCTTGCAAGGAAAGGAGGATTTTAGTGGAAACCTGACTTTCCGCGACAACTGCAAACACTGAACTGCTGGGAGCACCAGACCACCGGTCCCCTATCAGTGCAAACACTCGGATTCAAAGAAACTCTTCACTGCACCACGGAAAGGTCAGATTTTGTCTGAAATAAGCTGCGGTTTCTGATCCCCGCGGTGGGTGAGGGAAGCGCTGGGTGAGGGAAGTGCGGCAGCCGCAGGACCGGCAGGAGCCGGGAGGTCTGTGCCTAGAAAAATCAGCGGCAGTTGGAACTGCCGTGATCCGCGAATGAGGAGGGGGGTCCTCTTAGCTGCTAACAGAAGTGACCTCTTGAAAGCAACTCATTTTAATCTGACAAGGAGGGTCAGACTAAGAATTTTCAAAGGAGTGCAGGCTCCTTAGTCTGGGGCACAGACCCACGGTCCGCACACCTGGGCTCTTTCCGACTCTGATTGCTAAGCCCAATACAGAGGTAAACCCAGGTGGAAACCCTGAAAGACTGCAGGCGGAAAGTGTTTTTTCGAAACCTGGGGCCAGAGCTGCGTGTGACCATCAGAGAGGCAGCTCTGAGGCGCACACCTCTACAAACCGGTAGTGAGTGCCATAGAAGGGGAAAAAAAAAAAAAGAAAAAAGAGCTAGAGAGGCCCGGAAGTCAATTCAGAAACACTGCCACCCAGGGGCTGAAACGCTAATTGTCTCTGGTGTAATCAAAAATAAATACGAGAAATTAAGACAGGGCTGGCTTAAAAAGCAGGACTGGCTTCCAACACTGAGGAGCCCTGGAATGAAGCTGAACTGATATACCGCCCAGACTGAGAAAAAGGCGTACCAAACAGAATAATAGAGGAAGTGAATGACAGCCGCTACTGCACATTTTAGTCTTCCTATTTTTTAATTTTCAATTCTTTTTTCAATTTTTTAAATTTTTTATTCTCATATTTTTTTATTTTCATTTTTTGCATCTTATACTTAAGAAACTAATATTTTTTCTTTTTCCTCACTTGATTTTCACCTTTTTAATTATTACATTTTTATTTTCAATCAGCATTATTATTACTATAATTTTACTTTTTTTTTTTTAATGTCATTTGATTTTCTCTTTCTTTTATTTTTGGATTAGTGTCCTACATTCGATTTGCATCTTTCCCTTACAATCGCTTTACCCTATCTCAAAGCTAACATTATGCCATCACTCTCCTCCTAACCTTTCCCCTTTTGGTCTCCAGTTTATCTTAACCCTTTCTGGCTTTAGATTTTCCCTACTTTTTCAGTTTACTCCCTGCTAAAACTTCACCCTACTTATATATCTAATTCCCAACCCCCTGCTCCAAATCCATACAAACCTCTCTCTACGCTACCTTTAAAAAATTATTTTTCTCTCGGGCCTTTTGTTGTTGCTTGCTTGAATGTTGATTAGATTGAATTTTTATGCTTTTTTAGGAGATTGATTTGATTATTCTTTTTGTTGGTTTGGTTGGTTCTTTTGTTTGCTTTGTTTTTGTTTGTTTTTTACTTTTGTTTTCCCTTGCCTCACTTGATATTAGCTGCTGTTGCAGTTTGTATTAATCTCCAGGCTCGTGTTGCTGGAATTTGCTGGGAATAGTGGTTGTTCTAGTGGAGTTTACTCCCCATATATATAGTTTGTTCCCCTTTTCTCTCTTAGTATCATTCTTATCTCTCTTACTTTTTTTTTCTTTTCTTTTTCTTTTCTGTTATTTCTTTTCTTTCTTTCTGCTCTTTTCCCAAGTTCAGATTCACACTCTTTGTTGTTGTTTTTTTTTTCTTCGTTGTTGTTATTTCTTTTTACTCTCCCTCTTCCACTCCTATTCCCCAATTTGTCTTTCTCTGGTGGTTACCTTTATTGGAGGTTATTAATATCGTGAATACAATTCTGTTCAGTGCCTTGTCTGTTGTGCCTGGTTGTGTTGTATTTTATACCTTTAAATCAACGCCAGAGAGAGAAATCTATATAACCAGACATCCGGAGAAGAGAGACCATGAGGAGACAAAGAAACAGCCCCCACAGGAAAGAGAAGCAGGCATCACCAGAAAAGGAAGTAAACGATTTAGAGGCAAACAACCTATCAGAGAAAGAATTCAGAGAAATGGTCATAAAGTGGCTGAAAAGGATGGAAGACAAATTCGACAATATGAGTAAGAACCAAGAAGAAATGAAGAAGAACCAAGAAGAAATGAAAAATGACATCGCTGCTGTAAAGAACTCAATAGAAAGCATCAAGAGTAGACTAGATGAAGCAGAGGACCGCATAAGTGAGCTAGAAGACAAGATGGAAAAAAATACCCAATTACAACAGCTTCTAGAAACAAAAATTAGAAAGATTGAGGAGAGCGTAAGGGAACTTCAGGACAATACAAAACAAAACAACATCAGGATAATAGGGGTGCCAGAAGGAAAGGAAACTGAGCAAGGAATAGAAAACCTGTTTGAAGAAATAATAACAGAAAACTTCCCTGATATAGGGAAGAAAAAACCCACACAAATCCAAGAAGCTCACAGAGTTCCAAGCAAAATGAACCCCAAAAGACCGACGCCAAGGCACATTATAGTTAAGTTGGCAAACACCAATGACAAAGTAAGAATCTTACAAGCGGCCAGAGAGAGACAGACAGTTACATACAAAGGAACCCCCATCAGACTAGCAACTGATTTCTCAACAGAAACTCATCAGGCCAGAAGGGAATGGAATGAAATATACCAAGTCATGCAAAGGAAGGGTCTAAATCCAAGAATACTGTACCCAGCAAGGCTATCAATCAAAATCGAAGGTGAAATCAGGAGCTTCACAGACAAAAAAGGACTAAGGGAGTTTATCACCACCAAACCAGCAATGAAAGAAATGCTAAAGGGTCTGCTGTAAAAAAAAAAAAAAGAAAGAAAGAAATAGGAAGCAAAAAAGGTACACAGGGGTATAGAATAAAAATGGCGTCAAATAAGTACCTATCAATAATAACTTTAAAATGTAAATGGATTGAATGCCCCAATCAAAAGACACAGCGTAACAGACTGGATAAGAAAACAAAACCCAGATATCTGCTGTCTACAGGAAACCCACCCCAAAAAAAGGATGCATACAGACTGAGAGTAAAGGGATGGAAAAAGGTTTTCCAGGCAAATGGAAATGAAAAAAAAGCTGGGGTTGCAATACTTATATCTGACAAATTAGATCTCAAAGTGAAGGACATAACAAGAGATAATGAAGGCCACTTCACAATACTAAAGGGAGAAATCCAACAAGAAGAAATAACTCTGGTAAACATATATGCACCCAATACAGGAGCACCAAGATACATTAAAAAACTCCTGGAAGATATCAAAGGAGAGATTGACAGTAATACAATCATAGTAGGAGACTTCAATACCCCACTATCACCATTGGACAAATCCTCTAAACAAAAAATCAGCAAAGAAACATCAATCCTAAATGACTCACTAGAACAGATGGAATTAATCGACATCTTCAGAACATTTCACCCCAAAGCCACAGAATATACATTCTTCTCAAGTGCACATGGGTCATTTTCAAAGATAGACCATATGTTAGGACATAGGCAAAGTCTCTCTAAATTCAAGAAGATAGAAATCATATCAAGTATCTTCTCAGATCACAGTGGCATAAAACTGGAAATCAACTACAATAAAAACAACCCAAAGAAATCAAACACTTGGAGACTAAACAGCATGTTATTAAACCATGACTGGGTTACCAAAGACATCAAGGAAGAAATAAAAAACATCATGGCAACAAACGACAATGAAAACACAACAATCCAAAATCTATGGGACACAATGAAAGCAGTCCTGAGAGGGAAGTTCATAGCTCTACAAGCCTACTTCAAAAAACAAGAAACAATGGTAATAAATTACCTAACCCAACAACTCAAAGAGTTAGAGAGAGAGCAACAAGATAAGCCCAGTGTAAGCAGAAGGAAAGAAATAATAAAGATCAGAGCGGAGATAAACGACATAGAGACCAAAGAAACAATACAAAAGATCAACAAAACCAAGAGCTGGTTCTTTGAAAGGATAAACAAGATTGATGGACCTCTAGCCAGGCTCACCAAGAAGCAAAGAGAGAGGACCCAAATAAACAAAATCAGAAATGAAAGAGGTGAAATAACAACAGACCCCGACGAAATACAAAGGATTGTTACAAAATACTACGAACAACTCTATTCCAACAAACTGGACAACCTAGAGGAAATCGACATATTCCTAGAAAAATACAACCTTCCAAAACTCAATCAGGAAGATTCTAAACAGCTCAACATGCCAGTAACTATGGAAGAAATTGAAGCAGTCATCAAAAAGCTTCCGGCAAACAAAAGCCCGGGGCCTGATGGCTTCACAGGAGAGTTTTATCAAACTTTCAAGGAAGAACTAAAACCTATCCTCCTCAGACTATTCCAAAAAATTCAAGAGGAAGGAACACTTCCAGGCTCCTTCTATGAAGCCAGCATCACCCTAATACCAAAACCAGATAAAGACAACTCAATGAAAGAGAATTACAGGCCAATATCCCTCATGAACATTGATGCCAAAATCCTCAACAAAATTCTAGCAAATCGGCTCCAGCAGTACATCAGAAAGATCATACACCATGACCAAGTAGGATTTATTCCAGGAATGCAAGGATGGTACAATATCCGCAAATCAATAAACGTGATACATCACATAAACAAATTGAGAGATAAAAATCACATAGTCATATCAATAGATGCAGAAAAAGCATTTGACAAAATCCAACACCCTTTCTTGATAAAAACTCTCAACAAGGTGGGAATAGAAGGCTCATACCTCAACATAATAAAAGCTATTTATGATAAACCCACAGCAAACATCATACTCAATGGGCAAAAACTAAAACCATTTCCCCTAAGAACAGGAACAAGACAGGGATGCCCACTCTCACCACTCCTGTTTGACATAGTACTGGAAGTATTAGCTATCGCAATTAGGCAAGAAGAAGAAATAAGAGGCATCCAAATTGGAAAAGAAGAAGTGAAGCTGTCCTTATTTGCAGATGACATGATATTGTACATAAAAAACCCAAAAGATTCCATCAAAAAACTAACAGACTTAATAAATGAATTCGGCAATGTAGCGGGATACAAAATTAACGCCAAGAAATCTATGGCTTTTCTATACACCAATAATGAACTTACAGAAAGAGAGACTAAAAAAGCAATCCCATTTACCATCGCACCAAAAAAATTAAGATACCTAGGAATAAACTTAACTAAGGAGGTAAAAGACCTATACGCAGAAAACTACAGGACACTGAAAAAAGAGATAGAGGAAGACGTAAACAGATGGAAGAACATACCATGTTCCTGGATTGGTAGAATCAACATCATTAAAATGTCCATACTACCCAAAGCAATCTACAGATTCAATGCACTCCCCATCAAAATACCAACAGCATATTTCACAGACCTAGAAAGAACTCTCCAAAAATTCATCTGGAATAAAAAAAGACCCCGAATAGCCTCAGCAATCCTCAGAAAGAAGAATAAAGTAGGTGGGATCTCAATACCAGATTTCAAGCTGTATTACAAAGCCACTGTTCTCAAAACAGCCTGGTACTGGCACAAGAACAGACATATTGATCAATGGAACAGAATAGAGAACCCAGATATCGACCCAAACCACTATGCTCAATTAATATTTGACAAAGGAGGCATGAACATACAATGGAGTCAAGACAGTCTCTTCAATAAATGGTGTTGGGAAAACTGGACAGATACATGCAAAAAAATGAAACTAGATCACCAACTTACACCATACACAAAAATAAACTCAAAATGGATACAGGACTTAAACATAAGACGGGAAACCATAAAAATACTAGAGGAATCCACAGGCAACAAAATCTCAGACATATGCCACAAGAACTTCTTCACTGACACTGCCCCTAGGGCAATGGAAGCTAAAGAGAAAATTAACAAATGGGACTACATCAAAATAAAAAGCTTTTTTACAGCAAAAGAAACCATCAACAAAACAACAAGAAAGCCCACTGCATGGGAAAACATATTTGCAAATGCTATCACTGATAAAGGTTTAATCTCCAACATCTACAGGCAGCTTATGCAACTCAATAAGAGGAAGATAAATGATCCAATAAAAAAATGGGCAACAGACCTAAACAGAATATTTTCAAAAGAAGACAGAAGGAAGGCCAAGAGACACATGAAAACATGTTCAAAGTCACTTATTATCCGAGAGATGCAAATCAAAACAACAATGAGGTACCATCTCACACCTGTCAGAATGGCTATCATCAACAAATCAACAAACAACAAGTGTTGGCGAGGATGCGGAGAAAAAGGAACCCTCGTGCACTGCTGGTGGGAATGCAGACTGGTGCAGCCACTGTGGAGAACAGTATGGAGTTTCCTCAAAAAACTGAAAATGGAACTCCCATTTGACCCAGTAATCCCACTCCTGGGAATATATCCGAAGAAACAAGAAACACCAATCAGAAAGGATATATGCACCACTATGTTCATAGCAGCACAATTTACAATAGCTAAGATTTGGAAACAGCCTAGGTGCCCATCAGCAGATGACTGGATCGGAAAACTGTGGTACATCTACACAATGGAATACTATGCTGCCATAAAAAAGAAGGAATTCTCATCATTTGCAGCAACCTGGATGGAATTGGAGAACATTATGCTAAGTGAAATAAGCCAGTCAATGAAAGAAAAATACCACATGATCTCACTCATTTAGGGATAGTAAAGAACATTATAAAGTGGTGAACAAAAAGATAGATACAGAGACAGTAAAGCATCAAACAGACTTTCAAAGTACAGGGGGAAAGTTGGGGAAAGGTGGGGGAGTTATGAAATCAAACGAAGGACTTGTATGCATGCATATAAGCATAAACAATGGACACAAAACTCTGGGGGGGGAGGGCATGTGTGTGTGTGGGGTGGGGGGGTAATAGTGGGATATGTGCACGTATAATACCTCAATAAAAATATTTAAAAAAAAAAAAAGAAACAATAAATATTAACCAGATGACAATCTACTTGCTCAGATTGTCATTTACATCTGAGTGTTTTAAAAACATTCTTTGACCCTCCTCTCCTCATGGGTGGGGTCTATGCCCCTCTCCTTGAATCTGGGTGGGCTTATGGAGCCCAACAGAGCATAACAAAAGTGATGCTATGAGATATTGAGGCTGCCCTAAAGATCATAAGGCTTCCTCCTTATTTACTTAACACCTGCTCTTGGAAACCTGAATTGCCATATAAGAAATTCTACTACCTGAGGCCTCCATACTGGAAGTCCACATGTAATTGGTCCAGTCCTTAGTGCCAGCTGAGCAAAGCTTCCAGCCATCCCCACCAAAGAACCAGACAAAAGAATAGGGCCATCTTAGACCTTCAAGACCAAACATCTGTCAGCTGAACTAAATAACCTTAGTCACTGCCACACGGAACAGGAAAATCACCTTGCCAAGCCTTGCTTAAATGCTTTACCCACAAAATCATGAGATATAATGAAATGGTTGTTTTAAGCCACTACACTGTGAGGTCCTTTGCTATATGCAACAGATAACTGAAACAATTCTGTGGACAAAATTATCATCAGTGATATTATATTTTTTAATATATTTTTATTGATTTCAGAGAGGAAGGGAGAGGGAGAGAGAAAGAGAGAAACATCATTGATGAGAGAGAATCATTGATAATTGATCAGCTGACTCCTGCACGCCCCCTACTGGGGGTCAAGCCCGATACCCTGGCCTGTGCCCTGACTACGTACCAAACCGTGACCTCCTGGTTCAGAGGTCGACGCTCAGCACTTAGCCACACACCGGCTGGGCTTATAAATACTATACCTTAATAAAAAATACTACTTTCTTTGTAAATATGTACACTGACTAGGTGATTTTCCTGACATGCAAGAAAAGTCTAAAAGGGAATCCCAACATGCTAACTAGTATGTGGTGAGCCCACATTTCAGGAATGTATGTCTGTTGCCAATATTAGCTTTTTAATATAACATGGAAGAATAAAAAACAGCGGACTCAGAGTCTGGTTTCTGGTCCCACTTCTGCCACTCATTAGCTATGAGACTTCGGCTAAGTCATTTCTGAGGTACAGTTTTGCAATCTATAAAATGCTATAATAATTCTTGTCCTTACTATACATGATTTTGGAACATATCTAATGGAATAATAAACATGAAAATGGTTTAAAATGTAGAACATTATACAAATGCATGGCCTTACTGGCCTCTTATCATGTTAACCACTAAAAAATTGTAACAGTGGTCCATCTTGTCAAATATTATAGCTGCTTCTCTGAGCACCACTTGTCACTGCTGACCAATGTCTCCCTCATAAAACTTTTCTTACCCTTGGCTTCCTTGGCAGTCAAAGGCCAATCTTTAATTTTATTGGCATATTCGGCCTCTTCTCTCAGACCTGTTAATATTGGAGCTCATCAAGGATTGGTCTAGACCCTCTACTTTTCTTTATCTACATTCTCTTCTTTGGAGCTCTCATGGGACAATGACTTTAAATAGCAACTATATTCTGATAACTTTCAAATGTATGTTGTCTTCAATTTTGACTTCTGCACTCAATTCCAGACTTACGATCTACCTGCATAGATAACACTTCCACTTAGATCTCTAAAAATCATCTTATACGTAAGGTGGCAACAAATGACTCCCTCCTGCACCCCAAATAAACTAGTTCCAGGCTTTGCCATCTCTATAAGTGGAACATCCATTCAGGACCAATGTACATTACGGAGCAAGCTGTGCAGAATGTAACCTACACAAGCAGGAGTCTACAACAGCCATACTTTAAGTAAATCCATTGAGTTGCTCACACTAAAACCAAAGAACTCAACCTTGAGATCTCCCATAACCTGCCTGTTGATATAAGTCTCTAATTCACTGATCTATTACTTGGCTGACATCCTAGTTCAAGCTCCCATCATCTCCATCCTGAACTGCCTTCAAACTGGCTTCACAATGACATGCTTGTTACCATAAAATGTATTGATCATCTAGCGGTAAGAATGATTTTTATTGTAAAAGACATCATGTCTTTTTTCCTGCTCAAATTTCTCCAATGGCGTCCTGGTAGACTCAAACTTATAACCCTGGTTTGCAAGATCTGTAATGACCTGGCCTTGACACCTCCACAGCCTCATTCCATGGCACTCTCCCCATCAGTCATTCCACTCCAGTCATCCTGGGTACTTTCTATTCCTCAAGAGTGACACATCACCTTTTTTTCTAAAATGCAAGCTGGAGCTAGCCAGGAAAGGGGGTGGGGGGCATTATACCTTCATGTTACTGAAGTTCTTTTTGTATATATCCCGTTTCTGGAAAAGGGCAGCTGCCAGGGATGAAACCTCCAGACCCATCTGTGACATGCACTCTGTTTCTCTAAATAAGGTCAATATCTGAGGGTCAAAGTTTACAAACAATTCTCCCGTGCCTGGAGCCTTCACCAATAAAGAAGCCTCAAGTCCTATGTGAATTGCTTCAATCTGTGAGAAGAAATCAACATTATTACCATTAGAAAGTTCAATGCATACACAGAATATACAGCTCAGCCATTCCTGGGAGAGTATCATTAAGTGTTCTTCCATGGAGCTGAGCTTCTCAAATTAAAGACAATGGGCTCACTCACTCTTCTCCTAAGTTCACTTCAGAAAAGGGCCTTTAGGTCCTTGGTCATAATGTTGCACAATCAATTCAACAAAATGCATGGGTCATGATTCCCTCACACTGACATGTAAGTGGATACCGCAATTAATGGTGACTTCTCAAACGATTTAGCTCCTTGATACCTTCATTTCTACTCAGTTATTTTTTTCCCTAATAAAAGTATCATAAAAACCTACTAAACTCCATTTTCAGTTATTTAGAAAAGCAATGAAGACCACTATGGAGGCATCTTTATATTGGCTCAGATACCAAAAGGTGAACCAGGAAAATGAGAAACCATTTTTGAGGCCTGAAAAAGCTGAATTTTATCCTCCAAAATACAAAAAAACAAACACCTTTTTGCCAATCTACAAGGGCTGGTAGGGTTTGAAACGTAATTTGATTTACCTAGTATAGCCAAAGAAAACTTAAGACTTTGATTAACACTCATAGTAGTGTTCACTGACACATTAAGAAACCGAATGGAGGAAAAGAAGAAATCCTAATTAACCAAGTAAAAGAACCAACAAACAGGACTTTCTCCCTTAGGAGTTTGTAATTAAATAAAAATGAGTTTGTCACCTATGATTTTTTTTTTCAAAATGAATCATTATTTTTCTTCATGGACATATTACACTCTTTGATTACCTACCTATATTCAACCAAACCTGTCTTCTAAAATACCTGCAACTCAAATTTCTACAAAAATAAGACTGTTCAATGCTAGCAGAGGGCTTCCCGTTGATTGACGATGGAGACATCTTTGAAGAACATTAATGTACAGACTTACTTGTTGAAGCCACGCCCTGTGGTAGAGAACCTCAAACTCCAGGAGTACCTTGGCCACCCTGTTGTAGTCACGGATCACGGGTCTGGCTTCCGCCGTCCGAAGCACGCTTGGGTGCTGCTGGAAAAGCTGCATTGGTTGCTGAATCCTGTGGAAGAGCTGACGGGCCCACAGAATCTTCCCAGCGATGGGAGGCTGGTTTCGGGCCAGTGGAGGGTCACACTTCTGCTTTGTGTACAGCTTTGCAATCATATCAATGTCAGCCCCATAGTTTTTGAGGATACACCGGTATTTGTCATCAATACCAAGATTGGGTATATTCAATCTGAATTTTTAAAGTGAAACACTTGAATTACTGAGACAATATCTAGCAATCTCTTTTATTAAGACATTTTAAAACATATGCTGATGAAAGAAAATAAGATATTTGGCTAATTTTTTTAAAAAATAGTATCAATCCATCATATTGTGATAAAGTGGTTTCTGAAATACGGTGTCAATATTTAAAATATAGGAAAAAGTAGGTACATTTTTTGAATTACTTGAACATTAAGTAATATAATGATAGGCAGTTACAAGGTAGAAAATTGAACTTAGAAAATTATTCTCAATTTTTTACCTTTCAAATTTCTTTAACATACTTAGAGCTTGATTTGTGTTTTGAATCTTCTCAAATGTAACATCCATGAAGTTCTGCAACTCTTTCTAAAACAGAATAAAGTCTGATTATGAACAATGAATTCGCATTGGGGAAAGTCCTATTTAGCATCAGGATAAAAGAGCTTCCCATTCTCTACAAGCACATGTGATATAGGACAAAACAGAACAGAAAACTTCATATTCACCTGAGCCTGAAAGAAAGGTAAAATGCCCAAAAGCCAAAACACAGAGGGGCTACAGAGCCAGAGCAGTCCCAGGAGTTGACCCCATGGCAGGCTCCAGGGGTACTGGGACAGATACAGGGATGGGGTTAGACACCGAGGCTTTATCACTGTGGGCAGAGAAGTTGTGGGGTCCTAACACTCCCAACAGACCCCTGCAGAAAGCCAAGGCACTTGAAGTGCTGTCCAGCCCATGTAAGGGGGGTTAAATGACTGTCTACAAGTTGGGGAAAGCAGCAGGGGGTCTTGCCATCAGGCCAAAGCTGTGAATAGATAAAACAAGCCCTTTACTTTCTCTATAAAACAGTCCGATGATGAGTATTTTCCACTTCACAGGACATAGGTCTCTTTCATAACTGCCCACCTACCACTGCAGTACAAAGGCAGCCATAGACGACCTGTAAACAATGAGGCAGGGCCGGATTTGGCCCGTGGGCATAGTTTACAGAGCCCTGTCCTAGAGCGATTGAAATTCCATGCCAGTGCACACCTAGATGAGGGGTCTGAGTTACACTACGCATGAGATGAGAGAGGTCTAAGCCAAGAAATTAACAGAAGAGCTAGTCTGGCAAAACCACTGGGGCCCAGCAGAAGGAACACAAAGCCACTCCACAGAAACTCTCCCACAGCCCAGGCCACGAGACCCCGACAGGAAAAAAATAAATATCTCCCAAGAAGGTAAGTTCAAAAAGAATGACCTAAATATCTACTTCTTAAAGCCCTTAAATCTATTTTCCAAAATGATTTTCATTATGGGTTGTTCTGAGAACCTCACACATCTTATAGGACTGTATAATTTTGTCCAAAAAAAATAAAAATAAAAATAACTGCATCTAAAAACAAAGCACATGATTTATTCTTTTTTCTGTCTCAGATTTAGCACAGAGTTGTCATTAAAAATCTAAATTGAGCCGAAACCGGTTTGGCTCAGTGGATAGAGCGTTGGCCTGCGGACTCAAGGCTCCCAGGTTCGATTCCGGTCAAGGGCATGTACCTTGGTTGTGGGCACATCCCCAGTAGGGGATGTGCAAGAGGCAGCTGATCGATGTCTCTCTCTCATCGATGTTTCTAACTCTCTATCCCTCTCTCTTCCTCTCTGTAAAAAATCAATAAAATATATTTTTTTTAAAAAATCTAAATTGAGTTAAATAAAGGACAGAAAAATTCTTTCATTATTTTTCTATTTCATGCTTTAAGGGCAAATTCCAGTCAATTCTTTTTTCTTAATTTAAGCCTCTACAATCCTAAAGAGATCAATAATTTATGTAGTGATCAAATTGGGAAGCCAGTTGCATGTACAGTGAAAATTAGTACCAAGATGAGCTTGGTTCTATATAAGTAATTTGGCAAGATGACAAGTCAGAAATATCCAGGACCCCACTGGAAACACTTAACCCTTGAAGAGATGTTGCTATCTGGGAGCAAGCCACAGTGCTCCCTGCACCACTGAACAAAACCCCAAAGCTGAAGAATGGCTAACCCTATTATAATGTGCCTCCAATACTTCTCACTCTTCTACTGTAATTATCAAGAACAATGCAGTTGGCCTACCCAAGTAAATACTCAAGTATTTCACTACATAAAAATCTCTGAGCATAAAATATGCAGAACTGGAGCACTTGCAATGCCTCCACTCCCTCCCTCTAACTTCAGACACCAGCAAATCTTCACTGAGCCCTGTCAATGGAACCTGATTTTCCATGCTTTTCCACCCTATAACTTCACAAAGGCCTACGCTGAGCTCTCTATGAATATCTAAGACCTTGAATTAGTCTCCTGTTTTCTCTCTGAGCATTAGGTCTGTTCTGACAGTCTTTTGGAGTCCAGGCAAAGAATTCTCACACTCGTCTTCTTACATGGCCTTCCAGCTCCTACTCAGTTTTCTGTTTAACCTGTTAGTGCCAGCATGAACTCTAAATCTGGACAGGATTCCAAGCTCTGGTTGCTTTGACAGTAGAGTTCTACACACAGCTCTGATCTGAATCACTCACGTACCCAGCTCCTGTCTCCAAGACTAATCCCCTCCCCCACTCACCCCATCCAGAGTCGTGGGAGGGTTGGGGTTTTCACCCTGACTTTATAGAGAAAAGGGCTGAATTCACAAATTATTTAAAGGAGAAAGTGTAGACAGTTTAGTTAAGAGAAAGAGGGTGGAGAAAGGGACAAAGAAGTTAAACGGAAAGCAGTTGTCCAGCCACAGGGAGAAATGGACCATTACTGAGATGGAACATAAGACATTAATAGCATTGAATTTTTAAAAAGAAAAGATTAAAGAGAATAGGAACTGTCTATAACTAATGCTTAAAACCAGGCTGTAGAACAATCATAAAATTATATTCTCAGTATTATAAAAAGTAGACACAGACTTGAAAAGGTCTCCCCATCCCACTCATTTCCCTCCATTTATCTGGAAAAAAATAAACACTGTGCTAGCATCAAGCATCACCTCCTCTCTGAGCCTTCGCTCCTCCCAGACAAGCAGAAGTATGGGGCTGTTGTTTTCCTAGGCTCACATTCTGCCTTGTGGGTTATAGCAATTCTCAGATTCTATATTATGTTTTGTAGGCCTGTCCTCCCTCTAAGTTTCTTGAGGAATTCTTTGGACTTTGATCTTTGCATCCCCAAGGCCTGGTACAATATCAGAATATTATACTTCTAACATATATGTACTTGTGTTTCTATCATAACACATATCTGCCTTCTGTCTGCTGTGAGCTGTGAGAGCAAATCTACTTGACTTATTTCTATATTCATAACCCACAGCATAGAAGCCTAATACATAATTGATGTACAGTAAATGCTTGTTTAATTACAATAAACCTAGTTCTTATTAAATCATTACTCAGACTTTAATTCCACAAACATCTTTTGCTCTCCAATTATAGGTGCCACCCACCAGGCCCTGGAGACACAAATAGGAATGAACATGATTCCTGCCCTCAAGGTGTTCACCATCGACCTGTATTCCACATATAAGCTAAGGAAGTACCAGCTATCAGAAAGTGCTGGGAAACAGGTGAAAACTGACAAATGCACACTGACCATAGAGCACAGAACCAGGATCTGCCACTGTCCATCAATTTCCAACAAGAAGACATCAAGATCTGTTGTCCTTATGTCTGAATCATCCCCTAAAATTGGTCACTGCTTAAATTATTACAGGCATTATATCTTCCTATCAACTGAAATGTGTCTTACAACATAATAGTGGGGTCCCTTGGCCTGGCCTGCAGGGATCGAGCCAAAATCAGCTCTCCGACATCCCCCAAGGGGTCCTGGATTGTGAGAGGGTGGTTCTTGGGTGACACATCCCGGAATCAGGCTCCCTCCTCTCTGGTTTCGGGTGAGTCACCCGAGAACCACAGCTGCCAAGTCACCACAGCTCAGCAGCTCCTGTGTTGAGCGTCTGTCCCCTGGTGGTCAGTACGCATCATAGCTACCAGTCACCTGGTCGAACGATAGGCCAGTCGCTTAGGCTAGTATATATAAATATATATACACACACATATACACACACACACATATATATATACACACACATATATATGGTTAAAAACTTAAATCCTAGAGCAGACTGCCTGGGCTTAATCTCCACACCACCACTGGTTATCGCTGTGACTTTGGGCAAGTCACTTAACCTCAAAGAGCCTCATTTTCTCCTCTGCAAAAGGAGGACACTAAGAGCACTCACCTTATAGGATAATTAAATGAACTAACACCTATAAAGTGCTTAGAACAGTACCTGCATATAGAATTAGCCAGTTGTATTATGATTCTTTCTACCACTGAACCCACCCTCCCAAAATGCCTGAGTTCTTTTTTCCTTAAAGTGTACCAACGTTTTTCTTTTCTACAAAAGAAGTAACAGATGGCCATTTTCCTTTTATAATCAGAATAGTGCAAAATTTTGCCTCACTGGGATGAAAAAAAAAGTCTTGAGATTAATTATGATAGACATCTATTGGGTTGTCTCCTCACCTTACCCTCCTCTGATAGCAAATATTCCCAAAGACCACAGGGGGGTGTTGTCCCTCCTGCTTTACCTCATGGATCGGGGCTAGAACTGGCCAACCCAACATTCTCCTTTGGAATTTGGAGCGGGGGCTGGACCTGTGATATGTTCTCAGAAGCTGATGGCAGCCATACACTGTTCATGCAGACTGACAGTCAAGATGGCTGGTCTGTAGTGAGGGCAGGGGGAGGGGAGGGAGGGGAATGACTGAGAGAAGGAAGAGAGAAAGGGGTCCAGATGTTGAGTCAGTCCTATTTCTAAGGCCAGCAGCCACCTTGCCTTTGGGATCTGCCAAACATCACTGACCATTTGCTTAAATGACCTCTGGTCATAATCACTGCTATAAAATAAACAAATGGAGATAAATTTCTATATTCTAATAACCCTACCTTTCAACAGAAGATGAAAGTTAACAGCCTAAGAAGTAAGATGGAAGATATGTAGACATCTATGATTGCAGATCATTATCCAAAGTTATACTTATGACCCTTTAATCTACGAAAAAGAGCCTTCAGTTATTCATCTGAAATCACAAAACACAGGCTGAGGTTGCTGCCGGTCACCTCCGTGATGAAGACGCCTTGCCCTGCTGATGGTCATGATTAGCAGCATTACACAGAACAGAGAAAGAAAACAAACATGCCTGTAACAGGTATTTTATTACACAACCTACATGAAGGTCATCAGTCTGCTTGCAAAACTCTTCATAATCCTGGTCAAAATCCATTTTCCGCTGGTCTAAGAAATTATATTCCTTTTTCTTTATGGTGGCAACAATACCCTGCAATGTTATAAAAGAAATAAAGCCATTTCAATATTCTAGCATTACATAATTAAATATACCCTTTAAATGAAGAACCTGAACAATCATTACCAAAAAGGCAACTTAAAAGGAGCTTATTTCTTTAGTTACATTGCTTAACGCTTATTACAGCAGTATAATGTTGCCTACTGCAGTCGAAGAAATCATTTGGAAAGCATTTTCATGAGGTTTAATATCTTTCTGAAGAAAAATGTAAAATAAAGACTACATCTGAAAAGTAGGAGAGGTGTTTTCTCTAAAAATGTCTTATTAATCACATCTGAAATAATAAAAAACAAGCCCAGAGAAGTTACTAAAATATTTTTCATTGAAGTTTGACTTCTCAGAAAATAAATAAGACTTTAACAGAACACAAACTCAGAAAGGAAACAGTTATAATATCCACAGATGATATACTATCTTCGAAACCTCAAATGGCTTAAATAAAACGTCAAACCTCAATCTACCATTTAAAGACTCTCTAGAATTAATTGGCTTTCTCTGCCCTGCAAAGCTGCAGTCTATGACTACAAGAGGACAAATTAGGCAATTCATCTCCTTGAAACACTATTATCCAAAGTTTTGTTTGCTCTGAATAATGAGCTATAAAGCTCTGTGATCATTCTTAACCAGGTCCTAAGCCATTCGCAAACTCGGGAGCCCACGCTGTTGACACAGGCATATAATTTTTATGAAGAATGTTGGGCCTCCTTCTGCAGTCTCCTCTTCAAAGTCATTTCCATTTATATATCAATTCAAATATCTTAATAGACAAAAGTGTATGAACTGCATAACTCTGTGAATCAAGTTTGCTAGTTAAAACAACCTACTCTTTCATGCTGCATAGCCACAAAATTAGCTCTATTTACTAGTAGAAATTGTATATGTTATAATGTTACCCACTGTGTTATATAAAGAGTGTAAAAAAAGCATGGAAAAGCTACATCTCTACGTTTAAATATGGTAATTAAAATGACTTGGAGTTCTTAGAAAATTCTGCTCAATGATTGGATTTAATGGTCACTTAACAGTATTAAGTAAATAAACCAATTAATTGTGACCTTTAAACCAACTAATCGCACTCAATCTACTTAGAGTCCTAATTGAAAAATAAATAAACGGATATATTATTCCCTCTTTATCTTGCAAAACTTTCAAAGTGCAGATTTTAAGTCCTTTATTTGAGAGATTTTAAGTAATATTTCTATTTTTTAATTGAACTTATTGGGGTGACAGTGGTTACTAAGATGATATAGGTTTCAAATGTACATTTCCATGATACATGATCAGTATATTGCATTGTGTGCTCACCACCCAAAGTCACATCACCCTCCATCACCATATATTTGGCCACCTTTACCCTTTACTACCCTGCCCCAACCCCCTTCGCTCTGATAAGCACTGTTACCTGTGTCTATGAGTTTGGTTTGTTTTCTTATTTGTTCATTTGCTACTTTCCATTTTATATGCCACATATGAGTGAAATCATACGTTTACTGCACACCTACTATATGCCAGTTAACGCTGAAGACACAGGAATGAACAAGACAAACAAATGTCCCCACCCTAGGGGAACTTACAACCTGGGTGGGAGAGAGATGGCCAGAATCCATGTAAGTCACAAACAAATGAACCCAGTAATTTTACACAGTGAGAAATGAGAAATGTGACAGAGTGTTTGAGGTAAACCAGAAGTCAAGGTAAATAATTTAGAGAGGGTCCTGAAATCAAGATCTGGAGGCTGAGGAGGAAATAACTGTGTTTTCCAGAAAAAAAGCACTGTAAGCCTAAAAGGGCTCTGAACTGCATCTGAAGATCATAGAATGAGGAGAAGAGGAGCAGGCTGGGGTGGGGGGGGGGGGTGGAGGAGGGGGCGAGGGGGGGGGGGGAAGGCAGGTCCTCGATAGCCAGGTGAGGAGTCCTAGATTCATTCCCATGGGTGCCATTTTGAGCTTCTAATACTGGTACTAAAACACAAAAATCTCACTTTACGCTTTCCTGCACCATCTACATTTTATCTCACTACCCCCTGGCTCATCCATTTTAATTAGTATTTCACTTTAGATTTCCAAAGCAATTTCTTTTCCCAGTATTTTTATCAGGTTAGAACCATCTTTATCTACTCTCAGACATATAGTTCAACTTCTCACTCAAGGATAAACTTTAAAATATGTTCCACAGTTATTTTTTTCATTAAGAATAGAGTCCAAATTGAGAAATAAATGAATATATTCCCTCTTTGTCTTGCAAAACTGTCACTTTCAAAGTACAGATTTTCTATCTTGCAAATTTCACAGGATTCACCTAAAATATTTCCTGCTACATAAGAAAGATCTTTTTTTTCTCTCCCATAATCTGGTATACTTAGGAAATAAAAGACTACTTATGTTGGCTTAAACTGTTTAAGTACAAAAAAAAAACTGGCAATAAATTATATGATCCTTTTGGCCTGGGTGAGTAGCTCAGTTGGCTGGAGCATTGTACTGTACACCAAAATGGTTGCGAGTTCAATCCCCAGTCAGGGCACAAACAGAAGGCAACTGATGGATGTTTCTCTCTCATGCTGATATTTCTCTCTTTCTCTTTTTCTCTCTTTCATCCTTCCTCTCTCTCTAAAATAAATAAAAAACAAAGCCTCAGATGAAGATTTAACAATTTTTTTTAATTATATGAGACTGTGTGCGTGTGTGTGTGTGTGTGTGTGTGTGTGTGTGTGTGTGTGGTGTTGTTGTTGTTGTTGTTGTTAATCCTCACCCAAGATATTTTTCCCATTGATTTTTAGAGAGAGTGGAAGGGAGGAGGAGAGACAGAGAGAAACATCAATGTGAGAAAGGCACATCAATTGGTTGCCTGCCACACACACCCCAACCAGTACCAGGGACTGAGTTTGCAACCGAGGTACGTGCCTTGGAATGGAATCCTCAACCCTTCAGTCTGTGGGCCACACTCTAATCACTGAGACAAACCAGCTAGGGCTATATGAGCCTTTTGAAATTCAAGTACAAACATTTTAAATTTCAACATCACAGTTCTCAAACAAGAAACGATTGTCTACATTCATGACTACTGTGCCCACTTTAAAAACTAAGATTAGTCACATACATAGCCTTACAATATAAAGCAGTTAAAAGTAAAATTAACTAGGAATGGTAACGCTACAATAAAATGCGATCCCTTTAATTTTTAACAGGTGTCCAAATAAATTGCTTACAAGCAGAGATAATCGCATGACTCCCAGAACTCAGTATGAACAAGTGCCTGACACATAGTACTGGCTTCATTAAATATTTCTTGCATGAAAAAATGAAGTGATAAGTTATATTTAAACACTTTTCTTGTGCTACTAATGAAAATGCTTTTACTAATGATGATTAATTTTAGACTATTGGGAAGTCATTATCATAACCACACACCTGAAAAGAACATATTAGCACCATTACACAATTCTCAAATAAATGTGATTTCTTTATTGTTTAAGGGCTATGAGCTTATATTTCACATTATGAACTATTTGAATCATTTTAAATAGTTATTTGCATAAAATACCAAAGTTTTTGTTATGGATAAGAGCTGCAACTTTAGTTGTAAAACAATACCTGGTATTTAGTGACCATGTCTTCCAGCCCTTCAATTTTCGAATCTTGCAGGACCGAGTATGTCTTAAAGGCTGTAAAGATGTCTAATATCTTAGCAAGACGTCGGTAGAAAGTTTCAAATTTTCCAAAAATATACATCTCGCTGAATTCAAATTGTTTTTCATTTGGATCTTGTTTAAGCTTTTGTTTTGTCTTGTGAAAACAGAGCTGGTATTCCTTAAAATCAAAAGGCAAAATATAAGAAAGGGGAAAACAACAAAGATATCAACCTGTTCTCTTCATGGCGAAGTTAGGATGGGACTGCAAGTCCTTCCAGTTTCAAGGCTTTTCATTTACTCACCCATCAGCCTGGAATAGCATCTTCTCCCATCCTCCAGTCTAGCGAACTCCTAATTATCCATAACGCAGCTCAGAGGAGCAGCCTTTTCACCCTGGTCCCACCATGTGAGCAATAGCCTCGCTCTGTGTCTATCTCCCCATCAGTCTATCAGAAGCTTAAGAAAACCTTAGTCATCTTAGTCATCTTTGTATCTTCAGTATTTAGTGTGGTGCTGGGACACAGGAGGCCCCAAAGAGGGTAGAATAAGTACCTAAATTGGGAAGGTTTATTAACATGCAGCTTTATTAATAGTGAAGAATTACTGTTCTCTTTAGCAACCAAGACTATAATAATTGCTAAATAATTTAAGATGCATCACCAAACACAACATAAAAATAATGAAACGTTACCTAAATATATTATTAGGCTGACCATTACCTGCTTAAGTTTAATTGCAGATAATATTTTTTCCACAACAACATCCTGTGGCTGGCTCCACACAGAAGCGGTTCCATTGTTGGTAATATAAGCTTTACATGCAGATATCATCTGATTGGTCACCTGGAATTTTCCAATAAAATGATATTATGTACATAAGACAGCCATCAATTATAAA
The DNA here is from genome assembly GCF_027574615.1 of Eptesicus fuscus. Lineage (NCBI taxonomy): Eukaryota > Metazoa > Chordata > Mammalia > Chiroptera > Vespertilionidae > Eptesicus > Eptesicus fuscus. The sequence continues at coordinate 98,390,473 of NC_072476.1, read as the reverse complement.
TTGGACTACAGGGTCAACTCTTGTTCCTCTCAGGACATACAATCTGTGGACTTGAGCTTTGGATTTATTTGTTTCCATAGCAACTATCATCAAGCACTAGTCCTTTTTATTCAGCTTTATTGAGGCACAACGGATAAATAAAAATTGTGTATATTTAAGGTGTACAATGTGATGATTTGATATACACAGTGAAAAAGATTACCACAATTAAGTTAATTAACACCTCCATCACCTCACACAGTTATCATTTTTCATGTATGTGCTGGTAGCACTTAAGATCTGCTCTCTTTAACAAAGGATGTGAAGGACCTATACACTGAAAACCTCAAGACATTATTAGAAGAAATGGAAGAAGACACAAAGAAATGGAAAGACATTAAATATGGATGGACTAGAAGAATCAACATAGGTAAAATGACCATATTACCCAAAGCAATATACAGGTTTGATGTAATCCCCATCAAAATCTCAATGGCATTTAAAAAATATATTTTTATTCATTTCAGAGAGGAAAGGAGAGGGAGAGAGAGATAGAAACATCTTGAGAGAGAATCATTGATAGGCTGCCTCCTGCACATCCCCTGCTGGGCTGGGCCTCGATCCCCAGTAGGGGGCATACAGGAGACAGCCCATCTATGATTCTTTCTCATTACTGATGTTTCCATGTCTCTCTCTCCCCTCTTCTCTCTGAAATAAATTTAACTTTATTCTAAATATATTATGTATCATGCTTAACAAAATAAGTCTGATGGAAAAAGTCAAGAACTATATGATTTCACTCGTATGTGGACTATAAAACTAAAAGCAACAAATAAACAAACAAGACAAACAAAAACTCATAGACACAGATCACAGTATGGTGGTTACCAGAGGGAAAGGGGGAGAGAGGTAGTAAAGGGTTAAGGGGTCAAATATATGATGAGAGAAAAAGATCTGGCTTTGGGTGCTAAACACACAATGCAATATTGATGATGTATCATAGAACTGTACACTTGAAATCTATAATTGTATTAACCAATGTTACCCCAATAAATTTAATTTTTTAAATAAAAATGATATGCTCTCTTAGCAAATGTCAAGTGCACAACACAGTATTGCTAACCTATAGTCACCATGCTGTACATTAGACTCCCAGAAATTATTCATCTGATATCATTGAAAGTTTATACATTTTTACCATCTCCCCGTTTCCGCCACACACACACACACAACCCCCCCCCCCCAGTCCCTGGCAACCACCACTTTCCTCTCTGCTTCTATTTGTTCGACATTTTTAGATTCCACACATATATTGTCTAAAACATTTGTGAAACCACAGAGTTGGAAGGACCATGGACAATCCACAATTCAAGCCCCTAAAAATGACTCACTTTCCAACCTAAACACTGCTAAGAGTTTCCCTGGTCTCCTTAAATAGCTTGCTCTACCACCTAACTCAGTTTCTCAGTGCCATGTGGACTGTCCACCTGATCATCTCATGCCACTAGATCTGTAGCAGACATGTGTATAGGAGAAGGCAACAGAAAGAGTAAAGCTAATGTAGGTAACTACTAACATTTTATCCATCCGTCCAAACTTTAAAAAGACTTCAGACTTTTCTCAGTGATTTTTTATAAACTAAAAGGAAAACTGGATGATTACTGTATGCATGAATGATATGATGGCTGGGATTTAGTGCAAAGGTCGGGGGTATAAGAGAAAGAAGGATGGCCATGTGTTAATAGTCATTGAATCTCGTAATACGTACAGGGTGTTCAGTATACAATTCTCTTTCCTTTTGTATCAAATTTCCCATAATGAAAGGATTTAGAAATTTAGATAAAAGGTGGTTTTACAATTTTATTCAACAAGGCCTGCAAATAATATGCAACTCAATTTGTGTTGTTACTAAAGGAACAACACAAGTTGACTTTGGAGTCTTCTGCCCAGGGACTAGCCCCCGTGACCCCCACATGTAGTTTTAAAGTGTGGTCAGGAGTTGCTGCCTTGCTACTTGATGTGAAAGCAGAAGAGTTTTTCGCTGAGCACACAAGGCTGATGGCCCTATTCCCAGGAAGAAGCATGACTCCTGCAGCATTAGTATTCACAGCACAGGTCACGATGGAAATTCCTCTATTTTAATACAACATTTAAAATTGTGCCTTGGCAATGAAAAAGTCATCTATTTCTCAAGAGACCATTCATAGTGGGAAAAGCAACAGCGCTCACCGTAAACACTTAGGAGTTAGGACATAAGGTTTAAACATCGTTACGGTTTTTTGGCAGAATCATTATAATTGCTTTATGGATTACTGGAACATTGCAAGTGGCTTTTATTATTGAGATTACTATCCTAATAACACCAAGTAAACAACTGTGGCATCAAATAAATTCGGTACAGTAGCTTATAAATATGAAACAGGAGATAGTCCGTTTTTTCTTAATTAAAATTTACCCATGGGAATAAATAATGTGCTCAATAACATAGGTAAGAAGTTCCAAAAAGAATCTTTTTTTTCATTTTTATTATATAAATAACACAGTATTTATTATAACAATTACTTTGAGAAATCATGCTTCCTAACTTGGCCAGAATCAGCCTCTCACATAAACTTAATTCTAGCTCGATTGAGGGATTAAGCTTTTTTTTTTAAATTGTAGTATATAGAGACACTGGGTTGTATTAATACGGTCATTTTTAATTACCAAAATATTGACCATTGGCAAAGAAATAGCAGCGACCGCACTGCGGACTTTATGCTATACACTTACCTTTACAAACAGAGACGTAATCTTCTCAGAGGTGTTATAATAATGAGAGATACTATAGATCATCTTAATTGCATTTATAAGTGTAGGAATAGCATCAATCATGGATATCTGGAAGACACCACAAAAGTTTTCTGGGAAACAAATATCAAATTCAGCAAAATTCTAATAGCCTAATCATGCCATCTAAGTAACTTTTACTTAAAATTTTAAAATATTATCTAACGCTTTCCATAAATACATATAAAGATCATTTTATTATTTAGTCATATTCAGTTAATCAAATTTTATTTCAATGCAAGAAACATTAACTTTCTTTTCATGACAAGGAGGTTGTGTTAATTGACAATCAAGTTTGTAATCAATAAAAGCAGGTACTTCCTAAAGTTCTAAGTTCAAAAAAAACACCTGCTCGATGACTCTTCCCACAGTAACGTAGCCCAAAATGTCAACAGCAATATTTAATGGAAAATGCAATATGCAAGAAATGTTTTTTAAATATCACAAATACATCTTTGATAGATGGAAGGATGGATAGGCAGACGTAGATATATAGATATAGATATAGATATAGATAGATATAGATATAGATATAGATATAGATATAGATATAGATATAGATATACATGTGTATATATACATATCATTTTCTTAAAAATAAAAATAGATTTCTAAGACTTTTCCAACAAACTGTAATATCCACAAACCAAAACTCTACACTCAATTCAGCTGTTATAAAAGGGCCATCAGGAGACTGAGAGAGTAAAAATAATTAACTCACAGGGTCATTGCTGTACAAGGGGTCACAGCATTTTTCAAGTGTGTACAAATATCTGACATTGTCCTTTGCCTCGTTAGCTGCATCGGTGATTCGAATATCCATCTCCCGCCAAGTCTAAGCACAGTACAGGAAAGCAATTTTAATGCAATTATTAATAGAGAAGCTTCCAATATAATAGCTGCTAAGAGTCACCACAGGTCCCTTGGTTCTGACTTTCACTTTGTCCTGTGCATCTTACATAAAACTGAACCCAGAGGGGTGAAGGACATTGTCACACTGAAGAGTAATTTTAATTTTTTTACTAGGCCTTCTCTTATAAAACCTATTAAATAACTAGGACAGAGCATCAAGAGGGAAGCAATTATTTATTAACTGCCAACCACATACCAGGACTGTGCTATGACCTAGGAATATCAAAATGGACAGATATCTAAAAGTAGGAGAAGTAAAAGGAAATTATTTAGCTCCAGCCAACATGTTCAATTGACTTCATTGAAGTCCTACTGATATTTCTGAACTATAGCACAATGAAATGGTTGCATTCTTTGAACAATGACATAAGGTAAATCTAAAGCAGTTATTGAAATAAATTTTTATTATTTAAATTCTTTTCATAGATTGAAACATCCATGCAAATGGCTAATAAACTGTCTTTATGGCAGCAATGCCCGGTGTGGTAGGCACCTCTGTGATGGTCCCCAGTGACCACTGACTCCGGGTATTCATGTCCTTGTGTCATCCCCACCCCTTGATTGCGGGCTGAATCTAGCATTGCTTCTAACAAATAGGGTGTGACAAAGTGATGGGATGTCATTTCTGGAATTAGTTTACCGAAAGATTGTGGCTTCCATGCGGGGTGCTCTCTTGCACTCTGCACATACTCCCTTCAATGGAAGCCAGCTGCCAGGTTGTGAGGGGCCCAATAAGTGGTAAAGAACTAAAAGAAGCCTCCAGACAACAGCCAGCAAGGAACTGAATCCTGCAACAACCACATGAGTGACTTGGAATCATATCCTCCCCAGTCGAGCCTGCTGATGAGCCAACACACCTACTGCAACCTCATAAGAGATCCTGAGTCAGAGGCACCCAGCTAACCTGCACCCAAATTCCTGACCCACAGACTGTGGGACACTAAATGTTTGCTTTAAGTTTCTGAGTTTGAGGGTAAATTGTAACACAGCAATATAAAACTAATATACCAGAACTAAAAATATACATATATAAAGTTTTCATTATTACTACTCCTAGTTGGTCTGAATTCATACTGTATATATAATCATGTTATGATGTGGCATCTTAATTACATGCCATGTCCTCTAATGATACATATGCATACAGGTATATCAGCCAACAAATATCTTTAATTCAAAAGCTATTTCCATGGTATCAAAAATTATAGAAGGGCAATATCCAATCTTCACTTTTTTTCATGGGGGTATAATAACATGTTTCTGTTCCTGATTACTCTGTGACCTGAAATACCCTAGAACATGAAATTCCCACTTCATACAGCAAAAAGTGGCTGACAACCTTCAGAAGTTTCGACTTGGCAGCAGCAAGCACTGCCAACACAGCCTTCACATCTGGGCTTTTCAACTGATCCAAAAGGTAGTTAAACTTGGACAGTCTCTTTTTCCAGTGCTCCAACTCTGCTCGGGGCCCAAGGTCATCCGCTTCCTTCCGCAGCTGATTGTTTTCCGCGAGGACCTGTGAATGCACAGGACAAACGTGAACCACTGAGCAGAGCTGGAGGTATGAATGCTATAGATAAGCAAAAAAATAAGGAAATAAGTGATGCTATCTGAACATGCTCCATGCTTATTCATTTGCATGTTTTGAATTATAGTCTTTTACTAACTTGACACGTATCCATTTTTACAACCTCCACAAAAACTTAGTTGACTTGTTCTAACTGAAAACTACTCACTTAAGGAGTTATGATAAGCTTTCGGAGGACCTGACCTCAGCACATTTCCTTGGTTATACTCACTTACTATGTATAACCTCAAAGCAATATAACCTTAGAAAGTCCCCAAGCATATGTTGGTTAATTCCAATTGTGTTTACTTTTTGATGCAAAGTCCACCTCCACTTAGGACTTTTCAGAAAATATTTTTTAAGGTTAAGTCTCAAGATCTCTCTTTGGAGGACACACTAAATTAGAAAACTCTGAATTTCTACAGATGTTCTCATCAAAGTAAATTATGCCTTGAGGGGAAAATAGCAAAGTGCTGTCTTCTAGTTATGTAAGCATACAGAGTCATTAACTTTCATCTCTTAGAATTCTTACTATCTCTTCCTAACTAATGACTCTAAATTAACACCAAGGGAACCTCTCACCTTTTCAGGCACTCATGGTAAAATCCTTAGGCAAATGCGAATAGCAAATGATATACCTTCTTCCACTGGCCAATTCAGTAGCATGGCAACTGAGATTTGGTTTCTGGAAATTACCTGTTCTGTTTGTTTGATCCATACTTTCATACAACCTTCTATTTTTTCCAAAGTCTCGGGGTTATTAGCTAGAGTCACGTAGTCTATCGGTTCCTTCAGGGTTTTCAGTTCAAATATGTCACACTTTTGAAGGTTCACCTAATTAAAATGCAAATTAGATAATAAGGTGGTGCTTTTTAAACACACACACACACACACACACACACACACACACACACACACACTGGTTGACCCCTTGGCTTAGAATTATCTTAAGGGGCCCCACCAGTCTAAACCAACTCTGCTCTCTAACGAAATATCCTGAAACAGTGAGGCATCCAATGCCCAATAACCCCACACACTGAGCACACCCCTTGAGAAGATGGGTTCTGAGGTCAAATTCTGGGTAAAAAAGAAAGACTGAACTAGAGAGGAAGATCCTCATAACATCACAAAATTTGGGAATTAATAGGGGACTTGAAAATTAATGTTAACTCATGAAACCAAAGAAAGTAGGGGAACTTCAAGAAAATTGACTGGTGGAGAGGAGTAATTTCTCATCTATCACATTCTTTTTTGGAAAGTAGCCAGAGGGACATGTTCTCTTGTCCTGGCTCAATAGCATCTTTATAGTTAGCAAGTTCACTGACAACACAAAGACTTATTTTAGGAGGAGGAAGGAGGAAGAGGGGAGTAAAGGATGTGTTGGATTTTGACGCGACAAAGAAACCTAGTGTGTTTTTAAACACACATCATACAAAACGGACTTCAATATTTACGGAAGACATTTTCCTTCTGGTACTGTCCACCTGGCTGGCGCTGTGCATCTCTAAATTCAGATCTCAGGTCCAACCCCATTCACCAGCAACAGACCTAATATGTTCCTCTCAATTGGTTCAGAGCCAGCAGGATAGGATGTGGCTATTTGCCATGCCAAATGCCAACATGGCCAAGGAGCCATGTCCTGAAGCCCAGGCCCCAGGGGCTTCCTGCTGAAGCAAGGTGAAACTAAAGAGCCCACTAGGAGGTGCGGAAGGTAGAAGGTCCAGGCTGGGGAGTGCTAGGCAGAAGGAGGGGCCTGCAGGGTGAGGGGCCTGCCAGGGTGAGGCCATGCCTCTGCCACAGGGGGACACTGCAGCATCTGGCTGGTTTCCTGTTTCCTTCACGTGGCTTCCTGATAAAGCCCTGCCGGCTCTGACCTCTAACAGCGCCCAGTCCCGGCCCTAAGCCCACTACTGCTCAGAAGCACTGTTAGCCCCGCCCACACGGGGCTCAGAGGCACCACTTGTGGTCCCTGAAGCTGGCCTCCTTGGTAGTTGCTTTCCATACTGCTACCTCTGACAGAGCTCTGAACCCCCCAGAGCCACATGCCTCCACTCCCCTGGGCCTTTGCTCAGCTGCCCCAGCCCGGAAGGACTTCCCAGCACACCTCAGCCCCCTGCCTTTTCCCACTCTGCACTTTCCACCCGCCACACGGAGAGGACTCCTTGGTCTTCCAGGGGAGGGCTCTGGGCCTCGTGGAGTGGCACTGCCTCCCTCCTGCGTCAGGATCCAGCCCACTTTTGTAAATACCTCTGCCACAAAATGAAGCGTATCTGATGAAAGCATGGCTTTTTTTTACATAGAATAACAATTTAATTTGGTTCAACTTGCCTTTCACTATGGCCTGAATCCTAGCTGCTAATATAACCATTATGTGAGCTGGAATCATCATGTCCCAGTCTGGGTGAAGGTCACTCAAGTCACCTATGCCACATCCTTTAGGAAGCCCAGCACCTCCTTCTCTCCTTCCCAACATCCCAATAGGTCTCAGTGTTCCTTTGAGAGGAGTCAGTGCTATATTGTCATTGGTGTCATGGGCTCCATTCTTCTACCTCACACCCCTGCCTGGGGTGGGCTGTCATCTACCCCAGAAATCACTAACAAAGGCTTACGGAGATGGGACAAATTTTATAGAAGCTAAAGCTCACATTTGCCACACTTATTATTAAAGGCACTTTGGTCACTGGCTGAACCAAAGGGCCTGACCCACTCTCTCCTCTCCAGATGAGTTAATTCCTCTCTCCTCTCCCCTCTCCAGGATTTCCTTCATTCCTACCCACCACCACCAACAACCACCACACACACACACACACACACACACACACACACACACACACACACTACACACATACACACACACTCTAGGTCCAAGTTCCTTCCTTCTGGGATGCAGAGCAATGCCACAAGCATTTCATACTCTGCAGCCACACATCTGACATGACTGAGTCTTCCATCAGAGTCACCATTTCTATGGAACCTCTGATGCATTAATCACTCCTAACTAAGAAATTTAAATCTAGTCACCACCACATCTTGAGGGGGCAATAAAAAATGCCCATGAGCCTTAGCTGGTTTGGCTCAGCAGATAGAGCATCGGCCTGCAAACCAAAGGGTCCCAGGTCTGATTCCGGTCAGGAACACATACCTTGATTGCAAGCTCCTCCCCAATCAGGGCCCTGGTCAGGGCTCATGCAGGAGGCAACCAATCAATGTGTTTCACATTGATGTTTCTCTCTCTGTCTTTCCCTCTCTCTTCCACTCTCCCTAAAATTCAATGAAAAAATATCCTCAGATGAGGATTAACAAAACAAAAAATGCCCATGAAATTTTTTCAAGATTTGCAAGATAGTGGGATTAAGACTATTTAAGGGAAGTATTACATACTTCTTAGTTGATTTGTTCACCCTTGACCATTTTTGAAGGAGTAACTTCTTCGTGCTTACCTTCTCCTTCAAACTCTCCTGCGCGCCCGACAGGACGCTCACAAAGCCTTCCAGAGAGCTCAGGAACTCCTGCCGAATAGCGGGTGCTTCCTGAAGCCCCTCGAGCTCACCCCAGGCCTGGCCCCTGGCCCTGAGCGTGGGAATGAAGATGTCCGACAGCAAACGACGCATGCTATTGAGCAGGCCTCCATCTGCAGCATCCAACATGTTAAAGCTCACCTCCTGGAAAGCAAATGGGGCCCTTTACTGTAAAAATCACCTTCAGTCGCAACATAGCTACTAAGTCTTCTGTGAATGTTGCCCATTAACCAACCATTTTGTGGAAGTGAATAAAGACCACCCGAGAAAAGCACAGGCTAGTAATTCGGAGCTTGCTGTATTAAGGGAGTTCGCCACCATCACCTACCTACACACAGCCTCATAGGCAGGCAGGGGAGTGGGAGAGCCTTCTCGTGGGGTGTCCTGATTGGGGGGTGCTGACCTGGGGAAGCTAGAGGAGGGCTAACTAGAAGCAAGGTAACCTATGTGGTTGGTCAGGGGAGCACATTTGGCTTTTCCTAGTTGGCCCCAGAGAAGGCCGTTGGAAGTATGGACAAAAATCCAGTAGACTGGCACTCAAGAATAAAATCCTGGCCATTCTGACCAGCTGTGACAGCAATTACTGTCTAGCTTCCTAGTTGGCTTTCTTGAGAGTCTGACAAGCAGGCTGGCTACCTGGGGTTTTGTGTTTTGTCTTTTGTAGACAGAGGGTTGCTTTCCTGGGCAGGTTGCTCCAGGTTGGAGGTCAAAGTTTTATTGTTATAGATGGTCTGGCCATTGTCTGTTTTTCTATTCAGTATCTCCATCCAGTAAATTATTATTTTTCACACCCTGGTTAAGACATAAGCTTTATACTATTCTAAAATGCAATCATCACAATAAAAATTAAACAAATAGAGCATAAGATGTTTAGCAGTTTATCTACACCAAGCAGATAATGCACCTATTAAGGGCAAGGGAGACATGTACAGATGAACTTTATTCTGCACAGAAAAGAATAAAGTTATATGTGTTCACTTTAAAAAGTCTGATTTTAAATGTATGGAATTTCTTATAAAGTAAATTATATATGAGGAATTCTTTTTAAAAGGAAAGACCATACTGTCACACACACACACACACACACACACACACACACACACAATATATAACATCAGTTTCTGTTAATAAATTGAGTATTTAGTCCTCTTCCCTAACAGATTTAAAGAAAATGTCCTCTTAATTGCTTGCTTTAAGTGCTTGTAAAAATACTTCTCTGAAAGGAGTTTTAGATATTTAGTGAATATTTAATAAGCAATGGCTGCCTCCCGCAGAACGTGAGTGGTTTTTGGTAAGGGGGTGGAGGGCTGCTCTTGCCCCTTACCCGGTGGATGTTCTCGGGGGTGATGGCTCTGGAAGGGTCGGGCCGGATGAAGAACACACATACTCCAGTAAGAGCAACATCTTTTCCCTCCGTCACGAACACTTTAGGTTTTTTAGTCTTTGCAGAAATAGGATTTACTCCTCCTGAAGAGCTTTGTTGTCCTACAAATGCACAAGAATGTTAGGTTCACAACTGCTATTGCAGTCCACGTGGTCGCCGGATAGAGCTTCCTAGTTAAAATAAGTCATGTTGGCTCATCCATGTGCCCTAGAAGGTCCAACTCTTGGACAATCTCCGGCCTGAACCCTAAAGGGATCTAAAAGGATCTGCTCAATTCCATATCATAGCTTCATTTCAAAATCGCTACTCCAGGAAAAAGCAGGAAGGAGAGGAGCCGGAATAAGAAAGATTGGTGCAGAGCAGGTCCTTGCTGAAGCTCTAAAAGTCATCTCGGTCACGGTGGGCCTTCCCGGGGCAGTGGAAGCAGGTGAGGGAGGGGAGAGCATGGATTGGCATATGCTATGTGTCAGGCCCTCTGATTGGAACATTGTCTACATTGTTAAACCTCTCTATAACCCTGAAGGCAGGTGCAGAGCCAAGATTTAAAAAAAAACAAAAAACAGCTTTAATTGCAACACTCCAGACCTCCACCTCCCCCTGCTGCCCCTCCTCTGTCAGGGTTGGCTCTTCACAGCAATGCTAGGGTCAGGATTGTGTAGAGTCAGAAGAGCATCTCGGGGAATGGTGTGACCTCTAGAGTCACACCCCCAGAGCTTCAATCTCAGGCTGCCCTGCTTAGTCATGTGACCTTGGGCAAAGTTACTTAATATTTCTGTGCCTCAGTTTTGTCATCTGAAAAATGGGAATAGTAATTCTAACACCGAGCATCTGGAATTGTTGTCAGAATTAAATAAGTTAAAACCTGTAAAGCCCTTAGAAAAGTGTATCAAAAGACTAGCTCATTAAGCATTATCATTATTATTATCTGAAAATTCATTTTTGGTCATGCAAGCATGCAGTTCATGAGTGGATCATTTAAGTACACAGAGTATGCTCTGAGCTCTTCCACTGTGTTCCTATCTGCCCCAGAAAGTTTTAGATCTCCAAATGAACTGGTAGCTCAAACAAGACTATTGGGGTAGAAGCAAGATCAGTGCTAACAAAAAGAGTTGGGGAGGGGAGTGGGTGGGAAGTTGAATCCTGAAACCCTGGGATTAGACCCTCCTAGGGGAATCTTCTCCTGGGGCTCTTTCTTCCCTGTGGTGCTGGCTGGAGACTTGGACTGGGAGTGCTGACAATGAACCCGTCCAAGAAAGGTAACCAGAAGCTATCTCCCTCATTCAAAACTGTGTCCCACTTCTCACGAATATCAAATGGGTCTCATGAGGAAGATGTTAAACTAGAGCTTCAACAAGGCACCAAGATATGATAGATATCAGAAGCAAAGAGAGTTTTAAGGTAAAAAAAAAAAATCCTGCAGAAACTTACAAGTGTCCTATAATGGATTAAACATCTCACCCACATCAGAATCCAAAAATCTCAGGAGAGTGTGGGCTACTTCACCCAGCGCATAGTTCATGAATGAACTCAGCATTGCATGGGCTTTGCAACCTGAGATAGAATTCAAAACTTCTGTATTATTTTGACTTTTCACTCAAAATATAAAATACTTCCTGACCACAAAACAGTAGATGGATAATTTTGAGGAAATGCTGATCATTTAGATTATACATGCACAATTTCCTCAGTTTTTAAACAAAAAACCATAGTCACACTATATATCAACAGCAATAACTATTTTCCCTTTCTTCAAAAAGGTAATAAAAGGATGCATATGATATGTTAATGCAATCATAATATATTTGTTTATGTCACTAGCTTGGCTTTAGAATTATATGAATCCACATGAAAGTAAAATGGGATTTGCCAGTTGACTCCACAAAAAGATTTACAAATTTTTCTTAAGTGAAACTGACTAAACTTATCATTCACTATTACTCCTTTGAATCATAGTTGGTGGAAAATAAACATAATCTGACATATAACGGGAAAACTCATGTTAGGGTATTGGCAACAATTCCCATGTTAAAAAGAAATAGTGCCTATATAGAAAAGAAACAGATGCCCATTAGAAGTTATAGAATATGATTGCTTGGAATGAACTAGCATATAAGAAAAAGAAGTCTCAAAATGTAAAGCTACTTTATTGTTCCTTAATTACCAGCACAGCCTGACAAAGTAAACAAAACATCCCAAATAAAGATAGAACAGCCAGGCTAGGTACCCATCACACCTGTCTCCTTTCCTTGAGGTGAAAATAGAACCTGGGTCTCATCCTCCACACCTCACTGCTTCCTGTTCAGGTCTCACAGTGGCCTTCTGCTTCGTGCCACCCTCAATTAAATCTAACACATTTCCGGGTTGTGGCCCATCAAAATTGAATACCTGTTTCTGCTACCTCCACATCCTGATAGTAAAACATGAGGTGACGAAGACCTCCGACAGCAAAAAGCCGATCAATTCTTTCAATCTGGGAAAAAGAAAAGGCAAGGTAACAACTTTGTTCTTAATTAGAAACCACATTTAAATCAGCATTTACTGTCATCTTTCTCATTCAGATAGGACTACATTTGATACAAACCACATAGAAATGCCTCACATAGTAAATATTCAATTCAAAAAGCAATTCAATTAACCATAAAATACTTGTCACATATACAGATTTAAGAGATTGTCTCTCTATTTTTAAAATATGTTTTTATTCATTTTTTTAGAGAAAGAGGAAGGGAGAGGGAGAGGAAGATAGAAACATCAATGAGAGAGAAACACTGATCCACTTCCTCCTACATGGCCCCCACTGGGGATCAAGCCTGCAACCCTGGGCATGTGCCCTGACCAGGAATCAAACCCATGACCTCTTGCTTCATGGGTCGAAGCTCAAGCACTGAGCCATACCAGCTGGGCTGTCTCTCCATTTTTGCTAATTTCCTAAAGTGTTGAGCTGTTGAAGGCAAATATAAACATAGATGACTGTTTTCTTTTCAATCAACTGTAGATCAGAAAATAAACCTTTCAAAACCCAGATAATTGTTAATATTAAATTTCAATAATCACTATAATCACTGAAAAATGCCATGAGAACACACATGACATGGAACAGTCCAGCCCATAGCAACCTGGAACCTGGTCCCATCTGCCCCACCATGAGGATCACTGTACACCTGTAGGTCTACCAACTGGCCTGCTACCAATGGAGTTGCTTCTTTAAATTGTCAATCGCATAGTTTTTAATTCAAATTGGAAGAAAAATGATAAAATCTGCACTCCCATGAGGATGGCTACTATCAAAAAAATAGAAAAATAATAAATGTTGGCAAGGATGTGGAGAAACTGGAACCCTTGTGCACTGTTGGCAAGGATGTAAAATGTCATTGTGGAAAACAGTATGGCATTTCATCAAAATATTAAAAATAGGATTATTGTATTAGCCAAACACTCCACTTCTGGGTATACATGCCAAAGAATTGAAAGCAGGGTTTTGCAGAGACATTTGTACACTCATGTTCACAGCAGCATTATTCTCAGTAGCCAAAAGGTGGAAGCAACTCAACTGTTCATTGATGGGTGAATGGATAAACAAAATGTAGTACATGCACTTTAAAATAATTAAGATGGTATGTTTTATTTATGTGTATTTTACCACAATTTAGAATAAAAAGAAATTTAAAGGATAAAATCTAGCCTAAAAATTTAAATGTGAAAATAAGGCCCCTTCAGTTTCTACCATGCTATAGATAAAACCACTGGATGTGAGGAAAAGCGAGTGGCCCTGTTTCCTTCATTACATTTCCTTGCCTGGGATGGATGCACTCCATGAGGTTAACTCCAAGAAAGCAATGAGAGATACTTCCATCACGGCCATCCTGAAACGCCTGTCCTTCTAGCCTTGCTTGCAAGCCTGAGCCAGAATGCTGTCTTTAAACTTCCAGGTTTTTAATATTCCTGAGCTTTGAATATGACAAGGTAATTTGACTTGGGTTTCCCACAGTTCAGAACTTTTACTCATTTACCCCACCTGCATTATCCCAAATCCAGAGATCTGAATTGGGAAGTAGGGTAGGGTTAAGCAATTCACCTCTGGAACTCTCTCTCCAAGACTGAATCAGCTATGTGGCGCTGTTTCCTTCTATGCCTCTATTGTTTGGAAATAATATTATCTATATCCTGGTATTAGGAAGATTAAATGGGATAACAGCTGAAGATCACTGAGAAGAGAGACTGGCACAGGGTAAATATCCAATAAATGTGAGCTGTGATGAGGAGAAAGGGGGCATTCTCTCAACCCCTGACTGATTCATCCTATACTCAAACCATTTCAGAGTCATCCAGGCTTAACTGTCCCACTGTCTCCTATTAACACCACTGGAGTGGCACAGTAAGAAGGAGCAAAGCTGGTGGACTGCTGGAGCGACAGCCAACGGATCACTCTCCTCCCAGCTTAGCATTTAATAATACCCGGTTGGTAGTTTGGAATCAGCCACGTGGGAGTATTTACACAACAGAAATCAGCAAGCATTCACACTCTCTCCACTCTCCATGCCCCAAGGTGACTGTTAAACATTTATAAGCCTACCACTGAAAAGCACTGTTAACAGTGTGACACCTGTTCAACAAAATGGGCGCTCTCTCTCTCTCTCTCTCTCTCTCTCTCTCTCTCTCTCTCTCTCTCTCCCCCCGCCCCCCGCCCCAATACATTTAAAAAAAAAGAAGAAGAAACACAGACTTTAGGAACCATCACAGGGTTCCTGGCATGCCTTTCTCACTGCCCAGGAAATTATATCCTCCACTATTTTCACCTTTCCCATCCAAGGTCAAATCACATCCTAGGTTTTAGAGTAGAATTATGGCACAAAATGGGAAGTCAAGCTCAGGAACAAAAGAAACCAGATTCAGCTGCCAAACCAAAGTTGAAGCCAGGAAATGATGGCACAATCCAATCCCCCAGGTTAGAACGAAATAAATAATTTTTTTTTTAAATCAGCCTCTGATCAGAGATCCTGTTCTCCAAAGTCAGGTTCCAACATGGTGCCTGAGCCCAGCGTCACTAGATTCAGAGAGATGCAGACTGTGCCGTCAGAGTTGTGGAATTTAAATGGCAATTATAAGTACTCCATTCAACATTAAGACCTGGAAAGCCCTAAACTCATGCTGCCATCATCTGTCTGGAATCGGAATGGAGTCCTATCCATGCTAAAACAGGCACCCTCCTTCCTCTAAGGCCCAGCACAGGATCCTGCCATAGGACAATGGCAGCGGACCCTCCCTGCCCCCCATAATCAAGCCAGTGAGAACTCAAATGCATCCTACCTGACTCCCCTCAAGAATGGCATCCTCCACCTCGGCTTTGTTCAAGTCCACACAGGAAGCTACAATCCCAAATAGGTAGTCATGCCTACCATCCAAACGCGCCCGCTTGGCTTCCTTCTCTTCCTTCAGTCTTTGCTACAAGGAAGGAACAAAAATGTTATGTGGCAACTGCTGTTCTCAAAAGGATTCATTTTGCAATAATTTCATACTCTTGTTGCTTTTTCAAGTCTTGGGTACTCAGATAGCAGGCAGCTTAATGGTGCCAGTTTTATGTACTACCTTCTATTTTTAGAAGTAATGTTATTTCTATTATGAAAATAACATTGTTTTGAAATTGCATAATATAGATAAGCCAAGAGAAATAAAAATCATCTGCCATCCAGAAATGACTACTGTTAACATTTTGTTCTAAATCTTTACAGACATATTTCTATGCATATATAAGCATTCAACACACACACAAAAAAAAAGAGAGAGAGATCTGCATTTTGTAAACATTCTCTAAGCCACTAAGGAAATATTATTCTGCACTATCTTCTATCTTTATTGTCTACAGATTCATATCTTTCTTAATTTCTGAATACCCTGATTACTTTTAAGCTGATTGTTAATTACAATAATAAGGCATGTTCAACATAACCAATGTTAGCAGGTTGAAGCATATCTTTCCATATGCACTGTGCTCATACAAACATATGCAAATGTATGCACACCTCTCTATTATACTATAACATTTTTCATGCATCTTTCCCTTAATAATATATCACAGACCTCTTTCTAGTTTAACACATACTATCCCTACCTGTAGAATAGCTGCAAAAAGTTCAACAATACAGATGTACCACAATTTATTCAATCATGTGCCATTGGTGGACATTTGGCTTCCAATTCATTTCTTGAATTAAGTACATTACCTTTCATGCCATGAGTGCAGATATAATTTTCCAAGAAAGAAATGGAGATTGAAAATATTAGAAGGTGAACAACCTTGGGGAATACTAATATGGCAGGGGCAAGGAGGGAAAGAAACAAATGGAGAAGATAGGAAGGAAACCAGGAGGCAGCACCACCAATCATCCATGGAGAGTGGTTAGTCCTGCTAATGCTACAGAAGATTGGTTGGGTCAATTGGATGATCCCTAGTAATTGTGTTTACAAGATGGCTACAGCATCTCACATCTCCTCTGCAACGTGACCATCCACCAACCTGTCAAGAGATGGGTTCTATTTACCCTCCTATTGAATTTGGCTTGCCCTGTGACCAGTTTTCACCAAAAGAATGTGGGGAGAAGTGAGACTGTAAAACTTCCTAGGCTAAGACCTTAGGAGACCTTCAGCTCTGTCTTTGCACTTGGAATGCTCTTGGAACCCAGCCCCCATGCTGTGAGAAGTCCAAGCTGCATGGGGCACCTCCGAGGCATCTGGTCAACAGCTCCAGGCGACCTCCTAGCTGACATCCAGCAGCAACATTCAAGCTGTCCTAGACAGCCAGACCTGATCATGCCTGCAGGTGACTGTAACCCAACCAATGGCATGTGACTCAGAAGAACAGCCCAGCTGAGCCCAGTTACCCACAGAACCAAGAGAAATAACAGATAGTTGTTGAGCTTTAAGCTGTTGAGTTCTGGTATGGCTTGTTACGCAGTCGTAGATAACAGTAATCCTTGTCAGAATAAGTTTAGTGGTTGGATATAGACTTGAGAAAATGAATGATTGGGGAAAGAAAATAATAAAGCTACTGAATATAAACTATTCTTTCTAGAAACTCAACTATAAAGGAAAGGGGAATTGAGAGTCAAGGAAGAACTATTTTATGATACAGACACACACACAAAAAAACCTTTAGAAAAAGTAAAAAATAAAAAAGTTAGGGATTTCATTTTTCTGAGATTGAAAGTATTCCTTGAGAGAAGCAGCTGGGGGTGGGTAAGGTTTAAAAAAAAAAAAAACTAAACAATACATCTATTTTCTTGCCATTTCTCTAAAAAGAAACAAACACAAGTCCTGACACAAAGTAGACATTCCATAAACTTCAAATAGAAGAAAATTTAAATCTCTTTTCAAATGTGGCAAAACAGGAAGATGTCCTGTTGTTTTGACTGTTTTCTACCTTCCCATCGGGGAGGAATAAAGTGCTCTTCTCACAGGGATCTCTCCGAGTTTGTACTAAATGTCTTCAGCAGCTTAAGAACACTGTGAGCAACCAGGGGAGCCGGGAACTGAGCAACAGAACAACAATATGGCAAACGCTGGGCAGCCAAACAGAAACTTAGGCAGTGGAGAGCCAGGAGAGTCGGGATGTAAATCAACTGAAGGCTTCCAAAGGCTACAGAGCCTTAAATGAGATTCTGCCATGGCAACACATTACTCTTTTTTATCAGATTCCAAAGAAAAAAATATACATGTATATATTCTGGTGGAGGAAAGGAGAGATTGGTCCCTAAAACAGAACACTAATTAGTCTATTTTTACTTAAATATCACAGAGAAAAAAATACTTCCAAAGCAGTTTTATGTGTACAAAACCAATTACCAATGTGCTTTAGAGGAAATGCTTTCAGAGCTATATTATAAAGCATGTTAAGCACTGAGCATGCTCTTACATACACGACTGTCTGTCTCCTAATAATAGGTCATATGAAGTAACCCCAGTGCCTGGTACATGACCGACCAGTGCTGATCAGTCTCACCTTCCATTGCTTTGTACTAAGGTATCCTGGCACCACGAGGGACTTTTCTTTTTCTACCACAAAAAGTCAATAATGTCGAACAAATATTTAGTGGTCGGATCAGTGCATTGTCTGTCCATCAACTTAAACCTGCAGCTTCCTGGCTGCTAGGGAACAGCAGCAACAGCAGTCAGATGACCTGCTGTCGGGAGGTGGCTTGGCTGCTGGCCTTGGAAAGGGCTGGGACTCTTGGAGGGTGAGGGCAGAGGGATTCAGAAGACGGGAGGCAAACTATGGATTTTTCTTAAAGTCACATTCAAATTGCTTTGTGTTGCATGAGCACGCACCAACTAATGGGGGTGGGGAAGATGCCCAGAAACTACTAGATGTCCAAAGACATATGCAACATATTATGAAAACATTTCTGCATTTTGTGACAAGGATGTTACTACCATCTTGGAATGCAAGAGTGACTAAGGTGCTTCCTCACAAGAAACAGGTGCTGCTTTCAGGGCAGGGCAATTTCCCGTAGACAGACAAGCCCTGGCGTTGGGGCAGGGCTGAAGGTTCCAGTCTCTCCTCGGCCACTAATTGCAAAACCTTGCACCTCTCCTTTAACCTCTCTGGGCTTCTGTTTCCACCACTGCAAAATCCCCCAAGTGTTGGCTAGGTGGCAAAGTTCCATTCCTTCTCTAACCTTTGGGCTACGTCTCATTAGCTGGTTTGTCTCAGTGTACAGAGCATTGGCCTGTGGACTTAAGGGTCTCTGGTTTGGTTCTGGTCAAGGGCACGTGCCCGGGTTTCGGGCTTGAACCCCAATAGGGGTGTGCAGGAGACAGCCGATCAATGATTCTTTCTCATCATTGATGCTTCTATCTCTCCCTCCCTCTCCCTTCCTCTCTGAAATCAATAAAAATATTTTTTTAAGTTAACACAGACCAAGAACAAATCTCAACAAAGGTCCAAGGCCATATGCTTCATAACAAAGCTCTGTGACTTTTTCTCATGACAAACCCATCCATGCAATTTTTTAACATACTAACCCTTGCCTTTAACTCTGTAGAACCCACACCCAAGTCTACATGCTTGTGTACATAATCTGAGCATGAACTTTCCTTTTGAGTCCAGGTTGATAATCCCCAACAATATGAGAGACCTTACCTCATCCGTGAAAAGAAGAAAAAAGCCCAAACTGGAAAAGTATTTGTGAGATAATATGAAGTCAACCATACTTGAGTTGACTGCAGGGCAAAGAAGGGTGGGTGAAGGTAGAAGAAGGTATAGGGGAACCAGTGGTGAAGGGGGGAAATAAAATAAAGGAGATAAGGAAAAATAAATAAATAAAAATAAAATGGCATGGCCAAAGCTTTGACCCTGGACATCAAAATTCTGGTGAAATAAACTATTTAATAATGATTTTTTTTTCATTGTATAAATGTTTAAGCTCCCTCTACCCTTAGAAAGCCCAGACTCAAGCTCACGGATCTATTCCCTCAAGAATCACTGTTTAGGGAAGCCTAGCAGAAAGTGGATGGAGGATGGAGTGTTCTAGTCCAGGACCCCTTGTGGCCGACCAGGGACACCCTTTCCCCAACCCTCGAGAAGGTGCCAGAGTACATGTTGCTCTGTTTGCCCTGGATGCATTGCTGGTTATGGATCTGCTAGTCATCACCTCTTTCTGCGCTTAGGTTTAATGGCCACCAAAGCCCTATGAAGCAGACACCATTATCACCACAAGGAAATCGAGGCCACAGACCATTAACAGCTTCCCCAAGAGCACACAGCTACGTAAGTAGCAGGGCTGGGAATCAAGCTCTGATGTGTCTACAGGGCCAGTCTGGCACATGGGGTGTCCCAGGCAGCTACCAATTTTGCATCCATTCAAACTGATATTCCATAAACATTTTTTCTTTAAGTCCACTCAAGGGTTTCTAGGGTAGAGGGCGGAGAGACCTCATATACATCACGTGGGTTATAGGAGCTGGGTGGGTGGAGACTGGCGTTAACCAGCACCATTTTCTGAGTTGCACTGGTGGTATTTTAGTGCCAGATGGACTGGTGCCAGCTGGTTTCCAGGGGACATGCCCTGTGTCCAGCTCTCCCACTGCACTCCTTGTCTCTGCAAATGGTAGCTCCAGCCCCACCCTCAACTCCTAAAAGTGCCTGGGAGGTAGGCTCTCCCCCTGCCCCCCGCCGCCCCCAAGGGCAGCCAGTAGCCTGGGCTCCGTGCTTCCCCCACTCCCTGCTGCCTCCTCGGAACCAGCTTCCTTTTATCTGCATCACACTGTGTACATCAGGATCTCATAGGGTGTCTTTGACAGCAAAGCGTGTGGGGCAAGAAATGGGTTCTGCAGCCAAAACAAACAAACAAGATCCTTGTTTTTAAAAAAGGTTTTGAGAAAGAAAAAAAAAAGGTTTTGAAGTGACACGATTGTCCTTGGTGCAGGTCTGAATCCAGGAAGGAGATCTGTTTTAACGAGGGTCTGTGCTGCATATTTGTTTGATTTGGGTGTTTTGTTCCTTTACGTATATGTATGTATGTGGCACGTCACACACACAGTAGAGGAGAGGGGAGCATAATATAGGTAACATCCCCACTGGAGATGACTGTAAATAATGTCAAGTCTGTGAGTTACAGTTGAAAACTCCTTCTCTTAAATCTCCAATGTAAATACCTCTGAGACTGATTCGCTTTGGCTCTCAATACCAATCTCAAGTCCATAGACAATTAATCACCTGGTGACCAAAGTGCTCAAGAGGCCAAGGGCATGGGTTTGCTCATCGTAGGCCACGTAGCTTCCCTTGATTCCATTTTCCTCAACTGTGGGTGAAATCAGGGAAAACCCAGGAGCAGAAGGAAACATTACTCAATATGCCCCGCTAACATGCCTGGTGATTGGTAAACTATGTATCTCTTTTCTTTTTTTAAAGAGGATACCCAAAGGGCCAGGCTGGTCTAGCTCACCTACCTACCCTGTCTGCAACGTTAACCCGATTTCCCCAGCTTCCAACAAAGAAAAGCCTCCCTCTTTGTCTTCCAGCATTTTCCTTTCAACCCACGGGGCCCGTTTCCTCCCTGGAGAGGCGCTCTGTGATGCCCCTGGACCCTCCAAACCTGTTCTTTAATTGGCTGGCAGAACCACAATGGAAGGAAACCCAGCTCCTGAGTGTCCTCCCCCTCGTGCCTTTTCTCCCGCCCCTTTCATTTCAGGTCTGCAGGTGCAGGAAGCGCTGCCCCTCCTTCCCGCACTAAGAGCACTTCAGCAAAGTGGCTTCTGGAGCGGAAAGACACCCCACCCCCGGCTGCTCATCCCCTCACAGCAGGTGCTCCAGGGAAGCCCTCCTCCACTTCACAGGAGCTGCGCTCCCCTCCATTGCAAAGAGCACTTAAATGGAGCAAGTCCCGCCAGTCTGTCTGGTGTCCTAGGAGTAAGCTCTGGAATCCTGTCTATTCTTGTAGCCGTTTTCAAGGCCCCTAATCTCCCCATTTACTAACTCCCTTACCTGGCATTCTTTCCAAGCAAATCAAGATCCCTCTTTACCTTTTATTACATGTGGATTTGTCACCCAAGCTGACCCAAAACCTACTGTAGGGATATCCCTGTCACCACAACCTCCTCTGCCTCTGACGCTCCATCATCCCAATCCTAATCCCAAGTGAGTTTCCTGCCAGAATTCTAGACCTGATGGAGACTCAGTGGACCTTCACGTGGCCATATATTCTATCCTCCCCAACTGTGAGATAGGATATACTATTCCAAAAGCAGAAATAATGCTTGTAGAATTTCAAGAGCCCCTCTGGCAGCAGGGACCAAATAATTCAAGTGGCTTTCACTCACATGATAAAAAAAAACAACATACAGCCGAAACCGGTTTGGCTCAGTGGATAGAGCGTCGGCCTGTGGACTGAAGGGTCTCAGGTTCGATTCCGGTCAAGGGTATGTGCCTTGGTTGCGGGCACGTCCCCAGTGGGGGGGGGTGTGCAGGAGGCAGCTGGTCGATGTTTCTCTCTCATCGATGTTTCTAGCTCTCTATCCCTCTCTCTTCCTCTCTATAAGAAATCAATAAAATATATTTTAAAAAAATACAATATGTCACTCTTCACATTATACTATAGGACACAAGAGTGAAATTCCCAACTTCCCTTATTCACAATAAACCAGAGTGCTTAAAGCTGGCCGCTCATTAGACTCCCCTGGGTGCTTTACAATACTGATGCCTGGGACCCACCCCCAAGAAACTGTGACTTCTCTTGCCCGGAGCGGGCTCTGGCATTGCACCTGCTCACAAGCTCCTCTGGGGATCCCAGTGTGCAGCCCCTGAACTCGCTGCTCCGAGGAAATCGTGGTATGAACTGATCATGACTGATTAGTGCCACCAGCTTCTCAGTTGAGGTAGGAACTTCTAGAGAAAGCCCAAGGGTGTAAGTTTTGGATCCCTCCAACTCCGGCCCTCTTTCTCCTTTTCCTCGTTACTGGAGTTGTGCAAAAATTGACAGGAAGAACAACTTTCTGTCCCAAACTCCACGAGGCCTGGGAGTGCTCCTCCCTCCCACAGTGAGGAGTGAGGAGCGTGGAGCCCAGCACCAGGCATCATTCAACAGATGCTTGTGGAATGGATGAAGTCTGCACTTAGAGCCACCTTCTCTCAGGGTCCAGCGACGACGGCGTGATTACCATATGCGGGCAGGTTGGGCGTTAACTCATTCAGGCTCAAGAGTACTCACTTGGGCCCTAATAAATAGACATGTCTTCTCCTCACTCCCCAGCTGAATCTTAAGAGCCACTCACTTCCTGACACTCCAAGGAAATTGTTTTGACCTTGAATATGTGAAACGTGTTCCCCGGGCTCCACACGTCTGGGCTTGCTTAACAGAGGATATTGAAACTGGTTTGGCTGTTCTGCCAGAGAAGAACAAAACTGACATCCTTCCAGCTTGCAAAGATACCTGAGAGCAAAGGTTCTCTCCCCCTTGGCTTCCACTGTGCAGCCTCCCCGCAGAGTTTCTCTGCTGGGGAAGGAGTGAGACCTCCCGGAAGGTCAGCCCTCTCTCCCCTCCACAGTCGCTACCCCCACGAGAGCCACTGTTTAGGGAAACCTCGCAAACTGAAATCTGATGAGCAACAGTATCCCTTAGCTTAAATACAGCACAAACCAGGAGCATACACATCCCTCCAGCTTGTCTCCATTTTAAACCAGCTGCAATTCGGTGAATTTAAGTCAAGACGACTCTGAATCTTTCACATGTTTTTTTTTTTTTTTCCTAGAAGTCAACAAAGTCGACCAGTGAAATTATTTATGTCAGTTTAATTTCAGGGGAGGAAAAAGAACAGAATCCATAAGTCTGAAATTCATGTCCTTTGCATACTTATAAGTTGGTCCTAAACAGTCTTCATATGTGAGAAAAGCAGGAAGAAGGCAGACATCATATCTGGGCCATATTTTTGCAAATAAGTCAGTGAATATATACAGAATATTTCATTTTTTTTTTCACTTAAAAGCATTATTAAACAACAAAAGGGATATATGCAGAGCTTGACTTTTTCAAACACATAAAGCTTATGGCACATTTGGTTGTTATTTGCAATATCATTCTGGATAAAGTCAATTATTACATTACTAGAGGCCCGATGCAGGACATTCATGCACTGGGGGGTCCCTCGGCCCAGCCTGTGCCCTCTTGCAGCCCAGGACCCCTCGGGGGATGTCCGCCTGCCAGACATCCCCCGAGGGGTCCTTAGCACTGCTGTAGAGGCGGGAGAGGCTCCCGCCACCGTAGCTGCGCTTGCCAGCCATGAGCCCAGCTTCTGGCTGAGCAGTGCTCCCCCTGTGGGAGCGCACTGACCACCACGGGGCAGCTCCTGCATTAAGCGTCTGCCCCTTAGTGGTCAGTGCACGTCACAGTAACCGGTCATTCCAGCGTTCGGTCAATTTGCATATTAGGGTTTTATTATATAGGATAACAACCTAGATGTAATAAAGCATCATTACAGTAATTGTTCCAGACCAAGGTTAAATATAGAGAGATTTATAGTTTTTAAGTTAAATAGCTTTGGGGATCTTTGCCACTGATTCTGTTAGGTCACCAAGTTAAAATTTAATACTCTGTCATATCAGTGCACCACACAGAAAATGCAGTCATTATTTACATAATAGTCTGCAACATTTAAGTAAGTCTATTAATACCATACTTCAGTGGAGTGATCAGAACTGGCATCCTAAACATATAAATGAAACCTCAAAAAAACTTTACTTTTTCCCAAAAGATAGCTTGTAGCTTGTGCTAAAGAAGAAACTAATTTATTAATTACACTCAAGATTTTATCATCAATTTTAATGTTTTAGCCTTGGTGGTAAAGTACAGGAACATTTTTCAGACGTGAAAAGTTTCATTCATTCAATTTACTGCACAAGCGTAAACAAAGGAGCATTAGTGCCAGGCTCGGTGTCAAGAGGAGGCTATTTAAAAACAGAGAGAACGCCACTCCTGTCCTCCAGGAACTCACAATCTAGGGAGGGAAAGAGACGTGAAGACAAACGTCACTCCACTGCAGTGATGTGACGAGGCCTCTAGCAGACAAAAAAGTGCGGAGCTGAGGACACAGGGAAGGGAGCTGTCCCCTCCTCGAAGTGTCAAGGAGGCTTCTCAGAGGACAAAAAAGTAGACAATTCAATCAAACATGGGCAGGGACATGAAGCGACGTGTCTCCAAAGAAAACGTACAGATGGCCAACAGACATACAAAACGATGCTTCGTCATCAGGGAGATGCAAATCAAGACCATAGTGACATACCACCTCACACCCGTCAGAATGGCTATGATTGAAAGTCAACAAACAAGTGCTGTCGAGGATGTGGAGGAAAGGGGACCCTCCACACTGTTGGTGGAACTGCAAACTGGTGCAGCCCCTATAAAAACAACATGGAGGGTCCTCAAAAAAACTTAAAAAAAAAAAAAGATATGCCGTATGACCCAGCTATTCCACCTCAGAGTATTTATCCAAAGAAAGTGAACACATAAATTCAAAAAGGTATGTGCACCCTCATGTTCATTGTAGCATTTTTACAACTAGTTGTAATAGCCAAGATATGGCAGCATTATTTACAACAGCCAATATATCTAGCCAACCTAGGTGTCCATCAATAGATGAATGCATAAAGAAGATGTGGTATACATATACAATGAAATATTACTCAGGAATGAAAAAGAATGAAATCCTGCCATTTGTGACAGCATGAATGGACCTAGAGGGTATGATACTCAGTGAAATAAATCAGAGAGAAAAAAACAAATACCGCACAATTTCACTTATATGCAGAATTTTTTTAAAAAAAAATCAAAACAAACTCATAGAAACAATGAACAAATTGATGGTTGCCAGAAGGTGGAGGGACGAGTGGAGAAGGTGAAGGGAGATATAATCAAGAATAGTGCAAGAACTTTGCATGGTGACAGATAGTTACTAAGTATGGTGAGCATATTGTAAGATACATAAATGTCAAGTCACTATGTTGTACACCTAAAACTAATAAAATATTGTATACCAAATATCTATATATATAAAAGGCTAATATGCAAAGTGTCCCCTCAGGAGTTCGACCAGGAGTTCGATTGCTTGCTATGATATGCGCTGACTACCAGGCAGTGGTGTAGAACGTGGCGAGGTGCTGAGGGACCAAGGGAAGGAGGAGGCGGGAAGGCAGGGAATCTGATCGGCCCTGATCACTGGCCAGGCCTAGGGACCCTTCTAGTACTTTAATGTTTTTTAAAAGAATGAATAAGTGCTTGCAAACAAGTTCAGGGACTTTGCAGGAAGACACAGACTTGAGAAAGATGTATCTGAATATGGGGATCTGGGAGCAGGCCAGGGTGGGGATTAGAGAAGGGGGTAACAGTGTTTAGAAAACGCAGAAACAGCATTGTTGCTGTCTTGTGGTGAAACAGCAGACTGCAAGCCTAAACTGAATCATATGCATTTCTGGGGATGCACACAGGAAACAGTGATCAAGCCCCAAGGAAGTATGGGTTTGGTTGAGGAGGGAGTCCCAGCGAAACCTCCATTTTCTTCTGATGTTAATTGGGGGTGGGAGAGGTTCCAAATCCCTCTCTATACATTTGGATAATAAAAAAAACTGCTGATCTGAGCCCTGTGCTAGGGAAGCTCATTCTTCAATGTGACTCCAAAGGCACATCCTTGCATCTCCCGGTCTGTGACCTCATTTCTAAGCCTACAGAATGGGAGTGGCAGGGCATTCACAGACCCTAGAAAACTCGCAGCCTAGGATCTGACTTAACCATCTCTCCTCACCAATAGAAGCTCACGGGTCTCAAAGAATGCAGGGTCCGAAGCAGCCTGAATGTGTTTTTACCCTGGGGCAAGCATCATCCCAAGAGATACAGCATCTATTTCTGCAAGGAGTTATGGTTTAGATGGCAACATGCAGAAAAGCCTAAGGATACAAACACTGTTGTTTAAATTTGAAATATTAACATTTAGTCTTATGCACTACCCACAAATTAATAGACAACAATGTTTCTCACAATTTCATCTGTGTAGAACTTTGAACTTTTTTTAGATATTTCCCAAATAGGTGTGAGAGAGGATAATTGAAGACACACGCAAGCTTACAGACAACAGCTCCTTACCGTTAAAACGCGGGTGACGCTCTGCTTCCAGAGCTGTCTCCTACCGATCCTGAACATCACTGCGATCTGCTCTTTCTGGACTTTTCCAGAATGATCTCTTCTATCTTCTAGGAGACCTATTCAGCACCCAACAGACTTTCAAATAAAAGTCCTCTGGAGGACCTGAAGTTCACTTTCACAAATCTAATTTGCATGTATTATTCACCAGATACACAGAATAAAAGTAAAAGTACACCTAGACTACTCAAGCGTTCCTGCTACAACCTTTCCCCCATGGGCCTCTTGTCTGTTCCGAAGCCCTGTGTTGTTAGGGTGACACTGTTTATATGCTGTACAGTTTAAACATGTCTCTTCATCATGTTTATCAACCAATCAAAGCATTTGAACTGTTTGGTTGCAACACAACTTCTTCTGATGTTCATTTAATTCTTTACTCTGCCCAACAATGAGCTTGGAGTCAAGAGAGACATGTGACTAATTTCTTTGAACAGTGAGAAACTTTAAACCATCAAACTACAAATCAGAGAAGCCACGGCTTTGAATACACTGCTCAAGATATTCAGTCTTACTTTGTCTAAACAACTTGGCATGCACGATTTACTGCCAGCATTGTGACTAATTGTGACTAATCGTCAGATAGGCTAATTGTGACCCAAAGGAGCCATTTTCTCCCCATAAAGAACATGAAGCCTATTTCATATGCAAATAGCAAATGATGTCCATAAATTACTTGTGCTCACACAGTTGCACATACAAATAAACCAAGGTAATTTATTCTCTGTGACTGAACATCTTGATTATCCTTACTGTGAAAGCATGATGGGAAATCACAGCCAAGGTGATTTGAGAGCTCTAAGTACTTATGATTTCTCTCATCCAGGTGAATAAAAGGCAGGACATTTAAGGTTTGATTGTTGAATGCAGGATTTAGTCCTTAGAGTTCAAAGTTCAGGAACTTGAATCCAATCAAGTCATCCAACATAATCAGGAAATAGGGAACTCATCCTGTCAATACCCTGCTAATCAATCTCACAGGAGACTGACTGGAAAGATGAGCTGCTAATTTGATATCAACACTTACTGCTAATTTGGTATCTGAACTTGAGAAACGCATCTGGTCAACAGCCAACACTAGGACATGGCCTCCATAGGTAGGGTTAATAAAGAGACAACATGTAGACCTAAATGTAGGAAGTCCTCACTTAACATTGTCAGCAGGTTCTGCAACTTTAAGCAAAACGACATGTAACAAAAACCAATTTTACCACAGGCTCATTGATATAAACTGGAGTTAAGTTCCTATGACACCTCATCAACAGTACAACACAATGTTATTCAAGAGACCTGGTATTATAAGCAAAGGCCTAGAGCACAAGAAGTTCCCGTTTGTTTGTGGGATATTTTTTCAATCAGCCTCTGGGAATGGTAAGTGGCTGTTTTCTGTTCTAATGATAATGACGATGGGTATCTCCACTGGAAGCCATTCCCCTCTGTGAGGGGTTGAAAGGGCATCAGCAAGTCCTCCTGCTCAGCATCTCAGTATCAGCCCCAAGAATCCTCTGTCAACACGTGACCTCAGGACAGAGGTTCCAATTCATTCTATCACTGCTTATCGCTCATCAGGTTTAAATCGGGTGCTTCCCTGATGGGATTTTAGGCACCATCCTCGTTTCACGAGCAGCGCATTGACAACATCATCTCTTGGGGAGGGTTACTTTCTGGACGATTTCCACAGATGGCTGATGGCATTCATTTTGTGTTTGGCAGGCGTAACCATGGCTCCCTCAAGGCTTCCCAGGAAACTGCAAAGTCTTCCATCCTCTGCAGCTGAATGTCAACCTTCTTTGGGCAAAGCAGAGGCAGTAGGTGTCATAAGGGATCCCCCTGAGGGAAGGCACCCCGAGAATTGTGGTAAAATAGCACCAAAAAAGCAAAGCACATGCCTGAGTCTATATCTGACCACCTGCCCGCTACATGCCTGCCTGAAATAAACCTGATTTCTGGCCATTAGAGAAGAGCTATCAAACCCTGCTCAGGGAAGACTCAGGGGGGGTTTCCTGCCAGTAGTTTCCACCAGGCACCAGCTTCACCTGACGAGACTCCTCTGCCAGGGACTCAAGTGGAGGAGCTCTCCAGCCCTACCTGCTTGGACAGTGCACCCTTTCAGGCTGAGAATACTGGCCAAACCCAAGTCTTAAGTCAGACATAACGAGAAAGCAAGAGTGGACAATGGGCATCCTGTAGATAAGAGACTTCATCCAGAAATCCAAGTACCTCAGGCAAAGTGTAAATTCCACTTTCATTCATTCATTCATTCATTCATTCATTCAGTAAATGTTTGTGAGTGCCTTTTATGGGGCCAGGCACTATATATACTATATACTCAGCATAAAGCAGCTAATTAAAACACACACTTAATCAAACGTTTAAAAAATTAATTATAAGATGCATTGTTTTATGTAACACTCAAAGAGTAAAAGTTAAATGCTGCCAAATAAACTTAAATATGTTAATTTTAAGATGCATCCTGAATTCAAGGATTTTAAAATGTGAAAAATGTGCACCGCAAAGTCAATGAAAAACCATCGTTCCAGCCTTCACCGGGAGAAGATAGTAAACAAGTAAACAACATATAAATAAATATGTAATTATAAATAAAATATAATTACAAATTGTGGGACGTGCCATAAAAAATAAAATAAGGTGCAGGCTTCCCTTGGATCTGTGTTCTGAATTATTACCATTTGATGCTTATATTCCAAATTTTGAAATTTCCTGAACTCATCCCTGATTTATGGTGAGTCGCCTATTTTGGGCCTTGAAGCCCTGTATGTACAATCTATGCCATGCAGCATCACAGAAAAGTGCAAGCGAGCCAGGCAGACCTGAATTTAAATCCTATCTCTGTCTTCTTCTAGCTGTGTGAGGTCAGAGCTTTTGTTCCCTACATTACAAATAAACGTACCTGCCTAACAGACTTGTGATGATTTAAATATATAATTCCTGAATCCTCACAGGCACCTAATAAATAAAAAGTGCAACTTTTTTTTACTTGCAAAAAAGTTCTCACCACAGTTAGTGACCATATTAATGTAGGGAATAAATTCCAAAAAAAATTAACATAACCCACAAATTCTATTCTAGAGCTGTTTTGAAATTTGGCTCTAGATTTCTGCATTAGTCCCAAGAAAAAGAGTGGATCCAAGTTTTATCAGTTACCACCTACACGTCTTTGATAGATTTGCATCTCTAAGAACGTCTTACTGAGGCCCAGGAGAATCAAACACATCCATCAGTTTAATGGCCTTGTAAGTGATACAGGGCAGCACGTGAAGATGGAAAGTGAGTGCAGTGGATGAGAAAGTACCATATTTCATCCTTTCTGAGTTCAACATGTTTTTCACCTTTTACCACATTGACTTTGGGTGCACCTGATATTCAACATCCCCTTATGCCTGCTGTTGGTCAGCAGCAATCATGACACAGTTGTCATTGCCAGGTTTGTGCAGACTCAGCTATCACTCCAGGAGGCAGGACAGGCCACTGTAGCGCAGTGACATGTCAACGAACCCCTGAACAGCCATTTGAGGAAGGAATGTGTGTCCTAGTCGCTTTCTGAAAATCTTCCACTGACACCTTCTGGGAAGATCAGGAAGACACCAGCATCACAACATACAGAACGGGAGAGATTGGCTAGAAAGACAATCCCAGAAGAACCAGACCCGAGTGTGAAGGAGTTTTAGAAACTTCTTACCCTACTCATTGCACTTATATTTGTATGGATGCACAAGGGAGGGGATACATAATTTGTTTAAGTCTATGTTTCAGTAGGTCTAAAAGAGCTTTTCACCTAAAATAAAATTCAAAGAAAGCAAGGCATCCTAGTTTACTGGGCAGCTGTTTTTCTATCTTAGTGGTGAATAAAACAGTGGTGTGTCTTCTTCTCTGGTGACGGCTTAGATCAGATGAAATACAGTTTTAAGATAGCTAATGACCAGAGAAAAGCTCTTGGAAAAGGAAGGATTTAATTCAAGCCTTGCAAAAGGCTAAGATTCAAACAGGGGAAAGGGAGGACGGAACCTATGGGGAAAGACATCATGAGCAAAGCATGGAGGCTGGAATTCAGAAGAGAGTCTGTCATGCTGACGAATCTCTGCAAGGCATGTGGAGGCTGAACTGCGGTGCCTACCTACGGCAGCTGGCCTTAGCAGGCTTTAGGAAGCCACTGGAGAGCAGACTGATGAAAGTCTCATGTAGGAAAAGTATGCTGGTCGTTGTGTACAGGAAGGGTTGGAGGGGAGGAAGGCTGAAGTCAGCATTCTGGGCATAAAGAAATAAAGGATTCGACAGAGGGGTGGAAGCAGCGTCACTCAAGCCACCCAAAAACAAACAAGCTCAATAAAAAGAGGCAAATCCTCTCGTCTCGTCCACCCTTTTGCTACCTCTAAACTACTGCAATATAAAAACCCTGGTTGAAGAAGGCAGAGGAAGGAACAGAGTGATGGAACTGGACAACTGGTAATGTTGGAGAGGACAGTTGTCCAAGATGGTTCCATTTTGTCAAGCCTGGGTAAAGTGAAGAATCAGAATAACTCACACAGGAATGGGGTAATCTAGAGAAAGTACATTTTGAAGACTAGATGACTAAAGAAATGCAAATAACGCTCTGATTCTTTACTTTTCCTATTGGTTTCCCATCTTGAAAACATGAAAATCAGTACGCGCAAGACCAAACACTTCCAGTACCTTTTTCTTTATCCTGTCATAATAAGAAAAATTATAATAGAAAGGAAAAGCTTATATATCATTGCATAAGTCACTGCCCATGCCAAGATCTGGTCTCTGGGACTGAAGACAGCAAGGGGCAGTGACTAATACTGAGAAAGCGCCCAGCCCACATCCACCTGCTCCTGCTGACTCCCAGCAACAGACAAGTGCAGGCCTGAGGTTACCCAACACTACAGCGGCAGCACTGAGGATCAGGGACCACGTTACAGTGTGGGATCACTGTGAGGGCTCTCTGCTGTTATCACAGTCAGGCTTGTTTGTGTTAAACAGGGAAAGAAAAAAGGAAAAAGTTAGGTTCCCCAGCAAACATAGCAATTCTCACTTAACCCTGCATTCAGTTCCTCTGCTTTTCTCCTGTGCTAAAATATCAAGAAATGTTAACCTCAAAAGCTTGTTCCTTTCTTATGGAAATATTTAAAGAGAAAAATTAATCAAATGCCATTCAGTATAATGTTGAGAATTATTAGTTAATCCACTCAAGAGCCATCTTCTATAACCTACAGAGAAATACTAAAGCCCCAGGCTTCTAATGTCACCCATCAGAAACACATTAATCAACCAATTGAGAAACTGCATAACTCTGATATCTTAACTTTGCAAACCACAGTTTATTTTATATATATAAATAATATATATGTATATATATATATATATGCCTAAGCAATCATTACGACAGAACAACCAGTCACTATGACACATACTGACCACCAGGGGGCAGACACTCAACACATGAGCTGCCCCCAGCCCACAGGCCCCGATTGCCGATGGGGCCTGCCAGCCAACCTCCTGGTCCTTCTTCCCAGCCGGCAAGTCCTGATCACCTGATCAGGGCCAGGCCCCAGGCTGGGATGGGGAACCAGGGGTGGGTGGCAGCAGAAGCAGGTTTCGAGGGAAGGAGGAGGCAGGAAGGCAGGGAACCTGATCGGCCCTGATCACTGGCCATGCCTAGGGACCCCACCTGTGCACGAATTTTATTCACCAGGCCTCTATTTTTATCATAAATTCAATCCCATAAAAATAACCAAGACATATTTATAAACACTAATAGTTCTCACATGCCAAGGGATCTGGAAGGAAAATGAAATGCAATGATTTGTGAGGCAGAAAAACTTTTCATTATGAGGATGTGATCAAATACACAGAAAACCCATTCATTTGAAACCAAGCAGTAATTTCTGGAAAGAATGTTTTATCCCTCTTTGGAAAGAATAGACTTAGGGAGACATCAAAGGAAGAAGTTCCCAGCCAGAACCAAGAATTATTTGACCACCTTAGAAAGAAAGTAGATGGCAGAAGGCCAGAGTTCAAGGGGAGGTTCAGATGCTTTGCTTTTGGTGACCTCTGACCTCCACCAAATACCACAGCAAACTCTTAGAGGTCAGGGACAGATCTGTCTGTCATATCTACAGTATATTTCTAGATCTTTGTACTGCTCATTAAATGAATGAAGAACAGTCCCATTTATAACCTCATCCAGGAGCTAATTAGATCCTTAAACCTTAAACTATCTACAGTCACAAATGAGTTACTCTGCTACCAACAAAGCAAAATTTATATTGCCAAGGAAGAAAAAGATAACCCAATTTACTTACCTGTTGGTATTTTCTATATTTCACCTTCCTTAAAGGCCATAACATAGCCTGCAATAAATGTCATTACCACCTATAGATTTCACAAAGCAAATCTCAAACACTACTATTTCCTTCAATAGCAAAAATATCATTTCAGAGAGTAAGCACACTCCTTTACCACATACTACTACATAGAGAATAAATTTGCTTTATTGCTAACAAAACTACATTATGTAAATGCTATGCAGACCAAACGTTCTTTCAAAGCTTCTTTAAGGATGATTTCCAATGCTTACTTCTTACCAAAACTGGCATCACAGCTTTCCTGATAGAGCAGGGATGAAAGGGCATCCAATTAACATTAATATATACGTGTATTTCCTGTCATAAGTACATTTAACATTTGCTTTATAATGCAATGTCTGGTTCCTGCTTCTTAAAGAATTGGCAGCTTCCTGATTTTCCATCTATTGTTTACTCTGCCACTGAAAGCAGTTAACCTCCAGGTAGATTCAAACATCCAAATGAAATGGTACAATTAATTACATAAACCAATCTCCATGGATTGAAGTAAAGTCTAAGTTGGGAACATGAATGTATGTAGATATAAAAGCCAGGAGAAGGAAAGGATTTTGAAAAGGTAGCCCTTGTCCTGGTGGTTCAGTATTAGACAAGAAATTTATTGGAACGATTACTGTCTGTGGAGTGTTTTAACTTCCAAGTATTATATCATTAAAAATATGGGAAGGTTCCTGTATAAAAGAAACCAAAGATAGCAAAGAAAGACCCTAAGAATAAAACCTGGTAATATAACTCCTTTCCTAGATAGTAAGAAAATTAATTCCATACTTTAGCTGTTGATTTAGGAAGTTCTTAAGATTTTAAGAAAAAATTTTAGTATATCGTATTAGTTTCACCAAAATCAACCACCATCATAGTTATTGAGCTTCTCTGACACACCCAACACAATATTATTCAAGTATTATTACAAAGAGTTTATAACCTAGCAAAGGAGATGAAACTACAGTTAGTCAACCAGAGGTATGAAACTGCAAGCACCTATCAAGGTACATGGAAACCCAGGCTGTATCGCTCATGAGTCCATGAGTGTAAAATATGCATGCCCTTAATATGCAATAAGATCTAAGATAAGAACTTTTCATAAAACTCAGTTTTTAAATGGGTCTAAATCACTTAAATAAAGCATGCCTAAAAAGTAAAGGGGAAAAATTTAAAGCTACAAAAAGTCTACTCTGTTTCCCGTTCATAATAGAATAAAGTAAAGGAAAACAAGTTCCTGAGGCAAGTGTTCTGAAAGTCAGCTAGAGCAGCCAGGAGAAAATACTTTCTGCTTTTCTACTTCCTTCCTCCCCCTTTCCCAAAGTAAAGGGTTAACACTCGAATCTGTTCCAATAGAAAATTCTAGAAGTACAGTGTCTCCCTGCTCCCCATGAAACCAGCCCTCACTTGTACCTGGCCACTTCCTCAGCAAGGCCCTTCTACTCTGATTCTTCCTCATTTTCCCTTAACCTCCCCATCTGCTTCAGCCTCCCTCCTTTCTCATCCTAAAGCCTGAAGGAGAAGCATCTCTCAACCAAATCTCTTTCACATCATCACCGATTTCCTTGTCATTCTGAGCATCCTTTTGAAACAAATTAAGATCAAACCATCAACACTAGGCTAAAGCAGACCAAGAGAGCACTGCGTGGTTAGTGGGAGGAAGGACGGGCCCAATTGCTTATTACATAGAAATAACAGAGAATAGAAAAACAAAAATTGAAGAATTAAATTCATTGAGTGATGTGGATCAATAGAAAAAAATTCTTTTCTTCTCCTGAAAATACACAAAGCCAGAAAACAGCAGTCTCCTAAAGAAATTGAGGCAATTACAAGTAAAAGAACTACAGTTGAAGTCAATTTTCCTCCTTTTGGGAATTACATTTCTCTCTTTTCTTCTTTCTTAAAGAAAATTAATTAAATGGAAAATATGTTTAAATCACAAAATTTTGTCTTTCAGAAGGTTTTCTAAGGGGTAAGCAGTCGATTTAGAGTTTATTTTTCCCTAATTAGTTCTATTCAACCTTTGTAGACATTGAATCTTATTAAAACCAGTTCAGAACTCTTATTTCAATATTAAATTTTTATTCTAAAAGTAGAGGCCTGGTGCACAAAATTCGTGCACTGGGGGGGAGGGGGTCCCTCAGCCCAGCCTGCACCCTCTCCAATCTGGGACCCCTCGGGGGATGTCCGACTGCCAGTTTAGGCCCAATCCCAATCTGGGTTTGCTGGATCCCAACCACTCGCCTGCCTGCCTGATCGCTACCTAACTGCTCCCCTGCCGACCCGATTGCCTCTAACTGCCCTCCCCTGTTGGCCCAATTGCCCCCAACTGCCCTCCCCTCCTGGCCCAGTAACCCCCAACTGCCCTCCCCTGCCGACCTGGTAGCCCCCAACTGCCCTCCCCTGCAGGCCTGGTCCCCACCAGCTGTCCTCCCCTGCCAGCCTGGTCGCCTCCAATTGCCCTCCCCTGCTGGCCCAGTCGCCCCCAATTGCCCTCCCCTGCCGACCTGGTTGCCCCCAACTACCCTTCCCTGCAGGCCTGGTCCCCCCTAACTGCCCTCTCCTGCAGGCCTGGTTGACCCTAACGGCCCTCCCCTGCCGGCCTGGTCACCCCCAACAGCCCTCCCCTGCTGGCCTGGTTGCCCCCAACTGCCCTTCCCTGCAGGCCTGGCCCCCCTAACTGCCCTCTCCTGCTGGCCTGGTCACCCCTAACTGCCTCCCTTGCCAGCCTGGTCGCCCCCAACTGCCCTCCCCCACCAGCCTGGTTGCCCCTAACTGCCCTCCCCTGCAGGCCTGATCACCCACAACTACCCTCCCCTTCAGGCCTGGTCCCCCCAAACTTTCCTCCCCTGCTGGCCTGATCGCCCACAACTATTCTCCCCTGCCAGCCATCTTATGGCAGCCAGCTTTGACCACATGGGGGCAGCCATCTTTGACCACATGGGGTGGCCATCTTGTGCAATGACATGAGGGTCAATTTGTATATTACCTCTTTATTATATAGGAGGATATAGGGCAAAGGTCTAAAGGGCAGGAGCAGTCCTGGCCAAGAGTGTGCAACACTGAAGAAAGAAAAGAGCTTTAAGGCACCCCCTGCCCTTCCCTACAAACGCTCCTTGTGTCACTCTCTAGTATTGTATATAGTAATAAATCAACAATGACATTTCTTTTTGTTAAATAGCACCTCTAATTTTTTCTTTTTGTTAAAAGGGTTAATTTTATGTTGTGAATACTTTACTGCAATAAAAAATAAAAAATAAAAAAACCTGTAAGGTCAGCTTCCCCCACTTTCCAGGCTTCCCCTGGCTGCATCCTCCTTCCCATAACTTAGGAATCCTCATAGCACTGGGGCCAGGCCCTTGGTTTTGGTGCTGATGTCAGTCAGGGTATCCTGACAGAGGAGGCTCTGGCCATACTGCCTCCACATTGTATCTTTGGTCTGTTCTCCCAGGGAGTTTGTTGTCTCCCTCTAGTGCAGGGGTCCTCAAACTTTTTAAACAGGAGGCCAGTTCACTGTCCCTCAGACCGTTGGAGGGCTGGACTATAGTTTAAAAAAAAAAACTATGAACAAATTCCTATGCACACTGCACATATCTTATTTTGAAGTAAAAAAACAAAACGGCAAAAACACCCGCATGTGGCCCGCGGGCCGTAGTTTGAGGACGCCTGCTCTGGTGAGTAGACCCCCACCTCAGCCATCAGGCCTCACAGCCCCCCTGGGCTCAGCTGTGATCTCTATGCATTGCCCAGTCTAAGAGTCCAAATTCAGTCCTTGGCTATAAGGTCCCTTCAGCCCTTGCTGCAAGGACCCCTCCTGGGAAGACAACCCTTTCGGCATCTTCCCAACCCCCCACATGTGAGGACATGGGAGATTTACAAGCTCTGGAGAGGCACTAAGAGCTGCCTTGCATCCCCTCGACATCAACATGCCATACCCCCATTCCTCTTTCTCCTGTCCCGTTCCAATAGTGGCTCAAAGAGAGCGCTTGTCCCCTCTGTCCTTAGCCTCCCTGAGGTTTCCGTGATTCCTCCACCCACCCAACCCCCTCGGCCTAAGCCCAGATTGGTGCAGCCTCTGAGTTCCTGAGGAACGCGGTCAGGGCCTTCACTCTTTTTAACTCATTGCCCATGAACTTGTCCCTCTCCTGCTTCCACCACCATGAAGGGCTCTCTCCTCCTTCTGTGGGGGAACACCTCTATTTTTTAACCCTCTTGAAGATGTTGCTTTTCATGTCATTGTTGTTCTCATTCTATTTGTTGTCATTTTTCTTTTTTAATTAAAAGCTATAGGCAGTGAGAGTGGTGTTAAGGGTGTAGGGAGAAGTCACTGATAGACAAATTCTGGATCCTTCTATTAGTGTCACTATTCCTGGTCTGTGCCCTAGTTTAATAGAATCTGATTGTTTATTCTGCATTTCTACTTTCCTCTGTTAGCCTAGAGTGCAGGGCGAGGTTTACACCATGATCAACTCGTACATTTTTTTTTTTGCCTTGAAATATACAAGCAGGTGCTGTTTTTTAATATTTTACTGAGTGATTATCAAATGGGATAGAATTGCAAACCGAAATTTTAGGAACTGAATTATTTATGAGTGAATTTCAATATACTGAGCATCAACTTACCATTGCTCCAAGCCATCAGCTACGGTTTACAAATATTTTCCTTACGGGGAACTGTTGTTGCAACATTATGTGTAGTGTGCAAATGTCAAATTGGTAAAGCTCTGCTATTAATAATGGATCTATAGACGCCTGGAAGGAGCACTGTGCCTGCAACCCACGGCTCAGGTTTATCGGGCTTTTTCCTTTTCCTTCTGAAAAGAAATCCTCAGAATGCCAGTTACAAGGTTTACAGCATTTCAATCTCATGTCCTATAAAACCTTATGTTCAGAG
Source organism: Eptesicus fuscus (assembly GCF_027574615.1). Classification (NCBI taxonomy): domain Eukaryota; kingdom Metazoa; phylum Chordata; class Mammalia; order Chiroptera; family Vespertilionidae; genus Eptesicus; species Eptesicus fuscus. The sequence goes on along the minus strand of NC_072476.1, from coordinate 98,352,349 downwards.
GTTAATAAAATGAGATTAATCCAGAGATACCACATGCTGGTTCTTTTCTTTTTTCCTTCCAAGCACAATACGTTAAACAATGTAGTCTATGGGATGAATAGGGATTCTGCAGACAGCTGACTGGTGGAGGTTAGCTGCCACCCAGCGGCTGGAAGTCAAACTCACCCACACCCTTTGAAGAGCTAAGGAAATGCAAACCCAACCATGTCTCCTAAGTGCATCAGGGTTATCCATCATTTACATTTATTGTCTCATAGTTACAGAGAAGACAGAATGATGGGGAAATTATTGAATGCTTTAACTAACGATGATCCAAAGTCTCCTCTTGTCTAATTCTAAGTCATAAGGAATTTGTGACATACTAGTATGTTCAAATGGTTTCCCTTTCAAAAAAAAAAAAATCCCAATTTAGAAACTTTGCATACCTATATCACATAGAGCCAAACTAAAGAAATAATTATAGATTATAAAATGCATCTCACTACATGGAAGATGGTACATTGAAGAGGCAAGTATTTTAATAACAATCTCTAAAGAAGAAAAACATGCAAATATACCCAGATAGTGATCACAATATCAATACAGCTACATAGTGAATTCACTTTGAATGACTTTGATCATCCCTCTTATATAAAAGGTAATAAAATATCTTCCTCTTCTCTAAGGTCCTTTACCTCTTTTAAACAATTCTTTTTTTAAAAAAATTTAATAACTAGCTTCATTTTTATTAAAAATGTTTTAAGTTGACATTATTGTAGGCTTCCCCATTCTTTTGTACAATTCTGATACTAACGTTTCAACATAATTTTTTATTTTTTTTTTTTAATACATTTTATTGATTTTTTACAGAGAGGAAGAGAGAGGTATAGAGAGCCAGAAACATCGATGAGAGAGAAACATCGATCAGCTGCCTCTTACACACCCGCTACTGGGGATGTGCCCGCAACCAAGGTACATGCCTTGACCGGAATCGAACCCGGGACCCTTGAGTCCGCAGGCCGACGCTCTATCCACTGAGCCAAACCGGTTTCGGCCAACATAATTTTTTATTATTATAAAAATAATACACATATATTGTGGAAAACAAAAAATAAATATCACCACACTCTGAGCACTATTAATAGCATATTGATTAGGTAGGCTTTAATTTATTTAGCCAATACTTTTTATTCTGTTAGACTGGTTCCAATTTTTTACTATGATAAACAATACTACAATCAATATCTCTGTGCACAAATCCCTGTATAGATCTGTTTGTTTATGTCAATAAGTTATTAGAAAACATCATTCCTTAAAAATTATACCCTTTGATTCCCATGAGAAACTTTTTAATTGTGTTTCATCTTTGCCTATGTGACATGAGACATGGTAAGTCACTGGTACTCTGTTACTAGTGTAATGGTCAAGGCTTTGGCAATCATAAAGCTGAACATTCTTAAAATATGTATTGGATATTGGGGGGGGGGGGGTTACTTCTGTGAATTGCCTGTTCTGGTCCCTTCCTGTTTTTCTCCTGGTAATTTTCTTTCTATTGATTTGTAATTGTTCTTTTTAAGACTGGATAAAAATATAGGACACACAGAGAAAACAAATAGCTACTTCAATATTACTATCATATGAAGTAGAATTAAATACAAAAGCCTTAAAGATTTGGACCAAGACAGGAATTTTATTTTTATAAAAGGTATAATCCACTGTGAGTATACAGTAGCTATATGCCAAAAAAAAAAGTATTAAAATAAAATAAGAAGACCTGTTAGAAATACAGGCAACCTTAAAGGAAAAACTATAACAAAAGGATGTTCAGATAAGATGTTTTAACAGAAACATGTTAAACCTTATACTCCCCAGGTCATGTCATTCTTTTCTAGGCCATAGATGGTTAACAAAATTAATCATTTATTATAACACAGAAAATGTTAATGCATTTTAAACTTGTTTTAATGAACCTGCCCCATTGAATATAGGTCAAGTTCAACAGGGAGGGTGAAAAGTCACTTTTCCTGGCCCCAAACCATATCCACAAGTTCCATGCATCCTCTAGGGTCTCTCTCCTGCTTCAGAATTACCCATCATGCCCAGGGAGACTGAAACCCCAGACTGGTGCCTGGGTGTTCTCCATTACTACTCGCCCTCTTTTCCTCTCTTTCTTACAGTCAACGTCCTAAAGAGTCCAGTGGCTACAGGAGTGCACAGCCACTGCTTCATGGGCCCAGATAGGCACCAGGCATTTGCCCACTGGTGTGCCAGTTCTACCACCACTGTTTTCCCACCACCTCTGAGCCCACCTGGCAAGCGGAGGCATGTGGGTGGCCCAGAAGCCATGGAAGCCTCTTCAGACCGTTAGGAGGCAGGAGGGCCCAGGGCAGCCTTCCGGGGGACTATTGGTATGGCACAGACCGACCTTCTGTGTACACAGAGGGAGGGGAGGAATAGCAGGCTTCCAAGAGGCAAAAACGTAGGGCTCTCTAAGCATCAATTTACCATTGCTCCAAGCCATCCGCTACGGCTTACAAATATTTTTTGTGAACCTGGACACCAACAAAATGAACAGATCCCAGCCCATAGCTCTGTGCCAGTCAGTAGGCCTTCAATTGCTAGATAATGGAGAAAGTTGAGGATTCCAAGTGAGCAACAACAGGGCCCTGAAGGGCTCTGAGGCAGGGCTCACTTACCAAATGAACAGAGGTCCTCGGCCTTTCAACAATGAGCGTGGCTCTGCCAGAACCTACCTGCAGAATTCCAGCCTTACATAACATTCCATTTTGCATTCTGCAGTGGATATGGAAGATTCGCTCATTCAACATCCATGCCAGTCCATTTCAAGTTTTTGGTGGTTTTTGTTTTTGTTTTTGTTTTTTTGTTTGTTTGTTTGTTTTGTATTTTAGTAACTTGAAAGTTAAAGGCTACATTTCCCAGACTCCTTTGCAGCTCTCTTATAGCTAGGGCTCCATATGTAATTTAGGTTGTTCTAATCACATGAACTGGCACAAAAGTGAATCAGAACTAAGTGTGCAAGCAAGAGGTAGGGTGTGAGATAGCCATTCTGTAAGTCGAGACAGAGGCGATGTGGTCCTAGAGCCAGAGACAGGACAGCAGCTCACTAACCGGAGGCAACATTTCCCTCAGTTCTGCATTGTGCTGGCAGCAGCTCAGCCCACCACTTAATCAGAATGCCCAATGATTCCGTGCCATGCCCGTACCCCTTGGTTAATTCATTTGCTCGGTAACCAGCTATAGTGCATATTCAGATCTATAACTGAGAACAGCAACCAGACATGAAATTCAAGAATCGGCTCCCCAAGGGAATGTGCAATGTGAGCTTGGCTACCTGACTTGCTTAGGTCTGAAGGCTGTGCAGATCCAGTTGCCTTCAGACACTGGGACACTAACAGTCACGCTCATATTGGCAAATTGGTGATTTAAATTGTCACTTGTGGTTGTATAGAATGAAGTGACATTGAAGGCCATGGCTTTAGAAGCCCCAAGGTGCTCTGCAATGGATGATTACGGGGAGCACGAAGAATACAGAACTGTATGGCGGCAGCCACTGAGCAGGGTAACAGCTCTGGGAAAAGGAGATTTCTAAACCTTTGGAAATTCGGGAACCCAGCTCTGAGCCAACAGAGCATGCCACTGTGGGCCACAACGTGGGGGAGTATGGGGCATGTAATAAATGGTGTGTGACTTCAAGCTGATATCACAGTGACCCAGTAGAAGCATCAATTCATCCTGTGACCTAGTGGACACATGAGCTCATCCGGGGATCACTTACACAAGGTGTAATCAGAACAGGTGTCCTTGATAAATAACAGAACCTTCCATTTTGCCAGGTATGGATTCTCCTGAAACACTCTCTCCCTATAAAAACAGAAAGCAGTGCTGCCATCCTAGTTGTGACAGGTGCAGGTGGCGATCTCTTCCACAAACCCTTTCAACGCCCCTGTTCCACCACTGCCCACCTCAAGATGGATGGTCTTAGAGCAGGGCTCCTCGATCTTGGCACAGGGATAGCTGGGGCTTGGTCATTTTTGCGTGGTAGAATACTTATCAGCATCCCTGGCCTCTAGCCACTACATACCAGCAGCATACTCTCCCCACTTGTGACAACTGTCTCCAGACATTTCCAAATTTCCTCTGGGGTAGATTTCATTTACAGCTGGTGTGCCAGATTTCTTGACCTAGAAAGAGGCATAATTCTTGCTGAGCCTCTGGATTTTGGAGGCAATATATCCCAAGATTGGATGCCACATACGCAGTAATGTATGAGGCTTCCAGCTTTGAGTGGGGCCCAGAGCAAGATATGGCTCCATCTGGTGCAAGTCCCTCTGACCCTCTGACCCAGCTTGAAACTTCTGGGGAAATGGGATGCTGAATGGAGCTCAGACAAGAAAACCACTGCAGAGGCTCCTTGCCCACTTTGGAAATAACTCTCCTCTTTTTTAAACAGCTCCTGCCTGCTAGTGAGCCCGGAAGAAACTCCAGGTGGCCTTCGTACCTGAAATTCCCATCAGAATCTTTTACAATGACTGTCCACCAGGCCCTGAGGCCCGGGAAGCTCCCATTTTCAGCGCATCTACACCTACGTATGACCACCTCTCTCTCTAACCCACACCTGTGGCCTCCAGGGAGGCAAGAAGTCACTTTTGCCTCTCCTGTGCATCGTGTGATGCTCCCACGCCTAGAACCTGAAAGGTGGACTCTTACAAGGTCATCTTTCCCAACTGCCTCAGAGGACAGATCAGGAAACTGATACCTGGAGAGGTTTAGTCTCTTCCCCCAAATGACAGAAGCAGGTGGTGACTGGCAAGATGAGAACCCGGGTCTTTTTGCAGATTTGAAGGTAAAGAGTTGGTGTAAGATTCGCTGGTAAGGAGTTATTCTGCATCCTTACCTCAGCCCTCTCTTCAACATGTGTCACACCCAGAGAAAGAAAATGTATCCATCTTTGCATTTCATAACCTACTTAAACGTCTAGAAAAGCAGAGGAAGTTTTGACTACGTGATGCAAAACCTGGTCAGGCCAGCTGTTTCGTTTCTCTATTCTGGGTGGCTTACCCAGCCTCTTCCAGCGTTTAGGACTCTTCATTCAAGTCCAAGGTAATCATCAGCAAACTTTGTCCTAGATATTTCTTAAGACTGACATGAGACAATGTATTCGGAATGCAAACATCATGCTTTAAGAAATTAAAGTTAAGCTACCTGGAGTTGTTGCTTAAAAAAAAAAAAAAGATATTAGTGCAATTACAAAGAGTATCACCTGATGAAGTGACTTCATACCTACAAAAAAATTGCATTTATAAGTTTCATACAAAATGCAATGGGGTCTGATTATATAAAACTTCCATGTTTTTTAACAAAAGGGGTAATACTTCAAAATTCAAATGTATTTTGCCTCAATTCCTTAACCTTGAGTAGTCTGTCACTAAAATTCTTTGGGGCTTCTCCACAAGGTGGTGCTAGCCTACAAGCAATTCTGTTGCTGAGGCTGGATGATGCATTGGTGTTTGAGAAACATTTTATTATGAAGTGTCACTCAAGTTAGTCGTCTTAATAGGGTTCATATTGAGCCCTATTTGGGGGTAATGTATCCCATATTTGGGTGTACTGCAACTCTAGGATTTGGATGTAACTGCAACTCTAGGATTCATTAATTAAGGTCAAGGATAAATATTTCTAGCACCATGTGAGAAGCTGTAACCTCTCAGCCTCTGGTCGCTCATGCAATGGTCTTCAAGTCCAGGCTTGCCTTCTACGTCTCCCCAGTTCTCAACTTCACTGGGAAGGCCTGTGAGAAGGGCATGGGCAGCCCCCCGCTTCCACCTCTGTTCCCAGTGATCAGCACCTCCTTAGCCCCGATCCCCTCAGAAGAAAATGTGCCAAGAGTCAGAGGTCGTTAAAAGATTTCCATTAGCTCAAGAGAAGCAAAAAATATATTCAGTTCTATTCAGATGATGGTCGGGGCAGAAAAGTGGGAACACTTGGGGGAACCCCAGTAACCTTTGCTGAGCAAGTCCTGTGTACCAAAAGATCCTCTACATGTCTCATCTCACCAGATCCTCATGACAACCCTACACGGTTGCTTGACCCCGTCTACCACCGGAGAAAAACTACAGCTTTCAGAAGCATCTCTCACTGTAGGTGGCCCCACTGCAAAGCAGGGTCTGTCGGATGGCAGAGCCTCCTTACTTTTCTACCACACTGTGGTCGCGTAGTTATCTGCAATGCTACTCAGAAGCTGGGGCCCCCATGGCTCTGTCTTTCCTATATGAAGTATCGGAGTCCTGGAGGCAAAGGTGGTTTTAAAAAGTCTAATTATTGCTTGAATATCACCAAGACTATCAAAGGGGATTCCATTCATAACCCATAGCAACACTTCACCTCTGCTCCCCATTCTCACACCCCAAAGCTGTTCCGGGATTTCTCCCACACACACAGACCTTCCACAACTCTCCTCTCTCCCTTGCCCCTCTCCTCCTCCTTCCTCTTCCCTGGCTCTGGCTAAATCCTTCCCCCTTTCTTGCCTCTAGGATTCACTGCCAGATGGGCAGCTCCAAATTCTCCTTTGAGGGAAGAGAGAATCGTCACAGATCTCTCACACCCATGTCCCAGGCCCCAGCCCAGGCCTCATGGGACTCAAACACACCTGGACACAGCTGGTCCTGTGAAATGAGCTGGAGGAGTCCTCGGGGAGGGCGATTCATGAAAGTCAAATTGCATTCGTAATTTAGGGGGCTTTGGCCAATGGGGAAGAAACATCCACAGAAGATTACACAGGACTTCAGGGGAGAAGCAGGGAGGGGAGGGCAGAAAGGCTACTCTCCACATAATATTTCAGACCCTAGGCGTCCTCCACCTCATCCCACCCCATCTTTCTCAGGCTTCGGGTATCTGTACAAACAACCTGTGCCACCTGACTTTCCAAGAAGGGCCCATCTGGAGGGCTAGGCAATCATCCCCAAACCTGGCAGGCACTTGAATTGTCTCGGACGTTCTGTATAAATACAGATCGTCAGGCCTGCTGCCAAGCCACTGCCTCAGAGCCAGTGTACGAAGGGCCCAGGAGGATGCCTTTCCTAACTCCCAGCCGGTGCTGATGCAACCGCCCAGTCCCAGCCCCGGGTCAGGAACAGGGTTCCGGGACCACCTGCAGGGCGGATGCCAGTGCCCCGCGCCCTCCCATTCCGGATGAAGGTGAGTTTATTCCTCTTCAACCAGTTCATGAGCAACACCCCAATGTGCTGGCTCCCACCCAAACTTGGAGGCTACAGTTCACAAACGGCTGGGGCGGTGGTCCCCAACTTTTATATCTCAGAAACCCTTTACCCCCTTGAAAATCATCAAGGACCTGAAGCTTATGTGCATGTGGGTTGTATGTGTTGCTATGTACTGCATTCAAAATTAAAACGGGGACATGTTTAAAACAACAATACACAAGCACACATTCCACCGGCCACCAGAGCCAACACACTGCCACACGTCATGGTCCCTCTGAAAGCGACTCCACACTTATCCTAGGATAAATAGGAACATAGCTTTGGCCTCAGGGGCAGGGCACCTGGAAGGGGCTGAGCCCCCAGGGTCCGGACAACAATTGGAGATCATGTAGGCTGTGGGGATGGGCAGCGTCCCCAGGCTGCCTGCAGGAGACTGATGGAGGCATGACCAAACTCTGGCTGGCTTTATTTCCTGCTTTGGATGGAAAAGCAAGGCTTCAAAAATGAAGTCTCCAAGGCAATCAGCTGAAGTTTTCGGGAAGCAGCAACACGGGAACTATTCCCAACCTGCCTCTTGCGCAATCCCTGGGACGATTGCAGGTCCAGGTTCTGGCACCAACAGAAAATACTGGTGCGGCAGGCGGATTAAGCGCCCCCACAGATGCCCACGTCTCCATCCCCAGAACTGGTGAATATGTGAGGGCACATGGAAAAGGGGGATAAGGGTGCAGATGGAATAAAGATGGTTCGTCAGCTGACCTTGAAATAGGGAGATGAGCCTGAGTTCTCTCCGTGAGCTCAGTGTGATCACAGGGGTCCCTTAAAAGTGGGCAACAGAGTCCCGTGCACCAAAAGGTTGTGGGTTGCAGGTTCGATGCCCGATTGGGGCCCATACAGGAGACAACCAATCACTGTTTCTCACACTCTTCCCCCCTCCCCCCACTCCTTCCTCCCTCTCTAAAAAGCAATAAAAACATGTCCTTGGGTGAGAATTTAAAAAAAAAAAAAGTGGAGGGTAATGGCAGGAAAGGGGGTCCGAGAAAGAGATGTGGTAAGGAAGAATGCGGAATGCAGTGCTGCTGGCTTGGAAGAGGGGCATGAGCCATTAGGCGGGCGCCCTGGGAGCTGGCTCTCCCTGCCTCCAGAAGGGAATGCAGCCCTGCCGATGCCTCACTTTCAGCCCAGAGAGACCTGTGTCCGACCTCTAACCCACAGAGCTGCTGGGTAATAAATCTGTGTTGTTAGCCTCTAGGCTTGCTGTTACAACAGCCATAGGAGGTTAACTCACCTGTGAAAGCTGCACAGCATTTGACCCCTGCCCCCAAGAGGGAAGTTCCCAGAAGAGCCCTGAAGGAGGGAATGCCGTCCTGTGGGCAGAGCTGGGGAGGGAGGGGGGAAGGAGGGGAGCAGACCAAGTGGGAGGAGCTCAAAGCACTGGCCAGGCGTCAATCAGAGGCCATAGGATCCCTGACCCGCCGTCGCCCTCGCTCCCCTGTGCACAGCGGCTTACACTCTGGACCAGCGACCAGTCCACAGTGGTTTCGCTGGGGCTTCCGCTCTTCCCAGTGTTCCTGGAACGAGCATTTCCGTTTCAGGGCTCCATCCCCCACCTCCCGCCTCCAGGACCTCCTGTCTGTTGTCTTGAGGATGACTAATAACTTAGCACTTGGTCCCAGCTGCAGGGACACTCCCTGGCCTAGGCCACGACCACATGGAAGCAGTGACCTCCCCCAGGACATGGCGACATCACCACTGGGTAAAGTGAAGCAGCTGGACACATTTCAGGTTGTCTCCTGGGTGGAGGAGGGCGTGATGCGAGGAGGGCAGTGCATTCATTATGGAATGAATGTCAGGAAGGGTACCTGTGTGCCTTCGGAGCGGGCCAGAGCCCAGGGATGGAAAATCAGGTATCAGTCCACGTGCCAGCCCCCCCAGAACACAGTACACCCTCTCCGTCCTGGTTACCTCCCTGGACTGCCTCTGGGCCACTGGGAGTCACTGCAGAATGGCCCAGCCCCTCCACACTGTCAACACCTGACCAAGCTGGAGAGGCCCCTCCCTAGAATTCAGAATTACAGCTAAGAGGCAATTCGCTGCTTTTGTTTTTTCAGGTTGCAAAGTTGTGTGTGTGTGTGTGTGTGTGTGTGTGTGTGTGTGTATTAATCTATCATTGAGTTATGTTTTCCAAGAAATTTGACGTTGTGAAAGCCAATCTTATGAGAAAAATGTAAATCTTCACCTGACATTTGACAAAAACCTTGAGACCTTATAAAAAAATTTTAATTCGCATAATAGGTTCAACATTAGATCAGATTCTTATGGCTGCCATTTTTTAATCTCTCAATCCACATAAGATGCAAAATAAAAGTTGTTCATGGCATACCATGTTTATAATGTTCTCATTTGCGTAGTATACTTAACTAAATAGTGAAGTAACCATAATGCAGTTGCCTTCCATTCATATGAAAATTATCACCAAGATCCCCCACACCCCAATCATTTAAATAGCATTTATTTCAGAATGATGCCAAAACTATTTTTTACACTTTTGCCAAAAGAGCCTGCCACATTTGCTACCGCATAAAAATAACTTCCGTCGAGTACAGGTATATCCTGTGACATCAACCTCCAATGCCACTGCTGTCCAGCAGCGGGGGCTGTGACCACAGAAGCTCAGAAGCCAGAGTTGGGCTCTGGCCTACAGGCAGACTGTGGACACAATCACGCCAGTCTTCAGAAAGAGGGGGACAAGGATGAGGCCAACACCCACGTGTGCAGAGACGAGAGTCGGGGTGACTTGCAGCCCTGGCTCTTGCCCCTTTTGCAGCCCCCCAACCACCACCACCACCGCCCTGTGAGTCCCCGAAACAACCCTGCCTAGTCCTGCCCCGTTCCTTTCATCTGCTTTAGTTGGTGTAGGTTTCTTGCAACCACAGAATCCTAACCCGCATATGATATTCTATTCTAAGGGCATGGGATCCAACAGGAAGCACTTACGCATTTACTATAGAAAACATATCAAATCCATAACCAATATTTAGTTCCCGGATGGGCTCCTGTGAGTAGAATCTGGGGTGACCACACTAAGCAAGGCTGTCGAGGCCCACACTTGTGTGCACCACCCGTCATCTCTCAGCCTCACCTGTCTCTGGGGCCCCGGACCACTTGTTCCACCCCAGCTGTCATGCGAGTCCAAAGGCCAACTCTCATACGCACAGCCCCACACACTGCAGGCCTCGGACCTCCAGAAACCTGGAACCTATTTGTCACCTACGACACACAACCTGAAGAGTGGTGGGGGGTGGGGGGGGGGCAGTTAATGTTAATGAAGCAAACATTCACTGGTGGGGAAGTGGAGCCCGAGATCAGTTCTCCCTCCCTTCCCTCTCCTGGACTCGTGCTTCACGTGGCTTCCTGGCAGACAGCCCCACCCAGTGCTTCCTGGACGCGGCCAGCTAAATAACACACCCTCAGCGTGTGCTCCTTCCCGCTGCTTTTCCCACACTCTCGCTTCCCTGGAATTGCACTCCTAATAAACTGGTTACACAAATCCACGCCTCAGTGATGCTTTTTAGGGAACACATTCCAAGATGTTGTTGATTTCAGGGGGGTCTATGGTAAACTCAGGAGCTGAATATGGTAGAGATGAAAAATCCCTGGCTAGTTTTCTTTCTGGTAACTAAAAGGACAATAGGATCTTATATAATAAAAGGGTAATATGCAAATTGACCCTAACAGGGGAACGACCAGAACGACCAGAACGACCGCTCGACCAGTCACTATGAGGCACACTGACCACCTCTCGGTCCCTTTCCCCAGATCCCATGGCCAGGCCAAGGCCCCCACCCCACCAGTCGTTCCACACACAGAGGGCGATCGGCAGCAGGGGGCAGGGCCAGCAAGCAGTCAGAAACAGCCCACATCTCATTTCCTCCCCCTGCCGCCCCCCCCCCTCCCCCCGGCCAGCAGGCTCCAATTGCTGGATGGTGAACAGGGAACTGGGGGTGGGTGGTGGCAGGGGGCATGGCCGGCTGCCAGGGAAGATGGCCCTGATCGCAGGCCAGGCCTAGGGACCATACCTGCGCATGAATTTCGTGCACCGGGCCTCTAGTATTATAATAACTAAAATATGGACAGAAAACAATTGATCCTGAAATATAGACAGAAAACAATTGATCCCCTGGGAGTCAATTACACCAAGTTACTTAGTAACATCCCTCTGCCACATTGCTCACACAAGAGAATGAAAGTAAGATCCTGTTAGCAAATAAACTAGGTTTAATCCTCACTCCCCACCAAATGTGAGAACAGTTAGTAAGACGTTTAGTGGGACTCCTCAAACAATGACCACTTCTGCCTGGAGGAAAATGAGCACATAGTGATGAACTACATAAACCTGTCACATGGAAACCACAACCAAGAGGCCAAATTCCAGAAGCCATGTCCCCAGGCAGCCACTAGGTGGTGCGCTTTCACCATCGTTGACTTCCTCACCTGGTTCACTGCTCTTAGCTTGATGAGAATTTGCTACTTTGGCAAACTGAATTTACTTACACAATAAGCTGAGAATTTAAGAAATCTCTAAATTTAAAAAGTTGGAAAGTGTTTTATTATAAATGCAGTAATACAAGTAGGACAAATGTAAACCACCGACATGTTTTACTTGTCCATTAGCTCTGTGTATGTTGCTACTACTGTTCCTCTAGCCCCTGATTCTTGAAGGAGGCTTTTTTTTTTTTTTGTATTTTATATTGGTTTTGGGTGTATAGCTTGGTGGTCAGACAGTGATATACTTTACATAGTGTTCCTCTCAATATTTCCAGTACCCTAACCAGCATCATACATAGTTATTGCAATATTACTGACTATATTGCCTATGTTTTACTTACTTCCTGTGACTATTTTGGAACCACCAATTTGTGCTTCTTCACCTCTTTCACCCAGTGCCCCAACTTCACTCCCCTCTGGCAACCACCAATTATCTCTGAATCTGTGAGTCTGTTTCAATTTTGGTTTGTTCATTTATTTTGTTCTTTAAATCCACATATAAGTGAAATCATATGGCATTTGTCTTTGTCTCACTGACTTATTTCACTGAGCATAATGCCCCCTGGGTCCATCCATGCTGTCCTGAATGGTAAAGATTTCATTCTTTTTTCTTTTTTTTTCCATTGCTATATGTACCACCACCTCTTTATCCATTCATCTATTGGTGGGCACTTGGGTTGCTTCCATAGCTTGGCTATTGTAAATAAAGCTGCAGTGAACATAGGGGTGCATATATTCTTTCGAATCCATGTTTTGGGGTTCTTTGGATAAATCCCCAGAAGTGGAATCACTGGGTCGTAAGGCAGTGCCCTTTTGGGTCTGGCTCCAGATTCTGGGTTCTTAACTAATAAACAAGAAACAAAATAATTGAGGGGGGAAAAGATGGAAAACTGTAAGTTATATCTTTTTCATCACAATAATAAAATAATAAAGACAAATATAGGCAGCAAAGAAGGAAGAAAAAGAGAGGAGGGGGAGGGAGGGAGGGGGAGAAGGAGAGAGGGAAGGAGAAACTGTGTGCCATAAGGAAAAAACACACATTTCCTTTTGAAAACTTTAAAAAATTGTGTAATGCCTCTAAAATTGAATTATAAAAAGAAATCTGTGGGGGGGTTGTTTGTTTGTTTTTAATTTTTTTATTAAAGTATTATATATGTACTTATCTTACCATTGCCGCCCCCCACCCCACTCCCATACATGCTCTCACTCCCCAGTGTTTTGCGTCCATTGGTTATGCTTATATGCATGCATACAAGTCCTTCGGTTGATCTCTTGGAATCTGTGTTTTTTTAAAAGAAAAAGTATAAACTGAAAAATAGATAAACATTGAAATGGTTAACCCCAAATAAACTGCAAGAATTCAGAAACATGCAAGTAAAATGTCTTAAATCAGAGGTCCTTCGTGTTTTTTTTTTTCCTGAACACTTCTCGCTGCGCTGGCTGCTCTCGTCTCAGAGCACAATAGGTGCAGAGGGGCTGGATTCCCTCCCTACCCCACAAGTCTGGACTTTGCCTCTCTAGAGCATGCTTCAGCCTGACTAGCATGGAAGTCGTCATTTTTTTTTAACTAAAAAAAATATTATAATAATAAAAGCAGAATTGTAAAAGAAGGAGGGGGGTGATGCCCAAGCTGAAAGGATGACAAACCTTAAATACCAGTTCATACTATTCAAATTTGTGTGTTTAAACAGGAAACACATACACCCCTCCCAATGAGGACAAGACCCGGGGCTGCAAGGGAACAAATGAAGTCTATGTCTGCAGCCAAAACAAACCACCCCGTTCAGCCAGATTTGGGCGGGGAGGGTGGGCAGTGGTTGGTGGAGGAGAGGAAGGCCAGAGGATGGGGAGGAGGTGGGAGGGGAGGAGAAGCCTGGTGGAATGAGAAGCCTGGTGAGAGAATGGAGGTGGGAGAGGAAGACGGAAGAGAGAGGGGCGAGATGGAGAAGCTTCCGTTTTCCAGGTTGAGGAAGGGACACACACATATGTTGAAACTCATGAAGCCTGAGCACCTCCTCCTTTCTTTTCCTCCGTCCCTCCCAACAGACTTCAGGCAAAACATCCCCAACGGCAAAAGCCGGGAATGTGCCTTTAGCTCTTAACTACATGGTCAGGATTAAATTCTGTAAAGACGTTCGAGTGTCGTTAGTAACAAGCATTAAGCAAAAGCCTTTGTTTCGCTGCGATATCCTCCAGTCCACAGAGCGGCATTAACAGGCCTTTCTAAAAAGTGATCTTAATACAAATAACGCCAGTGCTGCTTCAGAGAAGGGGACCCAAGCCCAGAAAGCTGCAAAGTGGTGTTGTCACAAACTCACAGAGGAGGAGACAAACGCTCACTTGGCCCTTTCAGCTCACCCACTTACTCACCTTCCAGGAAACCAGTATTTTATAAATAGTCGGGGATTAAATTGTTTTAAAATAATATTGTTCGTGTCACTGCGGATGCCAAGTCTTGTGAAAGGAGCTCTCTATTCCACTCGACAGCACGCAGGTTTGTCTGGTGAGCCGCCACAAAAGGCTGGCTTGGTTGGGGGGTGGGGGGAGGATGTGGAGTGGGGGACAGCTGATACTTGAGCTACAAGAACAGGAAGAGCTGAGCCGCTTGGAACTGCTTGGGATTCTTCAAAACTCCTGTGTTCTGCCTGAAATGAGTGATCATCCTCATCCTCTCCCTCATAAGCATACTAATGCCACCACGTCCCTCAGACCCCAACCAAAAAGACCTCGTTTTCCCAGGTTAGCCACAAAGCAGCGCACAGCACAGCTAGGGAATTCAGAGAAGGACAGAGATAAGAGGTGAGAATGAAACCAAGCCCGGGATCTCCGTTCGGAATCTTTGTATCAGGGCTTTAAAAGATCATCTGCACCTCATCTTTGCTCTCTAGCCTTTGACCAAAACACACCCAATTTCTTTATATTCACTCATTTACCAGTGTTATGCTGGGCTCTGTTTTATTTCCCTTTGGTGCCAGTGGCCTAAACACTTGACTTTTTTAATCTATAAAAACGGGGACTGTAAAAGTCTCATTTTCAGAAATTCCACTGCAAGAATATATCTTAAATCAGGGATTCCCTGGTAATGGAGCTGTACTTATGTAACAGATTTCATGAAGAACTGCTAAGGTATTGGTATTCCACGCACATCTAATGTTATTTCCCAAGACTAAAAGGTGAACAAGAAGGTAAGAATACATGATTAGCCCTTGTAAAACCTTTATAATGAGGTTTAAAATGTTAGTTCACTGGGCATATATTTGCACAGAGTTACCAAGACTTATTAAAACTCCCAAGGTGAAACTTAATCAGCCCTCCCCTCCTACAGCAACTGTCAGGACAGAGGCCACTACGCACTGACCCAGTGACTTCCTCAGAGGCCTTCATTATCCCGGAAGTACCACAGCTCTTTGTTGAGAAGTGGAGACAACACCCTTACAGCCAATGAAAAGGCAATGGAAGTCACAAACACCTGGGATGATTAACAGCCTCAATGAACAGCCAATGGATTCCCACTTTCTTCCTCCGCGGTGCCCGTCTACACGTGCTTACTTTAAAGTAGAGACTCTAGAATTCTAACAAAGATAAATTAGGACCCAGAGTTAAGGAGCAACTGTAATCATGATGCAACTGCAACACATTCAGAAACAAGTTACTCTGCATTGTCTCTTTAAGCAGGTGGAACATCCTTTAAAGGTAAATGAAGTGACTAGGAGTTGATTTCCCATTTTTAAGTTCCTAGGTCTACACAAGCCTGGTAAAAGGGTACTGAGTGCCCAAGGCTTTCGAGATTAATTTTCTCAGCTAAAGAAAATCAAATATCCCACCCACTCTGTTATCAACCTCAGGTAACAAAATGCGGGTGACACAGAATTTTGTCTCGTGAAAAGACTATTTGGTTAATAAACATTTTTAATTGCCTAATATTCTCAACACTGGACTAGACATACACATAGGTATTTCCCCTCTGAGCTTAAGGGCATAGATAAAATGAACTGTATTGTCCATCCTCAATAAATGTTTCAAAAGCATGAGCTATAACTACATATAACCAAAGCCTGCTATGACACGGATAATAAGGTTACTCTATTCCAGCGATTTTTCAACCGGTGTGCCGCAAGAATTTTAAAACATGCAATATCTGACTATTTAGTCGGGGGCACTGACCTCTTTTCCTCAAATAAAAATTTAAAAAAAATGACAACAGCCAACACAACAATAGCAGCTGTGAGTGAATCAAAATTATACCTATTTTTTGTCAGATCAGCAAAAAAGTGTAATATATTTGGTGTGCTGCAGAATTTTAGTAATTAGTTGATGTGTGCCAGGAGATGAAAGAGGTTGAAAATCGCTGCTCTGCTCTAGCGGCCATATTCTTCATCATTACTACTACAAGGAGCCGCCATTGGCCTGAGAGTCTTCTCTGCTTATAAGCTTAGACGGAATCATAACCTGGAGGGACAGGAGTGACCTCACCGGGCTCTGCCTCTTTGCCCCAAGACTGCTACACACCTAATTGGCCTCTCTGCTGCCATTCTCACATGTGCCTATAACCTTTCTTCGATCCGTGTGGCTAGTGGTTCACGTCCCATGTTCACTTGGAACAGCTGCACAGGTTCAGTGCCACAAACCATCGTCAGCAGCATCTGTCCATCACACGTGAGGGGCAGCGAACCTGGATCAATGTGCGCAGACCGACCACGTTCCAGGAACTCCCAGGCGCAAGCTTGTCATCGGGCAGGGCTCCGAGTGGCTGCTGGAGAGCCCTTTGAGGTTTGCCCCACACGGATTCCCTCTGTGCTGCTTGTGCCACGACAAACACATGCATTTGGTGCTGAGTCCTTTTCCATTTTAACTTACGTAGGATTTTCAACAGCAGCGTTTGGCATGCTTGTCTTCCCAACGCGGTGGTTACCTTTCAGCCTTAGTTTTCTCATCTGTGAGACAGAGATCACGCCAGCACCTACCTCACCAGGCTACAACCGGCATATTTTCTCACAGCGCTAGCGGTCCGAGATCAAGGTGTCAGCAGGCTCGGTTTCCTCTGAGGCCTCTCCTTAGCGTGTGGATGCCCACCTCCTCTCTGTGTCCTCACACGGTCGCCCTCGGTCTCTGTGTCCTAATCTCCTCTTGTGATAAGAATGCGGATTCTATTGGATTGGGGCCCACATGTTTAACCTCATTTGACCTTAATTACCGTTGTAAAGGTTCTTCCTCCAGAAACAGTCATATTCCAGGGTACTGAGGGTTAGGATTTCAACATATAAAGTTTGAGGGGACACAACAGCTTATAACGCATAATAAACACTTCTGCTGTGATATTGATCAAAACCTGCCTTGTTGGACGTATCGATGTCTTTATTGCTAAATTACAAGTGCCGTGAGCTTGCGGAAGGTCTTTTATCTTCAGCTACGACCCTCAGCTACCATTGCAGCATGACCTCCTGCCTCCTTCCACACCGGCCTCCTTTCCACATCGGCCACGGCCTCTGGTCCCCACAGGGATTATCCCTTCTAGCCGGAGAGCGCTGCCCACCTCTGACCTCACTGGCCTCTGCTGGCCCCTTCAGTGGCCCTATCCACAGCTGTCTCCCCCACGGCTGTCAGCTGTACACATGCGCAAGGACTCTCATCTGTTCGTTCCCTGATGTCTCCCGGTCCCCAACACCGTTCCTGACACTTAGGCAACCCTCTTTTAGGGAACATCGCTAGTCAGCGATGACTGTTTCCTCGGCGGTGCCGCACTTGGTTTTACTGTAATGAACAATCACATGGACATTTCAGGACACCAATGCATCACAAACACTTTCACCCTTGTCCCCAAATCGACTAGACAAGGTTCAGAAGTGGCCCACACAACGTTTAGACCTCCAAGAGTAAGATCTGTTATTTTCCCCAGTGTCCAAGCACTCCAAGGAGGTCTACAACCACTCCCACAGGAGTGGACACAGAGGGCTCTTCCCACATCCACAGCCGAGCCCTGTTGTCCAACCTAGAGGCTGCTTCCAAAAAGGAAGACATTCTGACTCTTCATACTACCTGCCCAGGGGCAGAAATGTTGGCCCATGGGAATCTGATCATGTTCCTATTACCCCACCTGGGGGCGGCACAATAACGGGCTTCCTCCAAATGGACTCAAAATATCCCAGGTTTACTGTTGAGTTTTTATTCATAAGCAAAGTAATGTGTGAGCAGTTGTTCCACCTTTTTTTTTTTTTTTTTTTTTTGGCTGTTTGCTAAAAGTGAGGCTACAAAAAGTAAAGCCAAAAGCAAACAGCAGAGAGGTATAAACAAACAGCCACGGTGCGCAGTGCCAGAGAAGAGCTTAGCATGACTAAAGGAGAAAATGTAACAGGTAAACATCCTTCTAAAGTTTCCTGTGCAGCGGGAACCAGTTCCTCGAAACATCCCCACTCAGAGCAGCCTTTTTCTAATGATGACACTGGCCTCAGACCTGGGAGAGAAACAGGGTCCGCGGACTTCCCCGGGGAATTTCGAGTTCTGCATAGGTCTCAGCTCACAGATGCAACGATGTGTGTGCTTCAGTATTTGTTTGTTTCTGTTTTTTCTTAAATAATGTAACCACAGAAGTGCACATTTGCAGCACTGATGGTAAATTATTATGGCTGCTAAAATCCTTTCCACATCAGCCTGGGATTAGGGAAATTAACTGTCGTTGGCGATGGTTAGGAAGATGATGCTGTATGGCAAACATACTTTGCTTCATTCTTGCTGCTCTTCACCCTGACCTGGGCATGCCCACTCACCTCCTTCTGTTCCCAATTTATGTAAAATAGGGCTGGTCACTTAGCTGGGGAGACACATGAGTTGTACAATAGTGTTTATAAGGATGTGACCCAGTGCACACACACAAAAAAAAAAAACAAAAAACAGAAAATATTTACCAAAGGGTGCTAGGTTCTTCTCGGGAAAAGAAAGTTGTGTAAAAATTTAGGGGATATTATTCTTTACTAAAGGCCCAGTGCACAAAATTCGTGCACAGGTAGGGTCCCTAGACCTGGTCAGCAATGAGGGCTGATCGGGGCCTTCCAGCTGCCAACCGGGGCCTTCCTTCATTCTTCACCGCCCCCTGGTGGTCAACACACATCATAGCAAGTAGTCGAACTCCCGGCTGGTCGAACGCCCAAGGGGACAATTTGCATATTAGCCTTTTATTATATAGGACTAGAGTCCCGGTGCATGAAATTCATGCACAGGGGGTTGAGGGGTGTCCCTCAGCCCAGCCTGCACCCTCTGCAATCTGGGACCCCTCAAGGGATTGGGCCTAAACGGGTAGTCGGACATCCCTCTCACAATCCAGGACTGCTGGCTCCCAACTGCTCTCCTGCCTGCCTTCCTGATTGCCCCTAACCGCTTCTGCCTGCCAGCCTGATCACCCCCTAACCACTCCACTGCCAGCCTGATTGATGTCTAACTGCTCCCCTGCCAGCCTGTTTGCCCCCAGCTTCCCTCCTCTGCCAGCCTGGTCACCCCTAACTGCCCTCCCCTGCAGGGTTGATCACCTCCAACTGCCCTCCCTTGCAGGCCTGGTGCCTCCCAACTGCCCTCCCCTGCTGGCCATCTTATGGCAGCCATCTTGTGTCCACATGGGGGCAGGATCTTTGACCATATGGGGGCAGCCATATTGTGTGTTGGAGTGATGGTCAATCTGCATATTACTCTTTTATTAGATAGGATAGAGGCCTGGTGCATGGGTGGGGGCCAGCTGGTTTGCCCTGAAGGGTGTCCTGGATCAGGGTGGGGGTTCCCTTGGGGCGTGGGGCGGCCTGAGCGAGGGGCCTGTGGTGGTTTGCAGGCCAGCCACGCCCCCTGGCGACCCAAGAGGAGGCCCTGGTATCTGGAATTTACCTTCTACAATTGAAACTTTGTAGCCTGGAGCAGAGCCAAGCCTCCTGCTCGCTCCATGGCCGGCAGCCGTTTTTTTGGGGGGTTTGTGTACCTTCTATAATTGAAACTTTGTAGCCTTAAGCGGAGGCCTGGGCCAGCCAGGGTGTGCAGAAAGCTTTGCTTCCTCCATTGCCGGGGGAAACCCTTGCCTCCTGCTCTTTCCAGCTCCGTAGCTGCCACCATTTCTGTTTGGATTTGTTACCTTCTATAATTGAAACTTTGTAGCCTTGAGTGGAGGCTTAGGCCAGTAAGGGCAGGCGGAAAGCTTGGCTTCCCTGTTGCCAGGGAAACCCAAGCCTCCCTCCCGCTCTCTGTGGCTGTAGCCATCTTGGTTAGGTTTATTTGCATATTTGCTCCTGATTGGCCTGTGGGTGTGGCTTGTGGGTATAGCAGAGTTAGGGTCAATTTGCATATTACTCTTTTATTATATAGGATAATTTTTTGTAACTACAAAATTTATATGTATATGTCTATAATTTATTATTAATATGTTTTGTTTATATATTTATCATATGTATATTCATTATGGAAAATCATTAAATAAAGAAAAATAAAATCTGCTTTAATGCCACCAGCTAGAGATAATCAGTATCAATGTTTTAGTGTATGTCCTTTTATTTCTTCTGTTTTCTATATATATTTACATACCTTTTCTTTGTTTATAGAATTGGAACAATGTTACTTTAGTGACCTACTTTTATCATGATAATTGTGAACATTTTACCATGCTATTAAACAATCTTTAATTATTTTTTTATGTCGGTGTCCCTCATTCGGGCGTCATAATGCCAGGGTTCTTTTCCCAGTCTTACAAAGGGTTCAGCATTCTGGAGAAAGGGGCTGTGCGTAGATGACTAAAGAGGAGTCCAAGGACAAAAGATAATTTTGAAAAGCATTGGGGGTCAGAGGATCTTCAACTGAAGGAGCTAGAAGACTCCTACCTTGACCAAGGACCCGTGGCTTTTATTCAACATAATTTGTCCTAAGGCAAGGTGGAAATAATACACTTCAAAGGGTAGGGTTTCAAAGGGTAGAATACAGAAGCATTATCAGTTTGGGGAATAGCCTACAGCTGTTCAGGTGTTTGGCCAACAGGAGCCAATAAAATGCCCTGAGCTGTCTGGCAGTTAACAATCCTATTCAGGTTTGGGGGAAGTGCCGTTTAGCTGTTTCCAACAGGTAAACTACATATGTGGCTCACCCTTGTTAAGCCGCCCAAGCTTCACCAACCTTTTGGTGAAACTCTTGTAATTATTACATGCTGGAATTGGTTCCCGGCATTTTTTTTTAAATATATTTTATTGATTTTTTACAGAGAGAAGGGAGAGGGATGGAGAGCTAGAAACATCGATGAGAGAGAAACACCGATCAGCTGCCTCCTGCACACCCCCCCCCCCACTGGTGATGTGCCCGCAACCAAGGTACATGCCCCTGACCGGAATTGAACCCGGGACCCCTGAGTCCACAGGCTGATGCTCTATCCACTGAGCCAAACCAATTAGGGCAAGTTCCCAGCATTTTTATGTTTGCAAATTCTGTATGTAAAAAGAGATATACCAATTAAATTCTCTAGACATTTAATGTCCCACTGAAGTTAAATAAGAAACATTTGATCATTTTAAATTCTTTAACTTAAACCTGAACGGACCAAGAGCAAAGTAAAAGAAAAAGAGTATAGTCCAGCCAACATTGCTCAGTGGTGGAACACTGACCATGAACCAGGAGGTCCCGTTTCGATTCTCAATTAGG
This sequence comes from Eptesicus fuscus, assembly GCF_027574615.1. Classification (NCBI taxonomy): domain Eukaryota; kingdom Metazoa; phylum Chordata; class Mammalia; order Chiroptera; family Vespertilionidae; genus Eptesicus; species Eptesicus fuscus. The sequence continues at coordinate 98,330,930 of NC_072476.1, read as the reverse complement.
GCACATACCTGGTTTTCGGGCTCAATCCCCAGTGCGGAGCATGCAGGAGGCAGCTGATCAATGATTCTCTCTCATTGCTGATGTTTCTCTCTCTCTCACTCTCCCTTCCTCTCCAAAATAAATAAAAATGTTTTTTTTAAAAAAAGAACATAGCATCGAAATCTTAAAGCAAACATAATTAATAAAACATAAGAACATGGTATAAAGTTAATAGCCATGTTTTACAACTTTACAGGGTAAAACTTGATACATGTATGTAGGGTTATATAGACATAATTGTCATTGGTTTACTGATATTAGAAGTAGCAACTCCACCTGTCATTTCCAGGTCACTATCATCATTGACAAAAATGGGGAGAAGACACTAAAAAGGCTAAAAAGAACTAATGAGAATTGCCTTAATGCAACATAAAATAGATATGTTGGAAATTCCAAGTACTTATGAAATAAATTATATGAAAATAAGACATTAATGGGTCTACCTTAACAAGATGTTCACAAAAATAAAACAGATTTTGAGCAAGATAAATATGCACAGAGATGAGGAAAAGGTTGAAGTATTACTCATGCAAACGATATACATGGCTCTTAATTAACAAAATATACATTTATCTTTATTAAGTCCTGACCATGCATACTTTAATGATTGCTATAATCCTTGTAGCTATAGTTATAGAGCTATAAACAGTGTCGCTACGTGAAAAAATGTAATATACAATGTCCCTGGAAGGTAAATACTGAAACAAATACCTGGATTTTTTTTTCATCCCACGATATTCATTTTTAAGAAGAGAGTGAGAGCAAAACCAAATGAGGTGAAAGCTGACTTCCCTGCTTTCAGAAGCTTCCAGGCGTTGCTCACCTGTTGTGCATGGAGGCACATGTAAAAGATAAGGAAACTGCCCGTGCGGCTGGCTCTGCAGCCATCCCTCTCCCTCTCTCCAAGGGAACTAAACATTTGCTTTTGTCCAAACCCAAGGGCTGACAAGAGCTAGAAACAGCCAACAAACTTGACACAAAAGCAGCCTGAGCCCCACCTGGATCTCTCTGATGCTCGCCTCGGGACAATGGGTTGCTTGGGTCCACCTCGCTGACCGCAGTGGCCTCTCCGCAGCCAGAGGAAGGGGCAACCAGCAAGCCGAACAGAAAGGCCCCTACCCTCTCACTTTGGCACTTTTTTATATAGTATACATTTATTGATTTCAGAGAGGAAGGGAGGAGAGATAGAAACATCAATGATGAGAGAGAGTCACTAATTGGCTGCCTCCTGCAGCAACCCCAGCATGTGCCCTTGACCTGAATCGAACTTGGGACCCTTCAGTCCGAAGGCTGATGCTCTATCCACTGAGCCAAACCACCTAGGGCCACGGTCAGCAAACTGCGGCTCCCGAGCCACATGCGGCTCTTTGGCCCCTTGAGTGTGGTGGCTCTTCCACAAAATACCACGGCCTGGGAGAGTCTATTTTGAAGAAGTGGCGTTAGAAGAAGTTTAAGTTTTAAAAATTTGGCTCTCAAAAGAAATTTCAATCGCTGTACTGTTGATATTTGGCTCTGCTGACTAATGAGTTTGCCGACCAACTGAGGGCAACACTTTTGCACTTTTGTGGGTGCCCAGGGACATGACTGGCCATCACCCACTGAAAAAAAAAAAAAAAACACCTGCAAAACTCAGAAACCAGCAACTCCAGCCCTACAAGCTCCTCAAACCGTTTCCACACCTGCCCCGCCCTGAAGGTGAATCCCAGACAAGAAGCCCGACCCACTCTGGACCGCGTGGACCCCACGGAGCAGCCCAGCGGCTGCGCACGCGCCTTGGGGGCAGCAGGGCGTGGGAGCCTCGGGATGGGAACGGGACGGAGCACGCACAGTACCGGCTTGTCCATGACGCTGCGCTCCGGCGCTTCGCAGGGACCCGGGAGGGGTCGCGCCCGGCAGGTGCTTGGCCCACGGCTGTCGCCGTCCTCCGCCCACGCTGCGCCCCTGGGACCCCTAGGTATGCACGTTGTCCCGCTCGTGCGGCTGTTGGCGGCTTGCGTGGTTGCCTTGGCGACGAGCAATGCTCCGCCTGGACCGGGCTCCCTCCTCCCACTCCTGGCGCTAGGGCGCCTCCCTGGGTCCCTGCGCCGGCCCGCCCGGCCCGCCCGCCAGGAGCCACTTGCACCACAGCCCTTTGGGCGCTGGCCCGGAGAGAGCAAATTTGGGCCTTGAGCCCAGAGGCTGTTCCTTGACTGTTTTCTATCAGGTTTTTGTGAGTTCTCGGCAGGATGTGACTTCTAGCATCAGCCAAGTCCATTCGTTTGGAACTTGTTTGAATGTGGGAATTTAGGCTTCTCTAGCTCCAGGAGAAACAAATCAAAATGGAATTCCCGATGTTTCAGCTATAATTTGCACATCTTCTGTCAGTCTTGACTCCTACTTAGGTTCCTCTCCTTGCTTCCTTGTCAGCTTAGAACTCAATGGAAATGTTTAACCTTCAGTTTTAACCTGGAGGAGACAAAGGTAATTTCCTAAATACTGTCTACCTGTCAGAACAATAGCTGCATTGGCACGTGTGAAGTTCCCAGGAACTTTGCCTTAAGACTTTCCAAAGGACAATATACATGTTTCATATCTACACACACACACACACACAGAGAGAGAGAGAGAGAGAGAGAGAGAGAGAGAGAGAGGAGGTAGAGAGAGAGGGGGGAGAGAAAGAGCGATTGATTGTTTGATAGAATTTTATTAACTGTTTTACTTCCATAATTTTGGGGGGAAATTTTTATTGTCATAAATTGTGGGCTAGCAAGCATCAATAGACAGTGAAGGAATGATCAGTTCACAAATCAATATTACTTCAAATTATAAAATTTGGCAATGGAAGAAGTCACTATTGTTGGTAACCCACTAACATTTCAATTTCATTCTTCTATGCCTGTTTCTCATATTTATACAAGAAATGGTAAATATTTCCCAGGTCCCTTGCAGTTGTAGGTGGCCAGGTGACATGGCTGTGGCTGATGAACCACAAATGGCAGTCTACAAGGGCTCCTGGGAATGCACTCACTTTCGTCATAAAAGACAGGTTCAGCTCTCTCCTTCATACTTTCCGGAAAGAGACCGTGATGCCTGGAGTTGTTGCCGCTCTGGAAACATATTATAAAACACGGCCATATCATGACTGTCCTAGTATAGTCCTGCTTGAACCAAGTGCCATCGGCTGCATGGTTTACAAACAACAGAAATATTTTTCTTACGATTCTAGAGGCTGGAAGTCCGAGATCAGGCGCCAGCATAAACTCGCTCGGTTGAGGGCTCTCTTCCAAGTTACAGACTGCTGACTACTCACTACCTCCTCCAATGGGCGAAAGAGGTCTACCTAGCTTCCTGGCCTCTCCTATAAGGGCACTAATCCCGAGAGTAGCGGGAAGGATTAAAAATGGCTGCCGAGTAAGTGGATGCTGCACGGACATGCTCCTAGGACCAAACTGGAATTACAACTAAAATACAGAAAAACTTCCTGAATAATCAACAGAAGATTCAGTGGAAAGAACCCTGATAACCGAGGACCAAAAGTGGAGACAGCATAGAGACTGGTAGGAGGGGTGGAGGCACAAAAGGGCTGGCCAGGCTGTGACAGACAGCAACTGAAGTTCCGGAGAGATAACTCAGCTGTGAGGGGTTCCCACTGAGAACTCAGAAGTCTAATCCCCAAGCTGGGCCCCCCAACAGAGAGCACCAGAACTGAGAAGGGTACCCATATAACACCTGACAGTGAAAAGCAGCAGAGTTGCTGTCGGCAGGGAGAGAAAGCTGGAAATTCAGGCACCCTCTTAAAGGACCAATGCACAAAATTCCCTGTCAAGCCACCCACCTTGTGCTCCAGCAGAGGGAGGGCAGAGTAGACTAGAGCTGAGTGAGCAGAAGCCAGGATCAGGGCTCAGGAGTTAGAGGGTCAGAAGGCAGACACCCCAGTTTCCTGTGCTGAGACATTCCCTCATGGTGGGGAGGCCATGAGCAAAAAGGCAGCTTTGCCTGGGGGTAAGACAGCTGATCCACTCTATTGGAAAACACCTTAAGCCCATGAAGAGACTGAGAATAACAATTAGCCTCCAGGCAAAAGTAATAGCTCCACCAAGTTGAAAAGAACTCTTGCCACACCTGTGACGATTGCCTGAGGGAAATTCAAGACAAAATCCTATCAGTCTGTAGATAGAGGCAGTCTCTGGAGGCTTTGAATCTTTGCCTGATCTAACTAGTCAGAAACAGAGTTTGAGAGGCATAGCAGATCTACCTAATACATAGTCACAAACCCAAACTGGCAGCCAAAATGAGGAGGCAAAGAAACAACCCCCAAATGAAAGAACAAGAGAATTCTCCAGAAGAAGAGATAAATGAAATGGAGATAAGAAATTTATCTGATACAGAGTTCAGAATAATGATGGTAAAGATGCTCAACAGCATGAAAAAAGATAGAGTAACTGTGAAAACAGAAATAAAGAATGACATAGCACAAATAAAGAACACATTGGAAGGAATACACAACAGATTAGGGGAAGCTGAAGATAGAATCAGTGAATTAGAAGACAAAGTTAAAAATATCACTCAATCAGAGAACCAAAAAGAATAAACAGCAGATCTACCCGCTGACTTCTCTGGATAGATCTTCCAGACAAAAACTTAACAAGGAAACAGTGACTCTTAAAGGACACACTAGATCAGATGGATTTAGTTGACATTTATAGAACAATTCACCCCAAAAATGCAGAATATATATTCTTCTCAAGTGCACATGGCTCATTCACAAAGATAGACCACATGTTAGGACACAAAAGGAGTCTCTACAAGTCCAAGAAGACTGAAATTATATCAAGCATCTTCTCAGATCACAGTGGAATGAAAAACCTCCTTTGGAAGAGCTTAACTTTTTAAAATTGGGCACCCACTATGCTACTTTTATCTCTCCTTCCTTTCTCATGTATTTCCTCTATTTATTACTGTTTCCAAATTTAATGAGGTACAGCCTCATGTTAATGTTTTTAAGGCGACTTAAAGGATGGGGCAGTATTGAATGTATGCCCCCCCCCAAAAAAAAAAAAGGAAAAGAAAAAGAATGTATTGAAAGGCTACAGGGCAGCTCAGAATAGCTGAGAATGTTGGACAGTGAGGCTTGGAAAATGGCCAGGAGGATCTATCAGCAGCAGCCAGGCCAGGAACGGGTCATGCACCTGCCACAAAAGCAGCCTGATTGAGGATGCTGCTGCCTCCAGGGCTGACTTATGGGAGAACATATTTGGCAATGATACATCCGATAAAGGGTTAATATCCAAAATATATAAGGAAATCATACAACTTAACAGAAGGAAGACAAACAATCCAATTAAAAAACGGGCAAATGACCTAGACACTTCTCCAAAGAGGACATACAGATGGCCAACAGTCATATGAAAAAATGCTCAAAGTCACTGATCATCAGAGAGATGTAAATTAAAACAATAATGAGGTATCACCTCACAAATATCAGAATGGCTACCATCAACAAATCAACAAATGACAAGTGCTGGCAAGGATGTGGAGAAAAGAGAACTGCTGGTGGGAATGCAGACCAGTACAGCCATTATGGAAAACAGTATGGAGTTTCCTCAAAAAATTAAATATGGAACTGCCATTTGACCTAGTGATCCCACTTCTAGGAATATATCCTAAGAAACCCAAAATACAAATCAGAAAGAATGTAACGCATCCCTATGTTCATAGCAGCACTATTTATAATAGCTAAGATCTGGAAACAGCCCAAGTGCCCATCAGTAGATAAGTGGATAAAAAAAAGCAGTGATACATTTATACCATGGAATACTATGCAGCAGTAAAAAAGAAGAATCTCTTATTCTTTAAGACAGCATGGAGGGACCTGGAGAGTATCATACTAAGTGAAATAAGTCAGTCAGAGAAAGACAAGTATCACATGATCTCACTCATAAGTGGAATCTAAGTAACAAAATAAAGTGATGAACAGAGTGAATCCAGAGACTGGAAACATGGAACAGAGTGCGGAATCTTGGAGGGGGGTGGGCGGTGGGAGGTAATCAACCAAGGACCTTGTATGCATATATGCATGGCCCATGGACACAGACAATGGAGTGGTAAGGTCCTGGGGCGGGAGGTGGGGGCGGTCTGGAGGGGGTCAATGGGGGGAAAAAGGGAAACATATGTAATACTTTCAACAATAATTATTAAAATAAATAAATAAAGGCACTAATTCCATTCATAAGGGCTCCACCCTCGTGACCCTCCCAAAGGCCCCATCTCCTAATACCATCGCACTGGGATCAGAGTCTCAACATTTAAATTTGGGGGGGAACACAAATATTCATTGCAATGACCATGAGGGAAAAGCCCCTTAAATTACAAAAATAAAAGCTTTAATATCTTTGCCTCTCTGAAACAACAATAGCAACTGCCACTCCCAGACCTCGTTATATGGAAAATTAGACCCCTGTTTGTTTAAAGCTTTGTAGACTTGGTTTTCTGATCCCTACAACTGAAAGCATGGTTAGATAACATGGAAACCGCCAGCCATTAGGGGTTTTGTAGGTTGGTTTTATTTTACAAAAACACGAGTTATAAATTGGACTGCCACAAAGTAGAGGTAACTCACAACCATCCCAACCTGAAGGGAGGAGGGGTGGCAGGGGTCGAACAATCCATGAGTAAAACTTCCAGTTGGTTTTGTTCAAGTCCTCCCACGTACAGATGCTGGGTGGGTGGCATCTCTCCTCCTCCACGACTGCCACCATCCCCCTGGGTGTCCAGAATCCCACTCCCTCTTTAGAGGTAGGGGATAAGAGGGATTACAGGTGCCCTTGGATGCTGAACAGGGATATCTATCCCACGGAGTAAGATGAACTGAGCAAAGCCTCCGGGCAGAGGTGGGTGTCCGTCCCGCTGGAAGCTGAACAGGTGCCTGGCAGGCGGCCAGCCTTGGGATGCTTTTGTCTGATGGTAATGAGAAGGGCTGCAGGCACGGCTCCTCTCCACGGGCGTCATTCAGAGATGCTCTTTTAAGGATCCGTGGTGGGTGTAGACCAGGCCACTCTGGGCAGGTGCCCCTTTTCCCTCTGTTCCTCCATGTTCCAGGAGGCCTAAGTGTTAGGACCCCTCCCCAGACACTTCTCTGCCTGCCCCTCCTGGTCTCCCTCAGCTCTTTCCCCCCTGGTCTCAGCCAGGTGTTCCAGCATGACTGCTCCTTGGCATCTAGGCTGCCACCATCACGCTGGCTTCCACAGAAGGGTGGCACAGAAGGCACTGTAGTGGACCTTTGTCCTTTGGGAGTGACCCCCATCAAAATCCCCTTCCTATAGTTGGAGTATTTCCCACGCAGCAGAGTCTTCCTTTTGCTGTAGAAACAAAAGTAGCAAATATTCTCCCAGACCCCTTTACGGCTAGGGCACCAGCATGTGCCGCAGATGTGACCGATCAAATGCACCCACCTGGGACTTGAACACGGGCCGGTAGAGAAGACACTCTGGCAGAGGGTGGCAGCAGCGACCCTGCACTGAGTTTCCCAGGCAGTCATGGCTGCAGAGGTCTCCTACACTGTGAGTCCAGCAGTCAGCCCTGGAGGCAGCAGCATCCTCAAACAGGCTGCTTTTGTGGCAGGTGCATGACCCGTTCCTGGCCTGGCTGCTGCTGATAGATCCTCCTGGCCATTTTCCAAGCCTCACTGTCCAACATGAGCTATTCTGAGCTGCCCTGTAGCCTTTCAATACATTCTTTTTCTTTTCCTCTTTTTTTTTTTTTTGGGGGGGGGGGGGGTGCGGGCATACATTCGATACTGCCCCCTCCTTTAAGTTGCCTTAAAAACATTAACATGAGGCTGTACCTCATTAAATTTGGCAATAGTAATAAATAGAGGGATTACATGAGAAAGGAAAGAGAGATAAAAGTAGCATAGTGGGTGCCCAATTTTAAAAAGTTAAGCTCTTCCAAAGGAGGTTTTTCATAGGGAAAAGAGAGCTGAGTGCTGGTTCCTTGCCTTGTTGACTAATTTCAGAGGCTTAGCAGTCAGAATTCTACTAGAGAAATGCAACCAGTAGGGTGTGTGGAGGGAGAGAGAGAGAAAGAGAGAGAGAGAGAGAGAGAGAGAGAGAGAGAGAGAGAGAGAGAGGTGTCTATTTCAAGGAAGTGGCTTCAGCATTGTGGGGCTGGCAGGTCTGAAATCCTTAGGGCAGATTGTCAGGAGACGAGTTGGAAACGCCTGGGCAGGAGCTGAAGCCGCAGCCACAGGCAGAATTTCTTCTTCCTCAGGAAACCTCAGCTTCGCTCTTAAGGCCTTTCAACCGTTACCGTTACTCAACAGCAATCTGATGCAAAAAAAACACTAGAGTGCCATTATTTGCAAAATGTTAGAAATACAAATATTTTTATAATTATTTTTTTTTCAATTTTTTATTAAGGTATTATATGTGTACATATCTTACCATTGTACAAATATTTTTATAATTAACACTTAGACTTTACACCAAAAATAAAATTTTATAACATATAAACCTCAGCACACAGGATGAATGCTTTTTTTATCCATTTGAGAAAACATCAAATTGCCACAAAAGGATTGAATAAAATTGGTGTACTGAAAAATAAACAAAAAAGACGTTTCCATTGTACTTTATAGAATCACAGTTCACCAAAATATAGGGTGGGACAAAAGTAGGTTTACTGTTGTTCATATGAAGAATAATACAATAATAAATAAATAATAATGCAAGAATAAACTGTTTTGTGTACTCACAACTGAAAACCTACTTTTGCTCCTCCCCATAGTTCTATCTAAGAATGGAGACTATATGGTATTACCTGCAAAGAGTGTATAGTCTCAATATCTAATACTAGTAAAATGTAACAGGTAACTTGGGGTGTCCAATTACAATAAGTGTTAAATGCTATCATTTAAGTATATATATATATATATATATATATAGAGAGAGAGAGAGAGAGAGAGAGAGAGAGAGAGAGACTACATTTATTTTTTGCCAATGTACAATCCTATCTAATAAAAGAATAATATGCAAATTGACCATCACTCCAACTCACAAGGTGGCCGTCCCCATGTGGTCAAAGATGGCTGCCCCCATGTGGACACAAGATGGCAGCCACAAGATGCCTGCAAGGGAGGGCAGTTTGGGGTGATCAAGCCTGCAGGGGAGGGCAGTGAGGGGTGACCAGGCTGGCAGAGGTGGGCAGTTGGGGGAGACCAGGCCTGCAGGGGAGGACAGTTGGAGGGGACCGGGCCAGCAGGGGAGGGCAGTTGGGGGCGACCAGGTTGGCAGGGGAGGGCAATTGGGGGGACCAGGCCTGCAGGGGAGGGCAGTTAGGGGTGACCAGGCCAGCAGGGGAGGGCAGTTAGGGATAATCGGGCTGGCAGGGGAGCAGTCAGGCATTGATCAGGCTGGCAGGCAGAAGCGGTTAGGGGCAATCAGGCAGGCAAGCAGGCAAGCAGTTGGGAGCCAGCAGTCCTGGATTGTGAGAGGGGGTCCCAGATTGGAGAGGGTGCAGGCTGGGCTGAGGACCCACACATCACCCCCTGTGCACAAATTTCATGCACCGGGCCTCTAGTGTTCTAATAACATAATAAGGCTTCACAAAAAGGGTTTACATTTTTATCAAAACAACATTTTCTACCAATAGCTTAAAACACAGGCCAATTCATTGAATATTTGAAAAAAATAATGATGAGAAATAAAAATGATATAAATGCAGGAAGGGTTCCTTGTTATTTAAATTGCTTCACCGCTGTGTATTTTAGTTTAGACCTTCAGGTATGGGCTCAGATGATCAAAACCAAATGCAAAACTCTATCAAAGAAACAGCTGCTTTCTGGCACTTGGATGACCTTACTAATAATTTTTAACATTGAATTGTTAAAGCATATTCTCGGCCAAATTGCAAAGAGCATGTGTCAAAGTTGTATTTCAAATTTTCCACAAGAGCAGAGCCAGCCAATTCAAAAGTATCCCTTCTGCTAGAGATATTTATAGAAAGAAAGGAAAAAAAGGAACTGTTAAGAAAATTTTTCGAAAACTAGAAATAAAAAAGAAATCAGCATGTGTGATCTTTCCATCTTTGAGTGAAGAATCATTTAATAACTGGATGCTCAGGGATTGTTTAATTCTTCAGGGAAATGCACCTGTGTTTGAATTATTACCATTGATTTAAAGTGCAGACTCAGAAGTTACAGTTTAACTAGTAGATTTCTGTCCCGTGAAAGTGAAATGACTTCTGTCTGGGAGAAGTTACCATTTTATTGTCACGTAGAACATTGGCCAGTTTTGTATCTGACTTTGCATTCTTAACTCAGCCATCTTCCATGCACGATACTCAGCATTTTAAACTAGCTGGCTCTCTTATGAATGAATTAAATAAACCTTGACACATGCTGTTTTATATGTATCCTAGAGGCTTGGTGCATGAAATTCGTACATGGGTAGGGACCCTAGGCCTGGCCGGTGATCAGGGCCAATTAGATTCCCCGCCTCCCGGCCTCCCCACCTCCTCCTTCCCTCGCTCCCTCTGTGCCTCCCTGCCGCCACTGGTCACCTACCATGTTTCACACTGCCCCCTGGTGGTCAGCGCACATCATAATGAGCGATCAAACTTCTGGTCTCCCGGTTGAACTCCCGAGGGGACAATTTGCATATTAGCCTTTTATTATATAGGATAAGAATCATGCTTTTCAATTTTTAAATTATCTATAATAATAAAAGCGTAATATGCAAATCGATCAAACAGCTGAACAGCAGAACAACCATCCGCACTACCACGCTATGACACCCACTGGCGCCAGGCCAGCCAAGGTGGGTGCGATGCGATTGGTCGGGGGCCCCGCCATTGCCCCATGATTGCCCCACAAAGGGAGGCCCAAGCCACCCACTGGCGGCACTGCGGCAAGTAGCCTGGGCCTCCCTCTGCGGGGGTGATCCATCGCGGAGCCCTGGCCAGGTGGGCAGGGCCTACCTTTTTGGGGCGATCGATCACGGAGCCCTGCAATTGATCCCCCCACAGAGGGAGGCCCAGTCTACCTGGCCGGTGGTGCAGAAAAACATTTTTAACAGTAATTCAATTGCAAAATTAGATCTCAAGAGAAAGACTTAAGCAATATATAAAGATTTAAATAAAAATAATGTTTCACTTTAGTGTCATTTTAAAAACTTAAATGAACCAAATCTTAGGCCACTTGTCATTACTACTATTTGGAAAACCATTGTTCAGCCTCTTGAGTTTTGCTCACTAGGGAAAGACAGGTGAGATTTTAGGGAAACCCAACAAGCCTAGGTAAACATGGGAACAGACCCCCTCAAGACACTAGACATACAAAGTCTCATACATAATTCAGACTCCACAAGCTGAAGGTTTGTAATAACACCAACAAGGCCTGGGCTATGGTATGTCTTTTCATTATTTGTAAAGAAGGAATTTGCTCAGTAAATGAATTTGTACACAAAATTTATCTGAGGGGGAACAGTTTAGCCTGTTGAATCCTTCTGAAAGTAATTACAGTTTTCAAATATTTGCAAGCACTCCAGAGAACTATGTATTCATAAATCATTGATATGTTAATTGGAAAGCATTCTTATATATTTGTCAAATATGATTCCCTCGGGACTTCTGCTAAGAAATGCTTTGCTATCCTGAGCCTAATTGCTGTGTATATTTAAAAGTAATCAACATTGTGCTTTTTTTTTTTTTACATGCTGACTTTCATTCTTTTGTCTGAATTAGTGAGAAATACAGATGTGTGTGTGTGTGTGTGTGTGTGTGTGTGTGTGTGTGTAAATATTTAGAAATCTCCGTTTTTTTCCTTCTCTGAATTGCCCTTTCTCTTCCCAGTAATTGGACAGGAGTGAGGACAGAGTGCCCAGCTGAGCGGGCCAGGACAGGGCCAGGAGCTGGTGAGGTCCAGGAGCATCCGAATCAAGGAGGAGCATAACTCAAAAGTATAGAAAAGCTAATGTCTACAAAAAGCCCACAGAGGGAAAGTTAGAGTTAGTCCTAAGGAATTCTAGGAGCTCTTGACCACTACCTAAAAAGATATCTCAAGCACAATTTAAATAAATAAATGTTGGAATAGAAATTCTGTAAGCTACCAAACCATGAAAAAAGTGCAATAAAATTCTTCCCTCTTGTTAACTCCTAGCTTACCTTTAGGGCAGTTTTAAGAAGGTTAAATTCAAGCAACCAAGACGTTGGTTGTGCTTGAAATGTTTAAGCAGCTGAAAGGAGAACTAGACCAGCCAAGCACTAATTTACATGCTCAACTCCATCCTAGTTTCATCTCAACCACATCTCTCCTTCGTAGTGCTGAAAGAAGGCAGCTAAACATTTTTTCCTTTTTATTTTTAATTTATCCTATTTATTTCCTTTTCTTTCTTAATGTCACAAATACATATAACCCCCTTTAAAATTTCTCAAAACAATCATTTATTGAATGAAGCCAATATTTGGGGAAATTTATTGCAGGGAGTAAGCATACAATGCTCTTTTTAGTTTTCACCTTTTCAAAATGTTCATTCATTTTCCTCTAAACCAGTGGTTCTCAACCTTTCTAATGCTGCGACCCTTTAATACAGTTCCTCATGTTGTGGTGACCTCCAACCATAAAATTATTTTCGTTGCTACTTCATAACTGTAATTTTGCTACTGTTATGAATCATAATGTAAATATCTGTGTTTTCCGATGGTCGCGACCCACAGGTTGAGAACCGCTGCTGTAGATATAAATAATTTTATGGTTTGGGGTCACCACAACATGAGGAACTGTATTAAAGGGTCGCGGCATTAGAAAGGTTGAGAACCACTGCTCTAAACCATTGCTAAGGTGGTTGTGCATATTTTACATGTATCATAAACAGTGAGAGTCAAAAATCCTGGGAAAGGTATTGGCCTGGTTCAAGTTAAATAAAGAATCCCCCATTTTCAGATTCATTATAGAAATTCTGTGATTATGTCACTCTTTTTAAAACTAGCTTTTATCAAATGGATTTTTAAAGAGTTTTTAGTTCTAAGAAACATGTCTCTGTGTCCACCAATAACAATTTCATTAACCCCAAAAGGTATATGTCCCTTAAAATGTGGCAAGACCTATTTCCAAAATTCTATGGGCAGAAGGTTCTAGAATGTGCATACCAGCTTCCCGATTTACTACAGCATTATTTCAGTTTGTGTAAAAGGTTGTGCCAAAAAAGGAAATTTAATGATCAAGCTACTTTGAGTGTGCATATTTTAACTCCATATGATTTAACATTCTGAGAAGCACAGATGGTTGATCAAGTGCAAGAATTGTGATGGCTGGAAGATCACATATAAACGCTGAGCCCAATTACAAACATCAAATACCACTTAGATTAGCATTCACTGTGTTGTTGTTTTAATTATTGTGCAACACGAAGTTAATGGTGATGACATTACAGTTCAATAATACATCAATCCATTTTATGAAAGACTCACCTTCTCAACTTTCTTTCCTTTTGGCAGAGTTTAATAGTCAACGGTGTGAGAAATCCAGTAGCATCTCCCCACTCGTGTTAGAGGTATTTCCAAGATTCTTGATGATATTGTGGTTTATAAGAAGTAGATATTTGGAATTCATTTCTAAAATTCATGGAATTTTCTGTGATTAGAGCAATATAGGTGTCTTTTGTTATATTATTGTGATAACTTTGGGAAAACTTCTAAGCATGTTGCCAGGAGAACCAACCATGTGATCAGAGGGTTGGGATTTTCAGTCCCAATCCATGACCTCCAGGTAGGGGAGACAGACTGGAGAATGAGTTCAATCACCAATGGCCAAGGACTTAATCAACCACCCCTATTAAATGAAGCCTTCATCAAAACCCAAAAGGATGGGGTTTGAAGAGCTACCTGGTTTGTACCATGTAGAAATTTGGGGAGAGTAATGCTTTGGAGAGGGCATGGAAGTTCCTTGCCCTTTCCCCATACCTTGCCCTATGTATCTCTTCTACCTGGCTATCCCTGAGTTATATGCTTTTATAATAAACTAGTAATATAGTAAGTAAAATGTTTCTCTGAGTTCTGTGAGCTGCTTTAGCAAATTAATCAAACCCAGGAAGAGGGTCTTTGGAACCCCCAATCTATAGCCAATGGATTAGAAGCACAGGCTACAACTTGAACTTCCAATTGGCATCTAAGGAGTGGGGTGCTGAGGTGGGGAGCAGTCTTGTTGGGACTGAGACCTTAACCTGTGGAATTTGACACTATCTCCAGGTAGAGCTGGGATTGAATTGAATTGTAGGATACCCAACTGATGTCAGAGAATTGCCTGGTGTGTGTGTGTTGGGGGAGGAGAGGGAGGGGGTCAACACACCGAAATTAGAGTCAGAATCAATAGCCCCTTCCACGTTAGGTCTGGCAATGTGATAATTAGTCAGTAAAGCCATGACCAGCTCCTTGCAGTTAGGTTGCCCATTTACCTTCTCTTCTTTCTGGACAATCTACCTCCTTTTTACATCTAGTCTGTTACACTCCCACTCTATGGATACAGCCCATCTGTAAGTTAAGCCCTTTCCAGACCTTGAAATCACTAGAAGGAGTCCCAGACCAACACTTACCCTCACCCTGCTCAGTCTTCACCCTTGTTCTAGACAGGGGCTTTCTCTCTGCTCCACTGAGAGCATTATCTTGTTTTGTGCAGTCCCTCCCCTGATAAGGCAAGGATCCTCCCTTGTTCCTTTAGGCACTTGAGGAATTGGGCCTTCATATGTCTACAACAGGAGAACTTTGGAACTACACAATGGTTTGCCTATATGTTTCTGAGCCTATAAAGTAAGTAAACAAAATTTACTGTCAAGATTATTCTATTTTCTAGGAGATGCCTTTCAAAAGATTATTCAATCTTAACTTCTGAACAGAGTAATGTCCATGAGTCCCTGGATCCAGAATTTTTTTGGACACATATTACACATCAGAAACTAAAATGTGTAGGCAGTAGTTTACTAGGCAAGTAAGACATATATGGCTTCTACTCTCAAAAACCCAATAGTCAACCAATAAATGTAATATAGTAAAACTCTTAAATAATAGAAGTATGTATGTGCAAGGTATATGGATCAAGGAAAGTAATGAAAAGAACATTTGCAAATGATCAGTTATTATAGACACATCTATGTGACTGTAGGCAATGTTGGAACATGTGTAGCTGTTGGGTGGGGATTGTAATAGTGTGGATGGGTAGGCAGTACATTATACAATGAATGAGTAAACACATGAACAAATGAGTCAATTTTTCTACTTTATAGCACATGGGATGCTGTTCCTCCCATTTTAAGTTCGTTTAGTGGAGTAACCTCCCACTCTTAAGTTCTTTTTCAATGACCCAGGCATGGAGATTTTGGTTCCCAGTGTCAGAACAGAAATTAATGCATCTGATATAAAATAAGAGGAATTATTTCATTCTCTATCTATCTACACCCTCCCACAATCCTTTAGGCCCATCTTTTTTTTTTTTTCAGCCCTTTTGTTTCTGTGTGTCTCACCACTCTTTCTGAACTTCTAACCCCCTTACTGCCTGGTACTCTCATTTGGCCACTTTTTTATCTTTTTTTTTTTATTGTCAGTGTTTATATTTTTATCTTTATTGTTGAAAGTATTACATATGTCTCTTTTTTGTGTCTTCTTGGCAAGATTGTAAAATCATAGAGAACATATTTTGTCCCGGGTCCGGGTGAGGCTGCACACACCTGGGTCCGGGTGAGGCCACGCGCCCCGGGGCCTGGGTGATGCTGGGTCCCAGGTCCGGGTGAGGCCGAGCGCCCCTGAGTCCGGGTGAAGCCGCGCCCCTGGGTCCGGGCGAGACCAAACCAGAGGGAGTCGGACCTGCATTACCACCAGTTGTCCACCATCCAGAGCTGAAAAGTCAGTGCCAACATGTACACATAAGGAACTGGTGGACATTGAAATTGGGTCTCAAAAGAACTGTTGTTCCAGAAAGAAACTTACTACAGACTGATTCATTTGCCTGTCAGCATAACTATTATTGCTCGTCTCACATTTGGTTCTTATAAGTATATTTCTAGTAACACATGATCTCACTCATCTAGGGGAAATGATGAACAACATAGACCAATGAACAAGAACAGACCCAGAAACAAGGAGGCATCGATCGGACTGTCGGGCCTCAGAGGGAGGGTAGGAGAGGATGGGGGTAGGGGGGAGAGATCAACCAAGGGACTTGTGTGCATGCATACGAGCCTAACCAATGGTTAAGGACAACAGGGGGGTGGGGGCATCCGTGGGGAGGAGTGGGGGATGGGAATGGGGGGATGAGGACAAATATGTGACACCTTAATCAATAAAGAAATTTTAAAAAAAAGAGAGAACATATTTTGTCTTGGTGCATTGTACATTGAAGACTCTCCCAAAAAACATGTGTAGGAAGAGGGAAGATAAAGAGACGGAGAGAACATATGAAAAGATGCTCAACATCATTAGTCACTAATTAAAGGCAAGTCAAAACTACAATAAGGTAACACTTCACATTAGGATGACTAAAATAACATAAAAAAAGACATATAATAACAAGTGTCGGTAAGGATGTAGAGAAATTAGAACCCACATTCATTGTTGGTGAGAATGTAAATTGGTACTACTTTAAGTACCAGTCTGGTAGGTCAAAATGCTAAACACAGACTTAACATATGACCCAGCTAGCTATTCTACTCTTAAGCATGGACCCAAAAGAATGAAAAGATATGCTCAAATTAAAGCATCAACACAAATGTTTATAGCAGCATTATTCATAATAGGCAACTGTGCAAATAACCTCAACTGCTGAATGACATTCCATTGTATGGAAATACCACATTATCCATCCAAATGATGAACGGAAAACAAAGTGCAGTATATACACACAATGGAACATTATTTGGCATTAAAAAGGAATGAAGTACTGATAGATATTAAACTATGGATGAACCTTGAAAATATAATGCTAAGTATAAGAAGCCAATCACAATAGACAAAAGATCATATGATTCCATTTATGTGAAATGTCCTGAATAGGCAAATCCATGGAGACAGAAAGCTGATTATCTAGCTGGGGAGGAAGAGAGAGAATGGAGAATGACTCCTAATGGGAAGAGTTGTCTTTCTGGAGTGTTGAAAATATTCTAAAATTAAATTGTGGTAATAGCTACACAACCCCATGAATATGCTAAAAATCATCGAACTGAATACTTCAAGTGGGTGGATTTCATGGTACGTGAAATATAAATATCAATAAAGCTGTAAAATAGAGAGGAGGTAATGTTTCATGTGACTTAAGGTCAAATTAATTAGACACGCTCTTGAATGTAAACACTAACATGATGAAATCTACCTCATACTAGCAGCATTTGTAAAGGCAACGAATTTCCTTGTTTTGCCCATCCTGGGAATTAGAGATATGAATTTGATAGCAGTGAGCCACCCAGTTCAGAAAATTATTCATAACAATACTTATGGACTTGGTAAGAATGACTGAATTCACACCATGGATGAAAACTAAATGTAGTTTACAATGTAGTTGACTTAAGAATAATTATACACCCCAAACGATAATGATATAGAGTAGGAGGAAATGAACTTAGAGTTAGTAATTTCTGACTTCCCCACCAGGAACCATGTGAGGTAAGGAAATGTTTTCCGTGCTGACCCAGCCAGATTTTCCATTGTCCTGATTCATGTTGCTTCTAGCAGGTGTTTCTGGGCATCCCATCGCTCTCTTGCCTCAGTCTGGTCAGTTCTCAGATGTCACTTTCGGGTGGCAGAGCCCCTGTTATTTGCAGAAGTTTCTCATCCTCTACTCATACATTACTTATCCTCCAGGACTTAATCAGCACCAGGTCTAAAATAATATAAGCCCCCAAAAGATCTATGGAAATTTTCTTACTGGCCCCAAAATGGCTTCTGTTTGTCTGTAGGCACAGGCTGGACCGTGAGTGGCCACAGCACTCCCATCTGTTCTTTGAGGTTCTACATTCTACCCCATGTTGAAGCCTGTAACGTTCCTCTCCATTGGGCAAGAAGAGTGATTTAGTTCAACCTGCCTCGGAATCCGTGTTTGGGGTCTCCTTTCTTTTTTTTTTTTTTTTTTTAAACATATATTTCTTTATTGATTTCAGAGAGGAAGGGAGAAGGAGAGAGAGATAGAAACATCCATGATGAGAGAGAATCATGGACCGGCCGCCTCCTGCACGGGGATTGGGGATCGAGCCCGCAACCCGGGCATGTGCCCTTGACCGGGAATCGAACCCGGGACCCTTCAGTCCGCAGGCTGACGCTCTATTCACTGAGCCACACCGGCCAGGGCTGGGGTCTCCTTTCAGATGTTCTTGGAAAAACGCTAACAGAGATTGAGCTTGGACAGTAACTGCTTGGGTTGCCTTCTAGTACTTGGGATAGAGGACACGATTGGGTTTAGTATGGGCTTCCTTTTCCTCCTTCCACTCATCCTCTCTGCTTCCTAACGCCATTCTTTCCGGGCTTGTGGTTCTCCAGAGCCATCACATTTGCCCAGGGCTCCCCACGTGATGAGGTCGTAGGTGGGGAATTCACCTCCTAAATTTTGCCTCAAGTCTTTAGGGCAGAAGCAGAGAACTGGGCACAGACTCATTAGAAGGAAGGGGAAGGGGAATGTGTGTCAGAGGACTTACTAGGGCAATAATAAGTAGATTGAAGAGTTGAGGTCAAGACAGCAGATTCTGCTTTGTAACTGCCTAAATGCTGATGGCAAAAAAAAAATTTTAACTGAGCTGAGTGGTTGCACTACAGATTTATGCTTTCCATCTCACAGCTGGGTTCTGAATGCTTCTTGACAATCATTTTCCTAATCACTACATGATTTCCTTTCCACCCCTTTCTGCAGCTGCTACCAGCCTACACCACGTCTCTCAGCTCCCCACCTCCACCCCTACCCCCTTCTTTCCCCACAGTGGATTCACCTTCAGTGAAAAGGAACACTCTGAGCTGCAGCCTCCATCGGCTTCCCTTCCTTCAGCTCATAATCCCTTTCTCTGCTCTGGCTCAGGTCACCCTCTCTGCTTCTGGTCTCTCTCAGGGAAGAGTCCTGATCACCATTGAGGATCAGCCCTCCATCTCTTATAGGATAAATAGGCCAATGCATGGTCAGGGACTTGAGTCCTGACACCACCCCTTACCAGCTTTGCAGCTTTGGGCAAGTGCTAACCTCTCTGTGCTTCAGTTTCAACATCTATAAAATTGGGGTAATAAGATTACCTGTCTTATAGAGCAATTGTAAAACTTTCATTAGTTTTATTTATCTGAGTAAAGAATTTAAGGCCGTGCCTGGCACATAGCTCCTATGTACCATAAGTGTTCACTAGTATTATCATTGTATACTGACATGAATGTGCATAATATGAATGTGCATTATATTGTGTACATAATTAATTAGTAATTACTAATGTATATTAATATAAATAATAGTTAACAGTGTCCTACTGCATACCTACCTCTCTGGCCTTCTCCTTCCCTATCCCCTTATGAGTTTCTCTTCCACTGCCCATCCCAAAAATATTAGACCTTTCCTTCTCTTTCTCCATCTACTCCTTGCATGGACCCATGTGTTCCCATCACTTCAATTTCCCTTTGTTTTTGCAGTTGTTATGGGTTGAATTGTATTCCCCAAAAAGATGTGTTCAAGACCTAACCCTTTATAGGTGTGCAATGGGACCCTATTTGGAAACAGAGTATTTGCACATGTCATCAAGATAAAATGAGATCATATTGGATGAGGGTGGGCCCCTAAATCTGGTGAGTAGTGGACTTAGAAAAGAGAAGGATTTGGAGGTATGTTACCTGGGGAAGAACGACGTGTGCAGATGGAAGCAGAGAACGGAGTGATGCATGTATAGGACAGGCCTCCAAGGTATTCTGGCAACACCAGAAGCTCAGAGACTTTCGCGGAACAGCTTCTTTCTCAGAGCGTCCAGGGCCCTGCTGACACCGTGATTTCAGACTTCGAGCCCCCAGGTCTTGGAAAGAAGAAATTCCCTTTGCTTTAACCCACCCGTTTTGTGGTCATTTGTTACATCAGCCCTATACGGAGATGATAGAAATCATCTCCATCTGCACTGTCCAGTATGGTATCCACCAGCCTTATATGGCAACTGAGCACTTGGAATGTGCCTACTATAGCTGAAGAACTGCACTTAAACTTTTATTTCCTTTTAATTGGTTTAGAGTTAAATAGCAAGAAGTGGCTGGTGGCTACCATCTTGGACATGCAGCTCTAGATGGATGCATTAACTTCCTGCAGGCCAGTTCCTTTTGGATATTGCATAAAAGACTCACACTCACTCAACATGTTCACATAAGTACCTTCCCTTCAAAGCTGCTCCTCCTTTTGTCTCAGAAAAGATGTCTTTTTCACCACCCAAACTGTGGGTGTCCTTTTTGGCTCCCCTTCTCCCTTGGCTCCACATGCATCAAGTCACCAAGTCTACCTCCTAAATATTTCCATTCTTAGGATCATGCCATGTAACTTGGCCAGTAGAGTGGAGCCAGATCTGGCCCCTCCCAGCGCCTTCCCCGGCCACACCCACTTCATCTCTAAGCCTAGTTTTGTGCTCTCTCTTACAATTCTCCCCCTCCTCAAATCCGTTGTCCTGGCTAAATTATTTTAGGGCTCATCTTCTCCTCCAGGAAGCCCTGACTGGAACCCCAAAACTAGATTATATGCCTTTTACATGCTCTTATAATGTTGAACTAGCCTACTGAAGGAGGGTTAATGCTGTACTGAAGTGACCCCCTTTGCCTTGTCTGTCTACCCATTACCAGCTGTATCTACAGGACAGCCCCTACCTGGCATATAGTTAGCACCCAATAAATATTTGAGGAATAAATAAGTGAGTAATGAATGAATGAGAGAGGGAATGAATGAATGAAAACAACTAAACTATACAGGTTATCAGGAAAAACTGTTAGCATTGTGGCTAATTATGGATACTAGAAAAAAAAAAGGTAGAGTAGATTACAAATCTGCTTTGGTAGCATTCAGTGATACTAATTACAGTTATTTATGTGAAAGTTTACTTCTTATGCCTAATTACCATGCAGTAAAAGCAAGGATTTTGTATATCATTAGATGTGTCAGATCAACTTGGTTGGGTTTTATTACATTATAATAGTGAATTATGCACATATGCGTAAACTACATAAATTATTGTGGATGTAGTTGGTTGTCTGTCCCCACCCTTGAAAAGTGTCTTTCCTCTATTCCTCATTCCCTAGTGTCTCCAACATCAGGGGCACCAGGAAGATAAGCAGTGAGCAGAGAAATGGGCCATCATGTCTGACCATGTAGAACACAAAGCAATTATGAGCCGACTATAAGGATGATACTGTGGATATGTTGCTCACCATTATAATGCACTTGACAACTATAGAGACTTTCATGGACATTGTTTTATTTAATTATCTCTTCAACATGGTAAATAATTAAAATTCTCAGAGTTTTAGTGACTTGTTCTAATAAAGGTCAGTGTCAGAAAAATAGCCCATGTTAAGACAGGTTTGGACAGAATGTGGCTCAAAGTTAACCACATTTAAATTACATTTCCAAAGGTTTATATACAATGCTTTTGTGCACATCTCATCAATAACACCCAGTGATTTGGGTATTATTAGCCCCTTTCTGCAGACAAGGCAGCTGAGGCAGAGAGGTTGAGGAACTTGTTCAAGGTCTCAAGAATGGTTTCAATGACTCTGGAACGTGAGTTTTTTGCCTCAAGAACCCATGCTTTTCCTTATATCACTGGATTCATGCCTAATGGCCCGTGTTTTAATCAGGAAAGTGGGAATATAGACATCTCCTAGTCAGGAGGTGCTAGACTGAAGGCTTGAGAGAAGGAAGTGGAAAAGGTTTCAAACAGCTGCTTTGGTGGTCACCGAAGGATCCAATCTGCGTGAAGTATAAGAATTTCCAAGCATTCCTGAGAGCCTGGCTGAGAATATATCTCTTACGTGATGTGGTGGACTAAAGATGGCCAAAGCTTCTTTGGCCCTCCTCCCATTGAGAAGGGGGAGCTATTTCCACTTCCCTCGGATTTGGACGCGAGAGTAGCAGAGTGATGCTGCTTGACTTCTGGAGGTGGGCTCCAGCAGCTGGCCCTGAGCAGCCACGCCAGAGGGTCACACATTGTTGCTACAGTCCTGAGCCGGCCCTCCAGCCGGCCCCATCTTGAACCCTCCAGACAAGCCCATCTGCCAGGGAATACCATCGAGTGGCCTCAGCCAATGCCACAGAGCAGAATAACTGAGCAGCTGGGCCCTGTCCGAATTCCTCACCCACAAAATCATGAGGCAAAATAAAAATGGCTATCATGCCCTAGCCTGTCTGGCTCAGTGGATAGAGCATCGGCCTTCAGACTGAAGGGGCCTGGGTTCGATTCCAGTCAAGGGCACATACCTCGGTTGCAGGCTCAATCCCTGGCCCGGGTCTGGGCACGTGCAGGAGGCAACCAATTGATATGTCTCTCTCACATGGATGTTTCTCTCTCTGTCTCTTCCCCTCCACTCTCTCTAAAAATCAATGGACAAATATCCTCAGGTGAGGATTAACAACAACAATAGCAAAGGGTATGGTTTAGGTAAGCCAGTAAGTGTTGGGGTACACAGCCAAAGATAACCAGGACAGGCCACAAGTCCGTTTTGCAGTTTTCTTCTCTTCACGGTGCCAAACTTATTATTAGCCAAGGGCCAGGCTAATAAATAATCCTAATTAAACAAACAAGCTCTTTCGTGTTTCATATGGCAATTTCGCCCTCACACACAAATGATCTGGCAAATGTGCATTTCAGACAAATAGCCTTTCAGTGAACTTATTTGAAAGGCACAAAATAACTTTTTCTTTGAAATTTATCAAACACTGGTTTAAAAAAAAACACAAAACTGTCTGAGAGCACAGCCTATGACAAATAGGACAGACATTCTTTTGAAAATTTTACTGTTTCCATTTTATGCACCCAGCAGCTTTTTCCCTGTTCAACTCAAATTTGAAACGGCAACAACAGATGACATCTGTTTTCTCCGCTGTCCTTACACACATTTACTAACACCCAGAGATGCAAGCTCTTTTCTCACACGCTATTCAGGTTTACCTTCTGATGCTGCTGCACTGAAAATGGCACTTTCTAGAAGATCCCTCTTACAGTGTCAGCCAGGAATGCAGAGTAGCCCAACGGGGAGGGACTGGCTCTGACCTCAATGGACGGAGCAGCTACCCAGACTGTGCAGTCAGCAGGGCACAGGCGAAGGCTGCAGCTGTCTGCAGAGGCACCCGCCGTATTCCTGACCCTGACCCGGCAGACCACGCTGGTGATGTCAGGCTTCCTCCTCAGACAGAAGTGAAATGTGAGAAAGTGAAAAACTCGGGGACTGTTGGAAGATGTTTTTCCTTGTTTCGGGAACTGTGTTCTTAAGTAATGACATTTCCCCCACTCCTGGATTTCCCCCAGGTCTTTGAAAGTCTACTTTTTTTTGTGTTAACCATCCTCCGCAAAACCTACCAGTTGGCTCCCTGAGCTCTTGGTTATCTCACCGCCCTGCCATGCAAGTCACCGAGCAGGGAAATGACTCACGGCTCTAAAGAAAACCCAGTTCATTGAATGAGACATTGGAAAAGAACCTAAGTGAGTCACGGTGCCCTTCCCTCGGCCGGACGCAGCGCCACACCTAGCCGACGGCAGCCAGAGGAGATGGAGTCATATTTTTAAAAAGCTGGTCAGAGAAGGATCGTTTACAACAATAATAAATGCCGTTCCTATATATACCTATATTCCAAAATCAGCAGCAAGGGCGCTGCACAATGGAACCCCGAAGGACAAACTGAAGAGCAGAACTGGGCTCACCCAGGAGCCTGACTTATAGCGGTGCCTGGTGCACATTCTAAAAAAGTGGCCCCTGGGCGAGGGGATTAGGAAAGAAGCTCTCGTGGCAGAAGCTGCCCAGAGCCTGTGTGCAGAGCTGGGTGAGCTGAGTCCCCGGGTCAGCCGCACTCGCTCCTGCTGCCTCCATTCCAAGCTCCTATCCCCCTGCTCCCAGCCCTGCTCCTGGGCACAGACCGAATTCCAGGACCACGTGCAGTGGCCTGAGAAGTAAATACAATTTTTTTATGCCTGCCTTTCCCCTTTTCCTAGTAAAATAGACCTTCTGCTACTTTCACCCATGCTTCCTTGTTGCTGACATGTGGTAACACTGATTTTTTTATAACATTTTCTGTCGCCCTCTACTAATAAACCCGGGAGCTGACAGGTGATGTATCCTTGTCCCACTAGGGACCTGGCAGGTGCTCAATAACCACTCCCTAAAGCAGGGGTGGGGAACATCCAGCCCGGGGCCGTATAAGGCCTCCGAAATCATTTGGTCCGGCCCTGCCAAGGCATGAGGGCTGAGTTAACCAAACGCTGGACCACGTACAGCAGGCTAAATTTTAAGTTGATCATTTGCATGGCCTGCGAATGGTGTTATAAGTAGCCAAATGGCCCTTGGCAGAAAAAAGGTT
This sequence comes from Eptesicus fuscus, assembly GCF_027574615.1. Classification (NCBI taxonomy): domain Eukaryota; kingdom Metazoa; phylum Chordata; class Mammalia; order Chiroptera; family Vespertilionidae; genus Eptesicus; species Eptesicus fuscus. The sequence goes on along the minus strand of NC_072476.1, from coordinate 98,306,377 downwards.
CCCCGCCCCTGCACTAAAGGAGTGACTGGCTCTGGGAGAGAAAGAACACAGCCTTAGTCTGAGGTTTCCCTTGCTTTAAACTGAAAGGAAGGGTGTGACCTCCCCTCCCCTCCCCTTCGGAGTACACAGTTGGCTCTCCAGAGCAGAATGTCAGGTTGGAAAGGGCAAACCTTGAACACGTGGACCATTGTGGCTGTGAGACGAGCCCATGCTCTTGTCTGGATGCCATTCCCTCACCGAGCAGCACGAGTAGCACGTTAGCCTGGACCATCAAGAGGAGAGGACCACCCTTCCTAGACCCCTGGGGCCCTGTGTTTGCAGGGAGGGGCTGCCGTCCCAGCGCCAGGGGTCACAGCCCTGGTTCCTCCTGGGGAGAAGATTGGAATTGCAGCACAGCCACCAAAACCACTGACCCAGAGCAGACCTTCCCAGACACCCCCCCCCTCCCCCCCCGCCTGGCGCTATCGGTGTCCTGACCAGCCACAGAGACAGCTGCCAAGTCAACTCATCGCTTTGAAATGCGGGGCCACCTGTCCACGGCCACGCAGAGGTCAGAGGCAGAATGCCTGGCTGGATGGAAAAGGTGAAGGGATTCAGAAGTACAAGCTGGTAGTGGCAAAATAGTCAAGGGGGTGCAAAGTACAGCCAGTAACATTGTAATCACCATCTGTGGTGTTCGCTGGGTACCAGGCTGTTCCCGGGAATCACTTCGTAAGTTCTATAGATGTCTCACCACTGGGCTGTATACCTGAAACTAATATAATGTGGAGTGGCGACTCTAATTTAAAAATGACAAGTTAAGAAAGAAAAAAAGAAACTGTCCTAGGGCCAGTTTGGTCCACATGGTGTCTGTTGTTGTCCGTGGTTGACGGTTAATTGCATGATTCCCTTCATAGGAAGGATTCCGAATGGAGTTTCCTTTACGGGGGATAAACATGTTTTGGAATTAGATAAAGGTAATGGTTACATAATATGGCACTGAACTGTCCATTTTAAAATGGACAATTTTAGGCTATGTCTATTTCACCTCAATTTTTAAAGTCAATGTAAAAAAAAAAAAAAAAAAATCAGAAACTTTATCTTCTCTCAAGAAACCGGAAGGTCTGGCAGAGGTAGCCTCATCCCCACGTGGAACACTCAGTTGGTGCAGAGCAGCAGCTGTCGGACTGAGGATGGGGCACTTGTCCTCCACGTTGTCCTTGACCCAGGCCCTCATCTGAGTTTGTGACCCCTGCACCTACCCACAGGTATTCTCTGCAGAGAGTAAACCGAGACCCCACAGAGCTGCATCTTCAGATGAGTGTGAAGCAAAATCATAACTCAAGTTCTGCGAACACAGCTGGTGTGGAACGAATATGAAGAGGTCAGGAGGCGCTGATCCAGGAAACAGACACAAGGATGAGCGAGGACCAGTGTGCTCCTGATCACTCTGCCTGGAGTAGCATCTCCTCCACCCCTCCACCCTCTCCTTCCTCTTACCCTGCTTTATTTTTCCTCCCCAGTTTTTATTACTACCCAACTGACTGTGAGTATTGGTGTCCTAGGGGCTGTTGTGACAAATTACCACTGGTAATTTAACTGGGGAGCTTAACAGAAATGTATTCTTTCTTGGTTATGGAGACCAGAAGTCCTAAATCAAGATGTCAGCAGAGCTGCACGCCCTCCGAAGGCTCTGGGGAGGATCCTTCCTGCCTATTCCAGCTTCTGGTGGATCCAGGTGTTCCTTGACTTGAGGCAGCATCACTCCAATCTCTGCCTCTGTATTCACATCGCCTTCTTCCATCTGTCTTTATGTCTCAAACCTCTCTCTCCTTTCCCTTATAAAGACATCAGTCATTGGATTTAGGATTTGTCCTAAATCCAGGATGATCTCATCTTGAGATCCTTAACTTAATTTTGTCTGCAAAGACCCTATTTCCAAAGAAGATCACATATACAGGTAACAGGGTTAAAAGTTGAACATAATTTGGGGGGGGACACAATTGAACTCCTCAGACTATGTATCTATTTCTTTATTATGTGACTCATGTTGTGTAAGTGTCATGAGAGTAGGGACTCTGCCCACTTGTTTCCATGTTGGCTCCATGTAGTCTAGAACAATACCTGGCACATGGCTACTCAATAAATACTTATAGAATGGAAGAAGGCAATGTGTGCATGGGATGAGGCTGGGCTCAAGCCAAGTCAGCCACTAACCATTTCAATATGAAGTCTCAGCAATAGCAATCCAGTATATGAAAGTCAGGTACGAATATCAGGTGGACCCCAGGTCACTGCACCAGGACAAAATGAGGAGTGCTTCATTCAGCTTGAGCAAGAGGATTGTCATTGGCACCACAGAGCCTGTGCTGATGGGGATTCTTGATGGAGGAGCTCAGGGGGATGGAACCCTGGTCTGCAGTGGTGTGGATTCTGCAGTAGGGCTGGACCAAGACACTTTAGGAAGGGTTAAGCCTGCTTCCCACACCTACTGGAGTGCTGCTGTGTTTGCCCCTATTCGGCCCAGGGTTTTAACTCAGTGGGAAAGTGAGTTAAAACCACCTACTTCAGAGTCACCTGGGGGTGTTAACTGAAACTGCACATTCTTGGGCCTCACTCCCAACCTTATGAATCAGAGTCTCTGGCAAGGTGATTGCTGAGAACACCAGCATTTGAAAACCAATAAACTTCTGTCTCTCATAATGGTGACCGCTGGGATTTTTGCCTCCTCAATTGTGGTCAACATCCCACACTATGTGCTAATTGCTAGGGTCATTGTCCTCAGTTCATGCAATTGCCCCCTACTTGGATGGCCTGCCCCGATTTCTTGCCTCTCTATTCTCTTTTACATACTGTCACTAGAGTTAACATGTAGTAGAGATGGCACTGTTCCTGGCACTCAACCCTTGAATAGTTTCTTCATTGTCTTTCTAGAGAATAGATACAGTTGATCAACTACCCAACAGCCATTCCTCTATCATTTTGTTCTACTAGAACCCTCATCTCATTCAGGCATTGAACAAAAATGTGTTCATGCACAGTGGGCCCCACCACCACCACGGGGGACTGGTTATGATGGGTCCCCACTCAGTCATGATAATACCATTGCTGTTTGCCTTCGATTGGTTCAGAGGTAGGCAGGTGGCCCAGTTCTATGGCCCAGTTCTGTCCAGCAAGACATGAGAGACAACTCCTGGGCCTTTTGGGAAAGATTTTCAACTCTGATAAAAAGAGACAAGAAAGGAAAAATTCTCCACTTTCCATTGTAGCTGATGCCTCTGGTTCCCCACAGCACACCCCTAAGCCAGCCTTGATCTCAGCCACAGCCATGGTTCTTAGCAATGGTTGTTTTGATTATCTCCTCTTCACCCCTTGGGGGAGGGAGAGATTCCCACCTTTGGGTTGAACACACAACACCCAGCACTAGACAGATGAGACCAACAGCAGTGCATTAGTCACAAATACTCAGCTCCAGAAGAGGAGATCACTGCATACCATGCATGTCACATGAGAGCTGCCCTGGAGAACAGAGGGAGCAAGTGGGCCGTGGGAAGCAGGCTATGTAGTAACAAGAGGGCGGGGCGCCCCTGAAGGAGGATGTGATGGGCTTGTTTGAGTAATTCTATAGGAAACTGAAGCCCATACTCAGGGATGAGCAGGAACCATGCCTGGTCCTGGGACAAAAAGGGGTGTTTGGCTAGGGGACTACATCTGTGGGAGCAGAGTGAGGCGGAGAGCTTGCCCTCCAAGTTTCAGACATGGAGGCAGCACATGCCACGGACCCTTCATTTCAGGCCTTCCATCACAATGGTGGGCATTCTTAAGAGTTCTTCTTCACCCTGAGCTGACTGCAACCGAACTCAAGCCCACCCACTGAACCTCTTAGTACTTTTGCCTTTGAGTCTCCTATGGTGCTCCCTGACACTCCCTACACGGTGCTCACCCTCCCAGCCATGGGGACAGGAGCACTGGAGGAAGACTCCAGGAGCCTTGTCTTCCAGGTGGACAACCCTGAGCACACTCTGCACCCTTCCCAGGAGATGTGGCAGAATTTAGCCCCCAGCACCCACAGCAGCTCAATGACACGCCCTGTTGGCCTTTCCTCCTTTCCTGTCTCATGCTCCCCAATCCCTCACTCCTGCTTCCTGGGGTTCCCAAATAAAGGATATCAGGCTCTGCTTTAGGGGGAACTCAGAATAAGTTCCCCCTTCCTATACCTGGACATAGTTTTATAAGGAAATGACTTCTTATGGCTTTGAGAAGACAAAATTGATGGGGAAAGCCAATGTGCTGAGGATGGTGGAATTGAAACATGAGAAGAGCTGAGTGTCCTTGGTGACATCCCCAAGATATTGAACCCCCACCTGCTCCTTCCCTCCATTCTTATTAGAAGGAGTGGATAGAACCCTAATCCATTGTTTAGGCCAATTTTATTGGAACACCCTAAGTGGTCCCCAAGATGGTCCATGTCAGCGATAGGCAAAAGAAGCATGTTAATTTTAGACCAGGGAAGCCAGGAGTCTCAGACACAAGGTCAGCTGGTCGTGTCAGCTGTCACAGAACCATCTCGCCGGAATCCAGCAGAAGGAGAACACAGAAGTCCAAGGGTGCCATCATCTGCCAAAGCCATTCCCCAAGCCATAATATGCGGTGAATGTGAGTAGTTGTCATACCTTTGGCCATTCTCATTCCATCTTGCTGTCTTCAGCTGTCACTTGAATTTCGCTAGCATACTTCTAGCCACATAGTTGCGGACGAAATTCTTTGTCAGAACTAATCGCACAAGCACAATTATAGCCACCGCGTTTCTCATGACAACAGCCTCTGGAAATCAACCACGCTCGAGCATCTCAGCTGCATATGAGCTGCTGCCCTGCAACTGACATGCGGGGTTTGCATGAAATTGGTAAAACGTTAAATAAGACTGAGATTCTGAAAACACAGTCCCCTGCTGCTCTCTATGCTCGGCAATAATGTGAGTGATTAGAGATCTATTTTTACTCTTTGGAAGATACTAATTAGCATTTAGTTTGATTTACCCCAATTAGGCAAATAGTTGTTTAGTGAGAAATCTTCACAAGTTAGTTGGCTCACATTACCACCCCAGAGGAATTAAGTAGAAAAGCCTGGTGGGAGAGTCAGGACAGCGCTTCCTACATCTTCATAGTGATTTACTAGCGTGAACTACTGAAGTATGTTGTCAGAGTTTAGCTTGCTCTCTCTTGTGCTCCCAACAAAAGTTCTAGGCACTCCTTAGCATTGCTGGATTGTCTTGATTTGCTCTCCTGTAATACTAATTGAGCATCTGCCCCGAGCTGAACTGGGGGTACAATGACCAGTAGGGCCCGCCCTGACCTCTGGCCCTCAGTGTCAGAGCTGTCTGACCCTGAGCAAGACACAGCCCCTCCTTCTCAGTATTCTCGTATGAAGCAAGGGGACAGTACCATCTGGCTTCAGGGCCTTCAGCCTGTGCTGGTGCACAGGCCCCACATTTAGAAGGGCCCTCAGCTTGATTTGATGCCTTGCTGTTGTCCTCTTGAAATTCTTAATACTTTTTTAAAATATTTTTTTTTATTGATTTCAGAGAGGAAGGGAGAAGGTGAGAGAGATAGAAACATCAACGATGAGAGAGAATCCTTGATCAGCTGCCTCCTGCACGCCCCCTACTGGGCACCGAGCCTGCAATCCGGCATGTGCCCTGACTGGAATTGAACCCAGGACCCTTCAGTCCGCAGGCTGACGCTCCATCCTCTGAGCCAAACTGGCTAGGGCTCTTAATACTTTTTGAACAAGGAGTCCCTCATTTTCATTTTTCACTGAGCCCCTCAAATTGCATAGTCTGTCTTAGGAACAGGAAAATATACACTTCCGAGATTTACGTATAAGTATTAAATAAGGGGGTGTATTTAAAGTGTGTAACACAAAGCTCCACATAGCATAAGTTCTCAAAAAACGGTACAACCATCCCAACAAGGTAGCTAAATCCAAAACAAATGTATTTTCTCATCCATCTAAGGGCCATTAGTTAAATTCTTCTGAACTTTCTTTAGTAAATGCTATAAATACATGTCTGACCTCAACTTTGAATCATGATTTTCAGATGGTTGGCATGGCCTGTTTCATTTCCTCCCTAGAATTTTTGTCCAAATGCCACCCTCTCCACAGCTCCTGTTGACTTGAGAGCACCCATAAGGTTCTTTGGCCTTCAGTATGGACTGATGGAGTTACGAAATACTTCATCGGTTGTTTCAGTTCAATCAGTTTTCTTCCCTTGAATTAACCAATTAATTCTTCCGAACTACGTACAGAAGTAAACCATAGAAAGGGGACAGTAATAGATTAAAAGAAAAGATCTTTATTTTTTCTTTTCTCTCCAAACTTATAACCTTAAAAAAAATTTTTACAATCCCTTATCCACAATTCTGAAATCTACAAAGGTCTAAAAAATTTGAAGTAAATTTATGGCAAATAGACTTAGTTGCAAACCAAACCTAAAACTAATATGGGGCTATTTCTAGTATGTTTATAATGATGCTCTAGGTATTACATAATGTACCATGTACCACATAGAAACTAAATTATCTTTCTAGAATAAAAAAAAAACGTCTAAATTCTGAAACACATCTGACCCCACAATCTTGGATAAGACTGTGGTTTACACTATGTCTTTTAGAGTTTCCTCCCCAACCAACAAAGCAACACATTAAGGACAGGCACTGTAGTTCAAAGAGATATCTGTATACCTATGTTCACTGTGGAATTATTCACAATAGCAAAAGTTGGAAGCAACTCATCATCGGGTGATTGAATAAATAAAATGCGGGATATCCACACAATGGAATACAATTCACCTATTAAAAAGAATGAAGTACTGATGCATACTACAGCATAGATGAGTCTTAAAAGCATTATGGTGAGTGAAAGAAGCCAATCACAAAGACTAGATATTGCATGATTACATTTATATCAAATATCCAATAGAGGCAAGCATATTAATGGTTGCCAGGAACCTGGTTGGGGGTAGGGGGTGGGGGATGGAATTGGGAATAAGTGCTTAATGGGTACAAGAATTCCATTTGGAGTAATGAGTAAGTTCTAAAACTAGAGTGTGTTGATGATTGCACAAGATCATAGATGTACTTAATGCCACTGAATTATACACTTTAAAATAATTACAGTGTTAAATTTTGTGTATTTTACCATAATAAAAAAATTGTTAATAGAATGGGAAGAGAAATTGAAGACTGCAAAAATGGATGTGGTACTATAAAACAGAAATAGAATAGATGTTCTAAGAGAGGTCAAAAAAAGTTTGTGCACTAATGGGAATGAATGAGGAAAGACAAAATGGATAATGCAGGAGAGATGGGGGAAGGAATTGTTGGAGAATGACCGTGAGCAGAGGAGAGGGGTAAGATCTATCACACAAGGCAGGGTTGGGCCTTTGTTGGCAGCCTGGGCATTTTCATCCCCTGAAAGAGGAAAGGAGGGAGAGTCTGTGAGCCCAGATTCAGCCTGTAGGTAGACAGATGTGAAGGTGAAGACCTGCTAAGTTCCTCTCTGGGACACGAGGAGCAAGGTCATCTCCTAAGACTAAGAACTGGGGAGGAGGTTTGAAATAGTTGTCTAGGAGTGGGAGCGTGCCTGGACCTGGGAAAGCAGTGCAATTGCTTGACTGCATTGAGGGCGACTGAACTGATCATTCATTTCTAGTGAGAAATGGTGGGCATCTTGCTCCGACCGCCTCCAGCTATGTCAGACAGGGTCAGAGCAGGTAGGAAGTGCGTTTTACCAGGATTGTGGTTTAGCCAACTGTAATGATAAAATTTATATGTCAACTTAGCTGGGCCCCAATTCCCAGATATTTGGTCAAACATTATTTTGGATGATTTTGTGAGAGTGTTTCTGGATGAAATTTACATTTAAATGGGTGGACTTTGGTAAAGAAGATTGCTTTACATAATGTGGGTGGGCCTCATCTAATTAGTCGAAGGCCTTAGTAGAACAAGTCTGACCTCCCCTGAGCAAGACAGAATTCTCCAGCAAATGGCCTTTGTGCTTGAACTGCAACTTCAGCCAAGCCACCTTGCAGATTTTGGACTTATCCACCTCCATAATCATGTGAGCCAATTTCTTGAAATAAATCTCTATATGTATACACACACTTGTTGGTGCTGTTTCTCTGGAGAACCCTGACTAATACATCAACTGAGTTCAATGAAGTGACAGCGGAGAAGGGACTGAAGTGTTTACAGCTGACTGAGGGTGAACTTTCAGCTGGAAAATGAGGAAAGTGAGGGCCCAAGAGGAATCAAGTAAATTCCTGGTGGTAAATTCAGTGGGTTGTGGTCCCTGTGGGCTTGAAGGATTGTTGAGGAGGGGCATTCGACGGAATTATAAAGTCAGTTCTAAATACTTTCAAGTGATCATTTTGCAAGATAAATACTGAAATAGCTGTGTTGCCATTTTCCTCCAGAATTACAATTGCAAGACTGAGGCTCCAAAGGAAGGCACGGTGAACTGTGTCACCCTTCCCTCCTGGAACCCAGGCAGGAGGCAGCCTTGGAGCATGAGGGTGGGAGGTGGGAGGAGAATAGACTGAAGTGCAGGAATGGTAACAATGTAAAACTGGAGAGAAAATGGCCTGAGAGAGTCACCCACACCCCACCCAGCACAATGGAGATCCAGGGACATTCCCATAGCCCTGGAGGGGTCAGGCAGTAACTGAGCATTTCATCAGGGTGCCTGCCAGGGTCATCTGGATTGGAGCAAGAAGACACAGAGGCCAGGAGTGACGGCCCAGACCTGGGAGCCAGAGGAGGCGGTGGCTGGGGGCCCAGGCAGCGGGGGGGTGTACACTGAGCTCCCCTGCAGCAATCGGTGTGAACTGAAAATAAGATGTGGTCCCATCCAAAGACCAAGCCGGAATCCACATATCTCCTCCAAGGCCAGCTCAGAGAACCAGTGCCTGCCCATGCCCCAATGTTCCAGAAGCTTCTCCCTGCCCCAAAGAGGGGGATGGTGGGGGAAGAAATGATGCAGGTGGGAAAAGGCCTGGTAGGAATTCTGAACTTTGAGGTGACAGAAATTCACTGAGAAAAAGCTTTAGTTTTTAAGCAGGAAATACAGAATGACCTCGCATGATTGCTTTTCTGAGTGGAAATGGAGCAAAATTGTTCTGGATGTTGTTCCCACTGAGAGGAAAAGGCCACTCATAACAAATTCCAGAAGTCTGGTTACCCTTCTGCATATCTGAACGGTGACTCTGAAGTCTGATCTCACTCCCTGCTAACGAAGTGAAGTTACATAAAACAGCTCTACATGTCGAGCTAATACAATAGAATCATAACATAACCTCCAAATGGGAAGAGGCTTTGGGTCGTCTAATCTCGTGGTTCCCCACTAGGGACAATTTTGCCCCCCAGGGGGCATTTGGCCTAGGCTGGAGACATGCTGGATTGTCACAACGAGGGAGATGCTATTGGCATCCAGTGATTGGAGGCCAGGGATGCTGCTCAACAGCCTACCATGCATGGGGCAGCCCCTCCCAACAAAGAAGTATGTGGCCCAAAGGTCAAGGTTGAGAAATCCTAGCCAAATCCAAAATTCTATCCAGACACGCACGTCCTCAGAAAAAAACTCCCTCCTGGCTCGACCAGCCTCAGCTTAAGAATTTCCAAGGTCATTTGCCGAGTGACTAAGTGATAGAGGCAGGACGTGTTCCCAGCTCTGCCTGACCCCAGAGTCTGTGCTTTTTAAACCTCTCTGTCATGGGCCAAGGTCAGTCCAAATAGAGACATTCTACTTGTGCTAATTGGAATGCCCATAGGGTGGGGGCTATGTGGGGTTCTGCTGAAAGGCCCCCTGCCCCCAAATGTCTCCCCTGTCACCTGCAACAGAGCCTGCCACTTCATCACAAAAAGTCCCTCCCTTCATGCTGAGACATCCCTCTCCAGGGCCCTCCCATAAAATGCAAACCCAGACAGGTTTGAAGAAATTACCCCACAATATAGTCTAAAAATGGTACTGCCTGATGACTTGGGCAAGGTACTTGACCTCCTTGTGCCTCAGTTTCTGCATCTGTACAATGGCAATAGAAATTGTACCTCCCTCGTGGATTGTCGTACAAGTGAAATGAGTGATTATGTGGGGAGCCTGATGCATAGTAGGTATAATTTGTTGTGTTCATTAACCGTGTTTCCAAGCGTTCTTAGGGAAAAATCTGTATGGGCCCTTTAAAAAGCCTGGCAGAAACCCAGGTTAAAAAAAAAAAAAATAGCAACAACAAAAGTGCAGCTTATGCAGTTTCTTTTCAAGTGAGACAAACTGTTCAAAACTGAACAAGCATTAATAAGTTGAAGAGTTGAAAGCAGTGAGTGACTGACTATTCGCTTGGTTGCCAAGGAAACTCTGCAGGTTGGAAAAAAAAAGATTGTCCTGGAGTTGACACAGACTCGGAAGCAGCCAGGGAATTCTGTCCTCTCCCTCTGCCGCTGGGGGGAAACTGAGCAAGAGGCTCCCGGGGCTTTAGAGAGAAGCTTTGTGGTTCCCAGCAGCCTCCTGTGTCAGCACAAAGCCTGGTTCGCGCTGATGGAACTCAGCAAAGCTACTTAGGACGGTCGAGACTAAGTCAGATGTTGCTGAGATAAGCAGCACACATTGTCAGGTCCAGAGGTGGCTGAAGACGGCGCAGCCCGAGGAGGTTGGCTCAGCCCTTTTGGACCCGAGCATAAGTGGGAGAAAGCTGAACATGTCTCTGAAGAAAAGGGGGAGGGTGATCAATAGTAAGGAAGGGTGTGGAAGTACCTAGATGTTAACATGTCAAGAAAATTATTTCCTTATCATATTCCAAATTGGTTATGGACATGTTTAAATGTGGTAAAATACACACATAACATAAAATGTACCATTTTAAAGTCTACAGTTCATGATTGCATTCATAGTGTTGTGCAGCCATCATCACTGTCAAATCCAGGACACGTTTACACCCCAAAAAACCCTATTAGCAGTCATGCCCACTTTCCCCTCCTCCCCCCAGCTTATAGCTACCATTAATCCATTTTCTCTCTCTATGGATTTGCCTATTCTGGCTATTTTATATACAGTACATGGAATCATACAATATGTGCCGAACGTGTCTGGCATCTTTCACTTAGCATGTTTTCCAGGTCCCTCCATGTTGTAGCATGTATCAGAACTTTATTCCTTCTTATGGCCAAATAATATTCCATTATACCAGGTAAACCTCATTTCATTTTCCATTCATCTGTTAAAGGACATTGGGTTGTTTCCACTCTTTGACTGTTGTGAATAATGCTGCTATGAATATTTTTTACTTGTTTTCTGGGTTTTATGGCAATCATATTTTTAACTTATTGAGAAACCACCAAAAGTTGCACCATTTTACATGGTAATGGTGTTTTGCCAAATGAATTAGGGGGCGATTTTTTTTTTAATTTTATTGGTTTTTTACAGAGAGGAAGGGAGAGGGATAGAGAGTTAGAAACATCGATGAGAGAGAAACATTGATCAGCTGCCTCCTGCACACCCCCACTTGGGGATGTACCCGCAACCAAGGTACATGCCCTTGACCGGAATCGAACCTGGGACCTTTCAGTCCGCAGGCTGATGCTCTATCCACTGAGCCAAACCGGTTTCGGCAGGGGGCGATTTTTTTATTGATAACACTGAGGGCTGGTAAGGAAGCATTGCCGTCAGCTCCTTTAAGAAGCAATCTGGTAACATAAGTCTCACTGAGCTTACAGTGAGAAAGAGAATAGAATTCAAAGCCAATACACTTGGGTCTAATTCACAGTTCTATCAACTTCTAGTTGGCAAAATGCTTAACCTTCCAAACCTCAGTTTCTTCATCTGTAAGTGGGGGATATCTGCTTCATAGGGTTGCAGTGAAGATTAAGGACTTATATTAAAATACCTGGCATCTTGTAGTTACCATATAAGTTCTAGATGCTATTAAAATGCATAATGTTATTATCATGTATCAAGAGCCATAAAAGTCATGTTATAACTAGAAAATTATGTCCTTGAAAATATATGCCAAAGAAGTCAAGTCACCCATTTCACCTAAAAAGAACCCTCAAAATATATAATAACAATAAGTTAAGCCTGGCTGGTGTGACTCAGTGGTTGAGCGTCAACCTATGAACCAGGAGGTTGAGGTTTGATTCCCGGTCAGGGCAATGCCCAGGTTGCGGGCTTGATCCCCAGTGTGCATGCAGAAGACAGCCGGTCAATGATTATCTCTCATTGATGTTTCTATTCACTCCCTCTCCCTTTCTCTCTGAAGTCAATAAAAATACTTTTTTTTAAAAAAAAGACTGACTTAATAGTACTATTCTTAAACAAGAAGGAGATGGAAAAATTAATAATTCTTGAGCACCAGCTCTGCCTTGGATTCTGGGTTAAGGTCTTGACATACTCATTCTTCAAATGTGCATTTATTGAACCTCTACTATGCACCACTGAAGACACAGCGCCAAAAGAGAGACACAGTCCCCGCCGTCATGAAGCTTATATTCTAACAGGAAAGAAAAAATTAAACAATTAATAATAACAGCTAACACTGTGCATGTGCTTTGTGGCAAACTACAATCCATGGGCCAAATCTAGGCCACTGCCTGTTTTGTAAATAAAGTTTTATTGGAATACTGCCATGCTTATTCATTATGGATTATTGTCTATTGCTATTTTTGCACTACAACAGCAGAGATGAGTAAATGAGACACAGACCATGCACCTAAAGTTTTTACTACCCAGCGCTTTATAGGAAAGTATGCCATCCACTGGTCTAAACACAACAAACCTTAGATGCAGGTACAGTACTCTTCTTACACCCATTTTTTTTCTGAAGAGGAAACCAAGGCACAGAATGACGAAGGGACTCGTTTGAAGTCACACATGTAGGCCATGTAGGAATCAGAGCTATAATGCAGTATGCTATAAAACCCATGCTTTGCAACCTATGCTCTACAACCTCCCGAATCAGATTCAGGGTCATTACATTCCAGCTATAAGACGTGCCCTGAAGTAGAATGTGCAGTGCTTCCCTGAGGTATAAAGCTGAGGCCAGGATCGGAAGGGTGAAGATGGGCTATCTGGGTGGAAATGGGGCAAATTCCAGGTGTAAGAACAGCGAATGAGGGAGGGCTAGAGCTGGGGAACAGCTGGTCCATTGGAGGAACAGTGAGAAAGCCAGTGTTGCTGGAGACAGAGGGAGGAGGGAGTGGCGCCTGGTGGATCTGATGAGAGAGGCAGGAGGCAGATTGCGCAGGGCTGGGGAAACCAGTTTGAACTTTACACCAAGAGCCATAATGAGCCATTGAAGAGTCTTAAGCAAAAACATGATATTATTATATTTGCTTTCTTTCAAAAATGACTCTGGATAGAGTGTGAAAACAAGATTGGAAGTTGGGGACTAAGAGTGGAAGGAGAGACGCATTAGAGGCTATTGCCAAGCCCAGATGAGAAGTGATGGTGTTTGAGCAGGGCTAGGAGAGTGGAGGAGGAGAGAAGTAGACTCAGAAGCGGCTTGGAGGGGCAGGGGCAGAATCAGTAAGATTTAGTGAATGATTGGCAATGGTGGTGTGAGAGAGAAGGCAATCAGGGCAGGGCACATGGTACTTAGTGTGTATTGCTTCTAGGTTTTGCACTGTAGCAATAAAATCTGCTCTAGTTGGTTGGAAAAAGTGAATATTATACTAGAAAGAATGAGTATTATATTAGGTATGAGCTGCCTAAGAGAGTCTTTGGAAGGAGGAATTGACCAGGTTCTTGGCTGAGTTTCGAGGAACAACTCCTTGGTGAACGTGGCAAGGAGACCCCAGAAGGATGCTGCCTGTGCAAGACGGAAATGTCCCGTCCTCCTCTATACTTACTCACACTGCTCCCTCCGGGAATCAAAATCCCAGCTGGTGCATCTGATTGGTGGACTCTAAGTCACATGTCTGCATCCTTGTAGCAAAGGAGGCTGGGAAATGTGGTAGCATATTATAGAGCTACAATAATCAACAGTGTGGTATTGGCAAAGGACAGTAATTAGATGGATGGAAAAGAAGAGTGAGTCCAGAAATAGACCAACACTTATGGTCAATTAATATTTAACAAAGATGCCAAGGTGATTTGGTGAAGAAAGAATAGCCCTTTCAACAAATGTTGCTTGAACACCTGGATATCCATAAAGAAAAAAATTGAACCTCCATCCTTACCTCATACTATTCACAAAAACTCAGAATGGATCATAAACCTAAATGTAAAAGCTAAAACTATAAAATACCTAGAGAAAATAATAGGAGAAAATCTTTGTGACTTTGAGGTATAAATTTCTGTTTAGATTGTATTACCGGTTACCAAGTATCCATCCCCTGGTGGTTTCCCAACCCCTATCAGGCACCAACATGCAGTGGACAGCGTTGTGGACTTGACATCATCGATCCCATCCCAGATGCTTTGTCTGAGTTCATCAGAGAAAAATCCCATTCCTTAGGCCAGTGGATGATTCAGGAAGGAGCATGTGAACAACCTAACCAATGAGATGTGAAGAAACTTCTCAAAGGTGATTCAAGAAAAACCACAGGAAGAAAGAATCTCTTGTCCTGCCTGCACTGGATGTTATCCTGTCTGGATGGCACACCTGGAACTGCCACAGCCTTCTTGTTCCCACACCAGCCTGAGCATGACGATGACACGGGACGGACGGCAGAGCTCAGACAGAGAGAACCTGGCCTTGAAGATTCTGCATCAACTCTCCCTAGAGCCTCTGTGGCTCCAGCTACCCTCCAATGTGAGATGGCAGATGTCCTTATTGCTTAAATCACTTAATTCCTGTTTCTATCGCTTACAGGAGAAAGGATCCTGATACCAAAACCCCAAGAGGTTGATCGCTTTGCTCTATATCCCATTGTTAGTGTGACCAAAACTGGAACTGGAATCCCAGCCTCCTATCAACCAGGTTATCTTTTATTCACTTGTTAATTGGTTGAAATTATCTTGCCCATTTTGGTTTGATGAATACTCAAAACACCTTTTTTTTTTTTTAATGATGAAAAGCTTAGACAATTTAAAGAGAAAGTCCAGAAAAATAAATGTCTGTTGAATATGATGATGCATAATACAGATGCTTGCTTTGGTATTATTTTCCAATAGAAAGTAATTTATAGCTGAAAACATTTGGATTAATGTAATACATGAAATAGCATTATCTCCTTTAGATACATATTGCAGCAAAACTGGAGTTGTTTTTAACAACATTTGTGAGGAAAAGCTGCTGAGAATGACTCTTTCTCGCAGTAATTCTTCTTAAAGCCCACGTAAATAAAATATGAGAATCATTACTTTCTGCAGAACCAATAGTCATCAAAATGTATGTTGGGGTTTTTCCTTTATTTTCTTCACACTTGGTGCTTTACTTTTTAACAATTGTTTTCCGTAAATCTGGCTTAAACTTTTTTTTCCATCTTTGGAACATTTCCTACAACCAATAGTTTCGTTTTATCTCCAGATCTAGAGGGAAGGGGCTCAGACATCTGCTCATTTATCTTGCT
This sequence comes from Eptesicus fuscus, assembly GCF_027574615.1. Classification (NCBI taxonomy): domain Eukaryota; kingdom Metazoa; phylum Chordata; class Mammalia; order Chiroptera; family Vespertilionidae; genus Eptesicus; species Eptesicus fuscus. The sequence continues at coordinate 98,290,838 of NC_072476.1, read as the reverse complement.
TCCTTGAGGCAGGTAGGTCTTTGCCTTGGAAGAAGTGAACTCATGCTGCTTTTACAGTCCCCTGCGGGCACTCACACCCCTGGCCTCGGAAATGCCTCCTCAGCACCAGGAAATTCTTCTTGGGTCTGTCATAAGCCTCACATTTTGTAGTTTAAGTGCGTCTACTCAATTTTGGCTTATGGGATAACCCTCCAACCAACTGGGCCACTCTGGCCCGGGCAACGTGTCCTCATTTTTGTACCTCCATAACTGATCAGAACCTCCTTCATCCTGGATTCAGTCACAAAGTACTTTGCCCAGATGCCCTTGATGCCCTGTCAGTGCCTTCATTGGAGTCTTCCATTTCTCGCACTGCTCACTGGCCACCCAGGACTACTTGATGGCTCCCACAACAATCTGAGGCCACAGCCCGGGCCTCCTCTGTTGGGAGTCTCTTTATAACTGAAGAGACCACACGTCCTGGTCTGCCGGTTCAGTGCTACAGTATGCCTGCGGCTGTCTGGTACACTTTTTAAGAGCGCCCCCTTTCTTTACTTTCACCCTCAACAACGTCTTGGTTTGGTTAATAAATTCTATGATTAAACCTCAAAACCCATCCTTCCTATACATGTAAAGGCGAGCAGGCATGCAGTGTGAACCTATGCTGAGGGCTGCCTGCCTATTGCCTCAGTCCTCCCTTACTGCCACCTGCGGAGCAGATGCTATCAGATGAACAAGTGGAAGAGCCACGTAACACAGGGAATGCGCGAGCTGGGATTCCTTCCTGGTGCTGCCTGACTTCAAACACTGGGCTCTGGGTTCTACATCACATTGTGTTTTGGAGAGCCAGCATTCTTTAGAGCAGCTGCAGTTTTTGGTGCACAGGAAATGGCTGGGTCATTGAGAGTTTTGGGTTAGTGATCAAAGCCAGACATGAGCTAACTCTGCCGGGCCTGTACGAATGGGCCATTGTCTGACTCTGAAACAAATTCTTCTGTTCCTTGAAGTCACAACATTTCTGTCTTTCCACTTTTCTAGGAATCCTGGAGGTGCACAGAGGTTTGAGTAAGGGGTCCCCCAAAGGCATTTGCCATGCATGCCTCTGAAGAGGGGTGAATATTTCCACCAAGAATTGGATGTTAGTATCTGAGCCAAGTGGTAAATAAAAATGTAACCCAAGGGCACTTGAATTCTGATTCCAGCCTGAAGAGGGGCCTGGGTTTGCTGTGTAATCTATAGCAGGACAGCCTAACGCAGCTCACTCCCTGCAACCCCAAAAGGCCAACACAAGGTCTCATGCCTAGACTTCCAGAGGTGATGAGGGTGTTCCTGCACCCCAAATCACCACATTCTCCTTCAGGCCCTCACAATCCAGCATGCCCCGCCCCCCTCAGGACATTCTGCTCCTCCCCATCCAGCCCCTTTTTACGAATCACAAACCCTTAGCGCCCTCTTCATTACTTCTAGCTCCTGCTGGCTCGGTAGAGGCACAGGCCCTGGGCCCTGGTTACCCAGGCAGGAGCCCAGACACTGCCCCTCTGCCCAGCTCTGCCTCTCCACTCCCCTGGCAGGATGTTAAAGAGCTTGAGCCAAAGGAATACATTCTGCTTTGGAGAAACTTTGCAAAGCTCCACAAGGCAACAGCATTTTGCTTATAGTGTCCATAGGGTGGATACCACCAGCGCTGATGAAACCTTTTCAGGTCATGCAGCCTGGGAAGGTGATGAAGGCGCAAACTCAAACCAGAAATATCAATGTGGGACTTTCCCCCTTTTGCAAAGGGATCCAGAGAAAGGAACGCGTTTCAGAAAAACACCAACAGGCCTCTTCTTTCCACTCTGATGCCAGCTCTGCAAGACAGTGCCCAGGGGTTCAGGGCTGCTCCTGGGAGAGAGAAAGACTAAAGCTCCAGGCTGAGCCCAGCTGGAGGTGGCGACATCCATGTGTGCTAGTTCTGTGCCCGGGGCAAAAAAAACCCAGGACGCAGAGGATGCCCTGACATCCATGTGTGTTAGTCTTGTGCCCGGGGCAAAAAACCCCTAGGACGCAGAGGATGCCCTGACATCCATGTGTGTTAGTCCTGTGCTCGGGGCAAAAATCCCAGGACGCAGAGGATGCCCTTCGAGATGAAAGCTCTCCGGGAAGAAGGAGCCCACCTTTCCTGCCCCGTGTGCACATCCCTGCCTGGGGATCACGTACTCTTATTGGCCTCCCATTCTACTACGCATGCTCAGAAAGAAACAGCCTGTTGCCTGTCGCTGAAAGGATTTTTGGGCACAACCCTGAGAGGGATGGACTGTTACACGAGAGGGAGAGGCCGGCTGGCCCCCTGGATAGAAGCAAGGCGGAGGATGCCTCCCAGGCACAAAGCCTCGGGGCAGGAGGCGCAGCAGAGGCCGGGTTGGGTCTGGGTTGGAGAGCTGAGCTCCGTGTGTGGCCGGTGAAGGCTGGCACGCGCATTCTCTGTCGTCGGTCATGCAGTCATTCCAAAATTCTGCATTCACTTTGGCATGACATTGGCCATATGACAACCGTTCCTTCTACTTCCCACTCCAGCCTGCAGCAACTGCAGGGGGCTGACCTCTGCTCAGCGAGACAAATGCTCACTTCCCCACTCACCCCATTAAACATTGTTTTCTAAACTCTCACGGAACCCCCTGGAGTCAGAGCCGCTAGGCAAGCAGGAGCTTGAATAATGTGCTCTCAACACGTTGAAAATGATGTCTCAGCTGGAATGCCTTTCTCCCTTTTTCTTTTCTTTCTCTTTCCTGCTTCCCCCCCTCTCCCCGCGCCCGCCCTCCCTCTCCACTTCAATCTTCCTTCTCACCCTTCTTTGGCTCAACTGGACTCCGCCCTCCAGAGCAAATAGGAAGGTCCAGAGAAAGGAGAGGAGAGTACCCTGCAGTCACAGCGAGCCTGGGAGGAAAGGTGGTGATCATTCACCTGGAGAAAGCGGATTCCGCTCTCCCCTCCCAGACCCCAGACTTCTCAAGGATGAGGACTTTGCGTCATCTTTTTCAGGTGCCTTCCATCAGCTCATACACCGCAATGTGCCTTCTGAGTTATTTGTTAAGTGGCTTGTGACTAACTGCTTTCTGCAGGCCTCGGGTGGCGTGCAGGCAGTTAATTGAAGAGCGAGATCAGAAACCTCACTGATATCAGGGAGCTCGACCCCGAGCATCAGCTGGAGACAGCAGCCGAGAAGGTGTCTCTCTCTAGCAGGGCTTGATGGAGCAGATTGTAAATGCCCCATTAGGATCTGTTTGCCTTCCACCGCTGCAGAAGTTGTTAACATATTGTCATCATGCACACAAACACACATGCAAGGTTAATGGCTTTTAAGACCTGCTTCAAATTCAGAACTTATCTGCTTAAAACTCTTCAGTGGCCCACCACCAAATTGGTGAGAATAGCCACAGTCCTACAACCAGCAGGCTCTGTATCAGCAGGTCTCAAACTTCTAAATCTCGGAGCCCCATTGTACCTGTAAAAGGTATAAAGAACCTTGAAGAGTTTTTGTGTATGTGGGCCATCTCTATCAACACTTAACCCTATTAGAAATTTAAACTCAGAAACTGTTATTTTTAGTTATGAATGAATTTTTAAATAATGATAATGAAACCATTACATATTAGCATAATTAATATAAGTAACATGTCTGATTAACAGAAAGGAAACACAAGCTTGTAAAGACTGATTCTATTTTCCAGAACAAACAATTTTTAATAAAATAAAAAAAAGACATTGTTTTACATTTTTGCAAATCTCTCCAGTGCCTGACAACGGAAGACATCTGGATTCTGACATCTGCATTCAATCTGTTGTGATATACTATGTTGATAAATCTGAAGACAACTAGGACTTATACAAACAGGCAGTTGGAAAAGAAAGAAGTATTTTAATAGGCATTTCAGATCACTGTGGACATTCTTTTTTTGATACTACACCAAGTCTCTGCATGTGGTCATTTCTTAACAGTCCCCGTGCGGAACGTGAAATCATAGCAGTGACCTTTTCATTTCCATTGCCTCAAAACCATTCAACTATCTTGCCCTTTGAATGGATCTTTTACTCATACATGATTGTGAGCCATCATGCACTGGTCATTTGAAAAACATTGGTTCACCCTGTGGACAACTGAGGCTCAGTCCTGCTAGGGACTGTTAGGAGGTAGAGTAGGGCTTGTCTCAGAGTTAGGTCACTGTCAGCACTGGCTAATGGCTACTTGCAGGGACCTTCTCTACCCAGTACTTCCTGTCTGCTCTGCTTGCACAGGATGAATACACCAGAGAAGCTCTCCGATGGAGAACTGCAGAAGCTTGCTGTAGGAAGCCACTGCGTGCACTGGGATGGTGGATGCCACGGACAACGGATGGGCCAGCAACAGCATCTGCTACCTTCGCTATTCTCCCCTCAAACTGGCCTTCATTTTCCCTGAGTTAGGGTCTTCCCATATGCTGTTCCTTCTACCTGGAACCTTCTTGTGCCCAACTCTTTCCCTGCCTAAAACCCAATAATTCTTAGGTCTCTGCCCATAAATTTAGTTCTAGAAAGGGCTTCCCTGAACCCCACCATTCTAGAACAATTCCCCTGCTAGAGTCACTCAATACACGCTAAGTTTTTCTTCTCGAAGAGCCACCCTGTTCCCATAGTCCATAATTATATATTTGTGTTGCTCTTTATTCAATGTCCTCCCACTAAACCAGCATCTCTGTGGTGTGGTGATGAGGACTATGTCTAGGACTGTTTCTTCCAGTCTTTCATCACCAGCACCTAGAACAGCCTGACACATGGTAGATGCTCAATAAATACTTGCTGAGTCGATGGGTGGGTGAATATAAATAAAAATGTGTATAAAAGGTACACAGCTAACATTTACAGTGGAAATTCAAAGTGAACAATTGAGGCAATCATTCTAGAAAACCCAGGAGCTCTACTGATTATAGAGCCGCTTTAATAACTGAAAATTGGGTCAAAGTGTCCTGAATGAATGACAATCTTGTCCTGTTTGGAATCACAGCTAGATGGCAGTGTTGTGTGTCATGGCTCAGTTGCAGTCCCCCCTGTGCTTCTGTATCCCAGGACCCCAAAATACTTTTCCCCCTACTAGGATATGGATTCTACAAATACATGGGCACATAGGCATATGATTTTAGTTTAGAATAACAAGAAAAGCAAATACAAGAAAAAGATGCTCAGCGTGTCCTTCCAAATTCTCACAAGAGCCATCATGGGCCATGAATTTTGTACCTAATAAAGAGAGCAACAAGGAAATCCAAATGAAGAATGAATGAATGAATGAATGATGCATGAGAAAGAGCAGAATGATGGTAGGAAGAAGCTTTCTTTTGTAGATTTCACACAGATTGCGTTTTATTTTTCCAAAGCACGCCACTGTCTATGACACTTTCTGGCACTGCTTATGTGCACTGCCAACTAGCATAAGCCAGAAGAGAAACTTAATAGACACCTTACAAATCACCTCATAGCACACACGATTCGTTTTTTATGCCTATGACAATTTGCAAAGACCTTGTCACTGGAATAGACATCTCCTTAATAGACTCCATTTCCTTTGCAGTGCCCTTTAAAACAACTGAGCTCCATGATGGACAGCAGGGTTCACAAACTCCTTTTCAGGGTTATTAAATCTGATGCTGGGAAGCGCGAATTCCCTGAAGCCTTTTCTCAAGCTCAGGTTCTGCTCGAGAGTCAGTCGCAAATGTAAATGCCCAGGTGCATGATTTCGTATGTGCTTTGAATAACGGTATCTGCTCTCAGAAAATCAAACAGAATTAGGGAAAGCAATCGCCTGCGGGATTTTCATCTTGTATTAGTGACATGAGCTCGTTCACACACCACGCTGTTATAACCATTCAGCATGGCGGAGTTAGGAACTGTTCCACAAATCCGCTATGGGATTCTAAGCGTGCGTTTCCCTTCCTGTTACGGGAGGCAAAGGAAATAGGTGCTGGAAAATGCAGGCGGCATCGAGGTAAACGCGGCAGCCATTTGCTCAGCAAAACATACAGGTATCTTTTTCTTACAGAAGAGAGACAATATTTGATTTTAATTACTGATACCGTGTTTGAGATGTCAAGGAAGTCAAGTAACTAAAACACAATACATTGAAGCATAACAGCTCCAAGAGAAGCAAACAAATACTGTATAAGCATGAAATGAAAGCGCCATGAATGGCCAAACATAACCTGTGCCACTCACTTATTGCAGAACTAATGGCCCGGTGCACGAAATTCGCGCACATTAAAAGGGAGACCCAGAGTCAAGTGCCCGCCCACCCACATGCACCTCAAAATCACGTGAGACCCAGACCCAGCCACCGGCCCCCCAATTGGGGTAGATCCAGATCCAGCCAGTCCCACTCTTGTCAAGCCCCGCTGGGCAGGGGGCTAGCCTCAGGTCCCCTGGCCCAGCCCCAAGATGGGGGGTGTGGCCTGAGGTCCCCCAGATGGGGCAGGGAGCGTGCCTTGAGGTCCCCCATCAAGCCCCGCCAGGTGGGGGACATGGCCTGAGAGCCCCTGTTAAGCCCCGCTGGGTGGGGGGCATGGCCTGAGGTACCCCATCAAGCCCTGCCAGGCAGGGGGGCACAGCCTCAGGTCCCCCAGCCCTACACCAGGAGGGGGGCGCAGCCTCAGGTCCCCTGTCAAGCCCCACTGGGCAAGGGGCACGCAGCCTCAGGTCCCCCATCAAGCCCCACTGGCAGGGGGGGCGCAGCCTCAGGTCCCCCATCAAGCCCCACTGGCAGGGGCGCGCAGCCTCAGGTCCCCCATCAAGCCCTGCTGGGCAAGGGGCACAGCCTGAGTTCCCCCGACCCAGCACTGGGGGTGCACCTTGAGGACCCGTCAAGCCCCGCTGGATGGGGAGCACAGCCTGAGGTCCCCTGTCAAGCCCCACCAGGCAGGGGGGTGTAGCCTCAGGTCCCCTGGCCCAGTGCTGGGGTGGGGGGTGCGGCCTGAGGTCCCCTGGCCTGGTGCTGGGGTGGGGGGCGTGGCCTGAAGTCTCCTGTCAAGCCCCACCTGGTGGGGGGCACAGCCTGAGGTCCCCCGGCCTGGTGCTGGGGCGGGGGGAGCAGCCTGAGGTCCCCTAGCCCAGCACCAGGACAGAAAGCGCACCTTGAGGTCCCCCGTCAACCCCCACCAGGTGGGGGGCGTGGCCTCAGGTCCCCTGGCCTGGCGCTGGGGCAGGGTGTGAGGCCTGAGGTCCCCTGTCAAGCCCCATGGGGGCAGGGGAGGGTGTAGCCTCAGGTCCCTGCTGATTGCTCGTTAAGGCTCCTTAAGGGAACTTGGCCTCAGCTGTGGGTGCAGCCATCTTTGTGATGGAGTGATGGTCAATTAGCATATTCCCTCTTTATTAGATAGGATTGCCCGAACATCAAAACCTGTGTTTAGATTTCTTCAGGTATCTGGATATCCTCAGAGCGGTCTCCTTAGGCAGGCAGGCAGGCCATAGGTTGCCAAGCATCCCAGCCCCAAGGAAATACACAAGAGAAACAAAAAGAGCTGGGCCAGTGGCCAGATGGATACCCCTGGCCATACTCCCTCTCTTGGTCCTTGGGGTTAAGTGTTTGCATCTGGCTGCCTGGCACCTGCTAAGAGACATCAGGAGAGCAGAGGGAAAGATGTCCTGAGCTCTCCAAGGAGAGACTGCAGAAGGTTAGTGGGTGCAGAACGTTAGTGGGTGGAGAGGCTCCTTTAAAAGAGCTTTTACAGCCCTGGGCCCGTGTGGCTCAGTTGGTTGGGCATCGTCCCATGCACCAAAAGGTTGCCCATTCGATTCCTGTTCAGGGCACATGCCCAGGTGTCCGGCTCCATCCCCAGCAGGAGGAGTACAGGAGGCAGCCGATCAATGTTTCACTCTCACATGGATGTTTCTCTCTCTCTCTCCCCCTTCTTCTCTCTCTAAAATCAATTCTAAAAATCTTTTTAAAAAGAGAGAGAGCGCTTTTAGAGCATCCCCGAGACTCGCTGCCCTTACAGAGTAAAACCCAGCATCTGCCTAATGTACACTTAAGCCTGGGGAGTGAGTCCTTATAAGCTCCAACTCCTAATGACCATCATCCATAGCACCTCTCCACTCCTGCTAAAAGTCTGACCTTGGGTGCCTTGGTCCTCCATCCTCCTCATTGTCCTCCCAGTGGCTTTCCTCCTCATGAGTCCCCTGATCCTCATATCACTGGGCCTGGCTCCCCATACTTCTGTGTCCTCAGACGCCAGCTTGCTCACCCGTGAAGCAGCAGCTAGAATTCCCAAGATTCTCAGGGTTTCAGGGGCCCAAGGGGATGGAACTCCATTCCATAAACCTATAACCTCAGCCCCGAAATATTTCCAAGCCCCAAAAGACTAATTTAGCCCTCCCCAGCCTCTACCATCAGCAGAGCTTTCAGCTGTTTTTAATATTAGGAGAAGAACCAAATAGCAGAGTATCCCTGGGAGAGCCTTGGCATGTAGGCACGTACATGTATCACGTGTATGTTGTTTCCAGAACACCTCCCATTCTCACCGAACAGCTCACAGACACTGGTGCTTAACATGTGCCAAGCTCGACGGTGAGCTTGTAGTCCATGCTTACTTATTTAAGCCTCACAACAATGCTAAGAGGAGTAGATGAACTGTTATAATGCCCAATTTAAAGATAAAGAAATGGAGGCAGAGGGAGGTTAAGAAACTTGTTCAGAAAGTGACAGAGCTGGGAATCCAAGCAGGACACTCGCTCTCCAGAGCCTGGGTGCCAAAGTTGGTCTAAGTTCAAGGACGATGAGGTCATAGCACAAAGAATTCTTATTTCTGGTCTATGCTCAACTGTTATTTCTTTTTTTCCTGCAAAAAGCTTTATTGTTTCCATTTGGTCCAATGCATGGGAGAGGGCTCCAGGGTGGTTAGAAGAATGGCTAGGAGTTTCAGGGAGAGGCTCAGGCAAAAGCCACACACCAGGGGATGCAGAGAGGCCCCTCTAAGGCTCTGGGCTCTGCTTGAGGGTGAGCCTTTCGAAGAGATCCTCACCCAGCACAGCCTGGGGGTCGGCCACCTGTGGAGGTGAGTCAGGTGTCGCCCGTCTTCTTGATGAGTTTCACCTCTCACCCCGGAAGTGGTTCCACAGGAAGTCACAGAGACCAGGGTCTGCGGGGAGAACCCAGGGCCTGCAGCTCCAAGAGGGCCTGGTTCAGGTTCCCCTCCTGAGTCTTGCCCACTCCTCCTGGGAAGGCTTCAGCACGTCCTGGAAGAGAATGCGGCCACCGCGCTGGTTTTAAGAGATGCTCAGCGTCCTCGGCTTCTTCTCCGCCAGCTCTCAGAAGAGGAGGCCCTCGCCCTCCAGAGCCACATCGTCAGGTCAAAACAGAAGCCCAGAGAGAGGTAGGTGTGGGGCCTGCAGATGCAGGTTGGCCAGGTGGTTGACCGCAGCCTCCATCTGGGTGGAATAATTCTGACGGATTTGGGAGCTTATGGTTGTTCAGCAATAAGGAGGTAAGGTAAAAAAAAAAAAAAAATGTTTGTTGGCAGGTCTTGGAAGTGGTGACTAGATAAGATGCTGGAGAGGGGTCGGAGGCCGGAAGAAGGGGCATCCCTGGGTCTGTTCCGTCCAAACACTGTTAAAGGGAGAGACAGATCTGGGACTGCCAAAGGCACTATCCAACTGTTACTTCTTTCTAAGAAAAACTCCAATCCCTATTTTAATCACTCATTTAAATGATTAAGCATGTATTAAGCACTTATGCTTTGGGGATTAAAGACTTCATGAAGTTAATCAAACAGATATAAATAAATATGCTGCTATTCTAGAACCGTAAATGAGGCATTTAATTTAGAAAGGTGGTATCTGTGACCCTCTGTGGAACCTTCCAACTCCCAGCGAACAGATGACGAATAGTGGTGGCAGCTCGGACCTGCACAGCCTGAGCCCGGCCGCCATCACTCGCCCTCGTTCAAACAAACCCTGGTGCCTGATTGCCATTCTTAAAGCAATGCAATGAGCCATGAGTGATGAGCGCCTAAATGGAGCGTTGCCAGTGTAGAAGTGAGATATTTTTAGGAAAAAAAAAATAATAACCCCTGTGGATGAATACATTGCATAATTACATATTGGAGATAAAAAGTATAATCAAATTTCAGGTCAAGAAATAGTATTTATTAAGCCCTTTCGTCATGTAATGACTGTAAGAGGTGTGTATAGATCAGCTGGAGACAGTTCTGATGTTGAGGTGCTGCCATAAACACTTGGAAAGCAGGGAGATAAGACAAGTACTCAAATAACAACATAAAGTAACCATATTATGACAATTGCAGACAAAGTACTATTAATAAAAGCGTGCCCAGGATTCCCCAGGAGGAAGAGTCTCCCATAGTTTAGGACTAACAAATGGTATTTTAAGGGCTTTTAGGGGCACAGTACAGGGTTGTGGTCATTTCTCAACACTCTCACTCTATTCCCTTTGCCACAGCCTGAGAGCAAGTTCAAGTCCCATTCACCTCACTGAAGGCTGGAGGAATGATGCCCCTGGGCCACCCCTCAGCTGAGGCAGGGCCAGAATTCTCTGCAGGAGCTTCTGGCTCCTTCCAAACACTTCTGTCTCAGTAGCTCCAGAGTCACTAGGAGAGGGTATGAGTTGCTACCAGTTAGAGAAGCCAGCACCCTCAGGAATGTGAGGCAAGAGGGGTGCTATGTTTGACATTCATGGGAATGTAAACGGAATGCTAATCTCCAAGAGAGGGCCAGTAGCAGGAGGTAGAAAAAAATCCATTCGTAAATAGCTAACCCACTGCTACCTGAATTGCATGATGAAAAGGCTGCTTGGTAAGTAGGAAGATTTAAGAGAGCAGGCATACCAACTCGGTTTCTGACTAATGCTGCTGTAGGAGTTATTGCTGTAATATGTTCACTCGAGTGTACATGTTACATTCAGATGGATGACAGCTTTCTCCTACAACAGTCAAGACAATGTCCAGGGTCTTCACTGTATTTGATTCTTTGTGATTAAACAAAAAGACCATTGATAGGGACTTGGGAAACTCTAATGTACATAAGTAATGTCAAACACAAGAATCGATGTCATCTGTGTCTCACCACTTATTTGCGATTTTCTTCCTGAAAAAAAAAACAAAAACAAAACCACACCTAAAATTCCAGGATTAAATGTCTATTATATGATAGCATGTTATCTATTTTGTTTAGTGTAGAATCGGCAAGGTCACATCTTTCATATTATATTGAACTAGAGGCCTGGTGCACAAATTTGTGCACGGGTGGGGTTCCTTGACCTGGCCAGCGATCGTGGTTGATCAGGGCCGGCCGGCAGCGGGGAGAGGCTGTAGGAGGTTGGCTGGCCTCGGGAGGTTGGCCGGCTATGGGAGGTTGGCTGTGGGAGTGCACTGACCACCAGGGGACAGCGCCTGCATGGAGCATCTTCCCCCTGGTCAGTGTGTTTCGTAGCAACCATAGGTCTTTTGGTTGTTCAGTGGCTTAGGCCAGGTGTCCTCAAACTACGGCCCACGGGCCACATGCGGGTGTTTCTGCCGGTTTGTTTTTTTACTTTAAAATAAGATATGTGCAGTGTGCATAGGAATTTGTTCATAGATTTTTTTAAACTATAGTCCAGCCCTCCAATGGTCTGAGGGACAGTGAACTGGCCCCCTGTTTAAAAAGTTTGAGGACCCCTGGCTTAGGCTTTTATAGATAGATAGATAGATAGATAGATAGATAGATAGATAGATATAGATAGATAATACTTAAATAAACTTGGTATGGTAAATTAATTAATTTGCCAAATTTTTGTGCATTAGTCAATTTGCCAAATTATGACATTTTATAATGTCTTCATCGACTTGAATTTCTTATGTAAAAGTCAGTAAAACATGTTGGAGTGAAATAGTTCCTCAGGGTGCTGATGACAATGTTATTAAACCTAAGTTACTGAGCTTATGGGCTACATTTTCATCCAAATTAATATAATTCAGCCTGAAGGCAAAAGATCATATTAAACTAGGGCTCTTTGGAGAAATGGCAAATTCCAGGACTGGAGCAAAAAAGTACATGAGCCTGGAGCACCTTGTCATGCCCCAAAGTGAGAATATGATCAAAGGGACATAGGAGCCAGTCTGAAGGGACTCTAAACTGGCCAAATATGGGACAATCTGAACATCAAAATATGATTTAAAATATGCTGTACCCCCTAATCCATCGAACAGAGTAAAAACTCACTAGAAATCCATACTGATTCAATCAGTAAATGGGGAGAAGGGAAAGTGATCCTCATAGCATAATGCTAAGTAGTAAATGTAGAAAACAACAAATCTCCATTGTATGACCAAGATAGTAATAACTGACTCAAGGAAAAATTCTCAATGGCTGCAAAAAGGTGAATGTATGAAGAACAACAGGATATTTACATAATCTCAAAGTATTTTCCAGTAGATGACGTATGAATTATAAAGGAGAAAATAGTGATTTCTAGTGAAGAAACCTGACAGGCACCACCTTAATGAAGGTATCAAAGTTAGTATCACCAGCAATGGGACAAGCAAGCGGGCACCATATGTCTCCTGATGAGACACACTGAAAAGAACACATCATTTGTGAAGTATTTGCCCCTGGTGTGTAATTATGATAAAACATCCAACAAAACCAAACTGAGGGACAGCCTACAAAATGATTGACCTATAATCTTTTTAAAAGCAATTCCATGAAAGATTTAAAAAGTTTGAAGAACTGTTTCAGATTAAAGGTGAGTAAAAAAAAGAAAAAAGGCACATACAAACAACAACCAAAAAAAAAAAAAAAACAACAAACAAAACCATGACTAAATACAGTGTGTACAATGTGTGATTTTGGAATAGGCTCTGCATTCCACAATCAGGGGAGGGGACAGAGATTGCCATAAAACTCCTGAAACTGAATATGGCCCATATGTAGATAATAATATTGAATCAATGCTACCTTTTCTGAATCTGATATTTGTACTGTGGCTGTATAACAAGTTGTTCTTAGGAAATCAGATTAAAGCAGTTAGGGAGAAACAAGCATAACATCTGCAACTAACTCTCAATTGGTTCAGGAAAAGCAAATGGGGTCAAAGGTCAGCGATTGGTGAATCTGAGTGAAGTGCAGCTCTTCTGTCCATTTCAATACCAGATGATGCCTTACCCCTCCCCCACCCCACTCCCGTCACATTGCTTCATGAGTCCACTCTGTACCTTTTGATGATGATAATATCTGCCATCTCAGGAAATCCTATTGGCTACCATCTCTGACTTAGGTACTTCACAATGTCTCATTTAATATTCACTAGGTTACAGTGAGGCAATTAGTTTTGTCGGAATTTTACTGATAAGAAAAATGGAAGTTTAGAAAGGTTAAATATGTTAGATGAAATGGCTACTCAATGTTCACACACACACACACCTCCTCGATGAGCAAAGTATATGTTCCCTACCCCACATTTGTTGGGCTTGGGCCCTGGGATTTAATTTAAATGAAGAGATGGTATTGGATAAATGTGGTTGCATGGTTGGGCTTGTATTTTTGTGCTTCTGTCATTGCTGTAAGAAAACCATGTTTTGGGCATGTGTTGCTGGTCCAAGGAGGATAAGAAATAGTCTTGGACTTAAGTTATAGCTTCAAGACAAGCCCAGGTGAGCCCAGGCTAGATCAGCCAATGCCAAGCAAACCCACTGACTCATGTTATTTGATGTTACTGAGTTTTAAAATCATTGGTTCCATGGCACTATGGTGGCAATGAGTAACCGATAGAGCTAACCTGTCTGAAACCATACAGATAATAAGAGTTGGAGCAAGGATGCTCAACCAACCAAGTTGTTGTGGTGCCTCCCATCACACCTGTATGAAAGAGCATTTCCTAATATTAATAGCCTTGCCATTCATAAGGATAATTCATGACCCTGAAAACTCCCAAGATACTTTCTGAATCATAAAATTAGAAAGTGATTACAGCAAAAATTGCAAATGGGCTTTGTCTTCCCTGTTTTAGTAATTGATAATCATGGCATATTTAATTAACCTTTCTGTTTACCAGCCTGGTTAAATGATACTACCATTTTTCAACTTCAGTAATCATCAGAAATATTCAATACCCACAGTGGTATGAAGTAGAGGCAGTGCTTGAATAATCACCAGTCTCTAATGTCAGATAGAAAAATCAATCCTGTAAATACTGGAGCAAATTTCCTAGCAAGGGTTTTTACTCATCCAAGCATAGGTTTCTTAGGGTATTTTGATTCTCTGATTTTAGTCTTATTCCAAACCCAAGATGAAAAATTATACCTGTCCTCAAAATTTAAATCCAAAGCAAATTTCTGATTTAATTCTAAAGAAAAGTTTTATGTGCTAGTTTTTTTCCAATGACTACAAATATTCCTACATTTTTGCTAAAATATTTGGGAACATTTTCTGTTACAATAACAAAGGAATTTGTTTTCAGCAAAAAAGGCTTTCTTTCTTTCTTTCTTTTTTTTTTTTGTTGGTTACATGTACCTCAATACCAAGTCGCATAACAAAAAAAGTGCCTAGAAGTGTCACACAGCAGTTGCCCCTTGACTGTAACCATCACTGAGCTGCACAACAGTGCCAGCATCATCCAGCAAAGTCACAAGTTTCTGGTAAAAGAAATAGCCACCACTCGTTATTTTGGGAGAGTGTTCTAAATACCCATACAAAATGAGATAAAGAGAAATGGGGGGCAGGAAGAGGAGAGGGGAAGTAAAGAAAAATTAAAAATGGAGCAATGCTCAGTCAGTGATTGCTGTTGCATATATGCATGGTATGGGAAATCAAATACTGTGAGATTTGGGGGTTTTGTGTCCTTTAAAATCTCTAAAAAATACACGTAAAGGTGAACTCCCTACAACACAACCTTATTTTCTAATATAAAAGAATGATTTTGTTTCCCTCCCTGTGAAAAGGAGGCAGAATATTTGCAGAAACTGAAGTTAAAGATAGCCCTGGTGATATTGTCTGTGAAGATTTTTTTTTAAATGCTCTTTTTTGTTTTATATTCTTGTTAAAGAGAGAAAGCAAAGAGAATGTGAAATAAAGGGTGAGAAAACAAACACTCCTTCCAAAAGAACAGAATGCAAAGACCCTCCCACTGACTGATGAAAAAGTAAATAAAGTCGATATCTGACCTAATTTTATAAGAATGAAACTTCGGTAGATGGCCTAGACTCTTATGCTGTCATGAAAAGTATATGCTTTTCTGCCTCTTAGCTGAGAAAAAGGGATCCCTGGCTCCAGAGACTGAAGCAAAAGAATCGATCAGGGCCTGAGGAAGTTCCAAAGAGGCTGGGTATTCTCCTGCTTCCCAGTCCCAATTGGTCTTTGCAGCTTGTGCAGGAAGCATCTTAGATAAGAAACAAACAAAGAGGAATAATAGCTATAATGTTGGCCTAATAACAAAGCTCTGATCCTATTAGGTGGCCTCCCATTTTTTCCTAGTAAGATACAGGTCATTCTTTTATTTTTATAAGAAAGGAAGCCAGGACTTGATTTTATAACCATTACAGTGGAATCATATTTAACAAATGCAGGAGTTTTAAATGAGATGTAAACCATAATATCAGAGGTGACGAGGCAACAAGAGCCCATCTGTAGACGACATCATGAAGCAAGACATGGTCTCATTAAAAACTCAGAAAACACTTAAGTCATCCCACAACGGTGTACGATGTATTAGAAAAAACTCGTCAACAAACCAGCGGAACTAATGTTATGCAGATTGATTGCAGAGTCCTTTGACATCAACGAAGTCATGAAAACATGTCTAAGAAGAAGAATCCATGATGCCATCTGGAATTTGGGTTCCTAGTTCCAAACCAATTGGTAGCATAAATTCATCATTTCAGTGAAAATAATCTGGCATGGTTGATAAATAACAAAGTATGAAACGGTAGTCACACATGTAATACAGAACCAGACCTGCATACATAATACTCTCACTGTGTTAAACCATAGTTACCTGAAAATGAATATTCATGAACTAAGAACTGGTAGACATTTTAGCACTGCAATAAATTTGCCTTTTACGCATATTGATAGGTGTATGTTATGCTATTGTAAGGTGTAAGGACCTATTCTTAACATTTTTAACGTTTATTTTCCCGTTTTGAATTAGAATTTAAAAGTGAGGCATTGCACCCCACTCATTTAAAGGGGTGAACCTCAGTCCTGAGAACAGGTGGTATTTTTCAGGCACTTCCTCTGTGCCAGGAACAGGCTGCGAGGGCAGAGCCAGGACTGGAAGTGAGCAGTCTTACACCACTTCTGTCACTTAAATCCCAGACACACATTGGAGAGTGTGCTTTTATCATATTCTCCCCCTAAAATCCCTTCACACTCATTGGCTCTAGCCGGCAGTGACTTTGAAGGGACCCTAAGAGATGGATAGATGCCTGGGATGGGAAAGGAGGCACAGAGTTGGAGGGTGGGCAGTGGGATCTTCTCCCTCGCCACCGGGCTCCTCAGGGTCCTGGAAGGTGCGTGCTTGCTCTTGTGTGCGCGACTCAGGAGAGTGCCCCCGGCACTGTACCAGGAGATTCAAACCAGCATCACGTCATCTGGATTAATTTTTTAAATTTATTTAAAAATTTTTAAAAATATTTTTTATTGATTTCAGAGAGGTAGGGAGAGGGTGAGGGAGATAGAAACATCAATGACGAGAGAGAGAATCACTGATCAGCTGCCTCACACATGCCCCCCACTAGGGATGGAGCCCCCAATCAGGAATCTCCTGGTTCATAGGTAAATACTCAACCACTAAACCACACGGTGGTTTTAGAGAGAGAGGAAGGGGGGAGAGAGAAAAAGAGATTTGTTGTTCCACTTATTTATGCATTCCTGGTTGCTCCTTGTATGTGACCTGACCAGGATGGAACCCAGAACCTTGGTGTCTGGGGAAGATGCTCTAGCCAACTGAGCTATAGGACCAGGGCCTCATCTGGATTAATTGAAGAGGTGATTCCATCACCTTCCGTATTCCCTGGCTAGCTGGGTAGCAGCATGCATTTCCAGGGTGAGGTAGAATCTTCCAATAACCCCGGCAGGGAGTTCTCACACCCCAAATAGATCTGGTGCAGCTTATCTCTCCTGCTCCCACACTCCCAGCATCCCAATTTCCTCAGCACTTAACATAAGTGGTATTAAATCCTTTCTGAAAGAAGGTTGGACATGAGTAAATAAAGCAGCTCTCCAAAGCAACAGAGCTGGTTTGCCCACCTCATTCATGCCACTGTTTATTTAGTTACCAGGCTGCACGTCATCCAAACTCAGAGTTCAGGAGGTTAGTTTCAAAAACTAGCTGACACGAGCAGGTAGGAAACTGAACCTCAGATTGAAGTGCCTGAATTACTCTATGCAACTCGGAATGAGCTTCTGTAATAGCATTTTCCTAAAGACGACTGCAGATCAAATGTCAGCTTTTTTTTTTTTTTTTTTACCAGAGTAGGTGACAGCCTAAGTAATCATTACTGATGTCTGAAATTCCCTAACTGGATAATGTCTTTCATACATCAATTAGAGAAAGGTTTAAAATGCAATCTCCCTCAGCCAGTGATACCTTGAGTTAGCTCTACATTAAGTATAAATTATTAGTAACTTATACTGAGAAAGAAGAGGGGGGAGGAAAGAGATAAATTTTGGTACCTGCAGAGGGTGGGGAAAGAGAATACCATACTAGACAATCAATTTCTTGAGTAATTTCTTAAAATTACTTTATTATTGAATGTAGGCCAAATAAACATTTTCTGAGCAAATTAAACATTGAATGGAAAATGGTGAGGGGAGAAGGGAAATTTTAAAAAATGAAAACTGATTCAGCTTCTTTGCTATACAAAGAGTAGTTAAATAGTACTTTGGCAATAAGCTAGGAATAGAAGGGAACTGCCAGTTGATAAAAGTTATCTATGGAAAACCCACAGCTAGCATCAGATTTAATGAAGACAAACTGAAGGTTTTCCTCCTAAGACCAGGAATGAGATAAAGTTGTCCACCATCATTACTTCTATTCAACACTGTAATGGGGGTCCTACCCAGAACACTTAGGAAAGAAAAAGAAATAAAAGGTATCCACATTGAAAAGAAAGGAGTAAAATTACCTTTTTTCAGATGACATGATCTTACATATACAAAATCCAAAAGAATTCACTAAAAAATGATTTGCACTAATAAGTTCAGCAAAGTGAAGATACAAAATCAATATACAAAAATGAATTCTATTTTTGTACATTAGCAAGGAACAATCCAAGAACAGATTAAGAAAATTCTATTTACTATAGCAAAACAAAACAAAAACACACAGAATATTTGGGCCCTAGCTGGTTTGGCTCAGTGGCACTGGCCTCCAGACTGAAGGGTCCTGGGTTCCATCTGGTCAAGGGCACATGCCCAGGTGGAGGGCTCCATCCCCAGTAGAGCATGCACTGATCAATGATTCTCATCATAGATGTTTCTATCTCTCTCCCTCTCCCTTCCTCTCTGAAATCAATAACAATATATTTTCTAAAAGAATATTTTGGAATAAACTTAACAAAATAAGTATAAAATTTGTACTCTGAAAGCTATAAAACATTGTTGGAAGAAATTAAAGACGATCTCAAATAATGGAAAGACATCCTATGTTCATGGTCAAAAGGCTTAATACAGTTAAGATGCCAATACCTTCCAAGCTGATCTACAGATTCAATACAATCTCTTTCAAACTCCCAGGTGGATCTTTTTCAAACTGATCATAAAATTCATATGAAAATGCAAGGAATCCAGAATAGCCAAACAATTCTGGAAAAGAACAAAGTCGGAGGACACGCACTTCCCAATTTGAAGGCTTACAACAAAGCTGCAGTGACAAGACACTGTGGCACTGGCATAAAGATTGACATACAAATCAAAGGAATAGAATTGAAGTCCAGAAATAAAACCTTACATTTATGGTCAATTGATTTTCAATAAGGACTCCAAGACAATTCAATGGGGAAGAACAGTCTATTCAACAATGGTTCTGGGACAACAGGATGCTCACATGCAAAGAAGAAGAAGAAGAAGAAGAAGAAGAAGAAGAAGAAGAAGAAGGAGGAGAAGTAGTTGAACTCCTGCCTCACAGTATACATAAAAATTAATTCAAAATTAATCATAGATCTGCCCTAGCTGGTTTGGCTCAGTGGATAGAGCATTGGCCTGTGGACTGAAAGGTTCCAGGTTCGATTTCGGTCAAGGGCACATGCCTGGGTTGCGAACTTGATCCCCAGTAGGGGGCATGCAGGAGGCAGCCGATCAATGATTCTATCTCATCATTGATGTTATTATCTCTCTCTCCCTCTCCCTTCCTCTCTGAAATCAATAAAATATATTTTTTAAAACTTAATCATAGATCTAAATAAAAGAGCTAAAACTATAAGACTTCTAAAAGAAAATCTTTGTGGACATGGATTAGGAAATGATTTCTTAGATACAAATCAAAAGCACAAGAAAGAAAAGAAAAAATATGGACAAATGGGACTACATTAAAATTAAAATTTTTTGTGCTTCAATGAGCACTACAAGAAAGTGAAAAGAAAGTCTACAGAATGAGAAAAGTTCTTGCAAATGATATATTTGACATGGGATTTATATTGAAAAATACATAAAGATCTTCTAGAAATTAACAACAAAAAGACAAATAAATCAATTTAAAAATGGGCAAAGATTTGAATGTGCCTTTCTCCAAAGAAAATATACAAATGGCCAATAAACACATGAAAAGATGCTCCATGTAATTAGTTATAAGGATAATGCAAATCAAACCATAATGAGATACTTTATCACACCCACTAGGATGGCTAAAATAAAAGGGACGACAATAACAGGCACTTATGAATACGTGAAAAATTAGAGCCCTCATTCATTGCTGGTGGGAATGTAAAATGATGCACCTGCTTTGGAAAATACTTTGGCAACCCTTCAAAACGCTAAACATAGAGTTATCATATAACTCAGCACTTCCGTTCTTCAGTATATACCCAAAGGAATTGAAAACATATATTCATACAAAAACTTAAACACAGATGCTTATGGCAGGATTATTCATAATATCCAAAAAGTGGTAATAATCCAAATGCCATCTATTGATGAATAGATTAAAAATGTGAGTCTGTTTTAAATGAAATATTACTCAGTAATAAAAAAAAAAAGAATGAAGTATTGACACATGCTACAATATGAAGTTTGAAAACATTATGGCAAGTGAAAAAAAAAGCCTGTCACAAATGATCACAAATTATATGAATTTATTTGTGTGAAATGTAACATTTCTATATCTAACTGGAATTATGTTGGTATAAATCTGAAGCAGAGTCTGATAAATTAAGATGTATATGGCAAGCTCTGAATAAACCACCAAAACCCCTCAAAAATATAGTTTAACAAAATCATGACAAGAATTAAAATGTTACATTAAAAAATATTCACTTAATGCATTAAAAAAAAAGGAGAAAGTTGGTCATATTTATATATATATATATATATATGTATATATATATATATATATACATATATATATATATATATATATATATATATATATATATATATATAATTGATTTTTTACAGAGAGGAAGGGAGAGGGAGAGAAAGTTAGAAACATCGATGAGAGACAAACAGCTGCTTCCTGCACACCCCCTCCTGGGGATGTGCCCGCAACCAAGGTACATGCCCTGCACACCCCCTCCTGGGGATGTGCCCACAACTAAGGTACATGCCCCTGACCGGAATTGAACCTGGGACCCTTGAGTCTGCAGGCCGACGCTCTATTCACTGAGCCAAACCAATCAGGGCGCTGGTCACATTTATTGATGCAAGTGGACAATGGACAACCCAAACACTAAAAATATGAAAAACAATTTGTGAGCAGATGCTTCCCAAAAATTTGGTCCAAGGTCCCAATAAATTCAAGGATCTCTTTATAGTATTTAGAAAAGTACAGCTATTTAAGGGTTTATCTTTAAGAGGAGTATGTACTGTTTATTCACTGGTTGTTGTTTTTTTAATATATTTTATTGATTTTTTACAGAGAGGAAGAGAGAGGGATAGAGAGTTAGAAACACCGATGATAGAGAAACATCAATCAGCTGCCTCTTGCACAACCCCCACTGGGGATGTGCCCGCAACCAAGATACATGCCCTTGACCGGAATCGAACCCGGGACCCTTCAGTCCGCAGGCCGACGCTCTATCCACTGAGCCAAACCGGTTTGGGCTTTATTCACTGTTTATTCACTTCTTCCTTGCCACCAAGGGGATATAATTAGGTAAATTCCTCACAATGACTGATGAGCAATGGAAGTGGAATTCTGGACAGGAAGTAAAGAAAATTGACAAACTGTGATGGAATGGCATCTATGTGAGCTTGTGCTCCCTTTGGTACACATCACATCTCTGGAGACACGCTACATTTTTCAGGGAAAAGAAAATAACTCCAGGCTTCCGGTCAGGATGGGGGTGCAGGTAAATGCGATATTCAGAACCTTCCACAGCCACATCAAAATTACAACTAAGCTGCGAAACAATCATCATTCAAAACTGCCAAAAATCTAGCTGAACAAAAGTCCTGTAGTTAAGGATATAAAGAAGAAGAAACATGGAGACTGATGGAGGGGCAGGGACACAGAAGGGGCTGGTCCCACACCCATGTGGTGGTTAAAAATCGGGAGGGGCCCTGGCCGCTATAGCTCAGTTTGTTGAGCGTTGTCCCATGCACTGGTCCAGCTCCAGGCCAGGGCACATGCCTGGGTTGTGGGTTTGACCCCTGGTTGGAGTGCGTATGGTAGGCAACCAATTGATGTTTCTCACATTGATGTATTTCTTTCTCTCACCCTCTCCCTTCCTCTCTCTCTAAAATCAATAAAAACTTTAAAAAAGTAATTGGGAAGGCTATCTCAGCTGCAGAGGTCCTCCTGAGGAGCAAGGAGTCCCAGTCCCTTCTCCCCAGGGTTCTAGTGCTGGGAAGAGAGGTCCCCAGAACTTCTGGCTGTGAATATCAGCAGGGATTGTGGTGGAGTGAAGTCCCAGGTATTTCTCTTAAAGGGCCCACGCATGAACTTACTCAGATGCTTTGAGCTCCTGTGCTGGGGCAGCAGCTTGAAAGGCATCAGGCACATGGGGCGGCACTGATTTGTCAGGCTTCAGGATAAGGGCTGTAGGGTCAGCTTTCTCCAAGACAAAAGCACTGGCAGAGGCTATTGTTCCTTTGCTGAACCCTCACCCTACAGAGCCGGCAGGCAGGAGCCATATCTGAGTCACCATCAACCTGGCTTGCACAGTTTGCCCCACCCTGATGGTTCCATGAGACCCTGCCTCACTTACCCAAGCTGTTTCCAGTAGCTTTTCCATACAGACCATCTTCTTGGCTCATGCTTCAGACCTTCCCCAAATCTCTCAAAGGTTCACAAATCACAAGTAGCACTTAGCCTCGGCGTGCTCTGTGCCTCTTGCCACTTTATTATTCATATTATTTGTCTTTTAGTTTCTTCTTCTTGAAGAAGACCCTTTAACATTTCTTGTAATACTGGTTTGGCAATAAGTATATATTTATCATTCAGATGTTCATTGCAGCATTATTTACAACAGCCAAGATATGGAAGCAATCTAAGGGTCCATCAATGAATGGATAAAGAAGTGGTGCGTATGTACAATGGAATATGACTCAGTCATACAAAAGAATTAAATCTTGATATCTGCAACAACATGGATTTACCTGGAGGGCATTGTGCTAAGTGACATAAGTCAGACAGAGAAAGACAAATGCCATATGATTCCATTTAAAAGTGGAATCTAAAAAAAACAAGGCAAATGAAAAAGCAGAACAGAAAAGCCCCATAGATACAGAGAACGTTCTGATGGTTGCCGGATGGGAGAGGAGTTGGGGGAATGGGTGAAAAAGGTGAAGGGACCAAGAAGTACAAATAAGCAGTTACAGAATAGTCACGAGATGTCAAGTACAGCACAGGGGACATAGCCAATAAAATTGTAATAACTGTACATGGTGTCAGATGGGTACTAGATTTACCGGGGTGCTCACTTTGTAAGTTATATAAATTCTAATCACTGGATTGTACATCTGAAACTAATCTAATATTGTACATCAATTAAACAATAAAAATCATTAAGAAGAAAACAAAAAGCTGTTATCTCCAGGCACTTTTATGGAAAGATCAATTCAAAGTCAGGTAGTGCCCTGAAACTCTAATGTTTTAGAGAAAAGGAGGCAAGTGACTCCCTCTTAGAATGCTGAATGACCTTGATCAGCACTCTAACCTCAGTGGAGCTTTTGAACGGATGAATGGAAATTACCACATTTCTCCCAGATTAGACATAACCAAAATCCCTTCTTAGTGTCATCAGTAAGGAATCTGCTTAACAAATGAACCTATGGTCCCTGGGCTCCCTGCCAAAGGCAGAAATAAATAAGGACAAGGAACTAGACACAGGAAGGGATAAAGGAAAATTCTTTGCACCCGAATTTATTGCTCTGTCTCTCTTTTTTATCTCTATCTCCTAGCCCCTCTTATCTATTTATAGAAAACAAAATTATTCCTTAAATCTGAATGCATGAGAGGAATATGTACAAATGCATAGCTTAAGCAGATAGTTATGTAAACGATTATAGAATAATAAAATCAGATGTCCAAAGTAAATGACTTCCATTACCACTAACCCATGGCAAGGTTCCCTGTTCTATTTTTAAGCACCTGCAAACATATTTGTGGTCTTTTATCTCAATTTCATTTCTATAACATTTTTCCTGGTATATGGAGAGCTTGCCTGAATACTGAAGGAAAAAAAATTTCCACTGGACTCATTTCTATAGCGAGATTTTATGGGGAATTTTGCCTATCAAGGAATTTTCTTTCAAATTTCACTGAAAGAGCAAATCAAACTGCTCCTCACACCTACGGTAACTCCCTTTAAATATTCACAGGTCTCATTCTAACTTCCTTTGAAAAAGTTACTTCTTTGAGAGACCACAGAAAACCTGACTGGTTTTCAAATAAAAGTACCAAGAATGTGAAAACTTGGGCAGATTTAGAAAGCATTGGAAAGGTTTCATTAGAGCAATGATGGATCAATCTTTGCAAATCTTTTTATTGCCACTCAACTGCCTTGGTTCATCTAGTTTTGTCAGTTTTTCTTTTCTATTTTCACTAAAATCCCTAGTGTTCTTAATTTTTCTGCAGTAGATTAAATCTATGAATGAAGATATGCAGTTTTGTTTATCCATACTTGGAAAATTCTACAGCCATCATTTCTTTGAATATTCCCTTTTACTCCCTTGTATCCATTCACCCTTTAGAAAATATGTGAGAGTGACTTACTCTCTCCACCATGTCTTTTGCTTTGTTTTGAGTAAATTCACAATTTTTTATTAAGTGGGTTTACTTGCTTTATTAAACTACATTTTAATGACTAATTAGCACAATTTAGAAACTACCAATTAGAAATTAAGTACCTTGCTGACCATAGTAACTTCTTATGCTTCACCATTTCCTAGTTTTTAAGTAAACTTTCTTGTGGTATAATTTTCACACGATAAAATTCACATATTCTACGTGGAAATGGATGAATTCTGACAAATGTATTTATCCATGTAACCACTACCCCTATTTAAGATACAGAATGTTTTCCCAGAAAGTTTCCTTGAGCTCATTTGTACTCAATCCACCACCACACCCTAGTCAACAACTGATCTGATGTCTACCAATATAGATTCCTTTTGTCTAACCTAGAATTTCATCATATAAACAGAATCATGCAGTCTTCCCACTTTTGTGCCCAGTTTCTCTCATTCAGAATAATGTCTGGAGTCTTATTCCTATTATTGCATGACTCAGTACAGTAGTTTGTTTCTTTGTATAGTTTGAACAGTATTCCATTGTATAAATATACCATACTCTGTTTACCCACATTCATTCCATCCATACTTATATTGAATACAAACAATTTCTAAATTGTAATGTTATATTCAGTATAAGACATGATATACAAAACTTTTGGTAGCCTCTAACTGGCTTCTCTCACTCCAGCCTCCAGTACACTCTACCTGCCAAGATCAACCTGCCCTTCACCATGAAAATCTTCTCTTAGACTTTGGCCTAGTCCACTGCTGAAGGTAACACTTTTTGCTTCCTAGTTTTACTTCATATGACGCACCACTTTCTACTTTGTGTTATGGTTACATAGGTACCTACCTGATTTCAACTACTAGACTCTAAGCTGCTTGAGGTCAGGATCCAGAGAGATTTATCTTCTCTGTGCACGGCATCTAACAAATAACTGGCTTTATGGCATGTCCTCAACAAATGCCTGATGAGAAGATTTTAAAAGTAGACAAGTGAATATCTCTATTCAAAGTTAGCTTTAGTAAAAAAAAAAAAAAAAAAAAAAAAAAAAAAAATTGCTTCAGTGTCTCCTCATTTTACAGCTTATTGTTCAAAATCTTTCACAACTAGCTCCAACCTAGCTTTCCAGCTGCTTCCTCGTGATTTTTCACTCATAATGTGTCTTCTCCAGTTAAACTGGAATCTACTTGCTGACTTCCATGCCTTGATGTATGATGTTTTTTCTGTCTGGTAGAAACACACACACACACACGCGCACACACACACATGCACACGCACACACACACACACCTACCCCTCCCCATCCCCACCCCCTCTTTTATTCTTCAGTCCCTCCTGAACAAGAGTAAGAATCCCAAGGTTTCTATTTCCAGGGTAACCAACACTCCACCATCCACCCACCTTTGTCAGCAAGGTCCATACAAGTAAGCAGTTGCAAATTATGCCCAGTAGGGGGAGGTGTGCCCATAATCTCCCACTAGTTCAGTCCTTTCTCTGTAGCCCTGGCGATTTCAAAGAAGCCATATGTTTACAGAAAGCTGTCAGGGATTAAACAGATAAATAAGCAACAGTTCAACTATCTCCTTCCTCAAATCACTCACAAGCTATGAGTAATCTCCACTAACCAAAGCACCGTCCTTCAGGACCTAACAACAAAGACAAAACCATTTGACCGTTTTTAGTCTTAATGATTTTAAACACAACTAGTTCATTTTTTGAAGTTACATCTGAAGGACCTCACTCCATTTGCATCCTCATTTTTTTAAAAGCAATAAAATGTGCTCACAGGTTGAGTGTTGTGTCTGTGTTGGTGAATCAGGAACCAGTAATGCAAAGTTAATTGTCTTGCCTTTCATAAGCAGAGATGAGTTGAAATAAAAATTTAAAAAATTAATTCTGTTCTGCCCACTTCTTTTCCATCTCCACACATGTCTTCTCTCCATTTAGACTTTTAAAATATGTTTTGTAACTATTTACTCCAGAAACATTATTTTTTATGTACTACATAAGATAGAAGAGGATTCAGCTTGACTCAAGTGTTAATCATTGGTTCCTGCTGATCACACAGCAGAATACACAAACCGTGTCACATCCCCACCCACCTAATGTGGTCTCACATGGTGGGGCAGATGGAGCTCACAGAGGTCATCAAGTTCAACGTCTCACAAGTTTATAAATTAATGGAGCTGGAAGGGATCATTGCATTTCATACATGAGAAAAGTAAGGTCCAAGGAGATCAAAGTGACTTTTTCAAGAGACCATGGCCAGTTAGTGAGGAAATAGTCTAGAATCCAACCCTTTGGACCTGTTCCCTATATGATGCTCTTCCTCTATACACATCGCTTATTACTCTCTTGCAGTGTCAGCAAGAGATGATATCTTAAAAGGATCTCCTTTGCGCCCAAGTTCTTTAAAGGCATACTGATAAGGCAATGCAAACACCAGATTGGCTCAAACAACACCTCTCTAAGAAGCCCGCCAGGCTTTCAGCTTCTTAAGGCTGCTGTGACACTTCCACCTTTTAAAAAGCACTTAGACGATTTCATTCTTTTTTATGGCTGAGTATGGTAGCAGGTGGGTACTGGAAATAACAGGGGAATCACTTTGTAAAGTATATGATTGTTTAATCGCTACGCAGTATACCTGAAACTAATACAAAATAATATTGAATGTAAAGTGTAATTGATTGAAATTTTAAAAAAAGAGTCAAGAAAAACAAAATAGAAGTGCTTATAAGAAAAATCATTAAGAAAGCAAAATCCATCCTTAGTGGCTATCGTATGTATCAGCACACAGTCTAGTCATTTCTCCTGTAATTATTTATTGGGTGGAGTAAGAGCCAGGATGTGTTATTATATTGGGACGTGATTTGTCCCTTGAATCTAAAGAGTGTGCCTACAGTTCACATTACATCAGAGGTAGGATGTGCATGGTTAAAGCTATGTTCAAATGACAGTGCTTAATAATAGTGGTGCTAGAAGCTTATAACACCTTTTAGGGCGGAATCTCAAAGCACCTGGAAAATATTCATTGCGTTTCATCACGTTGTGATGTCCTTTTTAAAAGTCAGAGAAAAGAATAATAATTGCCTTTCTAAGGCTATCTGTATTGTTTCTATCTCTTAACACTTTTATTTTTAATTATGCCTAATTTTATAAATTACCTAAAGTCTCTTGGGAATAAATTTATGTAAACTCTAATTAACTAAATGAAGTGATTGACATCACGAGACTAGAACCTGACAGTCCTGTGCTCATTCAGAAGAAACGCTAATTTTTCAGGCTTCGTGACATCACATTTGCACGAAGGACCTCTGGGCAGCAGCATCTGACATTCCAGGGGTGGAATGTGTGAAGCAACCCACCAAGGAATATCGCAACTTAAACAAAAAAATTGTGGAAGCAGTAATTCTTCCCCGAACTATTGTTATTAATAATTAATCTAGGAATTCAGGTTTGAGGATAAGGTCGGAGGATGGGTGGGAGGGAATTAGAAGTGGGGGAAGAAGACAAAGCCTTTAAATATTTATGATTTTTATTTGAAATCGGAGAAAGAGTCCCTACTCTCAAGACTTGAAGTGTCAGGATAATGAAGCCCTTCACATATTGTCTATTCTATCTGGTGGGGTTTGACTTCAAAGGAGCTCAAGAGGGCAACGTGTCAGTAGGGACAGAGCTGGCACGGAGCCCTGGAGCATTCCGCCTCATCAGGGAGGGTTCGGCACAGGCCTCCCCGACATCGGGCAGCACCCCAGGGACAATCCTCCTCTCTGACCTGGTCAGTGAGATGTGACTGGAACTTGCTGAGCAGAGCCCCTGGAAAGGTTTCTAAAAGAGGGCTGTCTCAGCTAGGAAGGGTGCCTCTTGTGCTGTTCCCCCTAGGCCTCCTCCTTCCTGCCTGGCATGGAGACGTGACAGCTGGAGTTCTCGTAGTCATTTTGTGTCTGGCGGTAGGCCTTGAGACAGGGAGGCCACCCAGAGGGTGGTGGGAGAAAGATGCAAGGAACATTCATGTCTGATGACCATGTCGATGTCACCCTGACCCTGAACTGCCTGCCGTGGGATTTCTTTTATGTAACAGAAGCCTCCTACTTGAGTTTTTCATTATTTAGTCACTAGTACAGCCAACTTGATGGCCTTTAGAGCGTGAGTCTCCTTACTTTCTCTGTAAAACTGCCTTTGTTTCTCCGGGAAGTACAGTCAGCACTGCTTTCCTTGACTTTATAGAATAGATGCTCTAAGGCCTCCATGTCACATAACTCCAGATGAGCCCAGTTCTCTCTGACCTCAGAACTCATAACTACCAATCATCATGCTCCCAATAGTTTAAGACTGTGGGCACCGTGTTACCATAAACCCTAATACTAGACTGCAGGCTCCATGAGGGAAGGGGTGTTTGAGGAATGTTCACTGTTCTAGGCCCTGTGCCTACAACATTGTTTGGCATGTAATTGACACCCAAGCAATTATTGAATGAATAAGGAAATGACTGAATAAATGAGTGTGGAAAACTTTACAGGGCTGCTGGGGGAGGGGGCTTTATGATTATGATTTAAGAGATGCTTCTTGGAGTTGCTATGAGCGGACCATCCCACGAAGAAACTCATTCATGATGCACCACCTTCAAATACTAACAAATCATCAACATCGACCATCTCCAGGAAATCATAATGGTACCTTCTGGGGAAGGCTCATAGCATATAAAGTACCTTTATTTATGCCTTCTTGCTTAATCCTCATAACACCTGGTGAGGATTTATTTCCACTTTATGAGTGAGAAAGCTGGGACTCAAGGTGATAGCCACAATCCAGCCTTGTCCCACTCACTCATCCCCACACCATGGGCATTTAGCTGGGCTGCCTTGCTCTTTGTGGGGTCTGATATCCTCTGACCACTCCCATTCCACTCCCCACCCCCTTCACGACCACAAGTCTACATCTATAGCTCTCCTAATCCCGGTGTTCCAGAAATATACTGTTGAGTAACAAACCATTCCAAAGCCTAACAGCTTACATGACCATTTATTATCATCTCTCACAGTTCTGTGAGTTGACTGGGCTCAGCAGAGTGGTTCTTGCTCAAAGCCTCTCATGTAGCTGCAGCCTATTCTCATGTCGCCTGAAGACCCCACTGGGCTGGACTTCCCCTATGGTCCACTCCCGTGGCCACCGGGAAGATGGCTCAGCGGGGGCTGTTGACCCCTGTGAGCCTCTCCCTGTGACTTGGGCTCCTCACAGCATGGTGGCTGGGTTTCCAGAGAAGCATTCCAGGAGCCAGTGTTTCAAAGGGCAGGGAGCAGAGGCTCCCAGGCCAGAAAGGGGCTTCACTCAGATCCCTGACAGCGTTGTTTCCACAGTATCCTACTGATGAAAGCCGCCATGGGGCCCACCCGGGTTCCAGGGTGTGGAGAAACACATCGCCCCTCCTAATGGGGAGCAGGAAGGTCGTGTTGCTGAAAAGCATGTGGGATGGGAGCTGTTGTTGCAGCCATTTTTGGAAAATATGATCCAACGCACTCAGCTTTGTCATAACCTGCAGTGGAGCTATCCAGCTGCAGATAAATTTCCATTTCCACACTGTTACTCTGCGTTTAATTGGGCACAGAGTAATAGTCCATTTATTTTTTTTAACTGTTGCCAAGGTTACGTTTCTGGCCTTCCCTGTCATTAGTTCATACCCTTGTATACCTTCTAAGACTATTCTAATTCAAACACATGTTTAGGTCCCAGGGTAAGAGAGATGAGGGGTCCAGGGCATGGGTGAAGCCACCTCTGCTTGTTTGACATTCACAATAGCCCTGTGTACCCCTGGGGCTTCCCAGCCTCTCAACGAGAACCAGGCAAGAACAGGTACATAGATCAGTTCAAGTCCATCACAATAATGAAAACTCTTTTGATTAAGTTCACAATCAACCTCTCTTTCAGACCTTATGTGCCAGTGTTTCTCAGCAGCACCCATGTTCCAATCAAACTAGACTTCTCACCACATGCTTCCCGGCCTGGTTTGCTCTGCTTTCTCTTCTCCCATCCCCTGACCCCTGTTTGTTTCACATTCACCATAGTCTCAGATTCCACTCCACATCCCCGCTTATTGAAATACTACTTCTTTCGTGGCAAATTCAAATAGCACTCCCTCTGGATTGACTTTCCTGATTTCCCTGCCAGATGGGTGTAACCCTGCTCTTCTTGGCACCCCTGTGCCCCTTGCCTGCCACCGTTGACCTCGTCTACTGGGAGTCACAGTCCTGTTTGGGCTTGTCTCATTCCCTCCCCACACCTTTGCATCCATCCCCTATGCCAGTGGTCGGCAAACAGAGCCAAATATCAACAGTACAACGATTGAAATTTCTTTTGAGAGCCGATTTTTTAAACCTAAACTATATAGGTAGGTACATTGTTATTAACTTAATTAGGGTACTCCTAAGCTGGCCTTTGCTAAAAACTCAAGGGGCCAAAGAGCCGCATGTGGCTCGCGAGCCGCAGTTTGCCGACCACTGCCCTATACAACTCAGCACATCACAGGTGATGGATTGGATTGCACTTCCAGGAATGTCATTCTCATCTTACAGTCAGTCTCTAACTGTCCAGGCCTCTAAAAGAGCTCATTCGCCCTCAGGGAACTCTGTTCATTCACATTCGTGCATTGGTCCACTTACTGTTCCAACAAGTATTGACTGGGCGTAGTCCCCGTGCTAAACCGAAAGAATGTTTTCACGCAGCTCTGCATTTACATTGAATTGTTCCTCTTCTGCAAGCAAAATTGTCTTACCAAAGGAAGTAGGCGTTAATGTCACTCCAATTCCAGCTCCTCGAAGACCCAAAAAGATGCCTCCTGGAGCTGGACCCAGGGCTGTCCACAAAGGCCTGGACGTTGCTTCCACAGGAGGATCCTGGTTTTCTTCTTCTACTCAGCATGCCCTGGGCAGCCAGACCTCGAGGGGGCTTTCGAAGGTTTCCCCACGTTCACAGCTGTGGGGCCTTCCTTGCTGACCCTTCCTGATTCTGCTTTTGCTCCATCTCCACTGGGCAGGGACGGCCCAGCCATGCTCCTGACCCATGTGGCTCCTGACCTGCTTCACTCCCTGAGTTTGCCTTTGCTATGTTCTTAGAGGTCATTCTTGAGACCAGGAGAAGGGACAGCAAAAGGAGTCCCAGGCCCCTCAGGGAAGACCATCAGAAACACCCAGCTCAAGGTGGGACTAAGTCTTCCCATGTACAAAAGCGGATTATGTGGCCACTCTGTGTTCCCGTGTCCTCAAGGGGAACATGGGGATAACGATAATCCTTATTTCGCCCATTACAGCTGTGCCTGGTACATGACAAGCGGCCCGTGAATGTTACGTTTTCTTCTTGTTGTTGAATTATTGTTGTCTTGGGTCATCTTTTCTCAGAAGCAGAGTGAGACAAGGAAAGGTCTGATTTAGGCAAAGTCACAGGGAGGGCAGCTTCAACCTAATTCTCCAGGGGAATCAGGAATGTGGGGCACCCATGTACCGAGGGTATGGGCTTCCTGGGGAAGAATCCCCTGCAGGCCGTGGATCGACAGGCAAATCCATAGGCCAAGGGCTGTCCTCCAAGAAGAGGGGCAGATGTGGGCCTTGAGGAACAAAAGCCCTTGGAGCTGGGAGGGACCAGCAGCACATGGAGGGGACCCAGGGGACCTGGGTGAGGCCCAGAGTGTGGGGCATAGTGTCTTCCACAAAGCAGTCCTTGCACCTCTTGTCTTTGATTGGCCTTTTATTCTATAGCCCCCATTCTCTGCCCTGCACTCCAGCCCCTTTACAACCTGCAGCCTGCTCATTCATCCAGCAAAAACTCGCTGAGTCTTACTATGTGCCAATTGCCAAGCTAGGGTCTAGGAATATATCACTAAACAAAATAGACAAAAGCCTGTGCTCTCGTGGAAATAGTCAGTGGTGGCAAATTTTACCATGTTTTAGAGCAGGTCTGACTTTTAGAAATAGCCAAATGTCAGAGAAGATGCAATTAGCTGCATAATAGCAATTTTTACCCAAAGTAATTGCCATTTTAAATGAATAAGACCGATTTTTCTCCTAAGCCTATTAACTTTATCTGTCCCAGGCAATAATTTCCATAGGACTTTAAAAAAATCATACATTTTTTATTACACAGGTATATACTCATACTGCTGAAAACTTGGAAAATAGAAAAAACATGAATGAGTCACCTATAATTCCACTGACTTAATCCAACTACTATTAGCATTGAGGGGATTTTCTTTCTGTCTTACCTTTGTGTCAACTTTATTTTTAAAAATATATATGAAGTAACTTATGTATATTTATATATTCCTTTCTCACTTTTTGTTTTACCATAAGTATAGCCCCATGGTCTATATAAATAATATTTTAATGAGTATAAAATATGCTATTCTTGCCCTAACCGGTTTGGCTCAGTGGATAGAGCATCAGCCTGCGGACTGAAAGGTTCCAGGTTCGATTCTGGTCAAGGGCATGTATCTTGGTTGCGGGCACATCCCCAGTAGAAGGTGTGCAGGAGGCAGCTGAATCGGTGTCTCTCTCATCAATGTTTCTAACTCTTTATCCCTTTCCCTTCCTCTCTGTAAAAAATATATATATATATTTTTAAAAATGCTATTCTTTACTTCTCCATTATTAGTTCTGTGGGTTATTGGCCATGTTTTCACTATTAATTATTGAAGTGATTAATTCAGAAAACAATTCCAAAAGAGGAATTCCAGTTCTGTGTGAAGCAGTGAAACCATAATTGAAATGAGTCCGCTGGTTTCACTGCTGACTGTTTTGGATACATCAGGTTCCTAGTGTTGCTTAAAAAACCAATAGGCTTACCCAGCGGTTTCATATTTCACATGCTTGAGGGGTTCTTTATAAATTTGCAGGAGGCCTCCAAGAGAGGAATGCTCGGAATTTGATTTTAATCTGCATGCGACTGCACCAGAAGCCGTCCCCTAACTGTCCCCAAGTGCTCTGCTACCTTTGGAGAAGGGCACGGGAGGGGAGAGGCAAGTGGCGGCCTGCCGGCCTGCCTGCCGTTGGCCGGTGTTGTTCTTGCCGAGGCCTCAGCTGACCCCGGAAGGGCCCTTGCTGCTGTTTTCCCGGAAGGGCCCCACGTCTAGTTGTCACTGGTGTTTTCAGAAGGCTCTCCAAGGCCACAGACATCTGTTAGACATGACGGAAGACAAAGACAGCAGGGGAAATCCCACTGTGAAAGGCGCTGCCCCTGAGGTCCTCGGAGAGCCATAGTCAACCATTGTTCATCACAAAAGGCTCAAGTTGAAAGCTGCTGCTGATTCTGGGGTCAGTCTCTTGGCCGGTGGCAGAGGTACAGTGGGGAGGGACACAGAAGCGCCTGTGTCCCCAGCCGTGGCTGACAGAGCAGCTGAGGGATTGCTGCCAAGAGCCAGGGCTCAGTCTAGAGAGGACCTGGCCCCCAGGAGACCCCGGGACAGGCCGGACAATGGGCCATTGGCTCTCCGTGGCATCTCCCTCCCAGAGTTGGCATTTACTGCATGTCCCACACTCTCTAGAGCTCCCTCCCTGCAAACTGCAGTAAATTGTAGCGAAAACTGTCCAGCAGCCACCTGGATACACTCCTGGCTGGATGAGTAAGCAAAAAGTCTGACTTCTTCTACCCACTCCCCAACCCCACCACTGGGCAAGGCCTAGAAAAAGAAGAACAAGTTTTAAAAGCACAGGAACTATTCAAAATTGGATGCCCTCTTTCAGGGCCCTCACTGGACATTGCCACTGCCGCTGGCAGATATTGGACATTGATATGCAGAACACTCTGGATGAATAAAGCAAGCACATGGTAGGTAGAGATGAAGAAAGCAAGCAAGGGCGTCCTAAGAGCATTTGTAAAGAGGAATTATCTCCGCGCTGCTGTCTGCAGCTTTCTCTGAACAGTTTCTGCAGCTCATCAAAGCCTTCACATGACAAGTGCTATGGTGTCTGACATGGGCCGGGAGGGCAGAGGGTCAGGCCTGGCTGTTGGCACAGACGGGGGTCCAGGTAGCACTATCCAGGATTAAAACTGGGAATGACCTCATGCTTAATGGACTTGGCCTAATGTTTTTTATTTTTACTTGGGGCTGGGGGAGGGGGAAGGTCCTAAAAATACACCTCCTGTAAAGAGGCAAGGGAAATCAGGTTAAAACAAAAATGAACAAACAAACCTCTCCTATAACCCCATGGGTGGAATTCTGGGACTAACAGCTCCTCTAAGGAAGCACACTTAAAGAAACACGTGGAACACGCTGTGATGAGAGAGTCCAGCTTGCAGGCTGCAGACCATTGCAAAGAGAAGGAGGCTCATTCCTGGTGGCGGCCCCAAGGCCGTAAGCTGGTGTGCACCATGAGGGCTGAGGGCCAGAGCTGGGCATTCACAATGCAGTCAATTGCAAAGGCACAAAGACACTTAGCATGGAAGAGTCTTGGCAGGTGTCCTGATATAAGGCTGATATATAGAAAGGATGCTGTAATGTGCGTATATCTATTACAGTGCTCCTCCTGCCGTCCTCCTCTTCCGCCACCCCCGCCCCCACCCTCCCAGTGCTGAATACAAAGGTGGGCATTTCCAGGGACCAACCTGGCATCTGCCAGCCTGTAGGTGCACCAACCAGTTCCCAGCAACAGCCACACCCAAACCCGGTCCCTGTAAGTCCCCTAGTCAGGGAGGGCCCAGACAATAGCACTGGGAACTTGCTCAGCTGGGTTTTTCTGATGAAAGAAAGTATTGAAAAAACCATGTTTCCATACGGATGTGCCAAGCTCCAGGCTGCATGCTCTCCAGGGAATCCTCCTGGGCTCTGAGCACTGGTTTATGACCCCTCTCACAGATGAGAAAACGGAGGCTTAGAAAAGTCAAATTTACTCAGAGAACTAGAAGCTAGAAGGTGGCAGACATGAAGTTGGAAGCCAGGTCTGTCAACTAAAAAGCCCATCTTCCCCACTCCACCTCATTCTGTCTCCTCTGCAATTGGCAGACAGCTCTCAGGTTTGGGAGGAAAAAACGGTTTGTGAGAAGTATGATGTCATAAAGAGCATGTGCTTCGAAGAGAAAGTCCGTTGTCATCCTCCAGCGAGAAGTCAATCTCCCCAAGTGTCAGGGAGGCTCCTTCTCCAGATGTGACCTGGCCTCGCCCCACTCACCTGCTCAAGAAAAGAGGTGCCACTGGTGTCATCTCTATTTCCTCCAAATTGCTTATCTTGGTCAACTACCACTTTCTTCCTATAGCCTATTATTGGTAGGTACATATGTATTTTTCTCCGCCAGACTCTAATCTCATTTAAATGCGGATCCATGAATGATCTTTACTCTTTTTTGTTTTGTTTCCCATACAAGTTGCACACACCACAGGAGATGCTCACATCAGTTGACAGAAAGAAACTCTCTCTGTCTCTCTCTTTTTTGCATCCTACACAGGTTGCACACGGCACAACACCTGCTGAATAGCAGTTAGAATGAGGACTGAATGTGTATGGGCTGCAGAACTGGTCCTTGACCTGATGGGCTTCACATGAAAAGGCTGTGCATCTAGGAATGTAAGTAAGAAGGGGCACACTTTAGAAATAGGAGACATGGTTATGGCCAGAGGAAGACCCTGGCCATGTTTTATCAGCCTGGCAGGAATATGTATCTTTCTGCTTAATGCTGACTTCCTGTAAAGCAGGACACCACGTGGGCCCTCCCCCTTGATGCCCACATTGGAAGTGAAAAGATTCCTAGGTCTCTGATCAATAGGAGCTGAGTGGGCCTCTACCACACCCATCGGATTGGAATTATCCGTTATTGAAAGTCCTGCATTTCTACCATTATTTTATTTCTTCCGACAATAAGACAATAAGCAGACATGTTGCCCCCTGAAGTATTTACTTCAGACTGCAGAGTCTCAGGATGTGTCTTTAATTACAGAATTCGAAGGAAGGAAGCCCTTAGCATAACCTTGTTTTCCAGTTTTCAGATAGTCATTCCTTTTTTTTTTTATTATTTGCTTTCTCGTCCATTTGATAGGAACTTGTTCCTTTTTTAAAAAGACTCTAATTCAAATCAAAGAATTGTTTAGTATGTCAACATCTGTTATTTCATTAAATTACAGTGCTTTGAACGTAATCCTTACCTATAGATCTTTGAAAGGCAGAGCATACCAAAGTCAGTTTCAATACTTAAGGAAAATGGAATTTACTTGGCTCTAGACCAGTCACAGAGACACATGCCAAAATATAAGACTTGGAGCAGAAACTCCCCTTGCCCTGAAGCCACCTCAAGGCAAGATGGGAGAACAGATTTGTATTATCTCACAAGGACATTGCTCAGGACAGACTTCATTTCACCTAATTTGAGGATCGCACGATGGCTATTGCAACACCACTAGTTTCTTCATTTCTACCTTCATGTCTCACATCCAGAGAGAACGACCTTTCAGGTCTGAGCGGATGGCCCTGTGCATTTTTTTGAGTTAACACAAAAGACTGTCAGATACTTGTTAGCTACAGGGCAGGCCCAATGGCAGTCTCAGCCAACTTCAAGGACTTAGAATAGCCTGTCAGAGTTGTCCTGAGTTTGGCTGAGATGACAAGGCCCTTCTACCCATGATTCAATGTGGACATATGGGCTGCCCCAGGAATGACCTTGGGCAAGACTGTTTGATACAGTGGAGACACTCCCTGAAGTGGGTGACAGCTGGAAGCTGTCTGCTGACAGTGTTCCCAGCAGCTGGGGCAACGTGTCTTTCATTGAAGGGAGATCTGGATGGTGCAACACAGAACCCACCACAAATATACAGTCCAGTTGGGAGATAGACGGAAGTACATAGGAAATTACAATACACTGAGATGGAATAAGAGAGTTAAATACAGGGCTCTGCGTGGACATCTGAGAGATTGGCTAACTATATCAGGAGTTGTGGGGGTTTAATAAATATTTCCTGTTTTCCCTAAATGCTTTCTGAGCCGGTTAAGAGATACATAGGGGAGTAGTTGGAGAACTGACTACCACCTTCGTTATTGATAAAGCTGACAGCCAACCCTGTGGCTAATGTGTGTGGCAGTAATGCACCACCCAGTACTGAATCCTGGCCTCTTGACTCATCCAGGCACAGGGAGTGGTGGACCACTGTGGGCCTCCCCACTCAGAGGCATGACGAGGAGCAAGACAGGATGGGAGCTCCCTGCAGCAGCTGCTCCCAAGAGGAAAGCAAGGAGTAGCAAGACTGGACCTGCCCTGTCCCCCCTCCCAGAGTCACTTGTCAGGTAGGTCAACCCACATGGGAGAAAACACTGGGACTGGGGAACAAGCCTACTCTCGCCCCTCCCATGCACACCCATACCACGGGGGACTGGAAGGTGTCTGTTGGGTGATAGTGAGTTCCGTGGGGTGGCGAAGAGGAAGCCAGATTGCCAGAGGCTAGGGAGAGAACAGGAGGTGTGGGCGTGAAAGCGATGAAGCTCCACAACTTTTTCGAGTTTTGTTAAATGACTACGCCAGTAGGTAGAACTAGTGTCTGCAGAGTTTAATTTAACTTCATAAGTGTATTTTAGGGTAACTCTGGCTTGAGGAGCTGTAATGGGTCTTGCTAAACTTCCTAGAGAAAGATATAAAAAGTAAACCATGAAAATGTGTGTTGTGACCTGAGGACTCACAAGGAAACTACCTGGGGTCAGGTCATGGGAAGCTGATGGAAAGGTGGGAAAGAGCACCAGTGCCCAGGGCATGTGTATTTCTTCTCGAGATTATTCACTGGCTAGATTCATAAGATGGAGAAAAAGGATACAGAGCTCAGGAGAAAGAATTTAAACCAACCAAATCCCCCCACTAAATTAAAGAAAGAATATATATCACTCAAAAAAAACTTTGCTAATAAATAGGCCCCCATGTTTCAGAGGCTTAACAAAAGTGAGAGTATAATTCATTCACGTCCTAGTCTACCACAGGTTGGTGGCTCTGCCTCATTTTGTACCTTCACCATCTAGGACAGGTGGCCTCCAAGACGGATTGGGATGGAGAGTGGAGAATCGAGGTTCATAAACATATCCCATTGGACAGAATATAATCACATGGCTCCATCTAACTGCAAGGAAGTCTGGGAATTGTAGTCGGCGAGCCTTTGAAGAAGAGAGAAACTGACATGGTAAGCTCCTGCAGAATCCAACCCAGAAGGAAAATCTCACATAAGTCAGGTGATTCTTCACTCATCTTGAAGAAAAGTTTGTTGTTGTGGTTTTTTTTTTAACAGACACAGATGTTTAAATTAAAGAAATAAACACCATTGAAGTGGAAATTATGATCCATAGCATGTGACACAATACCTAGCACAGAATAGGGTCAATCAATATCTATTGATCAATTCTGATGCTTAATAAGTCTTAAAATTTAAGAAAAAAGACAACAGCAACACCAAACCCCCCAAAAGGGTATTTTTCTTCCCCGAAGCTGAAAACATTCTGGTTTTGCTCTCTCACTCAAGTTTTCCCACATCCGATATTTTTGCCTGTTGGTTTGGAGGCCATAATCAGGGGCAAGGAAAAGCGAGGCTAAGAAAAGCAGAGTGGTTGGGCTGGGTGAAAACCCGTCACTCCAAAGTCTTGGTTTGGTAGGTTTTCCTTTGCTCTTTTCTTTCTTTTCCAAGGAGAGCGTTGGGAAAGGACTGTGGCTTGCAGGGGTGTTCGAGGACGCTGGTGTGGTTCCCGGGGCTCTGGAAAGGGCCCCCCAAGCCTCCCCAGGCCACTTCAGTGCCTGCTAATGAGGAAAACTTCTTTAAAACATTCAGTTGCATAATTGGAGAAAAGTAATTGGAGAAAAGGTTTAAATTGTCTTGTGGGAGGCAATAGCTTGACTAACATCCTTACTTAAAAATAAGCGATGAAAAGCAGCTTTTGAAACTTGTTATTTCAGCAGTGATGTTTTGAACCTTTTCTAAATCTGTGAAGCAGTGAAGGGAAAACAACGAAGGACACAAAGAACAAATGGGCTGGTCTCCGCTCTCCGGGCAAGAGTGGGAAAGACAGTCATCAAAAGCCCCATTGGATTACAAGGGGAAATGATTCGGAAGAGCAGTCAGATGGTGCAGAGTTGGTGGGTGGGGTGCTCACATCAGGCGATCAAGGGCAGAGGCCCCCTGGGGAGCACAGGTGTGGTGGAAGACTCTGGAACAGTGGGTGCTCTCTGGCTGTACCCCACCGGCCCCATATGTATAACTGGCTGAGGTCCTGGTCTAAATAAGCCATCGCATTCCAGGGCCTTGCTGTCCAGCTCCTACACCAGGTATGGACATCAGGGCCTTGGAATGGTGGGGCCCCTGGGACACCCCGGGACATTCTGCTTGAAGCAGGCCCCAAAATGGGGATTTAAAATAAAGGCTCCAGGGCCTGGCAGGCATGGCTCAGTGGTTGAGCATCGACCTATGAATCAGGAGGTCACAGTTCGATTTCCGGTCAGGGCACATGCCCTGGTTGTGGGCTTGATCCCCAGTGTGGGGTGTGCAGGAGGCAGCTGGTCAATGATTCTCTCTCATCATTGATGTTTTCTCTCTCTCTCCCTCTCCCTTTCTCTTTGAAAGTAATTTTTAAAAAAGGCTCCAGGTGATTGTCAGGTTTGGGACACCAGCAAGGTGGTTCTTTAATGTCATGCAAAGGGTCTGAAGAGCACTCTGAAGGGCAGGGAGTGAATCAAAGATTTGTGAGGAGTGGCGAAACCCACTCCATGCTTCGGGAAGGTCCTGGGATTATGGTCAAAGGAGCGATGGTTGGGGTGATGCCGAAATGGAGAAGGTCCAGAGGAAGAGCCATTTCTGAGACAGATGCCCCTCCCCAGTTGTTGAATCCCTTTATGACTCCCAGATTTCCCTGGCCTCAGGCACCTTCAGAGACAAATAACATCCCATTATCATGAATATTCAACTTTCTCTGGCTTGTTAACTCACTACTATAACGCAGGGTCTCAAGTAAGCACATAACTTAATTCTGAGCATCTTGACTTCCAAGAAATAAAACGAAACACGCTTCCCATCGTTTGCATTAGCTCATAAAAGGAAGCATAACCCTCTGTAATTTCCTACTACCAAATTCTAAAACAGCTAGCACTTAGGTCTTTATTTATTAAAGGGAAATTAAATAACATCCTCAAATGCAGATGAGTCCCCTTAAAGGCAGAGCACATAATGTAAGATCTTTATGATTTTGGTAGGGCTCCAGGGTAAAATAAACTGGACATCTTTTGTCTAGGGTGGCTCTGAAAGTTCTGGATTGCGGACATGTGACTTACTGCTCCCCTGCTGTTCAATATAGCCTCACCTTCACATGTCATGTCTTCTCCTTCATTCTATTTCAGGAAAGATAAATATACAGGGACACCAATTAGATCATGCCAGAGAGAGTGGAAGAGACAGGAAGACAAGAAGACCAGGGATCTGAGATGTCACCCAGGTGGGGACTGGGGTGAGAAGAGTGAGTAAATGAAAGAGCATGGCTTTTAAATGTTTCAAATGCCAGTCCCACCACCTTGGAAAAATCCAGATCATATATTTCAAGCAATCGATATTAGTTCCTTTCCTTGCTTCTCAGAGCTAGAACTGATTTCCTTTCCAGTGAGGTGCTTTTAGCTAGAGACACTCACCCTCACCCTCCCAGCCCCGCCCCTCCTCCACCCTTGTGACCTCAGGAAAAGAGTCCCTAAAAAAACGCGATGAGGTTCCTGCATTTCACCTGTTGCTTCTCCTGTTTTCCTCCACTCTGAACCACAGTGTCCTCCCCTATGTTCCTCTCAAAGGTGTGCACACCGTGTTGCCTCAGGGCCTTTGCACGTGCTGTTCCCTCCTCTGTCTCACAGATATCCACTTGGTTCATTCTCTCATTCTGATCTTTGCTCAAATGTCACTTCTAATGTTGCCCACCGCCCCTCACCCAAACCTTCTCATGTTTCCATCTAACTCTTCTCCCTTGTACATATTATCATTGGACCACTATGCATTTTACTGGTTTGTTGTTTTTCTCTCCACCCTACTAGAAAGTTTGCTCTGTGGGGGCAAGCATTTTTGCTTGTTTTGGTTGCTGTGGTTTTTAAGAGTGTCTGCTGTATAGCAGGGGCTCAATAAATGTTGACTGCATAAATAAATCAAGATTCCTAGAAAAGCCCGAACTGGACACAGAGTCTTTACATGGCTTCCTGTGTGTGATGGGAAGCCTTCAATCAGTACCCAATAACCCTGAAATATAAAATCTTCACTATTCCCGCAAACAACAACAAGAAAACAGGGCCAGAACTTTCTCAGGGCCTACACTTGGCAGAAGCAGTAAGACCAGCTGTAGGCCAAAGCAAAGTGGGTGCTTTTTTTTTAATCCTCACCTGAGAATATGGTTTATTGATTTTAGAGAGAAAGGGAGGGAGGGAGAGAGAGAGAGGGGAGAGAGAGAGAGAGAGAGAGAGAGAGAGAGAGAGAGAGAGAGAGAGAGGGAGAGAGGAAGAAGGAGGAGGAGGAGGAGGAGGAGGAGAAGAAGAAGAGGAAGACGACATCACATTAGAGAAAAACATGGATCGGAGTTGCCTCCTGTAGGAGTCCCAACCTGAGCTGGAATTGAACCCACAACATTTTGGTATACAGGATGGCACTCCAACTAACTGAGTCAGCAGGCCAGGGAAAAGTGGGTTCTTTTTTATTGGTGCCTTCCATCTCTCTTTTCCTTCTTTCATCTCTCTTTACTCCAGGCCAACCCTGGGCTAATCCACTAATCCTCTCTAGAATGCATTAAGTGATAAAGGAAGGTTTAAGGTGTTAGTACTCCTGGGAGTACTTATCCTTTAAAAAGAAATCTTTAAGACCAAAAGTTGGCCAGGATCAGAATGGATAAATCTCACCTGGTAGAATTTCAGATTCTGCATGTTTTGGGCTGGGGGTTCAATTTGGCACTTGGAGTTACTGGCCAGGAACAGAAAGTCAGCAGTTAGGAAGCAATAGCCTGTAACATTGATCAAAGCAGCAAATAGAAAAACTGTCATTTCTTCTAGACACTCTTCTCATTTACTTACCAGTAATAGTAAAACCTTGCCCCTCCAGATGTGAGCTCATTTCAAAGCCAAGTCTGCCTTTATCTTTTCTTCCTGAATTGTTGGGTTTCCCTGCTACCAGATCAAGATCCTTATTAACTCCTAACCCAAGTGCAGGCAGGCATAAGCATGTGTGCAGACACATGTGTATGTACACGCGCACACACACACACACACACACACACACACACACACACACACAGATATATTTCGCCCCCTGTGTACTTCAAATGCCCTGGTCCTTTTCCAGGGTCATTTCACCTAATTCCCCTTCTACCTCCCACCAGGGCCTCTGCTTGATTTGTATATTCAGTGGTACCTCAATGACTGGAAAAAGTACTGGTGTGAAGGGGCTCAACAAACCCTTTCTACTCCACCCTCAAGGCCAGTCAGTCATTCCCAAGGCCTGTGCCTGCGAATATGTCAAAGGGACAGGGCAAGCAGGGCCCTGGCCTGGATCTTTCTGGCTTTGTGGCTTAGTAGAGGTCACCCCAAGTCAAAGGAATCCAAGAAGCTGGGTTCACTTGGAGTCATTTGTGAGCAGATGTAGTGTGTCCTGTCTGAATGAGATGTCCTGGGCCCTGTGGGTCTGCTCTTCTTCTTCCATGTGCTGCTGCTGCTTCTTCTTCTTCTTCTCTCTCCTCTCTCTCTCTCTTCTTCTTCTTCTTCTTCTTCTTCTTATTTTTTTTTTTTTTAGTGATTTCAGAGAGGAAGGGAGAGGGAGAGAGAGATAGAAACATCAATGATTAGAGAGAATCATTGATCAGCTGCCTCCTGCACGTCCCACACTGGGGACCAAACCTGCAAACCTGGCATGTGCCCTGACCAGGAATTGAACCGTGACCTCCTGGTTCATAGGTTGATGCTCAAGCACTGAACCACGCCAGTCGGGCTCCCCATGCTTCTTAATCTGCTCCAGGGCCAACTGAGGACACTCAGTACACTTTAAGTCACACCTCTAACCAGATCCCCCTACTGTGTGGTACCACAACCCAGCCCCACCCCATACCATACTCATCTTTTACACTCATCTCCTTGGTAGACTAGTCAAGCCTAAAGCTCCAGGTTTCTTTATGCCCTTTAGCTCAAATTTAGAGTTCGAGTTCAAACTCTGGCCAGAGGTCCAGCCCATAGCTCAAGTTTTCATCTGGACATTTCTATAGTATGTCCTCATTAAAACTAATTTACTCTGGTAGCCCTAAGTTGACACTCTTGATGGTCCTCCGGATTCTTTCCTTTCCTTTATAGTAAGCACCCATCAAATATCATCTAGAAGATCAATATATAACTCTCTCTCTCTCTCTAGAATGACAGTTTTCACTCAAAAATTTGGAGGACAAGATTAGCTTGTGAATTTCCTAAGCTGCTCTAACAGTAGGTACTTAGGACAGTCGAAATCTATTGCCTCCGTTCTGGAGGTTGGAAGTCTGAAACCCAAGTGCTGACAGGGCCATGCTCCCTCTGAACCCTGCAGGGAAAGCCTTCCTTGCCTACCTCCTAGATTCCGGTGGTTTGCCAGCAATCTTTGGCATCCCCTTTGGCTATAGATGCTTCACTGCAATCCTCCACTTCCACGTGGCATTCTTCCTGTGAGTTTCTGTTGCATAGGCCCGTCTTCTTATGCGGACATGGTCACGTTGGATTGGGAGCTCAGCCTACTCCAGTATGACCACCTCTTCACTAATTATATCTGCAAAATGACCCTACTTCCAAATAAGCTCACGTCTTAGGGTACTGGGGGGTTAACCCTTCAATGTACCTTTTTTAGGAGGCGGGGAAGAGGGTGTGATCCAACCCAAAGCAACTAGAGAGTTAAGACATTATTTGTTAAAATAAATGCAGGTATATAAGGAAAAGGAGAAATGCACATGCATTTCTAAGAAAAAGCCAGCAGCTTTAAAGACATGTTCGTCTTGTGGTGGCTGTGTGAGTTCCCTTCCCAAGCCTCCAAGGATACAACTTTGCCTTGTCTCTTCACCCTCCTCCATCTTCAAGGTTTTTTGGTGGGAAAGTTTGAAAAACACTGATAGTAAACCAGGAACTGGTCTATCCATCAGGAGCTGTTTTGGCTGCACAACTTACAGGCACGTAACTAAAGCCAGGTCTTTATCTTGTATGGAACAAGAAGTCAGAGCTGGGCAGCTCACTCTCATCTGTTCCATGTGCTTCTGTCCTCATGTTCACCCTCTCATAGTCACATGTGGCCTCTTTACCTTCAGCATCTTGTCTGTGTTTTGCAGAAGAAAGGACAAAGGGTAAAGGGCAAAGGGCATGCACATGCTGAGTCTGAAGACTTTCTTGTGAGCCCTGCCCAGTCCCTTCCACTTATATCCCATCTGCCAGCACGAAGTCACATGGCCACCATAGCTGGGAAATGGAATGTTTTAGCCAGGCATGGGTTCTGCTAGGAAGGAGAGAAAGGATATTGAGCAGACAACTTGCAGTGTCTGTCCCAGCTGGCTTTTGCTGTTTCTTTTGCTTCGTATTTTCCGGCCTGTTACAGTTGTAGGCACACACAGGAGACTTGCTGATGCTTGTGTACTGATTGCA
Organism: Eptesicus fuscus; assembly: GCF_027574615.1. Classification (NCBI taxonomy): domain Eukaryota; kingdom Metazoa; phylum Chordata; class Mammalia; order Chiroptera; family Vespertilionidae; genus Eptesicus; species Eptesicus fuscus. The sequence goes on along the minus strand of NC_072476.1, from coordinate 98,245,882 downwards.
AAGGATCTCCTCATCTTGTAGGCAGGACATTAAACACAAATGACATACACAATGGAATGCAGTAATGCTCAAATGCCAGAACGACTGGTGCTGCAGAACGCAGAGAAGGGAACAGGTCCATCTGAGTTATGCAGGAGCACCATGAAAGGGGATGAAATCTGAGCTGAATTTTGAAGGTTGGGTGGGATCGACAGACCCACAGCAGCTGTCGCGAAACCCTGTTTAGATTCCCCTCCACTGCTCAGATGACAGAAGGCACAACACAACAACCTGTGTGCAGTTCTTTCTCTTATTCTAGTCTGAGTGAGCCTTCATGCATGTCCCACACTCAGACCCAAATCTTCTATATCTCTTTCTTGGAATTGATTCTAGTTGAGATAGAAGAATTGGTCAATGTCTGGGTCTCGACCTTAGAGAGTGCCTCATACCCAAATACATGTATTCTGTGGCCACCTTGATCCCCAACACCCTTAGCGGTCATTACCACTCAGTCACATTCTCTTTCCAGCCAACTCCCAATACCCAGAACTTGCCCTTACCTGAGAACCCTCCCACAGCAGTGGGCCTTTTCCAGTTGCCACTTCCTGAGTACCACTACTATGGCATTATGAGTCTTTCTGTGGCTGCATGATATACAACCTGTCCCCCTCGCCCCTCAGCAGTTTTTATTTTTCAAGTTCCTGACCTTTCTTTACCCTTTAGGTAGCAGTGAGGGCCTTAGCATGTACTACCCGCAGAGTACGATTACTATGGGAGGAATGCAAAGCAAAAGCAAGATCTCAGCACTTGACTTCTGAGTTTCAAAATGCTCTTGGAACTCATGGTGGAGGGAATAATCGGAGAGAAAAGGTTTTGAATACTAAAACTGAGTCTCCTAAGAACACAAAGGCTATGCCCAAAACAATCAATTTGGAAGAAAGCCTGATGAAACTGGAGAGAGCTTTTCTTCTTGCAGAGGGAATAATTCTGCAGTTTGGAGGTGAGGAGGCAATGGGTAGCATTAGGCCCTGTCGTGAGTTTCTGAGAAAGGAAGCCTGTGCCCAGGTGGGCTTGAGGGATCAGGGAGCAGAGAGAACTTGGCCTCATCCTCTGGGGTGGGTGGGAAGGGGGACTAAGCAGCCCTGTAGGCAGCTGAATGTTGTCCTGAGTGGTTGACAACAGCTCTGACTGCCAGCAGACCTGGAGAGGTCAAGCGGTTGGGTGAGGACGACACGCCACACAAGGCAACAAGGTCATAGCACTGCCTGCAGTCCAGGCAGGAATGTCAGGGAGGGGGACAGACATGGGCCACACAGCCACACTGGTGCCAGCATGCGCCCATGATGACCAAGGGCCACGTGCAGCCTCCCCATCCCCACCCCACACTGTGATCTTGCCAATGCCTCTGGGAGCTTGGCTGCAACCTCGGGAAGAAGGCAGGAGGGGAAAGCACTCAACTGTCGAAGGAAAGTCCTGGAGACAGAGTCTTTCCCGAACTAGGATTAAGCTTTCTGCCAAGAGGAGGAATGGGAGCTGGAGATAAGAAATTATCCAACAGAAAAAGGAAAAGAAACATTGTCAGCACACCTGAGCTAATGGCCTGTGAAATTCGGACCTCCTGCATTTTTTTTTTCATTGCGAGATATCACACAATTAAATAATGTTTAAATAAACTTTTTTCTTTTATAGATTTTCAGGTAAGTTGTGAAAATGGTACATTCCTATATATCCTACACCCAGTTTCCTCACATTACTCACAATGACTGAATTGGTATTGGTACATTATTACCAACCAAGGTGCATACATTATTCAGATTTTCTTCGTTTTTACCTAATTTCTTTTATTGGTTCCCATTATGTTTAGCTGTCATGTTTTCTTGAACTCCTCTTGGCTGTGACAGTTTTTCTGGTTCCCTTATTTTTGGTGACCTTGAGAGTTTTGGGAAGTACTGGTTAGGTACTTTGTAGAATGTCCCTCATTTGGGTTTGTCCAATGTTTTTCTCATGATGAGACTGGGGTTATGTGTTTGGGGGAAGAGGGCCACAGAGGGAAGTGGCATTCTCATCATGTCATATGAAGGGTATATGCCATACCGTCCACATAGTTTAATACTATTGATGCTAATGTAATGTTGATCGCCTGGCCGAAGTAGTGTTTTGTTAGGTTTCTCCCTAGTAAGGTTACTTCCCATCCCCTTTCCATTTTGTAATTGTTGGAAGTGCAGCCTATAGTTAAGGAGAGAGGAGTTCCATCCCATCTCATTGAGGATGGAGTACCTGCATAAATGATTTGGAATCCCTCTGCATGGGATATCCGTCTTCTCTCCATTTACTTACTAAGTCACTTCGTTATATTAGAATAGACTCATGGATACTTATTTTATACTTTGGGTTATAATCAAGTATTGCTTTCTTTATTTTCTTGCTCAAATTGTTCTAGCTTTGGCCACCGGGCGCTCTTTCAATTGCCTCCTGTATCCCTTTGACATACCACTTTCCTTGTTTTTGTTATTGGTTAAAAAAAAAAATCTTGTTTTGAACACTTCCTTACCTTCAGGCAGAACGTGCTCCAGGCTGGTCTTGTATATTTCTTGTCCCAGTCCTAGAACCAGCCATTTTGCCTAGGAGACCTTCCTCCTTTTATTGGAGATCATGTTAAAGACAAGATCTGAGTGCCAGGCATGCTCATTGCTACTGGAGTGTTATTTCTAAGACCACTTACCTGACAGAGCAAGGAAATCTATGCATGTGTTCTAACCCACGTATATATGCATATCCGTAAATCTTTTTACGTACCCATTTGTATCTATATTAAGCTAAACATAAACTCATACTGATGTCTCCAAACTTAATCCACATGGATCATTTAGCTTCCTCCCCTTGCTTATCGGTTACCTCCCTCTCCAACAGTGAGAAACCTGGCACACCATTCATTCATTTTGTTCATTTCCAGGATACATGTATAGTGGTTTCAGCATCCAGTTTTAAAAATATTCATCTTGTTTCTGTCTTTCCTTATTTTCTGCAACGTTGGATCCTCTAGCCTCTGACACCAACCCTTTTGATCATTTCTCTTGTAGCCACATCTTTGAGGTTTTATACGTGAATATCTGTCAAGTGCTGGTTTGACTGGGACCTTCCCTAAACCTGGATGTCACCTACCCATTTCCTTTGGTCTCCCCAGTCCCATCACCTTCCCCATTCTCTGCATTTTGGTGGAGTGAGTCCAGAATCTCATTTTATAGACGAGGAGACTTCCCCCAGGCGTTCAGAGGCTTGCCTCACTCGGGACTGGAGTAGCTAACCTGTTTTCACGATGTCTCTTCATTCATCAACTATTACGGAGCACCTAGTACATGCCAGCGCCGGCCCTGCGCCCGAGTCCCCCGCCCTGCCGGCGAGATCAGTAATAAACATCTCGGTGCAGGCGGTGCAGGAGCGAGCGCACAACGGGGACACAACGCCGGGCCTGGAAAGGTCCGCCCGGCTCCTCGGAGCGTTCTTGCTCCTTCCAAGGGCCGGAGCTGCCGGGAGGAGGATCCGGAGCTCGGCTGAACGCTCCGGCAGCCACCCGCCCGCTCTCTGGGCGCCGGGCCACCCCGAGCGGCCCCGCCCCTCCGAGACCCCGCCCACCGCCAGGCCCCGCCCTCCCACCGAGCCCAGCTCGGGCCCCTGACGATGTTCGCCGGAAATTGCCGAAGCCCCTCTTTTTTTCCTTCCTCTCCTTTCCCTGCTCTCCCTTTTCCTTTCACCCGGGTTCCCTCGGCTGTGATTTCCCCCCGCCCCCTCCTTCCTTCCCCATTGGAAATCAAGATGGAGGCTCGCGGCTGCCGCCGGCGCCCGTGATCGCGGAGACCCTGCCGGCCCCGGGCCCAGCCCTTGCGATCGCGTGTCCCCGCGGCGCGCGCCGCTGCCCGAGCTCCGGCCGGCGCCGCCGAGGCTGTGCCCCGCGCCCCCGCCCCGCGGCCAGCTTGCGGCTCCCGGGCGGAGTCCTCGTCTATGTGGGCGCGCTCCTCGGGCCGAGCCGCCACCGCCGCCCGCCGCCGCCGCCGCCCCGGGGCTAGGCGTCCGCGCGCCGGGCGCGGGCAGCTGGGCGCTCGGCTCCGCCAGGCCCGGCGCGGGGCGGGCGGCGCGTGGCGCTAGGGGCGCGGGGCCCGAGCCGGGCGCGGCCGCGGGCGCCGCCGCAGCCATGAGCGGCAGCAGCGGCGGCGCCGCCGCCCCCGCCGCGTCCTCCGGCCCCGCCGCCACGGCCAGCGCGGCGGGCTCGGGCTGCGGGGGCGGCGCCGGCGAGGGGACCGAGGAGGCGGCCAAGGACCTGGCCGACATCGCGGCCTTCTTCCGATCCGGTGAGTGCAATTGCGGCGCCGCCCGTGCGCTGGCCGACACCGACGAGCGGTGCGGTTCTGGGTCCCGGCGCGCCCCGTGCTCACCCGCACGTCGGACCCGGCGCGCTCTCGCCGACCCACTGACGCCCGCACCGGGCTCCCGGACCTGCCCCGCGGGTCCCCTGCCCGCGCTGCCCCGCGCCCCGCGCTCGGCCCGGACGCCGCCGACCCGTCCTTCCCCGCGCCCGCACGTCGGCCCAGGGTGCAGCCTCCCCGGCTCCGGACCCCGGCGGCCTCAGTTCCACGGGTTGCGGCGCCGGCTCTTTGTCTCTGTCGCGGGAGGGCCGAGGAGGGGGCGGCGGGGAGACGAGGGCGGAGGCTCCAGTCCTGGAGGCCGGACGGGGGCGACGGGGCCGGGCCCCGGAAAGCGGGCTCTCCGTTGGGCCGGTGCCGGTGGCCAATTGATACCTGGCCCTTCCTCGACCCCCGGAGCGGGCAGGTTCATTAGCTCGGCCCTCCCGCCTGTCACCTCCCCGGCCCCGGTCTACACTTCTGTGACACGGGGCAGCCGCGGCACCCGCGTTGGGGGGAGGTGGCCGGCCTGGAGGCGGCCGAGCCATTGTCTCCGGGGGCGGCCCGGGAGGGACAGCTGGGAACGTGGTGGCCGTGGGGAGAGGCGCGGGGCGGGAGCTCCCGGGGCGCTGCCTGGGTGGCTTGGAGGTGGAGGCAGTGCCAGGTGTCTCTCGGGCGCGGAGGGGGTGGCCGCGGAAGAGGCGAGCTTTGCGATCCGGAGGAGGCGCGGGGGGGCGTGACTGGAGGTCCCTGGGCCCCAAGCGGCAGTGCCTCCCCCCTCCCCCCGCCCCCCGGCCCGGTCCAGATCCCGCGCGAGCCGGGTCCACGTCCCCGCGCCCAGGCCCGTCTGCTCGCGCGTGCGGGCGGCTGCAGAGGTGCTGGCGGCCGCGGCCGCGGGCCCGGATCCCGGAGCGCAGTGTCCCGCCGGCCCGGCGCGGTGCAGGGAGGGTGCAGCCTCGGGGCTGTAGAGCGAAGGAGGCGGGCCAGGTCGGAGCCGGGTCGGAGGGCGTGCGCGGGGCGTGTGCGGGGTGCTTGTGGCGGCCACTGGGAGGGTGGCAGGCCGGGTAGGCTGGGGGAGCGGCCGGTCCTGGGGCGCGTGCCGGGGGGTCGGAGGCTCAGCTTCTCCATACCCTCTTTCAAAATGCGGTCCCCAAGAATCGGTGAGATCAGTTTGGCAATTAATACTGGTCCCAAGGAGCAGTTTGCATCGGGAGGGCGATGGTCGGAGGCAGAAGTTAGCGGTGTCAGTAGATAGATAACCTGGGTTAGTGCTGTCTTCCACTCGATTTCTTGATCTTGGCCAGGCGGGGTTATTTTTGAGTCTGTTTAACAGATTGATCGTGGCTGGGAGTGACATATGCCGACTCTCCAGTGTCAGCTTGGGGTTAATCTACTCCTGGGTGGTGCTCCCTCTTTCCGTGTGAGGTCCCCTGCAGAAAGCAAAGGTTTAAGAAAACACGAACTCGAAATGAAAGCCTTTTTGTGTGCACCTAGCGCGATGGAGCAGTCCCGTCTTACTTCCTAATAGCAGAACTGGGTCGTCTTCCCTTCATGCCCTGAAGCTAAAGTCTAGCCTGTCTTCTCTCTCGACTCTACCACCTGTCACAAAATAATAGACTCTGTGCAGAATTCAGCTCCTCTCAGCTAGAAAGGCTCCCTGCTCTGCGGATGGAATTGACGGTGCTTGTGAGACCAGACTTTCTCACACCTTTATTATACCTGTTAGGGACATGACTTCTTATGCTCATCAGCCCCCAAAGACATCGGGGTGGACTGGATGATGCCCACAGGAAACTTGCTCCGTGTCACTGTGGTGCTCCTCGGGGACTTAGCTGGGGAGATACCTCTGTTGGTGGCCATGCTTGCTCCCAGGCCCCTGCTCATGCTCCTTTTGGGGCAGAACCAGACAGTGCTGCTCACTGGTTTGCTCTTTTCTTTCATCCTCCAAAACGATCTGACAAATCATCTCTTCAGTTGTTTGATGCGGGATCAGGAGCCAGAGCAGATTCAAGTCGGCAGCAGTTGCGCTGTCCCATCCCAAGGGAAATCCGGAAGGTCTTTTAAAAGTGCTTCTCCCTCCTTTGGGCAGCTCCGAATTCCTGACCTAGATCTTGGCTCCAGCATCTAGGGCAGTGATGTCTAGCAGAGGCTAGAGAGGGACCATTCAGTTGGGTTGGTGGGGGTTAGCGGGGGTTTGGACAGTCAGGACAGACAAAGCAAGAGGACCCTGGGTGGGGAGCTCAGCTGGTAGAATGGCTCAGGTAGGGGCGCCCCTGGGCAGTTTTGATTGAATGTGAATGGCTGAATGGAGAGGTCAATCTATTAGTAAAAGGCAACATTCTTTCCTAAGAGGTAGAAACACAGAAAATCAGTAGTCATTGGTTGGGGTGGACATGTCTAGGTGTGAACTTTTCTCCAGGCTGTTTTTGAGCCTGGGATTGAAGATTGCCTATGTGACCTAGACATGGTGCTTCTCATTGCTTCTCACGTCTCAGCCTTAAACTGTTTGCTTGGCTACCTTCTTTTCTTTTCTTCTTCTTATTCCTTATCTGTGCTGCTTTACAATTTACCTTTGTAAACATACATTGAAAAGTGGTACCCAGGGTTGGATGAAAGAAGGGGAAAGACATTAGTTCAGTAGGACTTTTAAACAAAGTAGAGTGGCCCTAGCCGGTTTGGCTCAGTGGATAGAGCGCAAGCCTGCAGACCGGAGGTTCCCGGGTTCGATTCTGGTTAAGGGCACCTACCTAGGTTGTAGGCTCTTCCCTGGCCTGGGCCCTGGTTGGGGCTCATGCAGGAGGCAACCAGTTGATGTTCTCTTACATCGATGTTTCTCTCTGTCTTTTCCTCTCTCTTTCACTCTCCCTAAAAGTCAATGGAAAAATATCCTCGGGTGAGGTTTAAAACAAAAAAACAAAAACAAGTAGAACGAGCTGCCGTGTGATTTGTCGTTACTGGAAGTGCTGAAGCAGGGGTGTTGCCACCTGCCAAGGTTCGGAGGTGGGTGCTGGGGACAGGACTCCTGCCCTTGGAAAGGGGTCTGGGAAGGTGGCCCAGGGAATGTTTCGTTCTCTCGGATTCTGTGGTTCCCTCCACGTTTCCTTGGGTAGTTTAGGTCTTCAGGCAACGATTGTCTTTCGCCCGCTTTGTGGCGCCCAATGCCCACCTTGCTCAGGGTCTCACCTCATAGGCTGTCATTTCATTCTCCACTCAGGTCCTTGGCTCAGAAACTTCCTATTCATTTGGACAATCCTGGTCCCCCTTTTATAGATCTGGCACTAGCAGGAAGGTCAATTAGTGTTAAATTGCATTGAGCCAAAAAAATGTGGTTATGGTGTGTTAAAGCGCAGCTGAGATTTTTCCGCAAGTGTTAGTGAATTTCAGACCTCACTGTCCTCTTTTGCACAGAGCTCAGCATCAAAAAAGATACAGCAAACGTCAAAGCATCACAGAGGTGAGCCAGTACAGTTTTTTAATGTCTTAATTTATTATTACTTTTTATCTAGGCTTTCAGGGAGGTTAAGCGACTTGCTCAGAGTGGAACTCTGGTAGAGGTGGGGTCAGGGCTGGGAAGCGCCCCTGGCTCGGGTACTCTTTCCTGGACGCCTCTCGTGGCAAGGACTTTGCTTACATTAGTTCTCAACCCCACTGGGACCAATCACTTTTATTGCCAATCTATTTTGGGGCTCTGTTCTTGTGGCAATAAATCATTCTTTCAGAGCTCTCTATTTAACCTTGCAAGTGTGTGTGTGTGTGTGTGGGGGGGGGGGGGGGAAGGGGGGTGCTTACATAAATGCATTATTTTTAACCTGCCTGGCATGTTTTAGGTTGGATTAAATGAATGTGCAAAGAAAAAGGTTTGTGGTTTTTCTGAAGCGTCATGGCCCATGGTGCTGGTTTTTTTGATTGTTTGTTTGTTTTCATTAAATCTTATTCTGGACTCCTGGCAGCAGCCCTTCTCTTTCCTATGGATTATGTGAAGGAGGAGTCTGGTACTTAGGGTGGGAGCCACATGCATACCTTTCCATGTTTTGATATGATGGCTTCCTCATGGAGCATCAAAGGAAGCATTTCTTCATATTTACGCTTCTAACACCCCGTACGTAGCAGGGAAAGGTAACCTGGCTGGTCAGGTTACCTCTGTGTGTTCAGGGCTGGCAGCTTTGGTCTTTGTGGACACCAGTAATAATATTGCACTACCAAGTCCGCCCTTCTTACCCTCAATATTTTGAAAAGGGAATCTGAAGAAAATGTAATTTGATAGTAAGTGTTGGTTTCTCCTTTTCAGTGGCACAGTTTTAGAGGAGAGCAAAGCGATAGCTAAAAAATACTCCTAGAAGTGACTTTCAGGAAATCAAAGAGCAGTAAAACAGTCTTTGACAGAAACTTTTCACTGAGACCTTGTAAACCGACTTATGGACTGTGATACTGTATCTTTCCTGTTGCAGTTTAACCATCCCAGATTCAAGTGAAGATTTACATGAAGCCATTTTAACCATTTAAATGACTGACCAAGATTTAAGTGAAAACAAAGGTTCTGTTGAAAATGAAGCATGTGGTTTAAATATGCTTTTCAAATGTATGTTAAAATAGGTGACTGAGCTCGTCTTTTTAGACCTTCTGAATACGAGGGCAAATTTGGGGTTTGTTTTTAACTGAAAATGGAAGGTATGTTTGAAGCTGTCGTTTAAATCAGCAGTAAAATATCTGAAATTTTAAGTTTATGTACTTCACTCCCCTGCTGAGAAAATAAAATTTCATTTCATATTCTTGGCAGAATTCCAGAGAAAAGTCAAATTTTTAATCAATAGCCACCCTTTATGCCTAGTAAAATCACTGATGCTGATAGTGATGAATTGTGCTTTCCTATAAAAAGCAGTCTTCACATCCCCCTTCATTCCTCCTCAGTTCTGTAATGAATTGGTTTTTATTTCCTTGAGTGTGTTGCCTTGTCAGAGTTTCGGTAGCACCACTGCAGGAACAGCTGCTCCTCCGGGGACAGTGAAGGGATGCATTTGAGGGAGAATCCTGCTGCTTCGGCGAAGGTAGAGACACGCTCCGATGTCCTTTCTGATTTCCTTCTTCCCCGAGTGTTTAGCTAAGTGGACTCGGGGGGACTGACTGCGTTCTTTGTCTTGTGGATGGAGATGCTGTCTTTTACATCTTCTCCATGCTCCTCAGCCCTGCCTAAGCTGATGATGGGCAGTGAACAGGATGGGCCTAGGGTTGGAGAAAGCGGTAAGCGGGATTCGGTGGGGAGGACACAGTTGTCACTCATGCCCTACCCTAATATCTACTGATGGGTGTTCAGCGGAACAGAGAGCAAGGGCGGGAGCAAGGACCCGGTGTCTCCTCGGTGTCCCTTGCACTTAGGAATGCTGGCTGGGGATGGTTCAGCTGGAGCCATTCTGGAACTCCTATTGCTGTCCCACTGCACTGAGAGCAGAGAAGCAAAAAGGAGAAAAGAGGCAGGAATGAGACAGGGTCCTGCAGGGCATGGCTTTCTGCTGCCTTTCCCTCTGCTCGCTCCCTTCCCTCCTGTGCCCCCTGTGCCGCCCCTCAGGGCCTTTGCCTGCTTGCTCACCGCGGTGCCCAGCCCGTACCAGACCCTGAGTTTCCGCCACCTCTGCCAGTTTATAAAGAGGAAACAGACATTTGGCTCAAATTTCCAGTGTCGTCTCCTAAACTTTTGACATTATTAAGCCTTACTTGCAGACAGACATTCTCGTTTATGGGAAATCATGTTCTCATGTTTAATGATTAGCGGGGACATAAATACTCCTTTTCACTTCTCATTCACTAATGGAAACACTTCATTTGCTTACTGAATTGTCGTTACCGAATTTCCTCTCTTGTATTCCCTCTCCACGTAAAGGAAGCCCCTTGAAACCCAAATTATGAGTCACCTGCCCTCTGGGAAGGGTTATGTGTCGGGGGCAAGAGAGTGAAAGGCACAGACTCTCAACCAAGAGGCCCAGGTGCTGAGCTGGAGGAGGGGGTTTCTTCACAGTGACTGAATATTTGGTCCAGGGCCAGCTGTGCTGTGCAGAGATAACCTCATTTAGTTGAAAAACGTACTGTTTTGGTGAACCACATAGCCACTCCTGCGTGGTTGGGAAGGGCTGTGGAGTAATCCACAGAACAAATCTTATATTTTGGAAGCATCACCCGACCTGGGCTTTATCATAAGTGAGTACATTTGAGCAGTTACACTGACAGAGCTTTATGGAAAACGTCAGTCAGCACACAGAATGGACTCTAGGTCTAGGATACTTTGGGTGAGTGGTGTCCATGTGAGTCACGGAGGCGTGTGGTCCTGTTGTGGACAGTGATGGGGTGCCCTTGGTTTCTCGTTGGGAGGGCTTTCTGCAGGGTTTGGGCAGCCATGTGGACCCTTCACTTCCAGGAAAGAGGTCCTTCCCTGTCCTGCTGCTGGGAAGGGCTGGGTCCTTCCCTGCCTGCTGCCCTTGTTAGCATGGAGACAGTGTAGCTGTGAACCGAGAAACAGACTGACGTCGCTCACTGCTGAGTGAAGGAAGGCAGTCTGCAAAGCCACACACTGTATGATTCCACCTGGGCGACGTTCTCAGGAAGCGAGACCTGCAGTGAGAGGCCAGGTTGGCCGGTTGCCAGGAGTTAGGGGTGGTGAGGATGTGAATACCAGGGGCAGAATGAGGGGCATTTGGGGGGATGACGTTGTGGTGATTATATGTATCAAGATTCATAGAACTTTACACCTCCCACCCCAAAGATCCAGTTTTACTGTATATTAATTAAAACATAACATTAAAAAAGGCTAACAACAAACTGGGAGTAAACATTTATTAAAAATCATACATAGAAATAAAAAAGGGCTTTCTTGCCCTAGCAGGTTTGACTCAGTGGTTAAGAGTGTCGGACCCTGAAGGGTCCCAGGTTTGATTCTGGTCAAGGGAACGAACCTTGATTATAGGCTCTATCCCCAGCCCCTATTGGGGTGCGTCGGGGAGGCAACCAATTGAAGCCTCTCTCACATCGATGTTTCTCTTCCTCTCTCCCCACCTCCCATCCACTCTCTAATAACCAATGGAAAAAATACCCTCAGGTGAGGATTAACAAAAATAAAAATAAAAGGGCTTCCTCAAATCAATAAGACAACCCAAAAGAGAAATAGGCACACAGACATTTCAAAGAAGTACAGGTGGCCAACAAGTAAGTATTCAGCCTGACTAGCAAACAAGGAAACACAAATAAAAACCCTGTGATACCAACAGAAACCAAATCCAAAGTAAGTCATTTCTCTGGGTAAACAGGAGCAAAACCGAATTATTTTGGAAAGGTTTTCTGTTGATTTAAAAAATAACAATAGTCACTCACTCTGCCCTATGTGGGACCACACTTCCTGTAATTTCTAGGGGTGAACTTTAAAGAAAGTTACAAGGAAATAACTTTTCTTGGGTTCTGTAAGAAGCATTAACTTGGGGAATCCATATAGCATGTAAGTCAAGTCTGCAGACTTCAAAACTCTCTTTAGATGTAAACAGTCACCATTTTTCCTGCTTCAAATGTTTCCACTCAGGTGAGGTTTGCTGCTGTCCAGATAGAAAAAGAAAAAGAACAGTACATTTAGGATGGTCTGCAGTGTCTCCACATTCCTGGTGTAAAGAAGGAGTTTCTAGGGGTAGGTTTCCTTTGGGGGGTGGGGTTGTTCCTGCACTAATCTCTCTGTGAGTATCTATTTGTCCTCTGCACTTGGGCCTTCAGGTGTATATTTGACTTTGCAGCTACCTGTTTCCCAGTATTGATGGTTAATGAATGAATTTATAAACTGTTAGTCCCTCACTTAACATTCATAACCATAAAATAAAGCTAGTCTTGAACTTGAGAAAAACACAACTCAAATTTAAAAGTATAATCCTTGAATATTTTTAGGATAGGAGCCCAGTGCACGAATTCATGCACCTTGAAAGGAACTGTGGGCTGTGAGGCTTTGGTAGGCACAGGGGCGGGTCTCAGCCCATCCTCTGCACCCCCGCCCGGCCTCTCCTACCACCTGTCTGCCGGTTGCCGCCGTTCCCATGCGCTGACTGCGCTGGCCCCACTCGCACCTGCTGCTGCCCCAATCGCCCCTCAGGAGCAGGGGGAGGTGGAGAAGCCCTCAGGGGCGATCAGGGCTGGCAGCTGCCACTCACACCCGCTGATGGCGCCGAGTGATCGGTACTGGCGCCGGGCACCAGCAGTGGGTGCGAGCAGGTCCAGCTCTGGCAGTGGTGCGAGCAGCGGCTCCGGTGCCAGCAGCAGGTGTGAGCGCTGGGTGGGACCGTGGTGCATGGGAGCAAAGAAAGGCTTGCCCCGATGACAGCGACTGGCGCCCCGCCTTGGTCTGGCCTCCCCCACTGCTTCACCTGCTCCACCATCCCGCAGTGGCCTACGCCTGCCATGTTCTGCACACGCCCCCTGGTGGTCAGGGCACATCATAGTGACCGGTTGTTTGGTTGTTCTGGTTGTTCCACCATTCAGTCTATTTGCATATTAGCCTTTTATTATATAGGAAAGTGTTCCTTGCTGTCTTCCCCCCCCCCACCCCCCCATGTATGCATAGGTACCTGTATAGATCTCGGAAAAGTCACGAAACACCCCACTTTGGAATTCTGTGGAATGGGTGGTTTCAGTGCAAGATGAAATGAATGAATATATCAGAGACTAATATTTGAAACCTCTTTTAAAGGACTCATATCTCCTAGTTTATATGAAGTGACAGTATAAATGACATGGAAGCTTTCGGGCAAAATATTTTACTTTTAAATTGGATATAATGAGTAAGAAATGTCTGTAAGAGGTTGGTCAAAACAGTATATATAAAAAATCATTTTCCATCTTTTATTTCTTGTGCTTCACTTCCTCTTCTTACACTGATCCCTGTCTTCAAGGATTCCTTTCTTGCTCCTGTTTTTCAACCCCACTGCTGCACTCCTGGGCAATTTGGATTCTGAAAGTTGTGCATTTCCTTACTTGTGTTAACTCTTGTTCTGTGTAACAGGTGCTAGGATCCACAGGAAAAACATACATATTTTATTAGTGTTTGGATAACTTTATCAGTTTAACTTTCAAATGATAAGGGCCAGAAAGTACACTTCCTCTATTATTTATTCTGAACTGGGAAACAATAGTTTGATTAGCATGTTGTTATAAATATTTCTACCTAACTAGTCTCACACAATAAAATCTCTAAAGTTGAAGTTGTTTAATATCTTGGCATCCAAATAACTGGATCATTAGTCTCATACTAATAGCTGTTTCTTGTTTGTAGGTAGCTTTTTTTTTTTTTTTAAATTCATGATGATGAGAAATTCTTTCCATCCCTCACTGCCCTTTCTAGTACCACAGTGATGTTGGCTGGCATGCAGGGGACCATTACTAGCTCAAATAAACCCACTGCATCGAGGCAGAGTATACTTCACACTTGTATGCGCGAGAGATTTCACCTCCACCTGCATTCTGCTGCACTTGTCCTCTCAGGAGCCTTGAGAACGGTGCTGCTGTGATGTTTTCCAGGCCCGACCTTTTCTCCTGCGACAGCTCAGTGCAGATGCCCTCCCCCCCCCCCACCCCCCCACCCCCGCGCGATAGGCTGCCTGTGCCAGGACAGCTGCTCCTGGGAGGGGCTTCATGGGAGAGTCGTTCCGTTTCAGCGTTTTGTTAGCTGGTCTGCGTACCTCTGTCTTTCCCAATATTGAACTGCAGTGCTGAGAAGCAAAATCTGCAGGACTCATTGTCAGGCGTTTCTCTCCTCTGATGGCATTGTTTTTTAGGACCTGCCTCACCTCTGCCGGTTGCCTAACTCAGTGAAGGGTGCAGCCTGTACGTGAGATGGGACCTGTCCCTGGAACCAAATTGCTGGAAACCGTTGACTGTAACCGTATGCAGGATTCAGAGGGGATCTCTAAATTTCCTGTGACAGTTTGCAGGGTGGACACGGGCTGTTTTTGACGGGCAGTCTTGCAGTGGCCAGCTGGTCTCCCATGCTCTCCGGACTCCTGTGAGAGGCCAGGACCCGGCCATCAGGGGTCAGAGAGCACCTTTGGAATTATGCTGCAGAAGAGAGTAAATTAAGTGCATCCAGAAAGCAGTAACCCCTTGTAAGGTCATAGGATGGCATGTCAAATATGTGTATTTTCTCCAAATGCCATTAATACAAATTCTGCCCTCTAAGGAAACCTGGTCAAGCCTGTTTTAACTGTTACCTCTGCCAGTCCACCCCTGGCTATATTATCTGAGTGCCTCTGACCCTAGATGCTGTGCAGGCGTTTTATATGCGTTTTCTCGTATAGAATCAAGCTCCCCTCCCCCCCCCCCCCCCGCGCTTCCAGCAGGGACGATACTGCTGTGAATTAGAATGAAGACCTCAGCCTCTGATAGGCAGAAGGACCTGCCCAGGCCGCACTGTTGTGAGGGCCAGAGTGGAATTTAAACCCAAGGCTGCCAGCCCGCAGAGCGCCGATGCCCTCCCCTCCCTAACGGAGGGAGAGGGGGAATGACCCTCAGCATCCCACAGGCTCCTGCGCTGTAATTTTCAAATCTTCAAAAGTGGATGCGAATATCTCTGTGTGTGGAGGAGCGAAGCTGTAATTTACAAGTCTCACACCAAACAGAAGTTGAGTGGAAGATTCCAGGGTACAGCAGCCTTTTTCTCATGTTGGTCCAGGCCCTATAATTTCGTTTCTATGTCTTTTCTCTTTTCAACTAATTAAAACTGATGTTCCTTTTTTACCAAAATAGCCCTGGTAAGCCCAGCTCTCTATTTGAGGCGTGTGGCTAGGTGAACTTTCCTGGCACCCCCACGCCCGGCTCTCTGGAGGAGTCCTGGTGGGAGTGTGGGTGCCGCCTCCCTGGCTGCGCAGGGGCTGCAGCGCTGGATAGGAAGCCTCCGTGGCCGCAGGGTTGGCGGAGGGCAATTCGGGAAGGATGGCCGGGAGGGGCCAGGCAGGGAGGGAAGTTTTTCAGCCTGCGCTGTGTGTGACACATTTATAAGGATTGCCAGGACTTCCTTTCTCACTTGGGAAGGGAACGGGTGGGGGTGGGGTGGGGAGGGGCTGGAGGCTGCTAAGCTGCTCTTTCTCGGGACAGTTTTATACGGTGGGTGTGGTAGCTCCGGGTTCTCTCTATATAGCTATTTTGTTGCAGCCACTCATTTCTTTGCTGCTGTTCATCGAAACGTTGATGACAATGTGTGGTCATGGGAAATAGGGTTCGTTTCACTGTCCTCTTTAGTGAGATAACTTGGACATGTGTCCTAGGCTTTTCCTGTAGTGGGGTGCATTTTCGTCAGTCATGGCTCCTCCGGCCCCCCTCACCACCAGCGCCTGGTTTATGGGATGCTTGCACAGGGTTATCCCCATCTGGACCACCCATGCTCTCCGGATTCCACACTGGGAACATGGTCTGCTCTGTGTCTTTGAGAAGTCCACGTCTACCTTGGACTTCTAATACTTCAGCCAGAGCATGATTGGACCTTGGAGTATCGTGACGATGCTCCAACCAACCTAGCTACCTGGCCAGGGCAGTTTATCTTTGATTTTAAACTATCAAAGGAGGTACAGAACTCAAATTCACATTAGCTTAGAATAACTGAGATTTCACAGTGTTATTTTTGGCTGTTGCGTTGATTCATGTCTTCATTGTTGATTAGGTAGTTTGCTTGCTTTTGTGTGTGGGTGGCGGGGGGAGGTAAGTTTGTTTTGAGAAGTCACAACTCATGGTCAAAGAAGTGGGAACTCAGACTCAGATTCCCCAGTTGTTACTGTTTCACCACAGTGGTGACCCCCCACCCCCATATACTGGAGTGCATCCACACACACGTACATGTGTACATGTATGTGTGTGTAGTATATATGGTTTACATACTCTTTGGTGTCTGAACCATTTGAGAGTAAGTTGCAGAGGTGATGATGCGCTTACATCTAAGTGGTGGCTTGATAATATTTTCTAGGAGCCAGGGCATTCATTCTCTGTAGATAATGACCCAGATCAGGAAATTAATTTTGGTACAATATTATGATCTGAATCTACTGACTTAACTACAGTTTTACCAGTTGTTCCAGAAACATCTATCTTGGCAATTGATATTTGTGGTCCAGGATTGTGTTTAGGACCAGTATTGCCTTTAGTTGTTGTCTCTGGTTTTCTTTGATTTGGAACATTTTCCCGGTCTGTCTGTGTCGGTACTTTAATATTTTTGAGGATTACAGTCAGTTCTTTTGAAGATCACCCTCAGTTTGGGTTGGGTTATTCCTCGTGGTGAGATTCAGGCTGTACATTTCTGCCAGCGGGGCTGTGTCCTCCCCGAACACCCTGTCGGGACCCAGCTGCCCCACGTGGGATGGTCACTCCAGTCATTTGGTTCAGGTGGTGACGACCAGGTTTCTTCACTGATTCCCCCTGTAATTGGTTAGCGTTTTGTGAGGAGATCATTTGAGACTATGTTTCCTGACTTTTATTTGCTGGATGTGGAATCCATTGATGATTCTTGCCTGAATCAGTGATTACTCTGATGATGGCAAAATGGCGATTTTTCTAACTTCATCATTTCTTCCATATTTTGCCAGCTTTCTACCATAAGGAAGAGCGTTCCCTTGTGCCCCAGGTGCTTACTGATATATCCTCATGGATTCTTCCTTTACTCAGTGGGTTATGATTCTTTGCTATCAGTATTTGGTTTGGTGTTCAAATTGTCCAAGATTGGGCCAGTGGGAGTCCTTTCAGTCTCACTCCTTTATCTTTTGTGACCTGTCCCCATCATTTTTTTAATTCTCACCCGAGGATATTTTTTCCATTGATTTTTCAGAGTGGAAGGGAGTGGGGAGAAGAGACACAGAGGAGCGATAGAGAGAAACATCGCTGTGAGAGAGACACATCGATTGGTTGCCTCCTGCCCCCACCCCGACAAGGTTGGGGATCAAACCTGCAACGCAGGTACGTGCCCTTGACTAGGTAGTGAACCCATGGCCCTTGGTTGTGTGGGGCAGGCGCTCTAACCACTGAGCCATGCCAGTCGGGACCCCATCATTTTTTTGAGAACTTTCTTATTTTCTGACACATAAGATGTTTTAGGCTTATGTTGTACTTTCCTTGCTCTAGCCCTGGAATTAGCCATTTCTCCAAGGATCCCTGGTTCATGAGCACAGAACAGCATTTAGAAACACAATGTGAGCTCATTGCTACAGAGGCGTCATTGCTTCTAGAACCTCTCAGTGGACAGAGCTAGGAAGTGTGATGTGTGTGTATACACATGTGTACATTTGTATGCCTTTATGTGTTTATAATCAAACCCATGAGCTTATACTCATGCCTTCAATTCCAACGCTACGGGATGCATTTAGTCTTCCCTTTTCCATATTTGTAATTCACTTTTCTGACCGCGAAGGCTTCCTTTATCCTCAGTATCTTTAAGGATTTATTCAATCCTAGTATATGCAGAACGTCATTTCAAAATGCTAACCCACACCATTGCGATAAACCAACCTCCGTCTTCCCGTTTAAACTCTTCAGATCAGCAGTTAGTGGTCAGCTTCTGTTCAGCTCAGGGCCTGTCAGTTAGTCATCCAAGGAAAACAGATGAAGTAATGCGCCCGGACTCCCCGGAGGCGTGCTGGAGAGAAGAGCTGCCAGGCTCCATCAGCAGCTCACTTGCTGGTGATGTTGAAGCTCAGATTTGAAAAAGGAGGAGTTGCCAAAAAAGAAAGATTAATTTCTAATAAGTGCAGACGTTGTAAAGATGACACCTGTAGTGGGAAAGTTTATCGTGTTCACTGCACGTACTGATTTCTGGAAGAGAGGACGACAAGGCGAGTGCTGAGATGGTAAGACCGAGTGATGGGTGTAGGGGGTTGGTGTGTGGTGGGACCAGGATGGGTGGGGCTGCCTTTTCTCAGGAATCCATCACACTCTGTGTGTGGGGCGGGGGGGCAGGAGCCCGAGCTTGGGTTGGAGTCAGCCGTGAGTCATGGCTGGAGAGACTCTTGCTGCTGCTCATTGACTAAGTGTTTCTTCCCGGAAACCACCTGCAGTGAATTTAACACAGCGGGGCTTGGGGGAAGGGTGTGCACCCAGTTCCAGAAGTCATGGAACGGTGGGTGCAGATCTCATGTGACAAAGTGTTTGCTGCTCTGTGGTTGTCTATGCTAAACGATGACTTAGAACATAGGCCCTTGATTTTGGGAGAAAGGCTCAGTGTCATAGATCGTGCTCTGTATTTTCCATAAACGTCCTCATGCTTGTTAGATTGTGTTCTGGAAAATTTGTCCTCTAGTTCTAGATGCCCTTCCTATAACTAGACATTTGAGCAAGAAAGAAGAGTCAGAATTTTCTAAATCATATTTTAAATGGGAAAGGCTTTTTTGATATTTGGAAAATTTGGAGAGTAAAAGGTCATGGCGGGGAGTGGGAATGACTGCTAATGGGTCAAGCATTCTGGGGAAATGACCCGCGTCCAGCACGGCCAGGGGTGAACCTGAGGAGGGGCGGTGAAGGGTTAAAGAAAACAGACAAGAGAATACAGTTGGGACCAGGTGAATCACTGTGCCTGGATGAGGAAACAGTGACACATCCTGTAGGCCGAAGCTTTATTTTATAGTCAGATCACACAAAGCAAAACAAGGGCAAGATGCTTACAATGTTCTTGCGAATTTTAAATCTGCTTTTTTCCTGTTGTTGCCACTCTCTGCTCTCTATCAAGCTTTGTTTTGGCAGCACTTGCTGCACCCCCTGCAGCCCACATCCCTTAGCTACCTAGGACTGCAGGGTCGGACTCCAAGGTCAAGCTTACAACCATAGCCTTTCGGCTGTGATTGTGCTGGGGTTGATGTTCCCGGATTAGCTAGTGGTGATGGTTACACAACCTTGTGAATATATGAAAAACCACTGAATTGTACACTTTACAAGGGTGAGTTTCACAGTATGTGTTATATATCAGTCAAAAAAGAAAAAAGGTCATGGCAAAATGAGCAACATATTTGAGATTCTTAAACAGCTTTATTTATTGAGCCCTTACTATACACCAGCCGCTGATTTTCAAAGCTCCCTGCAAGGAAGGTGGGCAGTGACATCTAATGTTACACCTGAGGAAGGGAGTGCAGAGAGGTTTTTTAGAACTTGCTGCAGATCAGTAGCTGTTAGGGGCAGACGCGAGGATGCCACAGGCACAGTGGTTTTCTCCCCAAAAGGGGTGTCCTGGGTGGAAACGAGACTTTGCCTCCTGTCCTGCCATGTATATCGCGCCAAGATATCTGAGTGCGTTTAGGGAGCTTGAGAGGGAGAGATGTGGATAAGATCTCATTGGGGGGTCAGTGGTGATCTGATGGTACATTTGGTAATTTCTTAGAAAACTTCGTATTAACTGTCTGTCCCATGGAAAATTTCAGGGAGTCTCAGTCTCAAAAAGAAAAAGACAGACTTTGCTTCCCAAAGGGTGGGCATTGGGGACAGCGAGTGCGCCTCTGAGCTGATGATACTCTGGTCTTCCTAACAAAGGTTTGGGACAGGTGACGAGAGGCAACTTTGTGCCGTCCTCCTCCTAAAAGTGCAAATGGTCTTGACCAGGGGTCCTCAAACTTTTTAAACAGGGGGCCAGTTCACTGTCCCTCAGACCGTTGGAGGGCCGGACTATAGTTTAAAAAAAAAAAACTATGAACAAATACCTATGCACACTGCACATATCTTATTTTGAAGTAAAAAAAACCAAAACGGCAAAAACACCCGCATGTGGCCCGCGGGCCGTAGTTTGAGGACGCCTGGTCTTGACGTTAAGAATCACAGCCACGGTTGTCCTGCTAGTGTGAGCTCTGTGTTTTTGAACTTTGGAATCAGCTCTGCTCTCTCGTGAACGTGACCGAGACCTTGAGTGCGCATTAGACTCTAGGACAGAAACTGTATCAATTTGCATAGAAACTGTATTGATTTGCATAAAATCACATGTGCTCTGTGGCAGGAATTTTCATTGTGCCTGTTTTAGAATCGAGTTGACGCTTTCTACAGAGTATTTTAGCTTCACTTAAAAGGAGACATCTCAGAAAGAAGAAGAATTTGTGTTTCTTTGAAATGACTTTTGGGAATGGTCCCTAAAAGAAAGGAATCACTGAAGACTTTTGTTCTTTTTTAGTACTTTGAAAGCTTCCCCTGACCGATTATATATTTTAAAAGCACGTAAAGCAGGTTGGGGTTTGGTCTGCTGTGGAGCTTGCCTGCGAAGGGACCAGAGGTCTGGCTGAACAAGAGCCTCCCTGCTGGGCGGTGACCTTTTTATGATGCTTGGTCTGTCATCTTTGTTTCTCGGTTTCAGATGCCCCGCTCAGAATTACTTAGCACTTGAAGTGGTTTTCATCTTCAAAGGACTTTATGGGCATTATTTAATATACATGGCACTGTGTAATGAATGAGCTGTTTATCCTGTGAGCAGCGTCAGTATGCCAGGTGCTGTACAGCTGGAGAAGACAAAAATAATATTCTGGCCAGTGGGAGTGTGTATTCTAAAGAGACAAGATGATTAGGTGATTCTCTCTTTTGGCCTCTTTTACAAATGTGCTGCGGAATCATATAGAAATTAAAATAAGAGGTGAGCGACTAGTTCAAGTCTACCTAATTGAAGTTGTTCTCAAGGTGAAAATAAAATCTGAGATGCTCTCAAAAAGACACAGTACATTAGTTGTCATTTATCACACATTTATTGATGTGTGTAGTATTTTTCCAGTGTCACAGATGAGAATTTTGGTGAAGACAAGGGCAGAATTATTTTCTCTTCTCTTTCTACTGTCCCCAGATCCTCTTTTCCTTTTGATGATGCTTTGTAACCAAGGCCAGCTCTAGTCACAAACGGGAGTTTTTGAGTTTCAGAGCTGGTCAGTTGATCCACTTTGACTGGGCTGGCTTCAGTTGAGGGAAGCTTCTAGACTTCTTGCCCCCGTCAGCCTCTCAGGCCCCCGTTACACACCCAGCTGTGTACGTGCTCTGGAACCTGCCTTGGTGTTGGGTGTTCCCTCCTGTTCTTGGTTTTCCTAACTGACTCAGCTCAGGCATCACTTCCTTTGGGAAACTGCCCTTGTCTGTCCTGCCCTGGCCACCGGCCCTCAGCGTTGGCATGGCACCCCGTGGAGACCCTTCTGGTTCTGGTTCCTTTGGGTTGTGGTTGTTCCTCGGGAGGGTGGAGTGTGGAGCCACTAGCCCAGGGCAGGCCCCAAGTAGTCCTGTGATTTACTCCTGTGGGTTCCTTAACCCAGATCATAACAGATTTGCCTGGAAAGTTTTTAAGAATTACAGAATCCCTAGAGATTCTGGTTTAGTAGCCAGAACAGGGCCCCGGGATCTGTATTTTGCAAAAGCCCTGCTGGGAGTTCCGCTGCACAGCGGGGTTTAGGGACCCCTGTGTTATGTAAAGGTACGTGTATTGGTTGCGGGTTACGGGACTCGGCCAGTCTGTCAGGCATGGTATGTGCAGTTTGCAGAACCATCTCCTTGACGTAACTGGAGGGAATCAGAAGTGAACTCAGTCCCTTTATGACGGGGACATCCTTCTGCAGGAGAAGACCTGCTCGCCGGGAGCGCACCGACCGCTCGCTCGGGCTTGCTCTGTGTGAACAGACTGAAGCACAATTGGCCTCCAGACTCGCAGTTGAAGTCTCGGTGTTGCCATAGAGATGTTATGCAGTGTTGAAGGAGATGAGGGAAATCACGTTGTAAATTATCAGGACAGATGGCTTGTAATTTAACACTTTCCTACCCCATGTTCTTTGTCCTGATACTTGAGAACATTTTAAAATATCCGTTCTTACTTTGTTCTTTCACCTGTAAAAATGCCAGAGTTCATAGAAGGTTCTAAATGGGTATTACATATGCCATAGGCACAGTATACAGTGGCAGGGATGTCAGTTGGAGCGACTATTTAAAGCATTTTAGGAGTGGTCTCTATCCTTCTGCTTCTAGAACCCACATATTGTGTAAGTTCCACATATAGAATTCATACTCCCCCTTATTTTTTTGATAGCACCAGTCTGGGATAATTTTTATCTCCTGGCTTGATAGTAATTGAGACGTCGTCTCAGAGCTTTGCTCGTGAAGGAACTAAGATCGTGTAGAGTCAGGCAACATGCTCACTTTCAAGATGTCGTATATGTGATCAACCATGGGAAGCGTATTTCCTTCAAGAGGACCACATTGCGATTTTTCCTGTTCTAGTCTGTGACTGATGTGCAACTCTTAAAGATTGTATCTCTTGTTAAGGTCAATCATTCTTTGCTTCTTGCTGGGAACTGCAACTTGTTGGAGTTCTAGTGCATTCAAACACACACACATGCACACACCCACACTCACATGCACACATGCGCGCGCACACGTATACATATACACACATGCACACACTCAGAGTTGCTTATAATTTACATGTGTAAATGACCAGCGTGGATATATAGCTAAACCACTTCAAATTGAGGAAATGATAATCCTAGTAGTGTAATTTAAAAATTCAGTAAAACTTACCTTGTTTTTTAGGTACGTGTAGTAAACATGTGTTTAAGCTAATTTTTATATTTTTTTACTGATCACATTCTTAAAGTATTCAGAAATCTTAACAGGTTGTGCCTTCATACATTTTCATGACTCATTTCTCATGTGACATATTTTTAACAGTTGCTTGCAAGGGAAATTAAGAAGCAAGTTTTCCAGTCTCCAGACAATTCCTGAGTTGCTTGTAAGTGAATGTGTGTTTTAAGTTGAGTCCCGACATTAAACGCATAGGGCCCTTCTGGATCCTTCTCTGCCTGCATGAGCACTGTGCACTGCTGTCTGCTGCTTGTATTGATGGTGGCTTCTATTGCCACTCAGTGGAGGAGCCCATAGGTCAGTTGTGAACTTGACTCCCTTGGATATAGTCATGCCTCCTTCTGGATGAATCATTGAGATGACTTAAGTCCATTGACACCTCTGTGTCAGTGCTAGAAAACAATTTAAAAAGTGCTTGGTAATTATATTTTAAAAATCTGAAAAATAATCTTACTAGAGGGCAGAGAGCCATTATAGGAGTGAGGGGAAAGAATGTGTGATTAAGCCCTAATCTCTTTGATAAGCGTGGATACCATTTGGCAAGGTTGGCTCAACCTCCTGGGAACAACCCTGTCTGTTCGCACTGGCTTGAATGAATTGGGATCAAATTATCCAATTATTAAGATGCATGGCCTGAGGGGAGGTTAGTTGGCTCTGTAAAACCACCTGTCATGATAATGAGGTGAGACTGAAAGTGGAGTCTGCCCAGGATCTGATTTGCATCAAGGGAAGAAAGGGGTCCAAGCCCCGGATCTTGTTTTTCTAGGATTGTTTTGGGAAGATCTGCATGACCACCTGCCAGCCAACTGGATTTATTGAGTCACAGGATAGTTGTCCACGAGTTTATTTCTCATTAGTGGGGAAGTCTAATCTTTTGCCTTTGGTCAGAATTGGAATGAATCCTGTTTGTTCCTCTCTGCTAACTCACTGGTGTTGATGTGATTGTCTTTTTCCTCATAATAATCCCCTAAAATTATTCTCTTGGTTGTCAGTCTGAGGAATTTCCTTATCGGAGTGTCCTGCACGTTTGATCCAAATCCAGTTTTTCACATCCAGACCCTGTGCCCTGAAGTGTCAGTCATTTTGCCTGTTGCATTCCTGGTTAGAAGCACTGAGGGTGTGTAAGGGTGGAGGGCCCTTCCCACGTGGTCCCTGGGTGCACTGTGGCTGTGGAGCTAGCCTGCCTCAGTAGAGGAAGGATGCTCAGGAAAAATGAGTGAATGAAAGCAACCCTTCCCCTGCTCCCCTTAAAGTTGCTACCGGCTGTATTGTATTTATCCTTCCTGTTGACCACCCATCTCTCTTCCAGAGGCTCTGTGTCTCCTTGTGCCCTTCAGGGGGACCTTCCTCTCTTTAAGAGGGTGACTCACCAGAAGTCATTCTCACAGCCTCAGCCCTTCCCAGTCAGCGCTCCCTCCACCCAGAAATAAGCTTTTCATATAGCCCCCTGGACCCTGTCACCAGTGCCTCCACTTAGCAGTATCATTCTTAACCCTGTGTCTCTGATTTTTCTAGCTTTCACAGGTGATAAAATCAGCGAGAATGGGATGGTTGGTGGCTGTTAGGGGCAGTCCAGGTTTGTTGAATTGACAAACACATTTTTCCCCCTCTAAATGGGTCCTTAATCTTTTTTTTTACCCTCCCCCCTCCCATTTTCCCCCTTTTCCTTGTTTCTCTTGTCTTTCTTTGACCACGTCAGAGTGACAGTGCCACTCACGCCATGCTACAGTGTGATGGAGGCAGAGGTGAGAGTTTGATTTCTGGAGCAGGGGTTCTGGAGAGTCAGGATTATGCACTGGCACCTACATCCACTGTCCTCAGAGGCCCCATTCTCTTCTGTCCCGTGGCACCTTCAGTCTGAGACATGTGTGTCCCCTCTGTCTCTGCACCTGTGCCTGACTGATTCTCTTTCTACTTGACTCCCCCTTCCCTTACCCACATTTTATCAAATATAAAATTCGAATTTTATGATGATTCTAATAAACTTGCTTTGGCACATCAACCTAACGGTTTTTATTTTGGGGGTAATCTAATCTCTATCCCTAAACTATGGCATAGTCTTGTAATTCCTTTTGACTCACAGCCACCATGTAATTTCTTCTTGATATTTTCTTTTCTAAGCTGTAATTTACATTGAGGTTAAATCTTAGCTCATATGCATATCCCCAGTGTCCCACACACAGTTGGTGCTTACTAAATGCTTGCCAGATGCATGACGAAATGCATGTTGCATCCCCGTATACTGTGGCGGGAGGTTGCAAACATGGGCAAGAGGCCCAGACCTTTTTATGGTATTGCATCCTCTTCCATAGAAAGTTGTGGGTGTGCAGTGTGCACGTGGAGTGTGGGCAGAGGCAGCCCTGGAGGAGGGAGGTCGAAGCCACCGGCCCTTCTTGTTGGACTGTGCTCACGTTGCTGCCATTGATCCGCTGACTGCTGTTTACTGTTGATAATTAATCCTCAAGACCCAGACCTCTTGCGCTTGGACTTGTGACTCCTATGAAATCCTTGTCTCTTCTCTGGCCAGGCTCACCACAGGCCCTAATCAATATTTGCTGACTGATGGCTGGGTTTGATCCGTCACAGCGAAGGGTGAGGAAGCACCTTTTATCAGGTTTCCTTTGAGCCGTGAATGGTTTTATCTGCGATGAGGTAGTTCCCCGATGAGCAGGTTGTGGAAAGGGCACACCGGGGAAAGACAGCGTGTGGTACGATTTTCTCTTGGGGGTGTTTGTACGGGAGAGCTTTCCCCAGCCCCGTTAGGAATGGTTCAGGCCTTTCTTGGTCTTTCCCTTTTCCCCCACATCTCTTCCATTTCTGGGACGTCTCTCCCCCACCCTCTTTAAAGCTTTATTTACATGAATCTGAAAGCAGGCCACAGGGCCTTTTAACATTAAACACATCAATATGAGGCCAACCCAGTTTTTCATAAATAGGTCAAGATGTTTCTACAAAGTAGGGTTTCAGAAACACCCTATTCTTGAAAGAAAAAGGCCTTTTAAGGAAGATGACCGGCTTAGCCTTCGGCAGGGCCTGAGAATTGTGCACTGCAAGGTGCTGATTTCTGGGCCGGCCTTGGACGATGAGTGATTCTGCCAGGTGCCACAGACCTTCAGGAAGAGCCTGCCGCGGGCCAGACAGGGATAGGTGTCAGAGAAAGGCCCGCCCGGTGCACACCTGGAAGGAGCTCCGGGCCCGGAGAAGCACCTCGGTTCTGAAAGTGCCCCGAGGAGCCAGCCATTCACAGCAGCATTCCCCGCAAGGAGGGTCACTGAGTTTCTTTGCAGTAGAACAGGTAATTTTGCTTTGCCTAACTACAGAACATTTATTTCTTACTTCATAGTGAGCTGCTTAAGTCTCTCCCCTAAGTTCTTTTTGATGATTGATGACTGTGCTTTTTACCTATATATATCAGAACCAGTGGATGATAGTGTGACGATATGGAGAAGGTATCCAAACCACGGCAAACCAGGAAGAGAAGAAACTAAACCAGTGATGGCGAACCTATGACACGTGTGTCAGCACTGACACGCGTAGCCATTTCTGATGACACGCGGCCGCATGCCGAGGATGAAACATTTGCTGCTCCTGAGGATGAAACATTTGCGACTGGAGTCTTGGAGTTAGTTTTTTCCTCAAAGTGACACACTACCCGAGTTATGCTCAGTTTTTTGGCGAAGTTTGACACACCTGACACACCAAGCTCAAAAGATTGCCCATCACTGAACTAAACTATGGTGGGATTTGCCATGCAGTTCTTTACATTTACCTGGGAGTAGATACCCTAAAAGAATGGTGATCATTTCTGGCATGATCCTTGGAAAAGATGCCAGGACTCTGTATTATGTTTTATGAAATGGAAAAGCCCGAGTGGCTTTGAGAACTGGCTGTGTGTGTTCACAGGGCCAACATTCACAGCATCACACCCAAGATGTCATCCTGAAATCAGGGGAACGCCTTCTTGCTGATTTCATGGTCCTTATCATCCATGAAGAGTGCTCACTCCATGTATTTAATTCATGATTAAGTTTTCTGTCCTGTTAACATAGCCTAAAGCAAGAGATATCCCTTTAATAGCGTGTGAACTAGGTAGGGACTCTCCCCAAATAAATTATTCATTCTATTTTTGAAATAGGAGATTTTCCCAAGAATCTGAATATTTGGCAACAGAATGTGACTTACACTGCCTGGTATAAATTTGTTCATTTTTTCCTTGTAGTTGATTTTTAAAGAGGGTTGGCTTCCAATATATCATAGCAGAATATCCTGCTTCTGTGTGGCTTTGGGTACAGTTTTCTAGCCCCGGGAGTGCTGGTGACTGCCTACCTCTGACCCTTCTGAATTGGAATGCTGTCTTTTGAGGGAGCCTTCAGTTTTTTGATGTATTTGGCTTCTTTGACTTGGTGGTGGTGCCAGAGCTTACCATTTGCAGTAGAAATGTTTACATTCATGTTATTATGTGTCTAGCTTTTTCATTTTAATTATTGATTTATGCTGCAGCTTGACATTTGGAGTAACCTGTGTTGAAATGCAACTTTTTATTGGAAGTGTCACCAGGAAACCCAAGTCTCTCTGGAGTGCCTCTCCCGGGGTCGGCCATGGCCTTTGTCCCCAGGGTGGGGAGAGCTAGGGAGCAAGGGCAGGAGGCCTCGTTTCCCACCAGATCTGACCGCCAGTGCCCGTGGTCTCCAGGCCACCTCTGCAGTCACCGGACTCAAGGCCGCTCTTAGAGGCTGAGATTTTCGACTCCCCCTGTTTGATTTTTCAGTTTTAATGAGGTTATTTGAGGTGAATGCATGGACCAAGTTCCTTGTTCTTTGTGTAGGACAGAGTTCAAGGGGAATTTAAGACATCCTGGTCTGTCTTTGTTCATTACCTCTGTTATATTCTTAATGGGTGTGACTGCTTTTTTCATCCTTTTTTCTTTCAGAGCTGGGAAGGTCCCATTTTTATTTTCACATCATGTTCTTCACACACAGTTTTATTTGACAGTATAAGAGTTGTATTTTTAAGAAAGTGTTCCACATTTTCCTGTCCTTTCATAGGACGATGTCATTTCTGATGATCACTAAATTGGTATGTCTGAATATCTCCCTTTAACTCCCCATGTTATTTATAGTGACTAAAATGAGTGATTTTATTTCAAACGTGAAAAATTTGGGCTACTGTTCTGATTTTGCCATTGACTCCCAGGAAAATTTGCTCTTGTTTCATAAATGTTTTATATGTTGGCTTATCAAGTCTATCATGTTCTTTGTTTTATTCAGCTGGAGTGTTTGAGTTATCATTACATGCACATCCGTGAAACACAGTGTAACTTGTTCTGTGTAATGGTGGTAATAAAATTGATTTTTAAACTTCTTAGTTATGATTTCGAATATTGGATTCACAGTGAGTGCTTAGAAAAAGGATCACCCACTTGTAGCTTTAAATCTACTTTTGGAAAATCAAAAGTGATAAGTACTTAATGGCATTTTAGGATTACCTTGAAAATATCTGTAAGTTGATAGTACTTAGGTCATATAATTGTGATGTCACCAGCTGTAGAGTGAATTGGTAATTAGACAAACTATTTTAGAAAGGGCTTATTATTAAAAACAAATGATAGCTTTGTTGTTGTTGTTTTTTATCCTCATCTGAGGATATTTTTCCATTGGTTTTTAGAGAGAGGAAAAGGCAGAGAGAAATATGGATGTGAGAGAAACACACCCATTGGTTTGCCTCCTGCATGCGCCCTGACCAGGGCCCTGGCCGGAGAGGAGCCTGTGACCTTCGGTCTACAGGTTGAGCTCTATCCAGGAGCCGAACCGGCCAGGGCAGACACATGACAGTTGTTTTGACGGGCCAAAGAGAAAGCAGTTGAGAAAAGCAGGGTTCCAGGTGATTGACTGGAAAGCAGATGGAGCTGGAGATGGGGAGCGGGAGTTGGGAGGATGGGGAATCAGGCCACGTGTTAGGGACTCAGGGAAATGCCTTACAGAACTCATCTCTGCCCCCGGATACATTTTCTGTGTTCTCCCCAAACCAGACATTCCCGTTGTAACATGTTGGGTTTTTTTAAAGTTTCATATTTGCCATATGAGAGAGGATAATAGAAAAGTTCTTGGTGGTGTCTTTATAATGTAGGTAATATTTAGCTGTTTCATTTTTAATTAAAAACACATTCAGTAGAATGAGGGTAGTAGTTTGTGTACTGTGGTTAGAAAGCTTTGGCTATATTTAAAAATTTGATATGTATGTTTTTGGTAATCTTCAGCTTGTCAACAAACCCTTCACCCTTCAGTTTAACCATTATTTAAAACAATCATTAATGTTCGTTTACATATTCGTGCATCATTTATTGAGCATCTGCTCTGTGCTAAGCAGTCAGGAAGTGTAAAACTTTCCTTGAAGTTAATTTGAAGTTATTGAAGCAGAATTATATTTATAATCACTTTTCACTAAAAATATTAAAACAAAATTTAAATACCTATCAGTTTTTAACTTGATATACAATTTCAGCTTCTGATGAAATGAAAATGGAATATTAGCAAATATTTTTATGAGAGAGGAAGGGGGTCCAGTCTGTGTGGCTCAGTGGTTGAGCATCGACCTATGAACCAGGAGAGGAGGTCACAGTTTGATTCCAGGTTTCCATCCCTAGTAGGGGACCAGCAGGAGGCAGCCAATCAGTGATTCTCTCTCATCATTGATGTTTCTCTCTCCCTCTCCATTCCTTTCTGAAATCAATAAAAACATATTTATTTAAAAAGAAGAGAGGAGGGGGAGAGAGAGAGAGAGGAAGGAAGGAAGGAAGGAAGGAAGGAAGGAAGGAAGGAAGGAAAGAAGAAGACACATTGATGTGAGAAACATCGATTGGTTGCCTCCCACACATGCCCCAACCAGGGATGGAACTCACAACCTAGGTCCTGACTGGGAATCGAATCCGCACCCTTTCAGTGCACTGGACGATGCTCCAACAAACTGAGCTGCATTGGCCAGGGTTAGCAATCCTATATAATAAAACCCTAATAAACAAATTGACCGAATGGCAGAACGACCGGTTGCTATGACACACACTGACAACCAGGGGGCAAACACTCAACACAGGAGCTGCCTCCTGGTGGTCAGTGCACTCCCACAGGGCTCACGGCCGGCGAACACAGTGGTGGTGGTGGCAGGAGGGGGCCCTAAACCAGCAGGTGGACATCCCCTGAGGGGTCCCAGCCTGCAAGAGGGTGCAGGCCAGGATGAGGGGACTCCCCCCATCCCCCAGTGCACAAATGTCATGCACCAGGCCTCTAGTTTATAATAATAAGAAATTATTGAAACTTGGTCCTATTTCAGCATTCCAGTTCTTAAATTCTATCCAGCCTTGTCCTAAAATCAAATATCATGAGATATTTGAGGGACAATTGGAGATTCTTAAAATCCTAGAGCCGTGGTCAGCAAACCGCGGCTCACGAGCCACATGCGGCTCTTTGGCCCCTTGAGTGTGGCTCTTCCACAAAATACCACGGCCTGGGCAGAGTCTATTTTGAAGAAGTGGCGTTAGAAGAAGTTTAAGTTAAAAAAATTTGGCGCTCAAAAGAAATTTCAATCGTTGTACTGTTGATATTTGGCTCTGTTGACTAATGAGTTTGCCGACCACTGTCCTAGAGTGATAAAGTAATAAAATAAAAAGTCCAAAAGATCCAACCATGCCTGATTTGCCCAAGAAAATGAGTAAATAAAACATCTGGTTTGTTACTACTTCAATTTGTATGACCACAAAGAAAGAACTTATGTTTCGCAAAAACTGTACACACAGCAAGTTATTATACTCTTGTAAAAGAAACAAAATATTTTATAATAATTTGCCAAAAATAGAGTGCCATTATAAGAAAAGCCCACTGGCGAAGTCTCATTGGTCACTGTAGTATTCGAACTTTTGACTAAAAACACAGGAATGCGAATCTAAATTTTTTAGTATTTTGAAAGACTCCAAAATTGCACCATTTAAGGTATTGTTGCTTAGTTAAATTTTGTAACATTTGAATGTAAGCCATTAGCTGAAGAGCCCGAGGTCAAAATGAGATAATCTAAATTATTTGTGATAACGGAGGACAAAGGCAGGGTTTTCGACAATAGCTGTATGTCTGTCTTATCACTTGGTAGAGTGCAGACAGAAACCACCCACCGAGGTAGAGGGGTTGCATCAGAATAATTTTTTAGTAGGCCGTAAGTTTATCTGAAACCGGACTAGGTTCAAGGACCAGCTCACTGCTGTTCCTGCATTATTTCTCAGTCAGTCTCCAACTTTTTCCTTGGACTTATGTTAGAGAGCAAAAAGAAATTAGTTGGTTGCTAATTAAAAATTAAAACACCGCATTAAGACACAGAGGTTTGCTGGTGGTTGTTTTTTTCCACATAATAAATGAGCAGCGTCGGTCTCTGTGGCTTGTGCCCTCCTGCAGTGGTTAACATAGGTAGAGAGCCACATGCTGTCTGTATGTCTTGGCTGTGCTCTGCAAAGACAGTAAGGATGCTACCAAAGTCACCAGTGGTGAACACTCAGGACCGCAGGCAGGCTTAGGTAAGGCTACTGCAGGAAGCGAAGCAGAGGAGTCTGTCTGCGGACACTGCAGCATCACTTAGGCATGGAATAGAGTCTTCATGTAGTTTTTAGAAAGATCTGCTTGATAATGTTGCTGATTTATGGGGAGAATTCGCTCTAGTTGCCATCTGTCCGTACTGAGCTAACACTCTGTGACTGATTTTTAGTATTTTACATGTGAGTAGGTACATGCACCGTTTGGCATGTACTTTCAGGGCCTGACTTAGTTAAGGCTCTTTTTATTTTTAAATATGTTTTTACTAGAGGCCTGATGCACGAAATTCGTGCAAGAGTAGGCCTTCCTTCTCCCGGCTGTCAGCACCAGCTTCCCTCTGGCACCTGGGACCCGGACTTCCCTCCAGTACCTGGGACCCTCGCAGCCCCGGCTTTGTCCAGAAGGTAGTCTGGTCTAATTAGCATATTACGCTTTTATTATTATAGATTGATTTCAGAGAGGAAGGGAGAGGGAGAGAGAAACATCAGCGACGAGAGATAAGCATTGATCTGCTGCCTCCTGCATGCCCCCTGCTGGGCATGTGCCCTGACTGGGAATCCAACAGTGACCTCCTGGTTCATAGGTCGATACTCAACCACTGAGCAACACAGGCCGGGCAGTTAAGGCTCTTTTGGTTGTTGGAGCAAAACAGGGAATTGATCCGAAGTGTATGGGAGCCTCTCATTCAGCTCAGGAGGGAGGGAGGTGGTGTGGCCTCACCTCCCCCAGAGGAGCTGCTGGAGCGGGAGCTGGCGAGCTTGGAAATAGCTGCTTCTAAGTTTGTCTGTTTCCTGTTCCTCTCTGGTCTACTTTGTCTGCCTGTTTGTCTGACTCCCCAGCCAACTTGACCTCATTTTCATAGTTGAAGAGGGGATTAACTAGCAATTCTGTGAACTTGCTCATCTATGGCCAGGGGCATACATGGTACACATGGCTGCCACCTGAGCCCTGGCCCGAGGGAAGAGAAGAAGATGCTGTGGAGTATACGGTCCCTGGTTAACAACCTGTTCTTACGTGACTTTCGAAGACATTCTTTCCAAAGGTAGAGAGTAAAAACCAAATGAGTAACAAAGTATCTGGAGGAAGAGATTTCGGTCTGGAGTCAAGATCCTTGAACCTGGATGGGAAAGAAATTAATTACATCTTTGTCTTCACAGCTCTCCAACTGGATACAGTATCTCTTTCAATTACGAATGTAATATAGTAGTTTTAGCAGTACCTGTGACTTGTCACCAGTGGATGTCACAGATGTTTTCAAATTAACATTACAGTTAGTTATTGCAGGTCTCTCAAAATACCATTTATGCTCATCACTACCTCAAAATCACAGAAGTTACTACTGTGATTTTGAGGTAGTGATTGCTAGACCTTTTAATTTATGAGAAGAGGCACATAATACTTAAAAATCTTTCGATAACTTTAAAATATAATTGGTTTTCTATATAAGCTTCTCTCTATATTTTTACACATTTAAAAACAGTAAATTGGACCTCTGAGAAGAGGTCCATTAAGTTTTATTAGACTGCCACTAATTATGTATACACTACTCCTGAAAAATTGCTAGTTGGAATTGAGACTATGATTTTCTCCCAAAGGCTGTCAGGATTCAAATGTTTTGTAGGAGTTTCCAATTTTCCCCACCCTTTACTTAGAACTCCTTTCTGCCTTTCCAGTTCTTACCTCCTTTTATCTTCTAAGGTGTAGTAATGGACTTTTTTGTTTGTGCTTTGCATAAGTTATATATTCTTTGGAGCTGAAGAATCTAGATTATTATAGTATTAAAATTCAGAGCTACCTGAGGATAAAACTAGATCAAAATGTGGAAGTAAGATGTGCAGTACAAGCCTATGTTTCTGAAGGTTAGGTATGACTCAAGGTCAAGTCGCTTAAATCTACCTGGGCATTTTATTTTTAAAGATTTTTATTTATTTCTATTTATTACATGGGCATTTAACATAATAACCAGTTTTATCACATTACATGACTGTATTGGAAACTCCTTGTATGATAAGGTAGCCTGTCTCTCGTGTAGGACTATCAATCTGTTTACTACGAGCTCAGCACAGTTTCTAAGAGTCATGAAAATATATGGGATATATAGGTTAGAGATATATAGATACAGATACTACTGTATTGGGGAAGATGGAAAGACAAGTTCACATAATGTCAGGATTACATTATAGTAAAAGTGGGTGTCTGTCTTTGCATAGAAAATACTGACTTGTGAAGAATAACTGGAGGTTAATGCATTTTGGAATAATAAATATCAAGACTAGTTCTTATTTAAAAATACATTCTATGCCAATTTTTAAACATTCAAATTTGTGCTTTTAAAGATAATTTTAAAATTTGGATATATCGAAACTTATAAAAATAACATTTTTACTCAATGTCAATTAAGTGGAGATAGCTTAAAATATTTAAGGCATAGTCACTTGAAAATTGTGTTTTAAGTCCCATCCTTATGGCTGTTGAATAGCTGATGCACATATCTACAGGGGTGATGTCAAGTGTATTTATTTCATAAATGCAGTGCCTTCTGAAACATTGACCACTAATTAAATCTGGCCTTTACAAAAGAATTTGCAATGTTGAAAACTAATGTTCATCAATTTAAAACTTTTATAAATAAATCACCCCATTCACATTTTGTTTTCAGTGGCTTATATTTCACAAGTTTAAAGGCTTCCAAGTTTAAAAGTCACCCTTTAATATCTTTTTATTTATTTTTCCTGGACTAGGACATTTTTATGATGGAAAATTTCAAACACAGAGGTCTTTTTAACACCAGGCATTTCTGGCTTAACTTCTGTTGTGTGAATTCCATGTTGGTCCTGGGTGTCAGGCTGCCCTGAGACAAGCCACTGCAGCACGCCCCCTCCTTGCTGGAGCTCCTTTCCCGAGACCCAGAGGGTGAGAAACCGAGGGTTCTGGCCGCTGCCTATGGCTTATTAGCAAATAGGACATTAACAAATAAAAATGGAAAAGGTAACTGATGGGGAGAAGAGGAGGAGGAGAGAGGAAGAAAGAAGGTCAGTATTTCTGGACTAACTGGCTCTGCTGGGTCTGCTGGGACCCCAGGCCCCAGGCCATTGGAGAGCAAGAATAGCTTCCCTCTCTGCCTGGAGCTCTCCTGTTCCTCTCCTCCCCGGGGAGGCACCTCGGAGTCCTCCTCTTCCTTCTTGAGTGATTGCTGCCTTATTGCTCTGAATGTTTCGGCTGCTTTGCATCTGTATGTAAACGTAGCACTTTCCCTGGAATTGCCACCGGCCCATTATTGCACTGCACACAGAGAAACAATCTGCCCTGGCTGTCCCATACCTGGGCTCTGCCTAGCCCGCCGCAAGGATTTTATCAGTGCTTACTTTTCCGTTTTATTTATCTATTTTATATGTATATTTATCATTTAATATCATAGGGTACTATTTATTGCGTATGTGTATGCTTTTAATTTTCATAAATTTACAAATACTCCTACCCAATGATTTTCCTAGTTCACGAAATAATTCTTCATTTCCCTCCTTCTTTTAACCATTCTTCCCTAGAACTACAAAGGGTGGAGATTTCACTGGGCCCTTACTGCTTGCATTTGCGGAGCAGAAGCAGCCCCTGTGTGTGTTAGGACCACACAGCAAAGGCTCTCCCTTGGTGCCAGAGATCAAAGGGAGGGCAGCGAAGGTGATGGTTGTCAGCACAGGGATGCTACCGCTTAGGAGGGCAGAGAGAAAACGAGCAATGTTCCAGTGGACTGATGCGGAGTTATTGCACAGGTTCGACTTGAGAAGCCCAGGGTTGCATCTTGTGCTCTGTGGCATGGTTAAAAGCCCAGTACACCCTTGCTTGCTGTTTAAAAAGGATAGGTGTTGCCTAGCTTGGCATTCTTTATTAACAGGCTGACCATATAATTAATTAATTATGTACCCCCCCTGAGGATATTTTTCCATTGATTTTTAGAGAGAGTGGAAGGGAGAGGGAGAGACACAGAGAGAGAAACATTGATGTGAGAGAGACATGTTGATTGGTTGCCTCCCACACACACTCTGGCCCGGGGATGGAGCCTGCAACCAAGGTATGTGCCCTTGATGCCCAAGATTGGAATCGAACTCTGAACCCTCAGGCCACAGGCCAACACTCTACCCAAACCAGCTAGAGCCTGACCATACAATTTATGGTCTAAACAGAGATGCATGTGAGAGTGGAAGCGGGAGTTACTGATCATTTGTCTGGAATAATAGGTGTCCACTGGAACTGTCCCTGTCCAACCAGGATGGATGGTCACCTGACTTACCAGTTTTAGAATTTCCACGTGCAGAGGATGGGAGTCATGTTACGATATTCACGACTCCCAGCGATGAGTGTTTTGTGCTGATCCCTAACTCGGGTAAAATGATGTTAGACTCAGTGTGGGACACATAAAGGCATTGACAGTTGGCCGAGAAGAGTGGTCAGAAGAGATGCTGCTGAGTCAGGGCCCCTGTCAATGGTGGTCTGTTGAAAACAGACCTGGAGTACATGCAGGCTGCCCTCGCCCCCTCCTGAGTGGTTGAATCACCCGTTCTGTGTGTGAGCTAAGTGTGACTTGAGCCTTGAATCAGGATTTGTCAACACTCAGGACCTGGCCTGCACCCTACCCTTCTTCACAAGAACTCAGAAGGGGGCCTTTGTGCTTCCCTCCCGCCCCAGTCACGGAAGAAGGGGGATGAAAAGGGCGTTTTAGCTTCGGTCTTGTTCTGAGTGAGTAAAGAGTTATTTTGGTCAGAATCCTCTTCTGCTCCCTGCCAGCATCTCGCCCAATCCCCCCATCCCCACCCTCCAGCCCCCCTGAGTTGTCCCAGGATGAGGAAATAATGTTCTTGTGTCCTTAGATTCTCCAAATAAAACCCCTGGCACCGTCACTGTATGTTAGAGGAATTGGGCTGTATTTGTTTTTAATGGTTCTGTGATGCTAGGCTAAAATGCACTTTTAAATGCAGTTTTAAAGCCATCTTAATGTAAAATATATTCTTTTAACTTTTAACATTTTCTGCCCTCAGAATGCTCATAGTGTAAGCTTTTAAAGAAACCAATCAAAAGTAATGTGTTAAAACACTATTTCTTACAACCTGGAATTGTGTATATGGTGTATATATAGAGTGTCCCCCCAAAATGTATACACACACTTTGAATAACTATAAAGACATTGCTTATTAAAATACATTTCATTTTTAAAATTGAGGTATTAGCTGTTAAAGTATGTATGCATTTTTTGGGGACCCCTGTATATTTTACATCCACTTGGTTTTCTAAGGCATGTTGGGTAAAGTACCAGCTGTGATGCAGATGTAGTCAGACCAGGGCCTTAGAGTCCCTCGTTTTTTGGCTCAGCCTCTTGCAATAACCTAGATAAAGAGCCGGTTACATGGTGATATTTTCAGTCTGTGTGGCCTGAATTTCCAGACTGATCATAACATGCTGCCTGGAGCTCTCTGTCCTCATTGGATTAAAGCAGGTTACTTTGCAGAGGAGGGGGCGGAGGGGGATGACTGGCGTTCCCACTCCGCTTCCTCCGCTGTGCTGCGAGCGTGGAGGTGAATGGCGGCTGTCAGTACCCTTAAATAGATAGGCTTGTTCGCTTTAAAAAAACTAACCTAAACTGGACCTTTGTAGGAATCTCATTTTTAGCTTAAAAAAAAAAATCACAGAAGTAGGACATGCGTTAGAACTGAGCTTTGAATCTGAGAATACAAGTAGATGGTTTTAATTTTCTTTGGAAATTTATTATTGCAGTTGTCTTATTTGTCTCCATCTGTGAAAATATTTAATTTTGTCCAGTGAAATTCCTCATAAAAAAAGCCAAGGTGTAAAGAGCATGTGGGAAAATGGCCGTCATACACATTCACTTTTAGCACTTTCCGTGGTTCCGCTACATGGACTGTATAAAATAACCAACCGTGGAACATCACAGCGCATGTGGGTGGGGGCTGAGTCTTCTATCCGCTCTGTGTCCCAGCCTCTGTCTTTATGTAGGACATGCAGCTAACATGACAGCATTTTTCTACATTATGAAAAAGACATCTCATTTAAGAGGTATAGAATGACTTGGTATTTATTTTCTACAGATACCGTATTGTTCTTACAAGCCTTACAGGGTGGTAGGGAACGCTGAGAAGGAAAGTCCGTGCGGATGTCAGCCGGGTGGACATGGTGTGAGCGCCTCTCTAAAGGGTTTGGCATTTGTGGAAACCGAAGTTGGAGCTCCCGTCAGAGCTTTGTGGACATGGCAAGGCGGCGGGTGGGCTGCTTCACTCGGGCCCAGAGGAGTCTGGGAGCTGGTTATCTGTGCCCACCAGCAGCCCGTAGGGGCCCAGAGACCCTGGCACTGGCCATTAGACTCACGGTCATCCTGTGATTTGTCCAATCTGAGAACCTGTGCTGACCCTCCTGCCAGGTTGCGAATGGCCGGGGGCAGGCCTGTGAGCGGGCGAGGGCTGTTTCTGGCCCGCCTGCTGGAGGTACTTGAACCTCAGGACAAACTTCTGTCTGATAGAAATCGTTGTCGGAGCGTGAGTGGGATAGTGACGTTTCACAGCGAGGACTCAGTCGTTGTTTCAGAGTGTCCTTTCTTCTAACCCGCAGATGTGGCTAAAACTCGCCCTTGTGAGAATAGGAATGCGATTAAATGATGGTATAAATTCGGTGGCTTAATTTTGTTAAGGATTGAAGTGTAAGAACCAGTGAGAAATTTACATGTAGCGGCGTGGTCTGTGGGAAAATGTCACTGATAAAATAGGACAGTATTTTATTTTATGTTCTTTTTCTCTGTGGTTAATCCTACGATTTTTCGCCATTTTGTTTTCCTTTCTAAGAAGCCACCTGCTGGAAAGCGCATTAGCATTTAAGAATTCACTTAATTTCTCCTGACAGGTGATCGGCTCCCTGGGTGTGAATTTGGAATTTGGGTGATTTTTTAAATCCTTTCCTGGTTTTTTAGAGAATTAATAAGGGAAATGGGAACAGCTCTGTCCGGGTAGCTCAGTGGTTTGGAGTTTTGTCCCCATGTGCCAAGGTTGTGGGTTCGGTCCCCGGTCAGGGCACATGTAGGAGTCAACTAGTGAATGCACGACGGGTGGAGCAGCGAGTGATGTTTATCTCTCATCCTTCCTTCTCTCTCTAAAATCAATAAATTAGGGGGGAAAAAGAAAATGGGAAAAATCCTATTGAGAATCTCTGTGTTGCCATTACCTCCTTCTAGAGCAGTGGTTCTCAACCTTTCTAATGCCGTGACCCTTTAATACAGTTCCTCATGTTGTGGTGACCCCCAACCATAAAGTTATTTTCGTTGCTACTTCATAACTGTAATTTTGCTACTGTTATGAATCGTAATGTAAATATCTGTGCTTTCCGATGGTCTTAGGCTCTACAGCAGCGGTTCTCAACCTGTGGGTCGCGACCCACAGTACGATTCATAACAGTAGCAAAATTACAGTTATGAAGTAGCAACGAAAATAATTTTATGGTTGGGGGGCACCACAACATGAGGAACTGTATTAAAGGGTCACGGCATTAGGAAGGTTGAGAACCACTGCTCTAGAGCCAGGATGACAAGTAGAGGCGCTTATGCCCCTCCCTCCGGCCCCTGGGCTGTGGCAGGTTTCCCCTGACCCTGACAGGCTCCTGTGTGCTCATGGCTCAGAACTGGAGACTTCTCGCTGACCTTGCCTTCAGGGCTCTAAGCCGGAGGAGCAGTCGTCCCAGCGCAGCTCCTCCTTCAGCGAGCTGGGTCCCGTGTCTACTGAAAATCCAGCCGGTTGCTAGCGGAATGCCTCCCAGACTTCATCCTGTGGGGATTTTGATATGTTTTTGTGTGAAGAGCTTTGCTGCTCACCTTAGCAGCAGCAGCCGCAGCAGTGTTTGGAGAACCGAAGGGAATACGCTCTCGGCAAGAAGACAGCTGGCAGCTGCTGGAAACGCTGTGTCCTATGGCTGCGAGGCCACCCTGCTCCATGACCTCTGTGTCCTATGGCTGCGAGCCCACCCTGCTCCATGACCTCTGTGTCCTATGGCTGCGAGGCCACCCTGCTCCATGACCTCTGTGTCCTATGGCTGCGAGGCCACCCTGCTCCATGACCTCTGTGTCCTATGGCTGCGAGCCCACCCTGCTCCATGACCTCTGTGTCCTATGGCTGCGAGCCCACCCTGCTCCATGACCTCTGTGTCCTATGGCTGCGAGGCCACCCTGCTCCATGACCTCTGTGTCCTATGGCTGCGAGGCCACCCTGCTCCATGACCTCTGTGTCCTATGGCTGCGAGGCCACCCTGCTCCATGACCTCTGTGTTTCATGGCTGCGAGGCCAGCCTGCATCCACTCTGCAAGGTGCCTTCACCGTCCTGGGATCCACCAAAGGCACTTGACAATGTTGCTGAGGCTTTGAACTTTCAATGTTTGTCACATTGAGACAATCCTCAGGCTTTGGTGTGCTGGGATGTGTTTGCCTTTGCTTAAAAGGAGCGCTCTGTATAATTCAGGACTTCATTGCTTTGGCAGAGTCTCATTTTCCTTACTAACTGTTCATGTCTGCGTATGATTAACACATGTACTTTCAGAGGAAAGATGGCATCTTAACATCTTTTAAATGCTCCTGAAATGAACTTCCATTGTAAGACATTCTATCATGTTTCTTTTTAGTACATTCTCTATGTGGAAAGTTCTTGGTGTTTCAGGAGAATTAAAAAAAAAAAGTTTAGGTTAGTGGAGTGAGGTTGGTTGTTTTCATCCTGCATTTCGGCATCCTGAAAGCATTGCTCTGCTTTCCCTGTGGTTTCCCTGCGTTTCTACACCAGTGGTCATCTTGTTGCTTACTCACTTTTGCTGCTCTGGATCCTAACTAACGATCGGACGGACCATCCTTCGAGCAGCCTGCTGAGCCACATACTCAGTGCGACCTCTGAGCCAGGCCTGGCAGGGTGGCCAGCACCTTGAGTGCAAGATCCATCCCAGCCCCTAGTGGCTGACGGACAGGGCCAGCTGTAAATGGACCGAGATGTTGAGTAGTGTACATTTTAATGTTTGTATGAATGTACTCTGGCCATTGTTGTTGAACATTTTTTATGTCATTAGCCTTGTTTGTAATTTAAAATATTGTATCATTTTTTTTGTCGGCTGTTGTCTTGCCTTTTTTGTATGTAATTGCAAAAAAGTTTGCCCTGTTGATGAACATAGTGAAGTGACAAAAAGAGATAGCAATAATTTGAAAAAGGAAAAGACCATTTATTTAAAACCATTAGTGCTAATTATTTATAGTAGAAGTTGCCATGATTTTAGTCATGACTTAAAAGTTCTGAGCTTCTTCTAACCCATGTACTTAAAACGTTTTGTCCAGTGTTCAGTTCATCAGATTTTTACACCCAGGATTCCTATAGTTTAGATTTAGACTCTTAGGGCTCTGGTCATTGGATGATTGCTATGAATTCCAGTGTTTGTAAAACTTAGTCTGAAAATTGATCAATGCTTTAATGAGTCAAGTCTCTATCTGTAACCGTATCTGAGGGACGAGTAACTATAGATAACTGTAACTTTATGAAATCTTTGTGCACTGTACAACTGAGATGTTTATTTAATGTGTTACTGTTTCCTCCCCTCTCCCCCCAAAGCTGCCACTAAAATCTTTAGTGTGTCTTATAATCTGTAGCACAATGAGTAAAAACAAATGATTTGCTGATGTGCTTTAGTGGAAAATGGAGCAGTTTGCTTAACCAACCTTGGAAGTGATTCTCAGACCAATGATCAATAGATCCTGGTGTGGGACAGTGTAGGCATGAGATTGTGTGTGTGTGTGTGTGTGTGTGTGTGTGTGTGTGTACACGTGACTGGATTTCCCTAAACTGTAAATGACTGTTAGGTCTCAAAAACATTTGACTCATGTTCAGTGACTGAATACAGAACTCCTGGATCTTTCCACTTTTTCCAATAAAATTTCCTCCCCCACCCCCTTTCCGCCTCTCTTTCTCTCTCTCCTTTTCTTCCTTCCCTTTAATAAAGCCCAAAACTAAACAAAGTTATGGAGGATTACAGAGAGCTTAGTCCTTTTGTTTTCATCCAAATTGAATCCTGAAAACTGTTAGCATCAACTGAAAAGTAAATACATAAAACATTGGCAGTAATATCCTTCCCACTCCTAAGTGGGCTGCACATCCTGCTCATGGTGGGGTGGGCCTGCTCTGACCAACAGGTGAAAGACATGACCAGCATAAAATTATTAAGCATGACAGTGAGAACAGGTGTGCTGGGCTCTGGGCAGGCTCCCAGGCTCAGGTTGGCTGCCCAAACGAGCGCACTGGCCCTCATGTGCACCCACGCCCTGTGCATACTTGCCCACATGCACACCTGCATGTGCGCACCCACCCCCGTGTGTACTGACACCCTGTGCATTCCCATGCTCACCTGCCCAGGTGCAGCTTTCCGCCCAAGCACCTGCCTCATGTGTGCAGATGCAGAGGTGTCATTCTGGCCGAGGAGCAGGGAGAAGAATTGGGGGGATTACTGTTCTCTGGCCAAACACCTAGGAAATGGTGAGGAGGGGCCAAACAATAAGTGGAAATAATGACTGGGAGAAAACAGAGAGGAAAAGGCCAAGTTGGTGGGAAGGTGGTAGGTGAGTGACTTCTTGGGCACTTGGGGAAAAAATCTCAACATATTTTAAAGCTGATTTAATTGATGAGAAGAAGTAGACTTGCTTGAATTTGGCTAATTCAAGACATGTGGTTTTTTTTTTCATAACAGAAATTTAAATGAAGCCTTTTCTTACTGCCAATTGATTTTAAAAAAGGCATTTGCCAATTTATTTAATTTTCACTTTTGCCAGGTAAGTTTTTAAGCCTTGTATAATAACTTCACTAACATTTTATGTTGCTTTACCTGAAATTATGAGTATGTTAAACAGTTTGTGGCCAGTAATAGAAACTTTAACAGGAGATATAATTGTCTACGATGTTTATTTGATGGCTTATAGTTATTCTTTACTTCGCTTTCTGCTACAGGGGATTTGATTTAGAGAGAGAGAGAGAGCTGGTGTTGCATTTATATCTGGCACACTGCATTTGGAATAAACCAGACCGGGGACATTTGGGGGATAATTCCATCGTCTGAGTACATATCCTTAGAAAATCCAACTGCAATGTGTTTTTCTTGCTGCTCTTACACATGGGCTGATTTCTCTCATTTGCAAAATGGAATAGACAACTGTTACTTCCTTGCTTGGTGATTCCTTGAAGCTTTTCAAACCTCCCCTAATGAACAGATAGATCCCTTATGGGAGGTGGACATGGAGTGGGGGCTGGGGGGCGGGGACTGGGGAGGCTTTTCTTCCA
This sequence comes from Eptesicus fuscus, assembly GCF_027574615.1. Classification (NCBI taxonomy): domain Eukaryota; kingdom Metazoa; phylum Chordata; class Mammalia; order Chiroptera; family Vespertilionidae; genus Eptesicus; species Eptesicus fuscus. The sequence continues at coordinate 98,203,023 of NC_072476.1, read as the reverse complement.
ACCGGAGAAGACTGTTTGCCCTTTTGAGTGCCGCAGTCTGGGAAGAGCTGCAGGAAAGACTCATTCCTAGCTGTGCCCTAGTAAAGGCTTCACAGTATTTTTTCAGGCAGCTTGGGACCAGGGTGTTTTGAAGAGCTTGTTAAACAGCCTTTTAAGAGGTAGACGCAATTAGCACTACTGAGTAGTGTTTAAATGTTGACTAGATTCATGAGGCTATGCTGGAAAATAAATTGCAAATTTGAGTTGAGTGTGATATTTGAAATGGGTCTTCGGTCCTTAAAATCCCTTTTCCGGAGCGAGAGAGGACCTAGCCTCTCCCTTGTTTTTTCTGCCTGGTCGTCAGGCTTTAGAGTCCTGGGCCAGCCTCCCCAAGACTCAAACAGATTCCTTTTTTAGGAATAAAAGTACCTGGCCTGTGGGCTACATAACCGTGAGTCATCCAGTGGATATTAAAGAACTATAAAAACAGTTCAAGACCGTTTTTCACATTGTTCCAGAGCACAGTCTAAATTTGGACTCATTTGAAATGGAAGCGAAGGCTGTACCCTTGCTGCCCCCAGGGAACATTCTGGTCGGTGCTTTTTCGAGTGGCGGTGAGGGCGGGCAGGCCAGCTCACCTGGGCCGAGGCACCTGGGTTTGCGGGCGTCACTTCCGAAGTGACGTCTCCCGTTCTTGCATCAGGAGCCCGTTTCCTCCTCGAGTCGCTTGGACACGAAGCATGGTTTGGTCATGCCAGTGAGAGCCAATCCGCTGTTTTCATGGTGGGTAAACCCAGGTTCATGTGAAGTTTCATATTGATGTTAAATGACAATTGGGCAGAGTAGACAGAGCGTAAATGCTTGGTAATGCCAAGTCGTGTCAGTGTGGGAAAGGCATGCGATGAAAAAGTTATCTGGCCAGAGCAGCCGATAGGCATGAATGAGAACGTGATAGTGTTTTCTGGAACGTCAGTTTTGGTCTGTCTTTCTTATGTCTGATCATGGCGTCAAATACAGTAAGTTGGTAAGTACTGGAATGCATTGTATGCCATGTCCTGCACCATGGCACTATGCAGTGTGTCATATTAGCAAGAGCTGCAGAGCTGATGCCCAGGTAACAGGGCATGAAAGATGTTTAAGAAAAAGCAAGCGTCACAAGGTTGTTGTGTTGTGTTTTGTTTTGTTGGTGGTTGAGGCTGAAAGGTACGGAGAGAATTGCCACCCCTCTGTGTTACCAGGAACTTGTAAACATTTGTGTCCTGGGCTTTGTTTGAGTGGGTTTTATTGCCTGCAGTCCTTAGCACAATACCCGGCATTTCGGTCAGAGGGAACCTTTGAATCTGTTTTTGGAAATCGTTGTACCCAGGAGTGTGCATAGTAGTCCTGGTCAATCCTATTTAATCTGAACAAATTATGTTTTTGTTGTTGTTGGAACTCTAAATTTATGAACAAAAATGAACATTTGTAATGGGATTTGACATTTGAATTTTTATTTTAAATCAATTCCATGTAGAACTTAGATTGAGCAAAAGGTGATACAAATGTTTGTTTTATAGCAAATGCTTTAAAGCAGCGGTCGCCAACCTTTCGGACCTCACGGACCACCGGTTGGCGACCGCTACTTTAAGGGATATTGTTATTGTTAACGTTTTCTGGGGTTTCCTGATTATTAAAATGATGTATTTGCTTATAAAACAACTGCAGAATGAGACACGGGAAGGGGAAAAGGAAGGAATTATTAAAATAGTAGGGATAATGTGTTTTGTCATTGAAATTTTCATTTGTTCTGCTGCTGGGGGGTGGCGGGTATCGGGGTGGGGGGGGGGAGGCTGTTCTTTTTTGCTGGTTGGAAGCTTGAATCTGTCTTTACTTTTTCCTGATAATCTCAATTTCCCCTCGCCCACCAAGAAGTTACACTGCAACATGATCAGGATGGACTGTGACTTCAGATTTGTGAATATACATTTTACAGAGTCATTGCTGTTTTATTTGTGACATTTGCCAGGTTACGCAGAAAAAACAAGAGTTTAAAAAACGTTTTGGCGAGAAGGACAACAGTGTGCCTCATGGAACTGAGTAAATATTTTGTGATACCGTCTCAGGTGATCTTAGACTAGTCATGACGCCACTGCCCCTTGTGGGTGCTGGCACCTGCCTTCTGCTCGTCTCAGGGCCGTTGTACTTGCCTGCATTACTTAGTAATAAGTGTACTCGTATCCCACTCCACGGATGAGGAAACTGAGGCACAGAGTAAAGTAAGCCCCAGGTGTCAAGCTGAGTGAGAGAAAAGGTGGTTTGAACCTAGGCCCTGGTCCATGCTCATAACCACTTAGCTATATAACTGTTTTAAACAAAATAATTGAGGAGACATGAGTATAAATTAATCAATTTGTTTTTTTTAATGTGACATAAATCAGACCCATTGTTTTCATGCCTTACACAGCGTCTGATGTTATGAAAGCTGCTTCCTACTTTTGGGTCATTTTTCTGCCCTCCTTTTCCGCTGCGCCACTGCTGATCACCGGTACGTAAGGGTTTGGAGGAGGCAAGCCCCCAGTAACAACTTCTGAATTCATACAGCTTTCCTCCTCATCACCCACTGATGCTTTTCAGCCTCTGCTACAATTCTCACTAGTTCCCAGGAATGTCCTGTGGATCCAATCCCGTGTTGCCTGGGCACATTTGGGTGGGGGCAATCTGGTGATGGAGTTCAAGTGGAAATACTGTGAAATGAATACTTCCATAAACCCATGCACTTGTGTGCCCATTAAATATATTTTTAGCAGTTGAGCTTTGGCTCATGGTAGTGAAAATGTTTTTCCGTGAATAATTCTTTAATGCTGGTCTTGGGGTTTTACTGCTGATGTTACAAGTTTAGCTCTGGCTCTCCTTGAAAAATGTATAAAAATGGCCAGTTTGGTATAAGAGTTATGGAGTCATGTGACTTCTGGATTATGTTTATTTCTATTGTTAGTATTAAAGTTTTGTTTTTTTGTGTGTTTTTTTTCTGTTGTAGTAGGATTTTTAAAATATGTCTGACCTGGCTGGGCATGACTCAGTGGTTGAGTATCGACATATGAACCAGGAGGTCCTGGGTCGATTCTCAGTCAGGGCGCATGCCGGGTTGCCGGCTCAATCCCCAGTACAGACCATGCAGGAGGCAGTTGATCAATGATTCTCTCTCATCATTGATGTTTCTCTCTCTTTCTCTCTCCCACCCTCCCTTCCTCTTGGAAATCAATAAACATATATTTTTTAAAAATGTGTCTGCGTGTAAACTTATTCTCCATTAAGCCTGAGCATCAGTGAGGGCACACAGGGCTCGGAGCACTGGCCTCCCTCTGCCTACCCCGTGGAGGGCTGGCACACCTGCGCCCCTTGTCTGATGAGGCACCCAGTACCCCTAGTGCTGTAGTTACTATCAAATTTGGACTAAAAGTCCTAGACCAACGACAAATGGAATGTTTTTGAAACTTTTATCATTTCCCAAACACCCAGTATTTCTGTAGAATTGTATTGGAGAGGCCAGGAAAGGGTGATTCTTGAAAAAACACAAAAGTAGCAGTTCCTCTTTATCATAAGTCAGGTGTGGCCTGGGGAATTCCGTCTTAGGTTGTATACAGTGTAAATTCACGTGTGAGCGCAGTGCACTTTCCCGCTCTCAGGAGAGTGTTTTGTCTGTGTCTGCCAGCCTGGGCGGTAGGGTCTGCAGTTCTTGGGGATTGCGGGAGCCACGGTGCTGCTGTTCTGACCGCCTTCAGAAGTCAGTTCATACCTGGCATGGACACTGGCCTTCTCCGGCCAACAGAGCGAGTTTGCACAGTAGTTAGTGAATGGGCCTGTGAAGAGAGAGTTTACAGGCTTTGTCTGCTGGAGGCTCCTCACTTTGAATAGAAGGAAAACACTCTATTGAAAGGCTTCCTTCATCCCCCGGGGCCATGGCTAGCCCCTGGTCCTGCCGGGTGCCCGTGAGAGGGACTGCCCGGGCAGACCCGTCCGGCGAGGGGGAAAACTGCGCAGGTGTGTAAGGAAGCCTGGTTGGTGACACAGGCAATAAACCTCATCACATGTAGACAGTCTGTAAAGAAAAAGAAACACCTTTCACAAAATCAACCACTTATACAAATATTTAAAAATCAATATTGGTGAACCTCTTTGTTTATAAGAGATCATTTTAAAAATATGTGCGTTCAAAATATGTGTGTTCCTGTAAGAAATCTGAGTCAGTCGGCGGGGAGATGAGCGTTGGTTCCCTGAGGCCTCAGGCCCTGGCCTTCCTGCAGACACATGCTCCTTGTGGGCCCGGCACTGCGTTCCCTCAGAGCCTGCTGCTTCAGCGGTCCGGGCACATGCGACTTCCGTTTAATTCGCCTTCTCTCTCTGCCCTTTACTTACTCATTTGAAGACCAACTCAGATGCCTGGAGCGGTGATTTGTGGAACTTCTAATCCTTTGCATATACCTGGCTCCCCCATCTTCGAAGAACTCACCAGATTTAAAAAAATTCCTCCTCAAGAAATAAATGGCTGGCCTCCTCTACGTGGAGGTATCTCAGGACAAATTTACACACACACACCCCTTCATTTGACACCTGTGGCTTTTAGAGAGAAAGGCAGATAACGCTGCATAGTAATTCAATCAGTTTGTAGCCACACAAGCGCTTCTAGGATTTCCCTCCTGAATGAGGTAACAGTACCCTTCCCCTGAGATTGATACATATATAATTAACTAGCCAGCCAGGTCTGGAAAGGGGGCAGGGCAGGCGGACACCCCCCCCCCCCCCCCACACACACACACTCCGCCCGCCACCAGGAGGCCCTGCACTGCCAGCTGCTCACCTCGTGGGGCAAGACTGGGATATTCAGGTTCTCCTAATATTTATCAAAAAAGCCAATTTGACCTACTTGGCATCTATGTATGTTGCACTCTGCACCCATAAACATTGAGATGGTTTTTGTAGAAGTCACTGAGAAGTTACTGACCACAAATCCCTTGCTGGTACTGCAGGTGCATATTTTACCACAGTTTTGAGACTGGCCACAGCAACCTGCCTATGTATGTCCATCATTAACACAGAGTGTAATTTGTAATGTTTTCTTGGTTAAATCATAGGTGGAATGAGTAGGGAAGCTCATCCTGATGATAAAGGAGACAGTAATTGGGATTAGAGAAGTAAGCCACAGTCTCAGGTTGCAGACTGGAAAAGGCATTTATCAGTACGGACTTTGTGTGGTTCTCAACATGTCTTCCATTCGCTAGTAGCTCTGCTTCTTCACGAATTCTAGATTTTGTTGAGTAAACTCTTTGAATTCAATAACAACACTAAATAGAGCTCATTTATTGTTTCATGTGTTCTGTCTCTGTCTGTCTGTCTGTCTGTCTCACACCCACACCAAACATATTAGAGGATGATGACATATCAGAGATGCGAAAAAATATAGAAGGAACTTAGGAAGAGTAATACAGACCAGAATCAGGAGTTAATGCATCCTAATGTGAAAAAACTGAAAGGAGTTCAGGAAGAACGATGCACCTGATCTTCGGAGGTAATGTGGTTGTATTTAAAGAAGAGGAACACATTTAGCATTCACAGTAATCGTAATGCCAGTGATGGTGACAGTAACAAAGAGTGCTTTCACTTAGTGATACATACACGATCTCATTCTAATGTAAAGGAAGTGCCCCGAGTAGCGTCTTGGAGGTTACCAAATAATTTGTTGTACAAACCAGAGTATTTTAAGAATGAGAGGTCGTGTTATTCATAACTATGCTGGGACGACAGGTGTAAATCAGAATTGCAAGTAAGGCAGTTAATGAAAGATAAAGATATAATAACAGGACTGTACTTAATCATTAAGCAGATAACGTTGGCCTTTCCATGAACATTTACAGGTCAAAACTGGGAGGGGGTCTGCTTAACAGAAGGAGAACCTCAGCTCACTGGCTTTATCTGGTTTGCTACTACACTGATTGAACTGAAATTCTATATAGACATTACCTAGCCTCAGAGCTGAGTTTGGATGGCCCTTAAAATTGAGGTTTAAATCTTGAGGGCGGTATTGATTTATTTTTATGATGGTTTACAAGTTAGAAGTGATTACTTTGCAAGACATAGTTTACTTTGTAGGCAAGAGAGTGATTATAGTTAAGGAAAAGTGCCATATATGGCATTGTTCTTAACAGCTTATGCGATTTGGAGAACTCTGGATATTTTAGAAAGCTTTCTGCCCAGGCTAGGAATGAAGTGGAGGCCCTGCTGGGAAGTAACTCAGAAATCTGTGTCAGTTGCTCTCGTTACAAGAATTTAAACTTGGAAATGTCATCTGCAAAACTGCATTTCCATGCAACGTCTGTTAGGAACAATTTTGAATTTATGTTTATTTTGTCATACCTATTTTTGATGAATATATTTTTAAAAAAAATTAAATTACAGTTTATATTTACTATTATTTTGCATGCAGCTATAAAAATAATGTAGGTAGTAGTAATACAATAATAATAATAAATTATGACACAGAAGGATGTTCACTGTTAATAAGAAATCAAGCAATTTACAAAGCAGTATTGTTATTTGCTTCCATTTTTGTTTCAGAAAAAAATATATCCTTCGACACATCTAGACAGACTAGTGCAAAGATATGTTATTAAATTTAACTGCTTACTTGAGGATTAGTGGACTTTAAATGCTTTCTTCTGGCAGATGACACTTCAACCAGGTTTTCTGTTCATGTGTACCTTTAAAATAAGGAAACCTAAAAATTAACCTTTTTCCTTCTATAAAAGCGGTGTCCTGTATTCTGAAGCTAGCTAGTTCTTTGTGTCCAAGAAAATGTTTTCAAATGATGGAGTAATTCATTATATCTCATTCTCGTCGTCAAAAACAAGAGAAAAATTACTACATGTCATTTAAAAAGTACTTTGTAACCAGGTAGGTGGCTGTGTAGATGGGGAAGGTAATTTCCATCAGGCCTTCCGGCGTAAAATAGAGCACTGCACGCATACGCTAGTCTAAGGAGCTGAAATAATTGCTCTTCCTTTAGAAGTTAAGAAGTCACAATAATCTATCCTCTAGTTCAGTGGTCGGCAAACCGCGGCTCGCGAGCCACATGCGGCTCTTTGGCCCCTGGAGTTTGGCTCTTCCACAAAATACCACGGCCTGGGCGAGTCTATTTTGAAGAAGTGGCGTTAGAAGAAGTTTTAAGTTTAAAAAATTTGGCTCCCAAAAGAAATTTCAATCATTGTACTGTTGATATTTGGCTCTGTTGACTAATGAGTTTGCCGACCACTGGTCTAGTTCTTTCTTATGACAGAGGCAGTATCTGGTGCCCGGGAGGTTAAGTGACTTACCAAAGTCAAAGTACCGAGCAACTTTGATGATCTTGCTCTGAGCCCAGTAGCCTTAGGAGACCCTTAACGCTGTGTGTGTTTGTTTTTCAACTGCCTTCTAACTACAAAGAACTGTATGAACTGTTTAAGGGCCCTAAGCCTAAATTTGCATGTGCCATTCATTGGGTAATATTCCAAAGCTTTATATATAAAAGCCATCCAAGTCCATTTGGCTGTGGTTACTATGGATGACTTCAAGGGACTCTAAATTGGTTTCTTGGCAGACTGTCATCGTGAAATGCTGACCAGGCTACTGCTACACTACAGGGTTACTCTACAGTTGTGAAAACATACTTGGATTGGAAGAATAGGAGCCTGGTCAATTTGTGCCAATCGTTTAAATTTGTAAACTCTGGAGTGAAGATATGCCTGCCAGGAGAAGGAAGTCTGTGTGTGCACCATTAAGTGACATCTGTAGAATGTCAGGGAAGCCTTGCTGGGTGCCCCAGCCTCGCTCTGACCCCCCTCTCCTGCCCGCTCAGAGCACCTGGTCCTGGCTCTTCCTACTTAACCGTGATGGCAGTCACACACACGCATGGAGGTGTTCCTGTCCGTCCTGTTCCCAGCTCTGTCCTTAGCTCCTGGCACAGTGTCTTCCACGCAGGCCTGCGGTAGAAATGAGAATGCCCTTCGTCCTGTCCCCGAGTGCTGTCTTGCAGAGGTGGGGTTTCTCCTGATCCTTATCCTCCCTCCCCTTTTTAAAAAGAACTTTTGAAGATCTGATTCCTAAAGCAATTATATCATTAGTCGGGGCTGTTGGTTCCAAGCAGTAGAACACGTCTCTAGCCTAAGCATCTCAGATGGTAACAATAGTACATATTTGTAAAGAACTGAGTTTTTCACTCAACTTGCAAGCTAAGAAGTTTGCTTATCATAGTTCGATGGATGCTGGCAGAAGACATGAGACTCCTGGGTCTGAGATAAAGGACTTTTATTATGGTAGTAACAGTAGTCACGGTATCAGCATTTTTATTTCTATTTTTTGGGGGGGCCCTTAAGCAAGCCCTAATGCCCAAAGAGTGATGTTCAGAAGGCCAGTTGACACTTGTCCACTAGTGGGTTGCGTTACAGGAGAAAAAACCAGAACTTAACGTGTCCAAATCTCTTACACTGTAATCATGGCTGCTCTTTGCGTTGGAAGGAGACACGATCTCTATCTTTTAAGTTTGCTCATTGTAGTAATATTCTTGTAATGATGGTCTGGAACAAAGATAGTGCCTCTGCTGGCATGATGTGTAGAATCATGCGACTCCTGGAAAATTATCTAGCAACAATGTGCATTGTGGAAATTTGGAAGTCACTGTAATCTTTCCATTGTAAGGTAACCATGGTTAAAGTTTTAAAATATTTACTTGTAGTGTTTTATCTCCTTGTTGTATATAGCATCTCCTTTACTGACTTGATTTCCGCAGCTAACACTATATTATGCCTGCTCCCCTCTCCCTGCCGCCAAGGCTCTTGTTGGCATGGTGAAGCATCTTTGCCCCATCTTCAGTCCCGTGGGCCCTAGCCTGACACTGTTATACTCAGCATAGAATCAGAGTTTTAGAGATTCAGGAATTTCCGATCATTTGGTCCAATCCGTTAAGTTGTTCATGTTCTCATTTAACATATAATTATGTTTCACTGAGAACTTCTGGAAGCAACAACACAATTTTAATATGGAATTATAATGGTGGGAATTCGGGGCATTGCGGGAGGTTGGTGGGTTATTCTACTCCAGACATAAACCATAGGTATAAGGGCCTTTGCATGAGGTCCTGACCAGGTTGTATAAACCTGGGGACTGGCTCTTAGAACCTCTCTGACCCCCTTGATCTTGCCCAGTCAAGCCCACAGATGCTCCAAGGACCACTTGTGCTTATACCCACCTGTAAACTCAGCCCCTTGGATCAGACTGTGGTCAGGGGTGAAGTGGCACAGAGCCTTGGGAGGTACTTGCCCATTCAGGAGTTAGTTTTAAAAATTATTCTTTGAATCAGACTCAAATCTTTGTGAGTAATAGCAAGATAGATCATTTCCAGACATGTACTTCTCTCAATTTATTAAAAACGATTGAATAATCTTTTCTTGAAAAGGACCCCCCCCCCCCAATCTGCAACTCAAGATGTTAAATATTCATATTTCTAGGTTCCATTAAAGACACTTAGGAGGTATTTATATAAATAGAATTTGCCTTGATTTAATAAAGAATTGGTACTATGAGATTTGGATTAAGGCAGTATTGCTAAATATTCTTTAGAATGGTGTCTTTCTTTTGAAAGGCACAAAGCTGTCTTATCTTGCTTTCAAGAAAATATTATTCTTTGTTGAATGATTTAAGCCTATTAGTTCTTGGAAATTTATAATGATGTGCTGCCCTCAAAAAGTCAAACAAGTTCCAGCTTCTTTAACGAGGAAGAGGCTGTTGTTATTAGGGATTATTTCTACTCCGCTGTCTTTCTATGGACTGGACTTTGTGGAGAGGATATCTGAGACACTTGTTGGGGCTGTGGCATTATGCAGTATCTCATTACCATCTCTTTTTTCTGTTCCTTACCCCTCCCATTCCCCCTTTTATCCCAGATGGGTAGATTTATGGAGTGATGGCATATTTACTCAGTGGTTAGAGCATCAGCCCTCAGACCAAAGGGCCTCGGGTTCCATTTCCAGTCAAGGGCCCATACCTCAGTTGGGGGTGCAATCCCGGCCGCGGTTGCGGGTGTGTGTGGGGACAACCAATTGATATGTCTCTCTCAGGTTGATGTTTCTCTCTCTACTCCCGTCCTCCCCCCCACTCTGTCTGAAAATCAGTGGAAAAAATATCTTCAGGTGAGGGTTAAAAAAAGTGCACTTCCAGGTTTTTCTTCCAGCAAGTATGTGTGGTGCAAAGGGACGTGCCCATGGATTGGGATGGTACAGAATTTTGTTGTCCTAAATCATCAGCTACTGCCAGAGTTATCCAAACAGCATCGTTGCACAAGCTGCAGCTGCAGGAATCGCCTGCTGTGGGGGCTGAGCTCTGAGTAGGTGGGCTTGGCTGAGCACATCCATCTCCGGCTGCCTTGGCTGTGTCTTTTGTGGATTGGAAATTCTTTGGAAAAGAGGACATGTGATCCAGAGAAACAGGAATTAAAAATTAATCAGCATAGTGAAGTAGCCAACTGTTTCATTCAGAGTATCCATGGCAGTGAACAGTAGTTCCTCTGCATTTACAGTAACCTTATGGTTAAATACGCTGCTCATTACACATGGTTCACAATGAAGACCTATCTTGTATCTGTTGTGCACCAGCCAGAGATAAAGGATAAAAGCTCCTGGCGAAAATAGGAATCTTCCAGTTGTATCTGTCATTAAATTTACTTCGTGGAAAGCTGCCTATCACACTCCAGAATGACTCATTAATTTTTATCATCTGGCCACTATGTTGTTAAAAACATAACACAGAAGAATTACTGGTATTTCAGAACATAGCAGTATTACCCTTTAAAAGTTTATTCTTTAGAAAAAGACGCTTCTTTTTAAATTATTGAACATGTTGCTCAGTTCATCTAGATTCTTGCTTCAGCCTTGAGAAGTTTGCAATCTCTGCGCTCAGCTTGCAGCCAGCCTTTCCAGATGTTGGTTATCCTGGTTATCCGCAGGAGTTTGACTCCACTCAGTTTCTTCCCATGAGGCTCTCCGAGGTCCCAGCAGCCCCTTTCCCTAATGGCCTGCCCTCCAGGGTGTCTCTCTGACAGTTGGCTGCCTTGCTCCTGAAATTTGTCATTCTGTTCTGATATATTTGTGTATCCTGTGCATGACTGCTACATATTCATTGTTTGGGTGAGACGAGTCTGCAGTTTGGAGTGTAGCATTTTCAAACCACTTTATTATATGTTATTCGTGTTCACTGACGAAAAGAAAATAAACTCTCTAAAATATAAGTACCTATCTGCTGTTTTGGTGTATATCCATTTAGGCTTTTCTCTTTCTATTTATGTTTGTATGTACGTAACTGCATGTAAGCATATATAATTATACTTTACATGTTTTGAAGGGGTCATTTTCCAGTAGTTTTGTCTCTAGTTTTATCTCCACCGAAATGTCAAACAGTAAGACTTCCAGGAGAAAGTATAAGACAGAACAAATCTTTGTGATCTTATGTTAAGCAAAGATTTCTTAGATAAGATACAAAAAGCATGGTCAGCAAAAGGAAAAGCTGATAAACTGAATGTCAACATTTAAAATTTTTGCTTTTAAAAATATGCCATTAAGGAAATGGAAATATAAGCCACAGACCAGGAGGAAGTACTTGTAAATCATACATCCCCTAAAGGACCTGATTATATGAAGATCTTTTACAACAATAGTAATAGGACAAACAACCAGATTGAAAAATAACAAGATTTGCATAGACACTTCAACAAAGACATGGGGGGCGGGGCAGGTAATCACGTGGGAAGATGTCTAGTATCGTTAGTCACTAGGCAAGTGCACATTGAAACCACAGTGAGGTACTGCTACCCACTTACTAAAATGGCCACAAGAAAGCCTGATGTTGACCCTACCAGCCTGATGAGGATGTGGAGGAATTAGAACCCTCATCAGTTGCTGGTGGGAATATAAAATTGTACAGTCACTTTGGAAACCAGTTGGCAGTTTCTTAAAACATTAAACATATGCTTGCCATATGAACCAGCAATCCCACTTCTAGTTGTCTGTTTCAAGAGAAATGAAAACATCTGTCCCCGCAGACTTTATACACGTGTTCAGCATCATTACTCCGAATGGCCAGGGCAAACATCCTCAATACAGAGGAAGCAGGTCAGAGGTTGCCTTGGCCCAGGGGTGGGAGAGGATTGCCTGCAAAGAGACACGAGGGGCTAATTTGGAGCGGTGCAAGCACAGCTGTGAGTTTACTAAAGCTCACTGAACAGCCCACTTAAAGTGGGTAAATATCTTAAATGATAGTGCAATCAAATTTTATTTGACAGGTTGCCATGTACAGAACCCGTTGCCGTTTGCTATTTAATATTGATTCTAAGAGGTAGATGATCTACCTGTTTTCCAGAAGAGGAAGCTGAGGACCAGTGATGGTATGTGACATTCAGGTCTCAGAACCTGCAACTGGCAGACCAGGTGGCCACCTTCAGGTGCTCATGAATTTATGATACATAAATTTTACTTTATTGAAATACCTCAGGGCATGTTTTAAAGAGCTGTATCATGAACATCTTTCTATGTCAGGAACTATATTTGTATCATTTCTTTTTTTAAATTTTCTTTATTGGTTAAGGTATTATATATGTGTCCTTATCCCCCCATTGCACACACCACCCCCCACTCATGCTCTCACCCTCCTAGGGTCTCTGTCCACTGGTTGTGCTTATATGCATGTATACAAGTCCTTTGGTTGATTTCTCCCACTTACTCCCACCCTCCCCTACTTTCTCTATGAGGTTTGACCGTCTTATCGATGCTTCTCTGTCTCTAGATCTGCTTGTGTTCATCAGTTTATGTTGTCCATTATATTCCACAAATGAGTGAGATCATGTGATATTTATCTTTCTCTGCCTGGCTTATTTCGCTTAGCATAATGCTCTCCAGGTCCATCCACGCTGTTGCAAATGGTAGGAGTTCCTTCCTTTTTACAGCAGCGTAGTATTCCATTGTATAGATGTACCACAGCAGTATCATTTCTTAAAACTTATGTTAGGCCATTTGAGACTTTTACAGAACTGGAATTTGGTCTTGACCACCCACGTACTCATCACGTGGCCGCAGTGATCCCTTCACAGCCTGTCTTGGTTCAGCTCCGTGCCCTACTCCCTGGATTACTTTGAAGCAAGTCCCAGCCATTATATCATTTCTCCCGTAAATTCTTTAGTGTAGTATGTGTCAGCGATCGCTTACTGTTCCGTTGCTGTACAGTCGTGTGTTAAGCCAGTCGTTGATTGTGGGTCATTTCGGGGGATTCTTGCATGCTGCTCCAGTGGATGCTGCCGCACCGGGCACCCTCAGAGACATCTTTGTGCTGTTCTCCGGAGCAGCCGTCTTTCTGTGGAACTCCACGGCCTAGAAGACCTGTCCAGTCGGGAAGAACGAGTGACAGTGTGCTCTGAGAAGAGAAGGGTTAACAGGAGTCACAGAAGAAATTGCCCTCAGCTCCTTGTGCTTGTGCAAGCACATGTGCAGAATGAAACAGCCCAACTGGTTCTTTTGCTTGTAGTTTGTCACTTAGAAACAAAGAGATTATTGGTGGTCATGTCCCCACCCCACCCCCCTTTTTTTTTCTTCAGTGTGAGTTCTTTAAATGTCTTATGAGCAAAGCTGTAAGTTTCATAGCCAAGGTCCTACCCCCCCCCCCAAACAACAACAACAACAACAACAACAAAAACAACAACCTACAAAACTTGTCAGCCTTCGAGATAGTATTAAAAATTAGTCTTTTGGTTGTCTGGAAGTTTTCTCAGGTTCAGACTTTAGGGAGTGTGGGGCTGGGAGGCAGGACCTTGCAGTGCCCCAGGTCCCTCCTGCCCTGCGATGGAGCCCCTCTGGGGGCATCTCGCCTTGGGGGCCCAGGGTGGTAGTGAGTCCGGCGAGGAGAGGGAGCAGATGATCAAAGGTGCTAGGACCCAGTGTGTGGGATGTGGGGACCTGGGATGAGGGTGCGCGCTCCCTGGAGGAACTGGCGGTCCCTGAGTTTTGAAGGAAAGCTACAAGTGAGATGCTGGGGGCAGTTCTGTGTAGAAGGTTGGAAGTGTGAGCTGGCATGTCATTTAAAGAAACCGCATGTCACTTGTAAGGGCAGTATTTTGTCTGACTTCCACATTTCCAGATGGAGAAACTGAGTCTAGAGAGGCCGTGGCTTGCCTGAGGCCACATACTCAATTGTGGAGCGAGCTCTGACCAGAACCTCTGTGTCCTGGTTTCCCAGGCCCCCCAGCCCTTGCTGTGGACCTCCTTGGTGGCCCATTTGGAGCCAGCTGCCCTGTGTACTTAGCCCCTGACACTGTGACTAGACTTCCTTTAACTTGGGCAGCATTATCCGAGCCACTGAGTGGTCTCATTTTCCCAGGCCCCTGGAGACAGTTGAGAGGAGGTCATTTCACAGTATTTTTTTTTCTCCTAAATCTCCTTTCAGACACTTTTTTGAAATAATGTTTACTATTTCCATAATTGTTTGGGGTAAAAACCACAGAAGGGGAAGGAAATAGTCACGTTTTTGTTTCAGTATGAATCATAGATACACCCCCGTTTTTGTCACCAGTTATTATGATGGTATGGGTTTAAAGTGTCACCTTCCTCAGTGTAGCCTCACTCATTGTCCAGTAGTTTGAAGTTAGATTAGAATGAAAATTTGAAGCCAGCCAAAAGGAGGTGGACACGGAAGAGTGAGCTGTACACCAGAAGTGTGCATGCTCTTACTGTGTTCTGGTATTAACGCCTTTCGTAACCCTTTTTCTGGCTCCCTTATCTCTTTTCTTTCTCCTGTCTCTTCTGCTACCCTCTCCACTCCTACCCTTATAAGTCTGTCATGAGCCCTTAGGCCAAACCTTGGGTCTGTTTCCTTGACATTTTTAGGAATTGCTCAAGTTTACTGGTGGCCACTTGTAGCCGTGCCAATAAGGGAATAGGTAGAGCTTTTGAGGATTCCTTATATCTGGGGGTGGTGGTGGTGGTGGTGAGGGAGTCATATTAAAGTTATTTTTTGACCTCTTGTTTTTATCTTCTTCTAACTTTCCAATGAGAGCTATAGGTTGTAGTTAGACCGATGATTCATACTTATAAGACCTACCAAAATCATTTCCTCAAAAGGGAAGATCGAAGAGGTTGACATTTAGTGTCTCAAAGAATCATCTCAAAGATTTGCTGCAGAAAGTTCAGTTGTTAGCATGCAATATAGTGAATAATGAGTAATCTGAAGTTATTTGTAAGCATACCTGGTGTAAAGCCCATATTCTAAAGTGGTTTGCTGTTACTAACTTGAAATGTACTAACATAAGCAGTCATTACTATTATAAACTTGCCCTCGCTGTGAATTAATCTACAATAGAACAGAACAGTAAATTAAAATATGAAACAATGGAATATTTTACCATGTGTGACTGAGAGTGTAAAATATTAAACAAGCATTTATCACTGAAGTATGTAGAGCATTTCTGTACACACTTGGTTCTGTTTCTTTTTGTATGTAAATTTAAGACTCATTCTTTAGAAATTAGTAAGAACATTTTTGTCATATATGGGGATTCTTTACTTATTTATTTTTAGTATTCTGATCAAATCAGTGCTGTGAAGGAAACTTTCTCAGTGGGTTAAGATAGTATAAGGAGAAGTGTCATAAAAGTAAAGCAGTTGCTAAGATGTATTGTGTATGCTTCTGTAGAACGCGCAGAAAGGAAGGAATCAGAAATGGGGACGTGCCCCGGCCCCATCCCTTCGAGGACCACAGGCAGGTTTCTAAGGGCCTGGAAGGTTCCTGCTCCCCCAGGTTGGCCCAGAGTCCGAGTTGACTGGTACATGGGCCTTGGTTCCTTCAGAAGAGTCACACCCCAGCCCGGAACCAGCTTCTCCTGCACCTCCAGCCAGCCTCTCGGGCCTGCTGTGAATTCCCGTAACCTGATGTACCAAGTTCTGAGAAGGCCAGAGTGGTGCCGGCTTCATCCTCGGATGTCTTTTTCACTTAAAAGGTTCTGAGTCAGTACATTATTTATTGAAAGCTAGGTATGGGGGTGGGAGGGTGTTGGGGTAGGGGTAGGGGACGGTGTTGTACAAAGAAGACTGATACATGATTCCTGGAAGTAAAATAGAATTATCATGAAACATAAGGGGTTTTTGATATTTTTCTCTACTGTCAAACAGATGTTTTATAATGGAGTATTATTTTTGTAAAAAGTAGCTTGATATTATCAGTATAGCCTTTAATCCGTGACCAGGAAAAAAAGGATAAAAGACCCTTTCTCCCTAATTGGCTACAACATTTATTCCTCTAAATGTATTCTCTCTGACATAATCCCGTATTTGAACATGGAGTGCACAGAAATCAATGACTCCTCTACGAGGAACAAACTGATTTTTGGAGATAAAAGATTGATATTAAAATAGAATATTTAATTTTTGAATAGTTGAAAAACAGTTTTGAATTGCTTCTTTTACAATAATGTTTTGCTTGAGGCACATACTCTGATTTTAGTGTGCCTATAATAACTCTTTCCATGTGACTATAAAGGTGACATCCATTCTTAAAATTATTTTAAAAAATTCTTGATCTCGCCCTTCCTACCTTCCTGTTGAAAGGAGAGCTGTCAGGCTGCGAGCACGTTGCGCAGGACGACTGTGTCAGCACTGACGCAGGGAGGCTCAGGCCTAGCTTCTCCTTCCTGTCCAGACACGTGCACCACTGCCATTGAACTCGTCTCAGGCACGCGGTGTTTTACCGAGCCCTTCCTGCTGGCCCGGGCCAGTTACAATGGCAGGAGTGCCAGGAAGGGCTGGGACAGGTGGGTACGGACTGTTGGTATTATTGAAGAAAAAAGAGCTAATCTTTTAATTTCCTGGAAGATTGGGAGAACAAAGCAAATGACTCTCTTTCAACCAGGGTACCTAAAGTCTGCGGAGTGTAGCCAGGAAGATGGGGTTTGGTACCCCATTGTTCTGTTTTTTAAATTTACAGATTGTATTTGATTTGGGTCAGAAAATTTGAGAAAGCAGTTCTCATGATTTTTATTTGTACAGGGCCCATACTGGTTCATTTGTTTTCTAGTAATCAAACAGCCAAATAGGACAAGCTGTATTTTCTCCACGTTTGGATGAAGAAAGTGGGGTGCAGTTAGTGACAAAGTTGAGACCAGTGGCCTTATCCACTGAGTTAGAATTCGTGCTGTGACCTACGAAAGGCCTGAGTGCCATTGAGCAGCACTGACAATGTCTGTGCAAGGGATTCAGAGCAGGTGAGAGGTCCTTCCTCCCAGAGCTTTGTGTGTTTTGTACAAATAACCTTATAGACACTGATAAGGGTGTGAGTGAAACAAGGCTGCTTTGTACTTGTAAATGCCAGTGGTTTCAGTTGGAGCAGGACTCCTGTGAGTGGAATGAAGGGGCAGGAATATTCTTTTTTTTTTTTTTTTCTCCCTTTCACTTCTCCTCCTCCCTACCTTCTCCTCCTCCTCTCCCTTTTAAAAATAAACCTTAACCCGGTAATTAGGTCTAGCTGCTGGCTGAGGAGAGCACGCCACTCCAGCAGGCTTGGGCACTCGGCTCTCACCAGTTTAATAGTACACCACGAACAAGTTATCCGTGTTGTTTCCAAACTTGTGTATGCCAGGTCTCCTTTTACAATCAGCATATAATTTAATTAAACATAACCAAGGTTTAAGACATTAGTGGGAAAAGAAAACATTTTTGTAAAAGCTAAAGAATGATTGGGGGAGGCTTCCTAAAGGCAGAACATCTATCCTACCTGATAAAAGAGTAATATGCAAATTAACCATCACTCTGCCACGCCCACCAGCCATGCCCACCAGCCAATCAGAGCAAGTATGCTAATTAACTCCAACCAAGATGGCTGCCGCCACAGAGAGTAGAAGGGAGGCTTGGGTTTCCCCGGCAATGGAGAAAGCCAAGCTTTGCACACACCCTGGCCTGTCCAGGCCTCCACTCAAGGATACAAAGATTCAATTATAGAAGATAAATCCCAAGAAAAATGGCGGCAGCCACGGAGCTGGAGAGAGCAGGCTAGGGTTGCCCCCGGTGACGGAGGAAGCCAAGCTTTCCACCTGCCCTGGCCGGCCCAGGCCTCCACTCCAGGCTACAAAGTTTCAATTATAGAAGGTGAATAAACCCCAACAGAAATGGCTGCCGCCACGGAGCGAGCAGAAGGCTTGGCTTCACTCCAGGCTACAAAGTTTCAATTGTAGAAGATAAATATATCCCAGATACCAGGGCCTCTGCTTGGGTCGCCGGGGGGCATGGCCGGCCTGCAAACCACCACAGGCCCCTCGCCCAGGCCGCCCCATGTCCCAAGGGAACCCCAACCCTGATCCGGGACACCCTTCAGGGCAAACCAGTTGGCCCCCACCTATGCACCAGGCCTCTATCCTATCTAAAAAAAGAGTAATATGCAGATTGACCATCACTCCAACACACAAGATCAAGATAGCTGCCCCATGTGGTCAAAGATCCTGCCCCCATGTGGACACAAGATGGCCACCACAAGATGGCCAGCAGGGGAGGGCAGTTGGAGGGACCAGGCCTGCAAGGGAGGGCAGTTGGGGGCAATCACGCCTGCAGGGGAGGGCAGTTGGAGGCGATCAACCCTGCAGGGGAGGGCAGTTAGGGGTGACCAGGCCGGCAGAGGAGGGAAGTTGGGGGCAAATAGGCTAGCAGGGGAGCAGTTAGACATCAATAAGGCTGGCAGGGCAGTGGTTAGGGGGTGATCAGGCTGGCAGGCAGAAGTGGTTAGGGGCAATCAGGAAGGCAGGCAGGTGAGCAGTTGGGAGCCAGCAGTCCTGGATTGTGAGAGGGATGTCCGACTGCCCTAAATGGGCAGTGGGACATCCCTCGAGGGGTCCCAGATTGGAGAGGGTGCAGGCTGGGCTGAGGGACACCCCCGCCGTGCACGAATTTCGTGCACTGGGCCTCTAGTATATATATAAAAGCCTAAGCAACCGTTCGACCGGTAGCTATGATGTGCAATGACCACCAGGGGGCAGATGCTTCGACCAGTAGGTTAGGTTGCTGCTGGGGCCCTGTCAGCCCCGAATCTGGTTCACCCGCACTCCGGACCCAGAGAGGAGGGAGGAGAGAGCCCGATTCACCGCAGAATCGGCCGTGCGTTAGCTTGTTGCTGGGGCCCTGTCGGCCCCGAATCTGGTTCACCCACACCAGATCCTCTTTCAATGTGCACGAATCTGTGCACCGGGCCACTGGTTTAGAATAAACGGACAGATGAAGTGTGAGAGAGACAGTGGTAGGAAGGGAAATCTGCACATGTCTGTGAGCATCCTGCCCTGAGATTGCTTCTGGAGCAGCGCTGTAGTCCAGCTTCATTTAAGAGTGAATACCTGAACCGGCACACTGGGGTTTATGCCAGTAGGTCAGAGAAGAGGTCCACCCGCACCTCATGCTCAAAGGAGAGACCTTCGCCCAGGTCTGAAGGTGGCAGCAAGGGGCAAGGCTCTTCACTGGACTTGGTGTTGTGTTCATACTAAATGGGAGGAGGAAAGAACCAGAATCTTTATGTGACTTTTTAATGTCTTTCCACTGTAACAGACTTAGTTAAAAATTAACTGACCAATCATCAGTGATCACACTGAGAAGGAGGCTCCTGCACAGACCAGCCAGGGGCATGGTCTCTGTCACCGCATGGGTAGTCCCGACGGACAGCGTGTTCCCGCTGGACAGTGGTTCATTTCCTCCCCTTTCAATCACAGGTGTGTAGGAACCAGAGGACTGGGGGACTGGCCATCACGGAGGCCGAAAATAACCTGTTGGCCTTAGTTGTCCCTAGCTAACCTGGCTGATCAGGTGAACCTGCAGACCTCCAGGAAGGGGATGTGGGTCCCCTGCCTCAGTTCACAGGCAGGGAGCCCGAGGCTTTGTCCAGGTCTCACAGGTGTTTGGCCACGCTAAACACCACAGGCTCTACACTTGCCAGCTCCAGCTCCTGTTTCCTGAAAGGGCATAAGGTGATCTCAGTTTGGAAATACAGGTTCACTTGAAAAGATTAGAAAAAATCTATTATTTAACATTTACATCGGCCGTAGCTCCCCAGAAAGTTTGGAAGAAGACAACAGATGGAATGAAATCTTATTGTCATACAAACCAGTAATCAATCCCCTTGCCACTTTATTTCCCCTAATTATTTTTTAACGGATGGGTTAACCTGAGTGTTACGTTTCAGGTTGATGATAGAGGACCTCATTGATTTGTCTGTGGCATCAGTTGGTGTCCGTGTATAGACAAGGTGAAGGCAACTCCTTAGGTAAAACACATCCTGTTTTAGATCCTTTTGCCTCACTGTCTGGTTTCAAAGCCGCAGTTACGGTGACTTTTATTTCTTTTATATTAAAAAATTAATGTTATAGTGACTTAAAAACAACTTGAAAGAAAGGAAAAAGATGAGAAATTTATTTTTGATAAAAAATTAATCTTTTATATATTTGCTTTTGACCCTATGCGATTAAAAAAAGAAGCTGAATGTTCAGATTGGAGAAATGAATTTCCATAAGTAAAAATGGCCTAGATTTTCTTCTATTATTAAGCAAGATGATTTGAAGTTTGTCTCCCTGGCTTTTAATTTTGGGACCCCTGGATCTTGTTTGTAACTATTTTAATTTAAAAGATACTGTAACAAACTTACTTCAAAAGCATACATGGTTTTTATGTGATGCTGATTAGGAGAGTGCTGAACTGTAACATTTGTTTCTGTCCCACCGCCTTGAGGGACATTCTTCAGTGTGGATTTGTCGTTAGTGTTTGCTGCTGCACACTGTCAATGCTTATTGGTGGCGATGACAAATTCGATGGTGATCTAGAAGCCTGCCATACTTTATTATGCTTGTATATTTTACCAGTGAATGTGCTAGTGATAAAAATGTGAGGTCCCCCCCCCCCT
Organism: Eptesicus fuscus; assembly: GCF_027574615.1. NCBI lineage: Eukaryota > Metazoa > Chordata > Mammalia > Chiroptera > Vespertilionidae > Eptesicus > Eptesicus fuscus. The sequence goes on along the minus strand of NC_072476.1, from coordinate 98,182,080 downwards.
TTGGCTTTATTTAGGCTGCGTTCCCCATGTGTGACCTTGAGAACATCATTCAGCTCTCTGCGCGTCTGTTTTACATCCGTAAAGGGAAGGCTGTCCTAAACGACTCCTCAGGTCTCTCGAGCTCTGAGGCCCATCATCCCGTGACATGGCTGATCTCACTTGTGCGCCAGATCTTAATTTGCAGTCTCACCAGTGGCTTCGGCGAAGTTCTGCTTTTGCTACTGCAAAGTGTGTCGACACTGAGAAACCAAATCACTGGTCTTGTTCTTTGTAAACAGAGTTTTGAGATTAGATGCTAGATTTGAGAACTGGCCATTGATTTATGCTGATTTGATTATTTTTAACTTATCTGTACTTCATTGATTAAGAATTTGTGTTCTACCAGTAGAGTCAGAGTTGAACCCATCCCTCCTCTCTCCCCTCAAAAGCTATTTAATCTTGGGCCTGCAGCTTACCTTTGCTGTGTTTCAGCTTTCTCCTCTGTGAATTAGGAGCAGCAATGGTGTCCATCGCTGTTCCCATGAGGGTGCAGTGAGATAATATGCGCAGAGCGGGGCACAAAGCAAGAGCTTGACAGAGGCTGGCCGGGGGATTGTCCTCATGACTGTCCTTTTCGTCGTTGCAGCCAGCCTGCAGAAACATTCTCCGCCCGAGAGCTGGGCAGTCTCGGAGCCGGCCCTCAGCATCTGGCCCCGGGATCTGGTTTGACGGCGGAAACCCTTCAGATGCGGTGTGCTCTTCCAGAGTTTATGGCTGGGCGCGGAGCCCCTACCCCCGCCTGTGTCTGCTGCCAGCCATAGATTCACGCTGGCCCCATCATGGTTGTTGTTGTTGCCTGTGTACTTATTTATGTGATTATTGAAAAGAAGTGATGCACCCAACAACAAGGTTATTTTTATTTTCTTTCTTGGATTTGCTTCACCTTTGTGGACTGCTGCGGTTGCTGTCACCTACCCCAGCCCTTAAGAGAAACCTGAATGGTCACTGGAATATTGATGTTTCTTCCAGAAATAACCTGTACCCCATGTTCTTCTGATATTAGCAATACCGAGGTATCTTAATGATGAATGCACTTTTTTTTTTCCAGTCAGAGTGAAAACTTTTTTACGGTGGATTTCAGCCATACCTCTTGGGTTCTAAAGACCCTGCGTATCACATAGTATACTGCTAATTGTGTGTATATTCCGTGTGGCCTGTGCAGGTATGGGAGTTGCAGGATAAAGGCATGTTTACTGTTAACATGATTCAGTGATTTGGGGGGCATTACCTGAGAGTGTTGTGGCCAGTGCATTTGTTTTTCCTCTTTTCTCATCACTGGCCTAGTTATCTTGCTAACTTAAACCCTTGTAGTACCCTGGTGTGGTAGGCAGCCAGCCCGAGGTCCCGTGGCTGGGAAGGGGAGCTGGCCTTCTTACCTGCTCTGCCACCTCTCCCAAGACCCACAGATGCAATCAGAAAGCCCCTGCGCGATGAGGAGCCTGCTGGGAACCGGCTTCTGAGAGCAGGACCTCGCGGCCTGGACGGAGGGCTGAGGACCAGGTCGTGAGTTCGGCTCCAGCAGGTGCACCAGGGTGTGAGGTGGTGTAGATGGGGAATTGCCGGGGGATGCAGCTGTTCTGTGTATTTTACATACTTCACCCCTCCCCTTTGTGACTTGCTATTTGCTGTTAAGATTACCGAGAGCCAGGAGTTAAAAACCAACAAACCCAGCCTCCATGCGGTATGTGATCGTTGTGCCCCGCCACCCAGGGCGCACTCTCAGGCGTCCTAGCTGTCCTGTCACAGTCTGCGGCAGAGGTCACAGAAAGGACACTCCACCTCCACTCCATCTTTGGGTCTCTTTCTTATTGTTAATCACGGCACTTATAGTCACCTTTCCTCTTCCTGTCTCCTCAAGAGGCGAGAGAGTATTTTATTTAAATGTCCACATTGCATCATCATCACCACCATCATTGTCAACCCCCTCCCTCCCCCCACACCCCAGGTATAAAGTGTTCAGAGGTTGGGAATGAGGGTTCTGGTGGCTTCCTCCCGTCAGCTGACCTCGGTCTGCTGAGTCGAGGACTTTCTCAGGTGTTCAAATCAGATGTATGATTTACAGGAAAATTGTCTTTTCTCAACAATGACAAGGGCACACGTGGACAGTTAATGAGAAAACTGAAAAGGTAAACCGTGAGCAGCTATTTCACATGTAGGTCACATTCCACAAGTGGGGCACCGCGGGGGCACGGCTCTGGGAGGGCCAGCCCCCGGGCAGGTCCACGGGGCGCGTGGTCATCCGTGCGCCTTACCGCGGAGAGGGCTGTGAGGTGATCTGAACGTTCCTCTGTCTGTCATGTTACTAACGCTAATCATCTGAGAGCTTACGGTTTGGGAAAATATTAAGTGACTTTTATAAGTTTGAAACCAAACATTTAAAAATATTCAATTACTTTCAGAAACAATACTTTGCTTTTCTTTTAAAGGAATAAAGTTGTCTTTAATTAGCTGATTTTTTTAAGAAATTTTTTTTATTGATTTTAGAAAGGAAGGGAGAGGGAGAGAGAGATAGAAACATCAATGATGAGAGAGAATCTTTGATTGGCTGCCTCCTGCACACCCCCAACTAGGGATCGAGCTCACATCCCAGGCATGTGCCCTGACCAGGAATCGAACCGTGACTCCCTGGTACCTCGTTCGATGCTCAACCACAGAGCCACAGTGGCCGGGCAATATTACTTTTTCAAAAGATAAATATCACAGGCTCAGATGTCTGGGAGAGCTCTCAGGGTGAGATGCTGTCACACAACACCTGGTGTTACAAGGGATGCAGCAGGCCAAACGTGAACCGCCCAGGACCCGGAGCTGGAGGCAGAGCTGGACTGAGGTCTGGAGCCGTGACTCCGGGCACCGCGCAGTCAGTCCACCCCCTGGTCCACCCCTCTGTGCTCTCGCGTCTCACCTCCCCAGCTCCATCACAAAGGACAGAGGTCTAAAAGGCCGCCCTGGGACCCGCAGTAACGATTCCTGCTTCCTAGACAAAATGCTTCATGCCCTCTTCTCTCTGAAAATTGTCATTTTATAACAGTCCTGTTTCTTTTTCCCTCAACCAGCACCATTTATCTTTCACATCTTGTGTCACCTAATTCCTTCCAAGGAGGGAGGGCTGACCTGGGTGTGAGTCCAGGCCCTGCCCTCAGCGTCTGTGGGATGCCATGGAAGTCCCCAAATCGAATCAGTGTGGCTGCTGGGTCCTTCTTTGTTAGATGGGGGTGAGGTGTCACCTCACAGAATTGTTCCGAGGTTTAGCATAGAACTTGGGCGGTGCCTGCACAGGCAGGTCAGCGTTTCCGGAAAGGTGATCCCACAAACACGTGCCGCAGGATCACATGGACGCTTGTTAACATGCAGGGTCCTACGCCCGCCCCTGCGTCCTGAGGCAGGAGATGGGGAGCAGGCTGCACTTTGCGAGGCTCCCAGGGAGATTCCAGCACACGCCAAGTGTGAGATCCACAGCCAAGCACAGATTAAAGGCTTCCCGGCATCTTCATTATTGATGTTCGTCACAAAGTAGATGATTTACTGGCAGGAGTGTAGACTAAGGGTTGCAAACAAGACAAAAAGACATGAGGAGAGGAGCTCAGAGGTGGCTATTCTGCTGGCCTTCAACCTTTACTGACCTTGACCCATGGTAAGCAATACATTTTACAATGCAACCCAATACATGAACACAGGCGTTACACATACTGACTTCAGTCTCACAAAATAACGTTTGGTATGTGCAATGAACTAATGTTTTTCTGCATTGTTTTCTGGAGTCTCAACCCTAATGCTGTAAGCTTGGGTGTAGAAATTATAAATATGAAAGATAATAAAGAACTGAGAACTGGAACATGCAACCAGTTTTTAAATGAAAGAGAAAGAGGTAGGATACCAGAATGTTAAACATATACATAGGTTTAGATAGATGACATTATATTAAAGACATATTGTGTATTTTTAATATCTGTGTAAAAAAGACGATTGGACTCTCAGTGTTTACACTTTTTGAACCTTAGCTTCTTCATTCCTAAGAATGAACGGGGTTGTGCTCTGTCACTGCATCCAGCGCAGAAGTCCTGAGCGGTTTCCATCATTTTTGAAAGCCAGGAAGTTACATGCTTCTCTGTCATGAGAACCCGCAGGCTGCCTGAAGCATGGAGTTTCCTCAAGTTTGGCTTGAATTTTAGAGAGTCTGTGTGGAGCTGTTGGCTTTAATACCTGATCAGAAACGTTGATTGGTTGTTTTGTGGAGGCGGGTGACGTGGGTGGGGCAGACAGGAGGGGGAGATTTGGCACACTTCTTGAGAAAAGAAGAAAACTCGGATGGGATTAAAGTCTGTGGAACCCAAAGCTGATCTGGGTGTCCATCTTAGTTTCTGTGGCTGCCTAGCAAGCCACCCCATAAAAGAACGCATTCATTGTCTCACACTGGCAGGCCCAGCTCTGGACACAGCATCACTGGGTTCTCTGCTCGGAGTCTCACAGGCGGAGGTCAGGGCCAGACTGCACTCTCCTCCGAAGTGTGGCGGCCTCTTCCCAGTTCATTCAGGCTCTTGGCAGAATTCAGTTCATTGTGGTTGAAGAACTGAGGTCCCAGTGTCCTTGCTGGCTGTTGGCCACAGGTCAGTCTCATTACCAAGGCCACTCTCCGGTCCTCGCCTGGTGACCGGCTGCACCACGAGGCAGTTTGCTCTGTAGGCCAGGGAGTCAACCTCTGACACATCACCTCCTCTCAGTCCTCAGGGATTGGTCCGGTGCACCAGGAGGATCTCCCTTTTGATGAACCAAGACCTTATCACAGGAGTGACATCCCTGTTAACTGGTCCCACTCACACTCCAGGGAAGGGGACTGTACAAGGGACACAACACTGGGAGGGGGTCATGGGCCCTCCCCTGCCACAGTGCCCCATGCATGTGGTTGAACTGGTGAGTGAAAGGGAGGGGAGGGGGGGTAGTAACAAATGAAACGTCAACCTTGAGGTCCTCAGTGGCAGGGCCAAGGCTCGTGCCCCTGTAGCTGCTTCCTCAAAACGGGGAACCGCAGTAAACGCACAGCTACTGGATGTCCGTAGTGGAGGCACGTGAGCCGGCCGGGGGGAAACGGGGAAATAGGAAATACTGTGCCACTTGCAGCACTCAGTCTGCAGGCCAGGCTTGTTTTATTCGACATCCCTCAGTCCTGGAGGAATGGCAAGCATTTTGGTCAATCCCCCTTTGTATCCTTCAGGCAGTGTGTTGATGTCAGCAGCTCATACCGTGTCAGAAAAGTGAGGGAAACGGCTCTGAGGTCACCGCTCGGAAAGGTAAAAAGAGGATGTTTTCTGCAGATCACTGCTCCCGGAGAAAATCCAGGAACAGCCCACTCGGCCTCCAAGAACAGGACGGGGACCTCCATCCTTCGGGGCTGTGTGAAACTGAACCCTCTAGTAGGCCATTGGCTGCTGGGTGAGCCGGGGGGCCTGCTGGGCTTCCTCATTTGTGGTTCTGAAAACTCCAGACTCGCTTGACTAAGAGGCACGCTGGTTTGGTGTCACACAGTCATTTGGGGAGCACGTCCTTAGTATCGATTGTGTTCTCAGGACTGTCTCCTAAGCTCCGTAGGAAATGGCAATAGAGGACAGCACCGCGGAGGGTTAGGTTGGGACGCGGGGCCTGTGTGAAAGAGACACATAGAGCCCCCACGTGGTTGTCCCCAAGTACAAGTAGGCAAATTATGTTGTGCGGAATATGACGAAATCTTACCGGGAGGGTTTGTTTTAGGCCATATGATAAGGAGTCTAACATTTGCATTGTTTAATTTAGAAATGAAATGTAGGGAAACAACTTCAGCTTTGTTCTTCAGTCTCAATGAAGAGATTATGGTATAAGAATCAAGTTTTCCTATGTGATGGAAAAAGTCTTACCAGTTTTTTGCTAATACTGTATTGGATGTATTTGAAACTTGCAGTGAGGGCAGTTCGTGTTAACGTCTAATGAAGTATTCCGTGAGAGAGGCCCCTAAGGGTTTAGATCCGACTCTCCAGCAGGTCGGAGGGAGGGCGTGGGGGCCTGTGTGAGGGGAGGCTAGGGAGTCAGGGTTCCTGATGGCCAATTTCTAAATGGAAGAAACCTTGCCCCCAGTGAGGGAAAAATAAGAAAATATTTGTTGTCATCATTACCTGGTTCGGTTTTGGGGGAAATTGTGTCTGTTTTAATACGATTGTCTGCACCTAGAGTCTCAGTTCCGGTATGTTTCGTGTGTTGTGTCAGGGACAGAAATCCCTTCTTGTTAGCCGTGACAGTGACACTGTCCGGAGTGGGCGACTTCTCTCCGGCGTGGCCTTCCCCAGGTCCACTCTGGGAAGCGGTGAGTGGCGAGTTTTTGAAGGGGACAGATGACCTGCAGCTGGGAGCCCGTGAGTGCATCAGGAGCTTCAGTGTCGGAACCAGACGACAGTGGCCGGGGATGTAGGAGAGAAGGGGTGTGTGACCACAGCAGCATACGCCTGCCCGCAAAGCCCTGAGCTCAGCGGCTTCTGAGGTGGAGAAAACCCGCCCCGTGTCCCCTCGGGTTCCGCAGTCACCTGAGCTTCGGGGGGTTGCCTGTGGATTTCACTGCAGGTAATTCACACGCACAGATCACGGCCATTTTGAATGAGCTCTTTAGAATGGAATGTATAACTCTTTCATCATCACCCCTTGTACTTACACAACTGTTGGACTTGAGAAGAATTTACTTGCTAGAAAAAACGTTTCTCTGTAATAATGGTGTTTGAATATATCAAATTATAATCGATGGGGTCAAACCATTCTCATTGTAGGCTGCGAAAAGCAAAAACCTGGACAGGAAATTTTAGGTCTACATCCAGAAAGTGAAAGACTAAAATTCAGTCGTATTTAAAGAAATTCAAACCATCCTGCTTATCTCAGACATCCCCCATAGCGTTTAAATTTATATATTGATTGATGTAGATTTTATGTATTTAAGATAGATTTAAGATAGAAGAGGAGTCGGCACGTTTCTGGACGTGCCAGATAGTATTTTAAGGTCTTTGGACGCATGTGGTCTCCGTCGCAGCTGCTCAGCCCACAGCGGAAGCCGGGAAGCAGGGCCGAGGAGAACAGGCCGGGCCCGAGGCCGTGCCCGCCCGTCCCTGCCTGCAGCGTGGTTGGAAGGCCGGGAGGAGAGGCAGCCTCCCTTGTCTTCTCGGATACTTTGGAGAGCAGTGAAGCTGAAAGACATCAGCGGCGGTCTCTGGAGCCTGGGCCAGGAGTTTCACTTAGGGTTGGCTGATGTAATTTTCATCCGGTTGGAACAGTCCAGGTAACCGTGGCCCCTCTCCCCCTTGATAGGTCTCCAGTGCCGTCAGGAGGACAGCGCTCAGGGCTGGGTCCTGAGGAGGCTCTTCTCCTTCCCAGCGCTGGTGCCCGGCTCTGCCACACCGGCTCCCGTTGGTAGCGTAGTGTGTAATGTCCCTGTGCTATCCTGAAGCATAATGAACACACAATTCAGAAATCAGGCTCTGCTTTAATCAAGAAGCAATGAAACACATGATACTGGCAAACGCTGACTTCAGTACGTGCGTGCTTAGGTCTGAGTGTGTACTGGAACCGTGGTGCTGGGGGTGCCCGATTGCTGCGAGGATGTAAATCTGAATGGCCTCGCAGCTCCCTTTGGTAAGTCTTGCTGAGGAAAAATAAAGCCAGCCCAAGAGACGAAACTGCTTATCGAAGGGCCGAGAGGAGCTAATGAGCTTGTGGGCTTGCAGCCAGTCCTCAGCCTGCGGCAGCACAGCTCCAGCAGGTGGAATAATGTGTGCAGCCATACGTAGCAGCTCCATGGATGGACGTCCACGGAGGCCCACAGCTACTGAGGGGTTGGTGACTCAGGGACCAGGAGCCACATTGCTGCTGGTGACGGGGTTTTCTGAAGGGAACAGCTCTTGGTCCATTTCCGAACCAAGTCCTGTGGAAATGTCTTCGTTCGCAGGAGAGCTGCGCTCCCGGAAAAGGTGGTGCATGACAACTGTGCCCCACATGGTTCCTGTTTATCACAGAATGCAGTTAGGGCCTAAGCTCAGGATTTTCGTTTCATTGAATGTCTGGCAAAAGGCATTGGAAAGTCAGGCAAGATGCTTCATGAGGGGTGCCTGCACGAGTGAGAGAGAGAGAGAGAGAGAGAGAGAGAGAGAGAGTGTGTGTGTGTGTGTGTGTGTGTGTGTGTGTTAGGGGTCTCTCCAGCATTCCTGGCTCATCCTCTACATGCCAGGGGTGTCCCCCCATCAGTGTGACCATTACAGAGGCCACCAATAGATTTCCAAATAGAAAATAGAACAAAGGCCCGTGGAGGCGAGAATCCGTGAAGAGTGTATCACAAGGGCGAGTCTGGGTCAGCTCTGTGCTGTGCTCCGGCAGTGCCGATGGCCCGCCAGGTGAGGAACGCAGTCTCCCCCTGAGCTTCTGAGCTGTTGTTCTTTGATCGCTTTTCTTCCTTTCTTGTGTTCTACTTTTCTGTCTTTTCCCTGTGCCTCCCTCCCTCCCTCCCTCCCTCCCTTCCTCCCTCCCTCCCTCCCTGGCATCACCCCATTTCCCTGGTCATTTATCTTTTTATCATTCTTTCGGTTCAAGTGTTGTATGTTGATGTTCCAACATACTGGAGAGTTTTGTCATTTGTTAGGTTGTTGAGAAGAATTTATTCCCCATAATAATTAAAGCACTGAAATTTGCAGTGTACTTTTTCCAATATCACTCACTTCTCTATTGATTTCTTTTTTTTTTAAGCTGGAAAGAAAGTGGTGGAGTTAAGGCTCGATGCATATCATAATCCTACAAACACTAGTACCTTTCATGTGAGGTTGCTTGAGGGTGAAATTTGCAAGATGATGCTTTTGAAGTACTTGCTTAGTGGTGCATGTTACATAGAAGGGGAACAAACAGTTGTTTTTCATGTTTACTCTCGTTTGGTATGTTAATAGTCCAACAGTTAGGAAATGCATTTTGCTTCAACAACTCTGTCCCTCAGTCATGACCCCTGTTATACTCAGTATTGCCGAACAAGCCCATTTTTTAATAATGCCCTTCCAGACCCTTTGATGATGTGTGAATATGAGCATTAAAGTGTATGTTGGAAGGGGGAGCTGTGTTACTACTGTTCTGTTTGAAACAAGAGTCAAGGTTATATTTTATGAACCAGGGTTGGCTATTTTCAGTTGACGTTTATGGATTTCACAGTTGAGCAGGAATGAGTCATAATCACCACTTAATTTTCTCAAACCAGGGGGTAACACATTTTGCTCTCGGACCCTCCAGGCTGTCCGTGAAGGGGAGAAAACCTTTCTTGGGGTTAATTTGAAAGTGTGTTAACACCTCTTCCTGGGCCTGCCTTGCCCGCTTCGGCCCTCTCTGCAGTCGAAGTCTGCGCTGTGCACCGTTTCCTTCTCCACCCTTGTGAATTTAATCTAATACGGTTAGGACAGAAAAGTATGCAAGAGCAAAACGTTTCATTATGGCGCCCTCGTGTAAAACTTTCAGTGTGCGAAGTCACAGAGAGTTATTTTATTGTAGACGCAGTAGGGGAGCCTTGCTGATCCTGGGGACTGGAACTCCTTTGGACATAAACCGGTGGCTTAGGTTTTTATCCTTCTGATTACATACTCATATTGTCATAGATCATGGGGGTTGGGAGCAGACACTTGTTGAGAACCTGCATGTTCAAGGTCATTCAGGTAAAGAACCTGGCCTCAGGTATTGAAGTCTAGTTGAGAACGTAAGGACCTCATTATCACAGCAGTAGCAGCAGTCACCACCAGCCCCTGTGATGAGAGGTACGTGGTTATCTCATCTAATCCTTACCACAGTCCTGCCAGAGGGGGTCTTGTTTGCTCATTTTAGAGTGCTAGCGACTAAAGATGAGGATGCTGAGTGGTGTCAAGGTCACATGGCTGGCAGGAGCACAGTGTGTGTTTTTGCCACCGTCCTTGATTGCATATTCCCGCCACACTGGGCTTCTTTCAGCCCCTTGAGTGACAGCCAGGCAAGCCTACTTCGCTGCCTCTGGCTTCTGTTTCTTCTGCCTTCAATGGACACATCCTCCCTGCCCCTGCCTCCCGTCCCAGCTTGGTTACATTCTAACCATCACTCAGGTTCATCTGAGGTGTTAGTGTTGCAGGCTTTTCCTGCTGCCCTGAATGAACTTTGTGTCCCTGCCCAACCCCTGCTGTATGTTCGCTTAACTGCGTGTCATTCCCAGCTTTATGCTTGATTTCATTTATGGTATTAGTTATTTTATGCGTACCTGCTTTCCTTGACTCGGCTCCAGAGGGCGGGAACTGCCTGTGCCCATTGCCTAGCATGGAGGATGTCCAAGCAGCGTTTATTAAACGAGTGAATGAATGTTCATACTGTTGCCCACCGTGTCCTGTGCTACTTGCACACAGAGTGGCAAGTGAGAGATGCTCCCGGAAAGAGGCATGCATTCTTCGGGCCGTGGGCATCAAACTGAAAAACTACACACTAAATCAGTAAAAAAAAAGCTAAGTATATGTTTTCAACATCTGTGTTTGTTTACTTAATATATGCTGTCTATTGCGAAATTTCACAAAACTGGAACTTTAAAAAGGATGACGTTTTAAAAACATGGAGTTTCTAATATCTATTTCTGTATGTGAGAGGATCCGTTTGTGTAAGGCCACTTACTGCACTTGTAGCTGGGGCTGGGGAGGCTTTGTGGGCGAAGGAAGTGACAGGTGGGATCGGACTGTGGGGCTGCTCAGAGTCTCGCGTGGTCGAGAGTGGGAAGTGCTGGGCTCATGCAGGGACAGGTGAGCCACTGAGCAGAAAGGCTCACGGGGCAGTGGTGGGAAAGGAAGACCCATCGGGAAGGCTGCAGCTTGGCTGTGACTGAGGTCTCACACCAGTTCCAGGTGTAAGGTCTCACCATCCTGGAATGACAGGTTGTTGAGTTCTTGGGAAAGCAGGTAACTGCCTCCTCTTGTCCTTTAGTGGAAATAAAGTACAATGTACTCCATCCCTTCTTAAGATCTTGGTTACATTTTTAATGAGATTGTTTTAGTTTTTTTTTACAGACTCCTCAAAAATTTACTCCTCCTTTTTGCAATTGAAAATGTTGATGAAGTCCCTATACAAAGACTGTGTCATAGCATGATGCCATGGACTACTTTAAGCCCCTGGGGAAGTACTGGCAGTGTCAGAGGTAGAATGAATGAATGGCAGAGGATAAAACAGTTCAGCTCAGTGGTGACATTTGGGTGAGCTGGGCCATGGATAGGGGGAGCAGGCAGTTGTGACCTTCAGAGCTGGTGGCCAGACCGGTGCATGGGGAAATGCTTATTCACTGGCTGATCTGTGGGTAGGGTGGTACTGTGAGCGGCTGCCAGAGACGTTGGGGGCGGGGGGAAGCCGCTGCCTGACAGAGGCACAGCCCCCACAAGGCAGTTTTGCAGTCTCAGCATCTCCCTATGTGAGGGAACGTTTACAACATAGTGGTGTTGAGGGACATGTTCTGAGAGCTGTATTTAGAGAATCAGTGTTAAAAACTCATATTTGGTGTAGTGTAGGGAGTAAACTATTGAAGTGGTTTCTGTTCTAACTGTAACAAAGGGAAGCATTGTAAGGATTGCAGATTGTGATACAAAATGTGTTTATCCTATTTCATAGAATCAGACTCAGCAGTCCGAATTGTCATCAGGTCATTTAACAGAGGTGTGGGGCATTGAAAAGTTTTATTTGTGAAAAGGTCTGAAATGACTATTAAAATTTTTTTTGAGTTCATATACAAACCTAGATTATTTTCAAGGAATGTCTATAATGCAGCGTGTTCATAAGATTAGTTTGCTTTGGGTTAAAATGCATTATTTTTCTTTTAAAATATTATTTTCTAAAACGTATATTAAAGAAAGGGATTTTACTATGCCAGAAATTATATTCCAATAATTTGGAAAATTTGAGTAAAGTATTAGTATAGACTTGATGAACATTTGTTCTTTTTGAGGTCTCTGATCTAGTAAGGAATTAAGGGGGAAAATGGTATCTCTGAAAAACAAATCAAAACCAAACAAAATATTATCCATTCTCACATAACATGTTCAGAATATAAGGCAAACCTAGGAAGTATAGTTTGCTACTTGTAGCACATTTCATTTCAGATCCTATTTTGATACTTTATAAAAGTATATTTTAAGCATCTTATGATGCAATCTTATTTATGCAAAGTAACAAATTCTAGAAATGAAACAGATCAGATCAAAAATAAAATTCAGGCTCTGGGTTGAGTACGGGGCGGGAGGGGGGGCAGGGGGGCGGGGGGGGGGGGAGCTAGGGAGGGGGAACCCTGTCAGGTTCTGGCTATGGCTTCCTGGCCGCCTTAGCTCCAGTAAATGGTGATGTCTCATCAGTGACCCCAGAGTGTCTGCTTTGCAAAGTGTAGACCACAGATGCATTTATCTTACAGACTGGTTAGTCATTGGGTGAGCTAATTGGTTTGGGAAATGCTTTGAAAACTGTAAAGGACTATATAAAATATTAATAGTTTTAACAGTTTAAAGGTGAGAATATTGGCCAGTAATCATTTGGCTAGGTCCAAATGTGGTTTAATTTACAAAAACTGGAAATCTAGAGAAATGAACATTTTTTGCCCTTTCCAAACCGCAAATGTGAAAACCATAATGAAATTTCAGCACTTATGTATACTCATTTTAACCTGCAAGTGTGTATTTATGGACTGAATTCACGGGAAAGTTATCAAAAGCTTTTGGGAAGGGGACGTTTGCTTTTTGTGGTTTCGCTGATGAAACTATACATTTTTGACAAAATACAAAACTTACAATCGTAGATTCAACCCACTGGCCTGGTCAGTTAGATCAAGAATGAAAGTTCAAATGATATGGGACTGTGGTGGTTTGGTCCTTCACAGGGCAGTTTAATAAAGCTATTTTCCCAGAACATCAAGTGTCCCCAGAGACTAAAACATTACTGATGATTAAAGGTAGTTTCTTATTTTAAACTATTTTTATTGATTTCAGAGCAGGAGAGAGAGATAGAAACATCAATGATGAGAGAGAATCATTGATCAGCTGCCTTCTGTATGCCCCACACTGGGGATTGAGCCGGCAACCTTGGCATGTGCCCTTGACCGGAAATCAAACTGTGACCTCCTGGTTCATAGGCTCACGCTCAACCACTGAGCCACACCGATCGGGCTAAAGGTAGTTTCTTTAATTCAAAGATTCAAAATCTTGAAAATGTTCACCTTTTTTAATATACCAAAAAACATTTTAGAAAGAAGTCTTAGTTATAAAATCCACATGTTTATTCTTCAGGTCTTAGTGTTTTAGTAAACTACTTGGCCACACAAAGGTAACGAATACATAAGCAGCCCTCTTTTTATTCAGTGCCCCAAACAGAACTGTTGATTTTAGGAATCGTTTGCTTAGAATATATTCATTTATTTCTCCAGAGGAGTATTTGGCCAAGTCATTAAACTTGATCACTATTTAGTTATTCAATATGCCAAAATTTTGTGTGTTTTTAGGAGAGAAGAAATAATTATACTGTGTCTACTCAAAATGACCTCTCCTCCATTCTGTTTGTATGTTTTTTAATCAGCTACAGGACAGTGTTTTGTGTAGAATGTTTTTGTAACATTTGCAAACCTTTTTTGCTTTGCAGTTTTACTGACATGTATCTGACATGGCACTAAAATCACCCATTTGAAGTGTATGATTCATTGGCTTTTTAGTATATTCACAGAGTTGAACACCCAACCTTACAGCCAATTTTAGGATATCTTTAACACCTCAAAGAAATGCCACTCTCCTTAACCTTCATCCCTCCACTCTTATCATCCCTTCTAGTCCTAGGCTTCTGCTAAGCTACTTTCTTTCTCCGTGAATTTGCCCATAAAACAACCTGTTTTCGTAACTGGAGAGAGAGGTGTTCTCCAGAAGTTTCTGGGCGTCTGCGTGTTGTCCTGTGTGAGAACTTGGTGCGCCTTTCTAAGCTGCTGAGAGAGGATGGCACCTCCTGCCCGCTCATCAGCAAGCTTTACAGAGTTTTGTTTCCCTCGGACAGTATCCGAGAGTTATTTCCCTTTGGCACTGATGTGGTTGTTGATGCAGCGATGAAGAAGCAGTGGGTACAGTGGAATTGTAGTGCTGCTGGAGGTGTGGTGTGTGTGATGTAGGCTTGGTAGCAAGTGGCTTGCATGCTGCTGGGAACCTCAGAGAATCAGAGTTGGGGGCGGGGGACTGACGTGGCACACACGCTGGAGATGCCTGCGCACACATGGTGCGCGCACCTGCTGCTGCCAGCAGTTGCTGGGTGGAAACCAACAACAGTTGTAGCCTTGACACAGATGGAGGTGACACAGTGGAATCTGAGACAGCAGACCCTCCGCACAGTCACCAAGCCACTGGCCGGCCTGGTGCTTCAAATGCCTGAACTTGGCCACTTCATCCGCACCCACCTCGGCTCTCTGACGGATAATAATCCACTGGCCTCCAGTAGTGGTTCGGACTTGCTAGCTAGGTATTGGAAGGGAGACAGCTTGCAAACTGAGCCAACACCCGATTGCCTCGTTTTCCATGAGAGGTTGCTATACTTTCTGAAGTAGAGTTAATAGCCAACTAGTTTCTTCTTTCTTAGCATTAGTGCTGCCATTATTTATTGGGCAAGATTACCGTTAAAGATGTTATCTGAGTATTTAACATAGCCACTGCCCCTGTCCTGCCTGACGGTAGTCAACTGGCCATGGAGAAGAGCTACGTAAGATGCGTTTCCCTTTTTATTTTCTATGAATTTAAAACTGACTGTAATGCTCTGATTAAGTCAGAGATATGGAGTGATCTACACGTGAGGAAGTGGAGTTTGGGTCAGGTTTGTTGTTAACAGATGTTAATAGAAGTAGAAGTTGGAGAAATGCACAGTGATTCTGTTGCTGGAGGGTACAGCAGGTTTTGTGCATGAACTGGCTCCCTGCATGCCAGGGAGGACTCTGTGAGTAAGAAGTAATTAGGAGGTGAAAAACATTTCGGTGTTTCTTTTAATGCCAATTTGAATTTCTAAACTCACTTGCTCAATACTTGAAGACGTGTATAATGTCAGCGACAGGGTCCCTTCCCTGTTGCAGTGCAGGGTAAACTGGAGGCCACATTGTCGTACCATGTTTGTGGCTGGTTCCTGGCGGCAGCTCTATCACCACGTGCGCTCAGGTGCAGGCGCCCTGCCTCCTCGATGCTCCAAGTGCATATCATCAGACTGTGTTAAAAACAGAATTCAGTCTTTCTCCATTTTCTTTAACTTTTTCTGCTTCTTTTTTTTCCTTTGATTCATAAAGTGGTCCCTAAAGTTAAGTGTTGCAGTGTAGTTTTGTAAAGAGCCTGGGGCACCACCCTGGTATTTTCCGCTTGGTCTGCACGGGGCTGCGTGATGCTGAGAAGCCCCTGGTCCCGTGTCCTCCAGCTCTGGCACCTCTGCTAGCTGATGAGACCCCGAAAACCCCCGTTTCTCGTGGAAGATGGGTATAAACATGCGCTTCGTAGAATTAGGGGAGTTGCCAGCTCATGGTATCAGCTCGGCGAATGGTGATGCCGGTGATAATGCTATATTTGGGCCGTATTTTCATAGAGGATGGTAGGAGGTCACATGTCATCTGGCATTGTTGGGCATGGGCTTGAGATATAGAGCAGAATGCCCATGGTGGCTGTATAATCAAATTAGAAAATAATAAGAATTGAAATGCTAAATTAACGGGAATAGTCCCAGAATATATAAATGGCATTCTGACATTATGCTTATATATTTGTTTTTGATAGAAAGTCTGACAGTTACTTTGTAGCTTTCTATTCTGGTTAGCAGTTTAGACCTCTTCCAACTCCACATACCCCAGCCTTTCCTGGTGCTTTTGTGGGTGTCCTTCAAAATGTACCTACTGTTCCTCCTCCTATACTTAGCTGAAATGTACAGAATAAGAATTATATGCAGTGATTCAATCTGCACTGACAGCCTTCGTGGGCCCAGAAGTTTGGGTCTTGGGCACACTGACATGGGAGAAGTAGTGTCATCCCACGCCACCCCCTAACCTACTCCCTCCCAGATCCTTGGAGATGTGGAGATGTTACTCACATAATCAATAAACACACAACTGACTTCCATTAACTGGGCGTTTGATTGGTCATTGACTTCCCTATTGAATCCTCACTGACTGCATCAGGTAAGGTGCTACCACCCGTTTCACAGATGGGAACTCTGAGACCAAAAGGCCATCCAGTTGCAGAACTGAATTCTGGTCAGGCTGAGCCAGCTGTGGAAATACACATTCTTCCCACCATTGTCTGCCTTCACGTTGTGTGGAAGGGACAGCACAGGAACATAAGTGTGGACTTCATAATGGAAATACAAAGTTCAGTTCAGCAACCACTAAAGATGGACAGGGAACTGTATGGGGCCTAAGGGAATGGCACTCCTCCCCTCTCCCCCCCCCATCTCTAGGAAAGGCTTCATGAACTTTGAGACTGGCCTTAAAAGGGAAGTATGCTTCAGGTGGGGAGGGGGGGAAGGGGACCGTGATGGGAGCAGTGTTTTCTTGATTTTGAAGGAATTCACACATAATTTATAAATTGAACCCGAGGACTTCATCTTTCCATCTAAAATGTTCTCTAGGTTTTCCTGTCTCTCCAGCTGTACCTTCTTTCTTTACTTTGCAGCCTGTATTTTGCAGGATTTTGTCTTTAGTCTGTGAGTAATGTTTTCAAATAATAATAAAGTTAATGGGAATCATGCAGGTTTTTGGAAGAAGGCTTTGGTCACTAAGTAAAGCCTGAAGTGTATTTGCTATTATGAATGCAGTGTGGTTACATTGGTTTGTTCTAGCAGGGAAATTGTTTCTATTAATGGGGTCAGTTATTTCTACTATATGCAGTTCAGTAGGGAGACTTTCAGATCATGAGCTCAGTGGGGACAATCGAAGACAAAGGCGTTCTGGTGACAAGATGATTGGGAACGACTGACGGGTCTCTGTATGTGAAAATCACTGTACAGTTTCCGCCAAGCTGTTATCTTGAGGCTGTCCCCCTTTTTTTACATAACAGCGGATTTTCGTTCCCCTCACTCTCTCCCTTGCTGTGAACAGTTGCATTTAAGCATTATCAGCATTAAAAACATATTTGGGAGGAAATCCAAGCCAAGCATCTGTTAACCAGCCAGACATTTTCCAAAACCCTTTCAGCTGTAAGGAGTGGGCTTGCCTGCCACGTGCTCTGACACAGGAGGCAGCCTGCATGCCTTCCCTGGGGGAGGCTGGCCTCTCAGACAAGGAACACTTCTGATAGTTTATTGAAGGCGGAAAAGTCGAAGTCATACTAAGTCATAGGCAACGGGACCCCAGTGGTCTTATCTGATAAAATTCTGCAGATCTGCCAATTGATTTGAATTTGAAAGGATATTAAACTTTGATTTTTCTACCTACTTTCTTTTTTATTTTTATTATCAAGATGGGATTTCTTGTTTTTCCCTTTAAAAATATTTTTATTGCATTTTAGAGAGAGAGGAATTCAGAGGAAGGTAGGGAGAGAGAGGGAGAGAGAGAGAGAAACATCCATGTGATGTGAGAGGGAAACATCTGTTGGCTGCCTCCTGCACACCCCCGACTAGGGATTGAGCCCACAAACCAGGCATGTGCCCTGACCCGAATCGACTGGCCAGGGCAAGATGGAATTTCTTCATTAAAGCCGTTAACAAAACCTGTTTTGTAATATAATATGATAAAGGTTTGAAATTTATAATATATCCCATATATTGTGAAACAAGTTTTTAAGAACAGTCCTTTGGTCCATAGAGTGTCTGAGTGATTAAAATACCAATGATAGTCCAGCCGGCCTGGCTCAGTGGTTGAGTGTTGACCTATGGACCAGGAGGTCACGGTTTGATTCCCCGACAGGGCACATGCCTGGGTTGCAGGCTCGATCCCCAGTAGGGGGACGTGCAGGAGGCAGCCGATCAGTGATTCTCTCTCATCATTGATGTTTCTATCTCCTCCTTCCTCTCCCTCTCCCTTCCTCTCTGAAATCAATAAAATATATTTTTTAAAATACCAATAATAATTTCTTAAGGAAATAGCAATGCATTGAATACGCTGAAAGAAACAGAAATGCCACTTTGATTGTTTTTTTTATTTGTTATTTATCAGTGTGTATAGTTAAGGCGCGTGTGATATTCACACACACAGCTTACTTTTGGTGAATATCACTGAAACAATTTGAGGGTTTTATTTAAAGAAAAGTATTTTCCAAATACCTTTCTTTCATTTTAACTACAAATGTAGGCCTTTTGGGGGGCCTGTCTCATACATATTCAAATTCATAGTTAGGTAATTATCCTTTGAACACCATAAATTTGCCTTATATCATGATAGGGAATAAAATTATATTGATTTAGGGAAACCAGGTAGAATTACAGAGTAGGCAGAAGATTTTGTAATTTTTTAGGGATTGTTTAGTATGATCATAAAATCTGCCTCGTAAAACCAATAACTCAATTAGGGTTTTCTTTACCGGATACCGTGGGAGCAGCCTAGGAGGGTAGATAGAATCTGCCAGCGGTCACTAACCAAGACTGTGCACTTCAAAAACAGTTATTAGAGCTTTTTATGTAATTGAACTCCATTTATTATAACCTATTTATATTGTGGATACAGAGACATTTTCTGCTCTAAAACTCTGTAGCGTTCTTCACATTTTATTTCATTTTAAATAACACAGTTAAAAGGAGGCAAAGCAGTGCTTTATGATCTGAAACATCATGTGCTCACTTTAGGGTCTTGCTTCTTCACTCTCACCCCAGACCTCTCTGTAATCATATTGGCTTCTAGTTTTACACATTAGATAGTCCAGGTATATCAGCTGTGTAGCCAATCACTGCCAAACATGGGGTACATTATACTTTATGGGTACCTTGGAACAGTTTTTTGTAGCAATATATTTGAGTGTTATAATTTTTACTAAAATTAAAAGAAAATATTAATTTAACAGCATTCTAAATAACAACCACCACCACAACCATGGTCACTTATGGGTCTTAGTGTATACCAGGCATTGGTTTAAACCTTGACTTGTATTAACTCTCACTACAGCACTACAAGGTGGACGTAGTGTTTTAGAGAGATGGAAACTGAGATGCAGAGAAGTTAAGTGACTCACCGCAGGCCACACAGCTCCTAAAGGGCAAAGCCAGGTCTGGAACTCAAGCAGTGTGGTCTTACTCCTTTGCTCTTAACCACATGCTGCTGTTCTGATTGGTGTTTTCAGCTGACTGGTAGAAAGTTCTTTTCTCCATTCCATGACGATGGTGTTAGAATGTGAATATATGTCTCATGTATGTAATAAAAATTTGTACATCGAATAAAAGTTGTTAAACATTAAACATGAAAGAGACGATCCTGTGCAAACCTCAAGTTTTCTCATTTTTGTAATCTATATATATAAAAAGCCAGCAACCAAATGCTGTAACGACTGGAACAACCAGTCACTATGACGCCCACTGCTGCCAGCGAAACGGCCAGATCCAGGGGTGGGCCGGTGGCCAACCTCCCGCATCCCCTCCTCCCGGCTGCCCACCCTTGATCAGCCTCTCCCACCCTGATTGAGGGTGGGTCGACTGGCCAACCCCTCTGTGGCCCTTCATCCCCCCCCCCCCAGCCGGCCCTACCCCTGATTGCCTCCCCCCCGACTACCCCAATAGGGGGTGGGGTCAGCCGGCCAACCCTCTGCAGCCCCTCCCTCTGGCCAGGCCTGCCCAATTGCCCCCTTACCCCAATCAGGGGCAGGGCCCACCAGTCAATCACCCACGGCCCCTCCCCCAAAGCTAGTCCAGCTCCGATCTGCCAATTGGGGCTGGGCTGACCGGATCCCACCCATGCATGAATTCATGCACTGGGCCTCTAGTTAAAAATATTGTTAAAGGCGATAGAGTTTTCCCTTTGGGGAATTTCACAAGAGGCATAGAGAGGCTTCTGGTTTTGTATCCACACTCTTTCACAAGTGAATACTTGTTTTGTCTGCCCTTTGATTCCTTGAATTCCCACCGTTTAGTGTATTGATTATTGGAAAATAAAGCAGAAATGGGAAACACCAGCCCCACCCCCTCTAAACTCCCTCTCTACTAGGGGAGGTACATTCATGCTGCCAGTAAGTTCCAGCAGCGGAGACTTTCAGAACAGACACACGCAGTGAGGAGCAAGTGGGGGACACCCCCCCCCCCCTGGGCCACGTGGGCAAGCCAGCAGGTGTGGGGTGGAGACTGTCTTCTCCCACCCCCAGCTGAGCGGCTCAGGAGGAGCAGGGAGGGGTGGGGGTGAGGTTATGGGCGCTCCCACGCCCTTCTTTCTGAAGGGTCTTCTTTCAGGCTCTTTGGGCTTCTCTGTCTTCTTTCATGTTTTGCTGTCCTTCTCCCTTTCTTCTTCATTCACTTTTATCCTCCTTCTCTCAATGTTCAGCCCATAGCTTAGGAATGGAGTATTTTTTAAAAAGTTTAATTTAATTTTGATTTAAGTTTATATTTCCTAATGCTAGTAAACTTTTCGTTCTCTGTCTACCAAGTTGTTTTTAGCTTATAGAGTCCTTGGTTGATTTTCCTTTGTGGTACTCGATTTTAAAAAGTTTCCACGAACCTGCCTGTTCTAATGGCCACTTTTGTTAGGAGAGTCTCTTAAGTAAGAAAATGATTTTTGGGAAGATACACTTCAAATAGAGGTGATAATGAGAAAACATTATATCTTACTAGAGGCCTGGCCTGCGGGATCGGGCTGAAACCTTCTTGCTGACATCCCCGAGGGGTCCCGGATTGCGAGAGGGCGGTTCTCGGGTGACGCACCCCAGAATCGCGCTCCCTCCTCTCTGGTTCCGGGTGTGTCACCCAAGAATCGCAGCTGCCTAGTCACCGCAGCTTGGCAGTTCCTGCGTTGAGCATCTGCTCCCTGGTGGTCAGTGCACTTCATAGGTACCAGTTGGAGTGTCTGCCCCCTGGTGGTCATGTGTGTCATAGCTACTGGTCGAACGGTTGGATGTTTGCTTAGGCTTTTATATATATAGATAATGAATGTAGTATTCTGAGGTTGTTTTTTTTTTTAATGATTCAGCAGGAGGATATCAGCCAAGTCTGTTTTTCCTAGTATTTGCTTTTCTCATATATTGAATAAGGAACACATGCCATGAAAATAATCAAGTGCATTAAAAGACCACATCGACTTTTGTAGGCTGGCAGTTTTTTCCTTTAATTGTGCATGTTTTTTATTAACTTTTTTCTTTTTAAAAAAATATATTTTATTGATTTTTTACAGAGAGGAAGGGAGAGGGATAGAGTTAGAAACATCGATCAGCTGCCTCCTGCACACCCCTTACTGGGGATGTGCCTACAACCAAGGTACATGCCCTTGACTGGAATCGAACCTGGGACTTTTCAGTTCACAGGCCAACGCTCTATCCACTGAGCCAAACCGGTCAGGGCAGCTTTTTTTCTTGTATGGTCAGTTTTCGGTGTGGGTGTGCCAGGAGCCTCGAGCTTCCTAATTCGTCAAATAGAGGATATTTTCTAGAAAAATAGCAAAGGCCTCATCTGAGTTTGCCGCTTGCTGTTCAGCAATCCAGCTAGCATGCTAACACTGACACCCCATGTGCAGCTGGGCAGGGGGTGCAGAGGGGTCCCTCTTAGGGAGGGGCGCCTCAGGTCTTGCATGGGGTCTGGTTGTCTGCTGCTCAGCCACTGCCTGACAGACGTGAGTTGATTTGGCATTTTATGCTTTTGGTCCCTTAGTTAAAATAAGGAAAATAAAACATCATGGAAAAACTTTAAGGTCTTTGAATAGAATACTTTGGTAACAAGTAGATCCTAATACTGTAAAAAATATAACCTGTTTTTCGTAAAGATGGCTGTTTTGCATTTGAAGTTGCCAGTTTCGGGAAGACACCGAAGTTGAGATTTCCTTTTGAATTCACAGCATTTGGGATAGAAATAAATAGGTGATCTGATTTAGGATTTGGCTGTGTCTGCCCTAAATGGGCAAACCTCGTAGAAAAGGCCAACTCACCTGTCTGGCGTGGAGAACGTAGAAACCGATGCTTTCTTTTAAGGTTGTTGAGTTTTCACTGGAGTATATTGAATATGGCCACAATACTTAGGGCCAACCATTCTGAATCGGTTATTTACATCCTAGAATGTGTTTGCCTGTAGAATTATTACCAGTGGCCAGGCTCTCAGGCCAGGCCCTAGAAATCGACTTACCCTGTAATTTCTCTGAATTATCATGTTAACCATGTTAGAGAAAAGAAGCAGTGATCATTAGATAGACCCGAAGTTCCGATGGCCCCTGGGCCACATGTCCCCCCGTGAAGCTCACGAAGCACCCTGGGCAGTGGCCCCGGACTGCGCTGCTCCTGCTGTCCGTTCAGGGAGGCGGAGGTTCCTGATGGGTGTGGGGTGGGGTCCGGCTCTCATTGGGAGGTTGCAGTCACCTCAGCAGGGAGCACGGGGAGAATGAGGTTTGGGCGTGTGCTATCTTAACTTGGAGAGCTACATGTACAAAGTTCCCTGCAGCAAACACTAAAGTTTAGCTGACAGAAAGTTTGAAAAAGCTAGTGGGTCTTTTGGGTGAGTGAAAAGAGAGCACGTGTTGTGATGAAGCATGTCTGATGTTTTCCCCGTGTAATCGTTCTACCCTTCTCAACCTTTAACGTCGCCGTTCCGTGGTGTGTCCAGTTGCCCAGGGCACTTAGGTTATTGAGAAAGCTCCTGTGCACCTGTCGAAAATGCCGGCATAGTTTCTGCATGAGTACACCCCAGTCCTCTGAGCCCTCCTTCACGGAAGGGTCTTATTTCAGCTGGAACATCCTTTTTGAATGTGTGTGATAGGATCAGTGTACAGTTTTCAAATGGCTCAGTCTTCTCTGCAATGACAGCTTTCTCATTCAGGGCAGTGTTTGCCGTTCCTTCTCTCCCCTCCTCCACCTTTAGATTAAGAAGAGAAAGGCTTAGACTATTTTTTGAGGCAGCTGCTAACAAAAACCTTGTTTTCTTAAGAGCTGTGCTTGTCACTGCTTAATAATGGCGCACGTCGGGCCAAGCTGGTGACAACTCTGCCGCGGTGAATGGGCGATGCCTCGTGGAAGGGCTTCTCTGTGCGGGCCTGCAGCCTCTGCAGCAGCCTCCCCGTGCACACAGAGGTCATTGAGAAGAGCGTGCCCGGGGCTTCAGACTCCAGCCTCTTGTTGTCACCCTGCCCTCCAGTGGGTTGACCTTCCTAAAGCCCAGTTAGTCACATGATTGCCATTTCAGTTAAATGAGGCTATGGAATTAGATGGCTTATTTTGAGTTTTGAGGATATGGTGTCTGTTCCAAACAGGTAAAGATTGAAGGTGCTTAGGTGTAGAGTAGCTTAACCCTTTGCACTCGCTTGCTTTTTTCTCGATTCCTTTATTCTACTCGGGATTTAATTTTTTAAATACCCCAGATTTTACAA
The DNA here is from genome assembly GCF_027574615.1 of Eptesicus fuscus. NCBI lineage: Eukaryota > Metazoa > Chordata > Mammalia > Chiroptera > Vespertilionidae > Eptesicus > Eptesicus fuscus. The sequence goes on along the minus strand of NC_072476.1, from coordinate 98,158,556 downwards.
AGCGCAGCAGTAGAATAAAAAAACTGGAGTTTCTTTTCATACAAACTTATTTATTTGGTTTTTTTTATATTTCAAATTATTGATACATTCAAAGAGTATAAAAAGAGCTGATACCGATGCTAACCGTGTCGAGTCACACTCGACATCCGAGTGCAAAAGAAGCAGTGATCATTAGATAGACCCCAAGTTCCAATGGCCCCTGATCATTAGATAGGTTAAATACGGCTTGATCTTTCTGGAAAGTAACTTAGTTAATGATATAATGGGGGAAAACATCATCCAGCCCCTTGATTTGCTTAAATCCTCTGTAAATTTTACTTTTTCTCTCAACTTAAACCATTTCTTTTATTTAAATTGTCTTTGAAACAAACAGAATGCCTTTTTAAAACAGAAAAATAAAATGTAACTTAATTTCAGGATCAACAGTATTAAAGTTTTGATACCTTACTGCTCTTACATTTAAAACTTAAATTTAAGTTTCCTCTCCCGGCGTCTGTCTCTGCACATCCTGGTGACCTTTTTACACCTTCCCTCCAGATCTCCCCCTGGAGGTGCACCCCACTCCGCCCCCTCTGCCGGCGTCCTCTGGCCTGTCAGGCTGTCTTCCTGCCTCTCTCCTCGGTCCCTTTGGCCACACCAGCAGTACGTGTGCCCTCCCAAACTCCAAAGAGCCAGCTACTGTCTTTGCAGCCCTCTCTCTTTCCCTCGCCCGCCTGCAGAGCACGGGGCAGCACCAGGGCTCCGCTGGGCTGGGGGCCTCCCAGGAGGCCTTGCACATGTGCCTGTGGTCTGTTGTTAGGATGCACGGGGACTTCCCCCTCTGCCCCAGTCTGAGCCAAGTTCAGGGCCACGGGAATGTCCTGTGACTGTTACAGTGGGGATTTGGACTCTGCTGCCTTAATCCTTTGTTTTGTATGTGGATATAAACCTGGGAATTCTAGGGAAGATCAGTCTGAATTATGAAAAATTCTAATAATATACAATTTAGTTATTTTCAAATTTAAGTGAACAGTTTTATTTTGGTGTACCCTGTTATAAAAAATTAAAGTCTTTTTTAAAAAATATGTAACGCTTCACGAATTTGCGTGTCATCCTTGCGCAGGGGCAGGCTAATCTTTTCTGTATCGTTCCCATTTTAGTATATGTGCTGCCGAAGCGAACACAAAATTAAAGTCTTTAAAGGAGTTCATGCTTATAAGCTAACTTAGAAAGTGAAGTTATTGAAAAAAATTCTTGATAATTTGAAAATGGTTTTGGGAAATTGACTGAATTTCCTGGTGGAGTTTTTGTGGGATGCATACCCACAAACAGGTATTCTGCAGGTTGAGCTGTGTGGTGTTGCTCAGAGGTGGGTGTGTGGCTTCTACATGAAGAAGGCGGTGGAACTGGGCAGAGACGTGGAAATGGTCTTGCTGGTAAAGCAGACCTGCAAGTGGAAAGGTGGAAATGATTTCTGGTTCAGTGGATTTCTGGGTCCTAGAGCCATCCCATGAAGCTGATAACACTCAGCCCTCAGAGAGGCTGACCCCTCTGCTGACTGCCCATCACTCCCATTTACAAAGGCGGGGGTGGGGATGTATGGGGGTGGGGGGGTGGAGAACGCCTTCATTATTACTTTGGCTTGAAAAACAGCTGAACTGTCTGGGCTTTAGAGGAGGGACGTGTGGATGGAGAGTGTGTTCATGTGGTTGGGGCTTTCATTTGTTCCTTTGTGTAAGTCGAATTTGCATGTGTCGAGGTCAACAGCTGGACAGACCCTTGGGCACGAGTACTTTGTTGCAAAGCTGAGGATGCGGTTCAGGGAAGGTGAAGGATGCGTTTGCTCACAGGACACATTTGTTGAGCAGGGTTCTGGGTAATAATGCCATTCTGAGCGGACTCCGGGCTGGCCTGTTTAATAGGGTCATTTTAAAAGGAGCGGAGAACAGAGTTCCCTGATGCCCAGAGCAGCTCCAGCTCACGGTGGGAGAGAATGTGGCGACCAGGTATAAATCCGTAATATGCCACCTTGCACCGAGTGGAAAGCCGGAGTAGATCTGGAATGAATGAATGTTCTGCTGATTTTCTTACCTAGTTCATAAAAAGACATATTTTCCCTTTCCAGTTTTTGGAATTTTCCTGTTAAGAAACTGTGCTTCAGAAAGCACAGGGAAACGGTGAATATGAATTTGTTAGAGGATCCATGCTACACGATTTTATCGTCTTTGGGGCATGTTTTATTTTTGACACAAAGGAGAAATAAGAGCGATTTTCACTCACAGAAACTGCAGCCAACTGTAGCGCAGCCCCTTGTGGCGCTTAAACTGGCGAGCAGTTGCCTCCCCCGCAGCTCATCTTTGCACAAAGGAGATGATGTAATCTTTTCCACCGCGGCCACGTGGCATAAGCATGCCGTCACTGTCTTCACACGGATACCTCTGCGCTGCCAGCTCCTTATCAGCTTGGAAGGACTGTGCCTTTGGAATTAAATCGCATTCCTCTTGCAGTGCCTCACTCCTCCTTGCAAGGCTGTGCACACACCTCTTTATACGCACGTGTGCCTTCATGTTCCATGGGTGACTTTTTTTTTTTTAACACAGAAACGTGACCAGAGTAGCATGTTGTAGAGGGCCATGGAGGCTGTGTGTGTGCACAGACTTAAAACTGGGGGAGGGAGACTCTGTTGCCATTAGCAACCACTTACCTATTTATTAGAGGGTGAAAGCTCACAGCTCGGGCTTTCCCTTTCTTCCACGGCTTTCTCTTGAGTTCTGGCAGCAGCTCGCCGGAGCCGGTACGCGAGAGTGCTGCACAGGAGAGCTGCCGTGCCCAGTGCCTGTGCGTGGAAGGACCTCTTTAACCGCACGAGCTGCCTTTGGCTGCCCTTCCTCTGTGGTTGTGCCTCCATCCTGTTGACTAAGGCAGTAGCAGCTGCGCAGTCACTGCAGTGGACTGACTGCACCCCCATTTCTTCAGCTCTGGGTGAAACGCTTTCCTGCATTGGCTCCTTAGATGCTCCGGCAGCTTCTGAAACCCAGCACCTGCGGCCGGGGACGTGGGCTGCTGCGAAGACAGAGCCGGGCTAGGGGAGCACTTTGCATCTGACCCCAGGGATTTTTTAAAAATTATTATTTAAACGAAAGATTCAGTCTGGAGCCTCCCTTCTCCTCAAGCGGCCCCGGTGATTCTTTCACCCGTGGTTAAGAGTCCCTGGGTGTGCGGGTCCCCAGCCACTGAGGCTTAATGACACCGAGACAGCTTTGCACCTTGTGCCTGGCCTTCTGGGTGATGTCATTGCAGTGGTGAGGTGCTGTGATCTGTGCTATTTAAGGACTTATAAGGTTTCCTTGATCGAGGGGGCCCCATGCCTCTGGGAACCTATTGTTAAGCTCTGTCAGCACTAGTTTTGACCAGCATTTATGGATTGCACTTAAAGGGACAGAGCTTAATTCCTGTATAACTAAAAATCAGAGCACCTTAATCCTGGATTCTGAAAGTGCCTTTTCACTTGGAGAATTTGGAGATGGAGGCGATGGGAGACTGAGAGGAGCACTGGTCTGTGCCGCCCTGTCACACCTGGCATGTGTGGCCATGGGCCGCACCCGAGCCGGGTGGCGTCACTCCCTGTGGGCAGTGCAGGCTCAGGCCTGGGCCGCAGGGAGCAGAGGTGCGGGGCTCTCTGATTTGTTGAGCTGACGGGCACAGGGCACCATTACTAAGCAGATTTTCGTGTTCTGTCGGTGTCACCTCTGAAACCTTGCAGCAGCTGGGAGGTGGAGACGCTCCCTGCACTAGACGGCTGGGGCCTTGAATCCATCTGCAGGCGTCAGGGGTCAGGGGTGGGAGTGATCTAATCAATAGATGAAGCAGGTGCCAACAGAAGCCGCGGGATCCGAGGGAGATTATTCGAGGAAAGACCGAGTCTCTTTCTTCTCGGAAATCAGCAGGGAAGTTAGCAGTAGAGCTGCTTGGGCGTGGAAGGGAAGAAAATCCAGCGTACAACCTGGCTTTTCTTGGCGAAGTAAGACGTGCCGGTTGGGGGAGAGGGTGCGCTGAGGTCCAGGACTTGAGGCGAGCAGGGCACGTGGGAACAGCCACAGTGGCTGCAGCCACTGTCCACTGGTGTGTGGTCCTGTGTATGGGGATGGGGCACCTGGCACGGGATCTCACTGGACCACCTGGGAGATGACAGTGCAGCCTTAGCACAGGCTTCGGAAGGAGCCACCCCTCCCAGATGCCCTTCCCAAGCCTTTAGCCTCAGCCAGATCCTGTGCAATGAGGCATTGAGATAAAAATAAATACCAGTTTGGCTTTGCTTATACTTGTTTACAAAAGGAAAAGGTCACTTTCTGACTGCATACTCAGTTGTGGTAATTTTGTGTCTTGTTCAAGATTTTGTCTCATTAAAAATTAAGCATCTTTTGCGCAGGAGTCTGTGGAGACGTTTTCAGAATGTCGGGGCCGTTGCTTTTCCATCACGTCAGTTGACAGATCTAATTGCTTTTCCGTTTGTGGTCATTCCCTTCTGGTCCTTTCTCACCACTCCACCCGCCACTGTTTAAGCCCGAGCCTGGCTGCCTCACGGGCCTGCCTGCCCTCAGCCCACCTTCTCCGCCTAGACTTAAACATATGGGCATATTCATCATTAGCCTGCTCCTGGTGGGGCTCTTCAGGTGGCCTCACCTGTGTCGCTGAGGGACTCACCTCGGCTCTCGATACAGGACCTGTTCCAAGGTACAGCTCTCAGGGACACCTGCGCTTTCTGTTGTCATCTCTCATAGGAATAACAAAAGATGACAGGAGAGCACAAGGAATGATGGAACCATTCCTTCAGCATTCCTTTAAAGCTGCCTTCCAGGTCTGGATCACTGCGCTCCGATTGGCTTGCTGAATATGAACCAGTGTAGGTTTTACCGTATTTAGTTTGTAAGCCAGGAGGATGGCCCCTGTAGTATTGCTAGGGGAGCAGAGGGAAGAGGTTCTGCATCTGGACAGGTGTGCAGCCTTCCCTGTTCCCTCCAGGCTCTTGGGGAGGGAGGGGAGCAGGTGCAGACTCTTGCAAGATTGGCCTGCACACTCAGGGCTCCTGCGCTTGGGGTTCAGCCATATACACTGTCCCATTTCTCTCACTGCAGAGCCTGGCCCCCAAATCAGAAGTAGCCATTTATTTGATCAAGGACACACCTTCCATAGCAGCACGATTTTTAGTTACTGGTGCACACTGCCCTGTCATATCACTGTCTTTCCCGTGGCAGCTCGGAGGGACTTGGCTGAAGAAAAGGAAATGATGATTCCAGGGAGGATGAGCTCTGCATTCGCCAAAGCCGGGGGTGGAAGAAAATGTCAAAAGCTTCTTACAGATGTTTATTTATAGCTTATCATTTTCAGGTGTCTATTTGGGGTTATATGCTAGTACAATAGTATATCTAAAGCATAATTGACGGCATGTAGTAAAATTCTTTGGTGATGGGATTCTTGAGCAAAAGCATTTGAAGGGTATTGCTTTAGGGCAGTGGTTCTCAAAGTGTGGTTCCAGGACCCCTTTGCTCCCCAGGAACCGAGTTAAAGCTGTTTCCACAGGAGGTAAATGCAATAAGCCCTTGGTTAATATGGAGAGGTTCTGGGACTTTAAGCAAAACAATGTATAACGAAGCCAATTTTACCATCGGGTAATTGATATAAAAGAGTTAAGTTCCTAAGGCAGACCGTCAGTGTTGTAACCAAATGGTGTTGAACGAATTATGTTTTTCAAGGACCTGCTGTATAGTCTTCGCTTTTCTCACCCTCCCTCTTCCCACAGTGCGGAGTGACGTCTTCTCACTCACGGCTGCGTGGCCTGTGAGCATCCCGTCAGAGCCAGTCTCCCAATGGGAAACAGGCCAGCCTTCTTCCTGATTAGTTTTGAAAATACTGATATTTTAAATAGAAAGTATTATTGTTAACGTGTAATGGGTATATCGTTACCTTTAAAGAAATTAATATTTTAAACTTTTTTCGTTTTAATTGTAATGTGGTCCGTATCCATATTAGGTATTTAAGTCTTATGCAGATAGAACCAATAGAGGAGAGAAAGAGCCCACAAAACCAAAGCTCTTTGGATACTCAGCTTTAAGCGTGTCAGGGGTCTGGAGTCCGAAGCCTTGTGCCCTGCTTGCTGGCGGGCTGAGGCGGGGAGGAGGCCTCGGCAAGGCAAGTCGGAGGCGGCGAAGGCCAGGGCCGGCCTCTGCCTTTTGCCGTGGCCCCATCCTCCCGAAGGGCAGGAAGGTGGGTGCCTTTGGTCTCCACTCCTCCTCCTCCCTGTCTCTGCTCCGACCCACCCTAGTAGCATAGACGAGTTATTGTGTATTAAATAGGCTTTTGAGGGAACCCCTGAGACCCTAAGCATGATGTCTTTGGGGAGACCAATTCCTGAAATTGAGTCATGGAGGATTTACTAACAAAGTTTTGGAGCGCAGGCCATTCGGAGGTTAGAGATGGCGTTTCTGCCCAGGTCTCCGAGCAGTTCCTTTCTGGCAGTTGCTCGTGTGGAGTTTTAAATAGGAGGAACTATTAGGGGAACTCAGTTGAGATAGAAATAGAAGGGGAAACATCTGGGGTATCCTGTTCTTTCAGGGTCAGAGTTTCAGGGTGAAATGTGAGAATCTGGTGTATTGTTCTGTTAACTCAGAGGTTAGAACTCCAAATTAATCTCAAACTAATCTCTTGCCCATTGATATGCTTGTTTTTCTTTTCTTCTTCAACTCATTTTGGTAAAATTTACCCAACAGTTGCCTCCTTAAATACCTAGACTCATCTGACAGCCATGCAGGCTCCAGGGAGGGTTTGGGAAAGCAACGTGGCCTCACCTCGTAAACTTGGAGGTGCATACACGCCGACCCAGGCTGGGGAGGCCCCGGAAGTGTGCTCTGCGATACGTGGACAAGGCTGGTCATGGCAGCATCACTTATAATGAGCTAATGTCCGTTAGCAAGATTGCACGAACAGGTTTGTGGAAGAGCCATAGAACAGAGCATTAAATACCACTTAGCATGCACATCAGTGTGTATTAACCATCCAACCAGGTACATGTCAGAGAGGATGCATGTAGTATATTACATTCCTCTGGAGCTAAAGACAAGTAAAGTACTATTGTGTATCAATAGAGTCATAAATGGCGAAACTATAAAGAAAAGCAAGCAGCCCTAGCCGGTTTGGCTCAGTGGAAAGAGCGCCGGTCTGTGGACTGAAGGGTCCCGTCAAAGGCACATGCCCGGGTGCAGGGTCGATCCCCAGTAGGGGGTGTGCAGGAGGCAGCCAATCAATGATTCTCTCTCATCATTGATGTTTCTATCTCCTTCCTCCCTCTCCCTTCCACTCTGAAATCAATAAAAATATATTAACAACAACAACAAAAAAAGGAAGCAAATGGTTGTTCCGAAAGTCAGCCTGGGGGTTATGTCTGGAGCTAGAGGTGGGTACCATCAGGGGGTGTGGAGAAGGCTGCTGGGGTACTGGGAGTGTCCTGGTTCTGAAATAGGATGCTGGTTTCAGACATGCACATGTCATACACACACCGCTCCTTCGTGCAGACCAGCCGCGTTCCCTTCTAAGTCTCTTTTGCTTGGGCTGTCCTTTTAGTAGCTGAGAAAATTAGAAAAGTTGATTTAAAAGCCTCTTATTTTACCATAAAGTGAATCATTGAATTTAAGGCCCCCGGGGCTCTTAGAAGTTATTTACTATAATAGCACCCACCTGTCCTCCTGTTTGAAGGTTTTGAGCTGGTGCCATTGCAGAGGGACTGATATCATGCTGTGAGCTTCCACAGGGCCATCTGGGCTTGTTGTCACAGAAACGAAGAAGGAAGATAGTGTGGTTTTAAAACTTATTTGTGAACGAGTCCTGCCTTCACCCAAGTGGGCTAAGGGTGTGGCAGCTGGGGACCCTGTATGTACAAAGGCCAACATCTTTTTATTTTAATCCTCATTCGAGTTTATTTATTTTTATTTTTAAAAATATATTTTATTGATTTTTTTTACAGAGAGGAAGGGAGAGGGATAGAGAGTTAGAAACATCGATCAGCTGCCTCCTGCACACCCCTTACTGGGGATGTGCCTACAATCAAGGTACATGCCCTTGACTGGAATCGAACCTGCGACCCTTTGGTGGGTGGGCCAACTCTCTAACTACTGACCATCACCGGCCAGGGCATAGCCAGTATCTTTTTGAACAGCACAACTAGCTGTTCGTTTCAGTGTGTACCACGTGTCTAGTTAGAGCAGGAAAATCCTGTTTGCTCTTGTTCATCTATTAAAATGAGAGATGATTGTATATTAAAGACAGAGACTGAATGAGAGATGAGGATGGAGGACCGTGTGGTCTGTCCGTGCCTTCTGGCCTCGGGTCTGAGCCAGGTAGCGCCATAGAGGCTGAGTGTGACCTCCCCCTGGAGTTAGACTTCCTGGACACAGGGTACGTGCAGGTGGAGGGCCTGGCCCCGGAGCCAGCTGCCCTTTTCCCTCTGGGCAACAAACCAGCCCGTCCTGGCATCTCCACCAGATCCTGGGGTCAAGAGCAAGCTCCGGTTCTGGCTGGGAAAGCTGCCAGGAATATTGTGGCTGAGATCCCTTGCCCTATCCCTCAGGGCAGGAGGAGCGAATTCTCACACCAGTGGACAGGCTGCTGACAACGGAGGGGCGTGAAGGGGAAAGACGTCAGGAAGGGAGCACTTCTGAGGTTGTTAAAGGTTCTGTTGCCACCATTTTAGTGAGACGAGGTGGGATCTCTTCCAAAAGATACGTTCCCTTCAGGTGGCTTTGGCTCCTCAGTGTCATTTCAAATCAATTGTATTCTGACCTGCCCCTTTCCATGGGTGGGAGCAGGCCAGCCGGCCTCGGTGCTCAGGTGCGGGTGGGTGCCCGGGGCGAGTGTGGCACGGGGTGGGGACACACTGTGGGGACTCTCAGGCAGACGAGTGTTCTGATTTCTGAAGAGAAATCTTTGGTTCCTTAAATTATTTATAGTCAGTCCCAGGAGAAGGAAGTTGCCAAGGTTAATCTGCCATGACTGCGCTGATTTTTAAAAGTATTTTTTTGTGGCCTTTGACAATGACTGCATGTCTCAGTTATATTCTTTTTTTTTTTTTTTCTGAGTCAGAATGCATCTCCTTAATAGAATGCAGTAATTGCAGGTAAATGGGCAAAGTTTCCCCCACATTGCTCTATTAAAGCCCTTATCAAATGCATGCATCTGAGAATCAGCTGCTTCCTCAGATGGCAGCAGTAATAATCCTTCGTGTTCTAGGCGCTGTTTATTAGTCAGTTCTGAGAGGTGAGGTTATTGGGATCCCATTTCACAGATGAGGAAACCAAGGTGCCGGGAGCTTCAGCGCCCACCCATGGTTTCCCGCCCGGGAGGGCCCGGCCCTGGCTCTGCACAGACACCCTTGTACCTGCACGGAGTTTTGATTTGAGTTGGGGCCCTGTGGCTTGCAGGTGGTGCCTGTATAAGGTAGTGCTGGTGGAAGTGAGGTGTGAATTTTGGTCCCCACCTCTTGTGTCTGTGCCCCGTCTCCCTGGAAGGAGGTTGTCTGTAACTGGGTCGTCATCTCCTGCATGTCCTAAGCACCTGGGTGACAGGTGAATTTAGGTATGTGTTCAGCACTTCAGAGGTCCTGCAGGTGGGGGAGCTGGAGAATGAGTCCCCAAACCTTACTTTACATGTTTTTATTGTGTTTCTATACTGGGCTAATGGGGGAGAGGTGTTCCCTGGGATTCCTAGTAGATAAGATACTGACGTAGCAATTAGGGGATTGGAAAAAGGGAAACAGATTCCCCATGGTCCAAAGAAGACATCCTTGGGTCTCAGGCACTCAGCGTGGGCGCTGCAGGGCAAGTCTGCAGAAGTCAACCCGTGGAGAGTGTGACCTCGCCCTCCTGCCCCTCTCCCTTCCTCCTCCCAGGGTTCTTTATTGCAGGGGCCCCAGAACAAGCTGGAGGCCTCGTGTTCTCAGCACAGGCCCAGGTGACACTGTCACCCCAGCCCTGGCATCAGCGGTGTTCCAGCTGGGATGGTGCGTTTTGTGGGCACACAGTTGGAGCTGCTTCACCTGCTGTGAGAGTCACAGCCTTGCCCAGCACTTGTGGCACGTTCCCCTGAGCCCCTGCTGGCCTCTGCTCCTTGAGCTCCCGCTTTGACCTTGAGTTAAGGGAGGAGATGCTGTGGGCTGGGCTGGTAATCTTCTCAAGGTCAGCAGGTCCCAGCAGAGACTTCCTTCCAGCCAGTTTCCCTGCCCCCTCCAGGGCACATCTGTCCTCTTTACCTTGTGAATTTGCATCTTTTTCTGTTCATCAATGAATATGCATAGAAATACCAAGTATGTGATGAGTCAGTTCACATTAAATCCATTTTTATGTCGAAATTTGTTTTCCCATCAGTATATCTAAGTTATTTGGCTTAATAAATACCTCTATAACCAGAATTTAAAAATCTACTTCTCTGTGTGTGCAGAAGGGAATTTGAGGTGTGATGAGAGGTAGAGAGAATGGAAATGAATTTCTTTTTGTTTTTCACATTAGCAGATGCATTACTTTTCTCAACCCTTTTTGTAGTTTCTTAAATTTCTTATTAGGAATTCAATAGGAAGGTAAGTGATACAGCCCTTTTTACTAGAATTTGTTTTCCCCTGCAGGAAATGAGGGTAAAGCAGGACACCAGTAACCCGAGTTAGCAGGAACAAAGGAAGTTGCTTTAACCTTAACTGCCAGCCATGGAGTCCTAAAGGCTGAGGTTGCCCTCATTGGTATAATCTTAAACCAGGTCACATTACCTGCGGCCAAAGGCGGGCTGGCCCTTCTCCCAGCAGCACGGCCTCAGAGCGTGTTATACCAAACAGAGGATCTGAAGAGAACTTCAGAGGTAACTGTACGTTGCCCTCGGAATTCAGCCCAAAACAAAGCAGTTACGAAGCACCACTTTTTGTTGGGGTGTGGGCGGGGGCGGGGGCGGGGTGGGGAGACCTTACTAGGGTTGGCAGAATTGCTCCTCCGAGGATCCGAGTCCTGTTCCAGGTTCTGTCTCCTGTGGGTCAGTACACACCTGAAGGACAGGACTGAGCTTGCTCCTGCTCGTGTCCCCAGCATCGAATGTGTCACAGTGTATTTCAGATGTATTCCTGGTATATCAGAAACCAGGGAGAAGATTGTCAAAGCAAAGTAGGTTAGCTGAACAACAGGCGGAGCAGCTATATGTAAGCTTTCAAGTGGGTTTCTAATGATTAAAAGATCACAGTGTTAATCTTTGAACATTTTATTTATATTATTACTCACTTCTGTGCTTTGTGGCTCCAACCTCTACAGCAGGGGTTTTCAGCCCTTTCAAAATGGTGACCAGCATAGAAACCCTTTTCTATGTCAAGGACTTAGTTCAAGGACTTAGCTTTAGTGTCAGTGATTGATACAAAATTGCAATGCAAAGGTAACAATTTTTTTTAATCCTCACCCAAAAAGATGTTTTGATTTTTGACACAGAGAGAGAGAGAGAGAGAGAGAGAGACTGAGACCTCTTCCTCCAGGAGCTCAACTTTTGGGGGAGGGTACTGATGTGTATTTAGGTAATTACTGTGCTGTGGGATAAGGATTCGGGGTGCCTAGGGAGTGGGGATGAGGGATCTGATCCAGCAGTGGGAGTGTCACAGAAGGGGTGGGTCTTGTCAGACTTTCAGGAGGAGCTGTGAAGGTGAAGAGTGTGTGAGTGTGAGTGTGTGCACATGCATGTTGGGAGGTTGTGTGTGTGTTAGTGTGCACACATGCATGTTGTGAGGTGAGGGTGTGTGTTTGTGTGCACACATGCATGTTGAAGAGGTGAAGGTGTGTGGATGTTAGTATGAACATATGCATCTTGTGAGGTAAGGGTGTGTGTTAGTATGTGCACATGCATGTTGGGAGGTTAAGGTGTGTGTTAGTGTGTGCACATGCATGTTGGGAGGTGAGGGTGTGTGTGCACATGCATGTTGGGAGGTTAAGGTGTGTGTGTTAGTGTGTGCACATGCATGTCGGGAGGTGAGGGTGTGTGTTAGTGTGTGCACATGCATGTTGGGAGGTGAGGGTGTGTGTTAGTGTGTGCACATGCATGTTGGGAGGTGAGGGTGTGTGTGTGTTAGTGTGTGCACATGCATGTTGGGAGGTGAGGGTGTGTTTTAGGGCTGTGGGAGAGCAGTGTGTGTAAGTTCAGTGGTGAGCAAGGGCGTGTTACCTGTGGGTGACTGGAATTCCTGGTATGGGTGTGGGGAGAGGGGAATGAGAGGGAACTAGTGAGGACGCAGAGGTAAGCAGGGGTCAGTTCATGAGGGACTCTGTGCCATGTCAGGGAGTTTGGGCTTTATTTGAAGAATGTTAGGGGAGTCAGATGATGGGAAGGTATGTTTAGGGGAGTAGCTGAATGGATCAGAGGGAGTTCTGAATGAGCATCCATTAGGAGATTGCTGGAGCAACCCACACAGGGGAGATGCTGGCCAGAGGCAGGCAGACATGGCGCGCCAGCTAAGTCATAGTATGCAGGGAGGAGCCGGCTCCTGGTTTGGCCATGGGGTGGATGGTGTGTAGGGCCAGGTGCTGCGCTGGGACACACAGTGGGGAGCGGGTTGGGGGACATGGGTGCACGCAGGGTAGACACGCAGGTGGAGTTGGCTGTACCATAGGATGCAGGTGCCCCTTCTTCGTGATGTCTCTTTTTTCTGGTGATGACAGTCAAGACCCACCGTATGGTCCCTGCCCCACAAGTTTTACGTCTTCTAGGACATATCCTCCCATTCTGATCCCTCTGGCCCTGGTTTTTCTATCCCAAGTACCGGTACCACAGAACTGACCACGCGCCTATGTTGCTTTCCCAAATAGACTGAGTTCAGCAAGGGCCCTCAGTTATATTTTATGTTCATGCCACCCGTTGCAGGGCAAGTCTGTGTACATAGAGAGGCATTTTACTATCACTAATTTATACTTCTGGTCTGTACTTGAAAACCGTTCTGCACTTACAGAATAATGAAAAAGTATTTATCTAAAGGAAAGGAAGTATAATATAGCTTTATTTTACAGGACATGACTGTGATCTGCATTAAATTACATGTGGACATTAGAATTTTTCTTTTCCTATTTGCTAGAGGACAAGGGTGCTAGCATGTATGAAATGTTGGATGTAATGATGAAAGAAGGTTTCTTTTAGCAGGGAAGCTTGGTTGATTTGCAAGCAATCAGATCAGACAGTATGGTTGTATTAGTTGTATCACTGTGGTTCATTTGATACAAATTTAGTTTCTAAACAGCTTTTCTGAGAAGCTGCTTCTTATGTAAAACGAATCTTCTTTGGAATAGGTCAGCATCAGCACCATAAGTATGCGCGCGCGTGTGTGTATGTGTGTAGCTTAGGAGGGGGTGACTGGGGTCCCAGAGTACAGGCTGGATGAGCGTCCCCCAGAGGCACCTCCTGACAAGCTTCACTGTCAGACACTTTCTTTTGGCACCAGGCAAACAGGAGGGTTCGTTTTCTCTGTGCTGAGCCCTGTGCTGGTCCCTGGGAAGCAAAGATGAAGGGCACATCTGGGCACTGATTCTTTCTTGATTTATGAGACTGCTAGAAGGTAGAATCCCCTTCTATAATACGGCTTCTTTTTTGGCTATTGAGCTATTCCCTTCCATTGGTTTGAGTTATGCTTTTTAATTAACTTCTAATGCATAGTTAGTGTAATTAAATCATCAAAAGTTAAAAATTCTAGCCAAGACCGGTTTGGCTCAGTGGATAGAGCATCGGCCTGTGGACTCAGGGGTCCCGGGTTCGATTCCGGTCAGGGGCATGTGCCTTGGTTGCGGGCACATCCCCAGTCGGGGGTGTGCAGGAGGCAGCTGATCGATGTTTCTCTCTCATCGATGTTTCTGGCTCTCTGTCCCTCTCTCTTCCTCTCTGTAAAAAATCAATAAAAAAATAAAAAAAAAATTCTACAGATTGTCTCATTTATATTAAAGTATATGTTATAATTTAAGACTTTTTTGTTATAGTCTTTTTGATTATTTTGGTTCGTCCTCTGTGTTTTGTGCTTAAGACATTAAAAACCAGAGCTATTTTAAGTTGAAATGCCCTTAACTCCCTTGAATCAACCAAACTTATGTTGCTTTTTCTTCCTTAAAGTTATGATGTTATAGGCTATTGCTTCTCAGATTTTGTGAGGGAATAAATCAACCAGTCTGACAGTTGTTAAACCATAAAGCTTCCAAGTAAAAATTACTATCTGCACTGTGACACTCCATTCATACTCCTGTAGTGGTCTGTGAACTTGTGCATATTCTTGATCTAAGTACTTAATTCACTTTAGATGCATTTTATGAATAGTGTGTATGTGAAGATTATAATTTATGTAAAAATAATATAAGCATTGCATTATATGTTTTAATTTCTTACATGTTAGTGAAAAAGACATTTAAACCATTTGATTTATAACCTTGTATCTGCCCCCTTAAACATTTTCGTAGAGGATCCGGCATAGTTCAGTGCTTCCTTCCTACGCAACGCTGGTCTAAATGCTTGCCCATCGAAAACCCCTCATAGCACAAACACTGCCTCCCGCACCGCGGCTCCCTGTGATCTGTGACTAATCCTGCAGGCGCTGCAGAGAATGTTCCGTCCGGAGTCGGAACTGCGGATCGCCTGCCTGGAAGGGGTGACGTCACCTCCATGGGTGCCTGCGCATGCGCAGCGCCACTGATGCAGGGATTTATCACCCTGCTCTTTGTGTTCAGGCGTGTGTGGCGCCTGCGTTTCCCCCAGATAAACTAATGCGTGAAATTAAGTAATTACCACCAAGACTTGATACTAATAGTAATCTTCCAGCTCACTATCTAATGTTCCTTTTTGTTGTTTTAAAATGCTGCTTTATTTAGAAACACACTTTCATTGCGAGAATCTGTGTTCTTAAAGGATAAGGTGGGTTTTGTTTGTTTTGTTTTGTTTTGTTTTTCAGTTTCTGTCACTTTCCATTTTCCCGTTTAGTAAATGCTAAAACGGATGAGGAGCACAGCTGGCCTTGTGGGTTGTCGTCTAAACAAACCCCAGTGCAGGAGGTGAGGCAGGCAGGCCGTTCAGAACAAGGAGCGGTTCATTCATTCAGCGCAAATGATCAGGAATCAACTCTAGTTACTGCTGGTATCTGATGGTCAAACCTCAGAGGGAAGGCAAGGGTGGGGGGCGGGGGGTGTAGAAATCAACCAGTGTACTTGCATGCATATAAGCATAACCAGTGGACACAGGCAATAGGGGGGTGAAGGCCTGGGCTGGGGGGCGGGGGCAGGCTGGGAGCGGTCAATGTGGGGAAAAGGGGGACATATGTAATACTTTCAACAATAGAGATTTTAAAAATGAAAAATAAATAAAAATAAATTTAACCAAAATTAACCTGTGTTTTAGTTTAAGATTTTCTTTAAAATTTTGATTCATTTTTAACTCATTTATTTCACCTTAATTTTTTTAACCACAATGTAAAAAAAACACCCACACTTTTAGAATAATGTGGTGCATAAAAGCTTCTACTCATTGTGAACATATTTCCATAGTACTTTTTTTTTTCCTTCTTAAATAAAAAAAAAAATTGTGTGTGGGGTTGTTGTTCCTTTTCTGTTTGTCTTTTTAAAAAATCTAATACCACAGAAGTGACCAAGTGAGTGGGCATTCTGGTCAGCAATGACTCACTTCAAAAGGTATTTGTCAACAATAATAATACAGCACTTCCTTGCAGAGTCTCAGGATAAAAATGAGAAGTTGATTTGACCAGTGAGGTATTAGATAGTCAAAGTTTCAGATCATCGATTCGGCTAAAAGATTTTCCGTTGTTGAATGATAACTTGTGGAATATTTCCTCCTAGGGAGGAGAGGTTAATTTTCCTTCTTATAAATCATACTATAGGAGTGGCCGTCTGAACAACACTGAGTTTATATTTCACAACCTAAAATAGTGCTGAGGAGCATTGGGTTGCTTGAATGGTGGTTCAGGGGTGAGAAGCTGGGGAATTATGTTTATTTGTTCGTTCATTCATTCATTCATTCATTCACCCATCCATGTTTATTGACTGTGCTGTGCCTGGCCCTGTCCTGGTGTCTGGGATGCAGCAGGGAACAAAGCAGCCATCCTCTGGCTAGCAGGTGGATTTAAGGGAAGATTTAAGGGAAATATGAGTAATGACATGCTGCTGAACCTAACAGCAGTTTAAAAGTTGGTAACAGTCACTTTTGGCAAGTTATACCATGGTGAACCTTGGAGTTATGATTTTTTAAAAGAGTATGTTAAAACCTCTAAATATTCAAATTCATTTGTTTTAGGAAGAGGGGTTATTTGTATTGACTTGAAACTGGAAAGAGAAAAGAAAATCGTCAAGTGCTACCTGCACATTTATATGAATACTGATAAAATCTGATTTTTAACCCAAACCCTTTCCCCCCAATGGTATTCAGCAACTGTTAGATCTCAGGATCTGAGAGTAATGCCAAATGTTATCGTGTGAACATTCTGATCAGATTCCTCGTAGACTTGGATTGAAGGAGCACTTGTTGCGTGGTTTAGGACGTCCCAGGGAACATCTCTGCCCCAGCGGATGAGCCTGGGCTGACGGCAGCCTGGGCCGTGTTCTGTCTCCTGGAGTTGGCATTTCATTAAAACTCACCTGGGCTTCCCTGTTTCAGGTAGCAGAGTGCACTTTAAATTGTGACAAGGACCCATCCCTCTTTCTGTGCACATCAGTGTAAGCTCTGTGCATTTGGAAAAAGGTGTATGCAGTCATTCACGAGATGAGTACAACTAAGTGCCCTCCGACGTTGCCCACTTACCTCTTTCAATGTGCTCTTCTTTTTCTGCCCTATCTCTTCTAGTTTTTAAAACATTTCTATATTGATTTCAGAGAGGAAGAGAGAAGGAGAGAGAGAGAAACATCAATGATGAGAGAGAATCATTGATCGGCTGCCTCCTGCACACCCCCCACTGGGGATCGAGCTGTAACCCCGGGACCCTTCAGTCCGCAGGCTGATGCACTAGCCACTGAGCCAAGCCAGCTAGAGCTGCCTTTTTTTTTTTTTTTTACCAAAATTATCTTTGTGGTATCCCCTTCCACCTATTAGCATTTTCAAGCTCCCTTGGTGACACTTAGAAGTAAAACTGCTGCTGACTCCTGGTCTGTGGCCCAAAGATGTGGTCCGTGATCTCAGAAGTATCGCGCCAGGTGGCATGTGCTGTTCCTTTCCCTCCTCGAGCGTATGGGAGGAGAGGTGTGTGCTTCCCAGGATAGTCCCTGAGCGTAGCCCTTTGTTCCTGAAGTTTAGGAACCACAGCAAGGTCCTGTAATGCATGAGGAAAGAAGACAGTGGGAGTTGTCTTGTCTGTGGTGTAATCTAGAATCAGTGGAATGGCACAGAAGCCATTTCTTTGTAATTTGTTTTTATAGTCACATACTCTGTTTTCATAAATGGCTCCTCAGGGCATGGTACAGAATCTGCCTTTTTGATCTAAGGATATTTCATGGCTGAATTCCTCCTGCTTCTAATTGAAAGTTACATGATGTACTTAATCTGGCTTTAATATGTATACATACTTTCTCAGTCTTTTGCTTCTTGGTGTGTTTTTAAAAAAATGGAAATGAGATAAAAAATAATGCTTTAGATGACCACCATAATAGCCACACACTCAATTTTTTTGTATGGTTAGTTTTATATTTCTGCTCCCTCCACCACCTCTTGTTTTCTTTCCTGTTTAAAAAGTTTTAATTGACAGTTTTAATAAAATTAACATCTTTCCTGTGACACATTCAACAAAAACATGGTGATAAAACTGTTTCGAATTTGTGTTCTAGTCTGTGTTTGGACATGGACATATATCACAATGCAAGCATAACACATTCCAACATCGGTTCAGCCATCGGTTCTGTGCCTTTCCTCCTCTAGAAAGACAGTTTTATTTAGAGGAGAAATTCAGGAACTGTGATGGGCTGATGGGTAACTGCAGTTTTAAGAAACTGAAGCTCCATGGGAATGAGCTTGTGGCTTATAATAGGACACAGGAAGCTGTGATTTTCATTGTTAAATTTTGTTTTCTTCACCTCTTTTTACATCAGTATGATATTATTTTTCCTGTGGGGTGGCCTGAAACATGGCAGCGCTAACTTCCGCCATTCACTCCATCAAGGCTGTGATAAGTAGGTGTGGTTCAGAGTTAGCAGGGATTGTCAGGAATGCTTTGCAAGTATTAGAAGTCCTACAGTCTCTTTTGAGGCACCAGCGCTGGATAGGACATTCTCCTTGTGGAGGGTTGTGTGAGAGGGAGCCAGACCCACACGCGGGGCTCCCGTTTCTGGACTGTGGGAGTCCAGGACTGCAGTTTGTGGTGGCACCTCCCGAGGGCTGTGCTGTGTCCTGGCCAGGGCATCTGTGGGCATGGGCTCTGTGGGCATGGTAGGAAGCAGGCCTTGTCTTATCTGGTAGCACTAGAAGGGGGATCCTGCTCAAATCCCTGTAGACTGGGATCTATAGCTAAGGCTCAATTCTTTCTAGTATTTCTATGATTTGGTCTGCTTCCACATTTGCCCGGGCATCCTAGCATTCTGTGCTGCTTATGGAACGTGTCATCCTGTGCCTTTTCTGTGAGTATACATAAACCTGGCTCCTTGAGGCCTGAGGTGGTGCCTAATTTTTCCTTGCATCTGCCCTCCTTCCACCTGGGTCCATCTCAAATGGAATCGGATGTAATCAATCTTGCAGACACGTTCAGTGAATTACCCAATGCCTGGCAATGAATTGCTGCGACTAGATTGCATCCATTCAAGAGTTTTGAAGGAATCTTAAGGATGAAATTGCAGAATTCTTGGCTCTTGTTTTGCGTTTTATAAATAGTCACTGTTTTACAAGCTTGGTAGGTTGCCAGCACCAAGCGTGGTATGTTGGAAAGCAAAATGGCCTGGTGATCTGGAGGTCCAAGTTCTGTCGAGCCTTTTCGTGACCAGCCAGGTAGTAAGTACACTAAGCCTCCTGGACCCCAGGATCCTCATCAAGATTTGTTTGTGGCCTTCTTTGTGCAAAGTCTCTGGTGATTCTCAGTGTCACTGTTAATCCTGTTAAACTGGGTTGTTTACATCCTATGGACAGGAAAGATTTACTCTAAAAAAAAAAATCAAACCACACCATTAATTTAGTCATTCTTTGCTCCTTTGAATGATAATGCTGTAGGGACTGGACTTGGTTATATTCCTCCCAAAGGTGCTGCTTTTGTTGTTTGTTTGCCTGCTTTAGCAGGCTACTAATTTGGTGGGACTCCAGCTACAATCTCTGTAGTGGGCACCAACTCGAACCTTGGTGAGATCTTTCCTCTTTAGCATAGAGTTTAGGCTCGGAGCTTGCCTGGCACATGCTCGGGGGACAGCCAGAGATCTGGACCAAGTTTATGCTCTGAATTTGGGGCTCCCCTTCCTCCTTTCCACAATTTCTCCTCTCACTTTCAGCTGCTGAGGCCACCCTGAGCTGGGTCCTAATTCTTGTTTTAGCAGCTCCATTTGGCTCAGATGGGGCCCTGTCCTCTGGCTAAAAGCCCTGGTAGGGGAGGTGCACCCAATGTCATTTCCTTTTCCCAAGAGTCTCTCCCTGCTTTTGGCCACTCTCCAGTGCCTCGAAATAGTTGTGTTTTGGAGATTTAATTTGTGGCAGGCCTGGTCCAATCGGAGCCCCTCAAACAGACCTGAAGTGGAAGAAGCTCCGTTTGTTTACTTTCTAATTCCAGGTTTCCTTGTTGGCGTTGGTTGTGTTACCAAAGCTTACATTTTGAATGCTTTTCTTGTACTATTTTGGCAAAAACGTACAGGAAAATAGGGATGGGGCAGCAGTCTTTTATTTTTTTTCTAGAGAGTTCTCTGCCAATCACCATAGTTGCTAGTTTTGATGAACCCAGATGGCCTCTGTTAGAGACCTCCAAGAGAAATATCCTGAGGCGTTATTATGAGTATGAGCATTTTGACCTCAAACTTCCATGTGGGCATTCACCCTGGGGAGCTGGACTGGACATGTTTGGGCTGCAAGAATTCCTTCTGCTTAGATGGATGTTGGCTTGGCCCAACTTGCCTGCCGCATGCTTCTCCTCCACAAGATTTCCACTTGGCCGTCTAAGAGACAGGGGTGTGGGAAAGCTGGTTTGCACTGAGAAAAGGGCCCTGGCCACCCTCTGAAGCAGATGGCACTGGGCCATCTTACCCCACGAGCCAGTGACATTCCTCCAGGGGAGCATGACCCAGAAAGCCAGGGAGGGCAGAGCCCACAGGGAGCTGAGGCCAGTCCCCAGCTATTTATAATCCCTTCTCTCCTCCCTGCCACTGTTGGTGACTCAAGTCTGATAGATGAGGCATTGGGCTCCCCCTAGAGGATTTAGTGTGCCAAAACAGCAGTTTTTAGAAAACAGTGTAGCCGTGTTATTTGCCAGTATTTACATGAATCTACAAGATTAAAATGAAGATTTTTGAAATGTTGTGGACTGATTTTTGGGACCAGATTTTCGTGGTTAGTAATGGCTAAGAGCCTGCTTGGTACTTTCGCCTCTGCGTCTGTGGGCAAATCATTGCTTGGCATTAAAATAGAAGCTAACTCTGTGATCAGAGAATTCAAGTGTTTTTGAATGATGATATTTCTAGAGTTGATTTAATGGTGTAAAGAAAGCTGGAATTGGATAGAATGGTTAAAAAAGTTAAATGTCACTCAAGCAACCTAGTAATTTTACTTTCTTCTTCTTTATTTCAGGGTTTCGAAAAAACGATGAAATGAAAGCTATGGATGTCCTGCCAATTTTAAAGGAAAAAGTTGCATACCTTTCAGGTAAAGTCTAACTTTATCATCTGCTTTATGGATTCTCTGACTGTTTCTGACACAGTATCAGACAAAGCCTCAGACACTGAACTAGCTCACCTGCCACACCCCCAGGAGCATTTGTATTTCAGTAGATTTCTAGGTGCTTTATTCTTGTAGCATTGTCCTGAGATATTAGTGCCCAAACATCTTCTTCCTTCTGGCAGGCACATCATAAGTCAGATAACACTGGTGATTGAAATGTTTGTGTCTGTCATTCCACAAACATTTGGCTCTTTTGCCCCGATCAACTAGGTAAAACAACTGATTTTTTTAAAAGTTTGTCATCTCCACAAAAGTGGTGGGAATGTGACCATATATGGACGCATCCTGATTTTTTTTTACCTTGGTTTCTTGTACTTTGTGGCTACCTGTTGCCTCCTCTTTGGGGAGGTAAGGATGCCCATGTGTCCATGGCCGCTCTCCCCTTGGCCTCTGGTCCTGGAGTTTGTAGAACCCTTGCCATGGACCGTGAAAGCTCCGGTGGTCTTTACCAGCGGGGTCCTCCATTTGCCTGTAGAACTGTAAAGCCATCTGTGGGGCTTCTGACCCTCCTGTAGTGTGGTGACAGTCTGCAACAGTCCTCCAGACTTTGGGGCACTTGACTGCCCTCCCCTCTGCACATAGAGGATCAGCTTTAGGGCTTTTCAGCCATTGGGTATTCCATCTTTTTGGCACCAGTTTACTTGTTACAAAACAAAGGTTTGCAAGATTTTTCTGCTCTGTTTACGAGGAGGTGAACCTGTAGATGGTCACATGCATTTAGACAGTCTTCCTAGATACGTTTCCCTCAATAACCGTTCACCTTTCTCAAACAGGCATGCCATGCTACCTGATGTCTCCTCTCAAACACATTTTATTTTGAATTTATAACCTTGCTAGCTGCTTTTACATGGTTTGTGTGTCCTTTTGGCCCATGGGAATCCTACCTAATAAAAGAATAATATGCAAATTAACCACCACTCCACTACACCCATAAGCCACGCCCACAAGCCACACCCACAAGCCAATCAGCAGCAAATATGCAAATAAGCCCAACCAAGATGGCTTCAGCCACAGAGAGCAGGAGGGAGGCTTGGGTTTCCCAGGCAATGGAGGAAGCCAAGCTTTCAGCCTGCCCTTGCCAGCCTAGGCCTCCACTCAAGGCTACAAAGTTTCAATTATAAAAGGTAAATAAATCCAAACAGAAATGGTGGCAGCCACGGAAAGAGCAGGAGGCTAGGATTGCCCCTGGCAATGGAGGAAGCCAAGCTTTCCGCACACCATGGCTAGCCCAGGTCTCCGCTTAAGGCTACAAAGTTTCAATTATAGAAGATACATAAAAGCCCAACAGAAATGGCTGCTGCCATGGAGCAAGCAGAAGGCTTGGCTCCGCTCCAGGCTACAAAGTTTCAATTGTAGAAGATAAATAAACCCCAGATACCAGGGCCTCTGCTTGGGTCGCCAGGGGGCGTGGCCGGCATGCAAACCACCACAGGCCCCTCGCTCAGGCCGCCCCATGCTCCAAGGGAACCCCTACCCTGATCCAGGACACCCTTCAGGGCAAACCAGCCGGCCCTCACCCATGCACCAGGCCTCTATCCTATCTAATACAAGAGTAATATTCAGATTGACCATCACTCCCACACACAAGATGGCTGCCTCCATGTGGTCAAAGATCCTGCCCCCATGTGGACACAAGATGGCCAGCAGGGGAGGGCAGTTGGGAGGGACCAGCCTGGCAGAGGAGGGAAGTTGCGGGTGACCAGGCATGCAGGGAAGGGCAGATGGGGGGGACCCAGTCCTGCAGGGGAGAGCAGTTAGGGGGTACCAGGCCTGCAGGGGAGGGCAGTTAGGGGTGACCAGGCCTACAGGGGACAGCAGTTAGGGGTGACCAGGCCTGCAGGGGATGGCAGTTAGGGGCAATCAGGCTGGCAGGGGAGTGGTTAGGGGGTGATCAGGCTGGCAGGCAGAAGCAGTTAGAGGCAATCAGGAAGGCAGGCAGGCGAGCAGTTGGGAGCCAGCAGTCCTGGATTATGAGAGGGATGTCTGACTGCCTGTTTAGGCCCGATCAGTCAGACATCCCTTGAGGGGTCCCAGATTGGAGAGGGTGCAGGCTGGGCTGAAGGACACCCCCCTCCCCCCCGTGTGCCTCTAGAGGTATATATTTAGGATGCAGCCTCCTGTGGTATTATTGTTACTCTTCTTACCTTGCTCTCTGTCGAACAGTATTTCTTAGCCCCTATCAGACACTGTTGGATGGTGTTGTTGAAGGGAATCTAATGCATAATGCATTTGGAAGGTAAACAGAAGATTATATGAAGTTCATGAAAACAAGAAGGTGCTTTAGAGCGATGGGAACACATGGTTAAAGAATGAAGTCAAACAACTCTTGGCTCGTAATCCACTGTTAAAAGTAGCCTTTGCTGTTTTCTAATCAGTTACTGACAAACTGCATAGTATGGATGCAGGCCAGTATTGTGAGCTCCTGACTTTGTAGTTTACAGATGGATTTTAAAGTTAACAGAACAAAAAGACTCTACTTATAACTATAAGAGGCATCCGTAAGAAGGGCTTAAAGAAACCTGACCCCGAATGCTCATCCATTTTTATCCTAAAGTTTGGATCTGCAATGAGAGTACCTGTTCCAGTTTTGTGGAGTTCTGCGTTTCATGGAAAGGCAAGGGGGTATCTCCCGTCCTTCTCGTATGTTCTTGTTAGCATCTAGTATAGCCTGAGTCCAGTGGCTGACTGGAGGGCCCGCTGCCGTCAGCGGCCTTCCCAGGACTCTCGAGTCCTAGAGTGTTCATTAGAAAGAGTCTATAAGCCAGTGTCTGGCTCTCAGGACTAGGCAGGAGGAGCCGTGCCTGAGAAGGTGCCAGGCTGGTGAGCTGTTGGCCTTGGCTGCTTCTGGGACGGGGGCCCAGTAGACACCCTTTTAACAGAGGTTGTTACCTAGTAGACTTACAGATTGTAGCCATAATTTCTTTTACAAACCACATCTTCTCAGAGCTTTTCACGGTCATGAGGTAGACTGTTCCGCGGGGCGGGGGGGGGGGGGGGGGGATAGTTTTCAATGGTGTCCTAATCCAGAAAACCAAATAAGGGCCACACAGAGCAGAATCCAGTTGGTTCATTGGCATTTACCTTGTACTTCTCACAGTAAGTATGCCTTCCAAGAGCAGTTCGTTCTCATTGGATGAAAGGTGAGTTCTTCATTTATTTAAAGATAAAGGAGCAACTCTGCCCCGGGTTGTTCAGTTGGTTAAAGCGTCGTCCCAAACACCAAAAGGTTGCAGGTTTGATTCCCGGTGGGGGAACATACCTAGTTGTGGGTTTGATATCTGGTCAGGGCACCTATGGGAGGCAATCAATTGATGTTTCTCACATCGATATTCCTCTCTCTCCCTCTCCCTTCCTCTCTCTCTAAAATCAATAAAAACTTATCTTTCAGTGAGGATCTTAAAAAAGGCAATTTTGTTTCTGGTCATTCTGGGCCATTAGGCTCAAGAGACCAAGAAGGAAATGAGCCATCAATGGGTTTAAGGAAATAATTGTCACGCAGACATTTGTAGCTATAATGTGGAACCTTCTCAGCCTTCTCTTTAATATTAAAATAGACCCCAGTTCATTTAGTATCGTGTTTCCTACCGGAGTGTTCAGGCATTCCCATTTTTAACTTCCTGATACCTGTGGTAGGTATTTTTCATTAAGTTTGTGTGGAATGTAGAAGAAGAATCCATTCATACAGCAGACATTTGTTGAGTCCCCATTTTTATGTGCCCATCTCTCACTAGGCATTGAGAGTATATGCTGGTATCAGGGAATGAACAGATGCCTGCCTCCGTAGGGCTTCTATTCTTGTTGGGGAGACCGATAAACAGAAAAGTGTAAGTTATACAGTTGACCAGAAGGCCATAGGTACCATACAGAAATAAAGGGTGGGGAGAGGAAGAGTAGAGAGGAAGCGGTTTTTATAGAATTGAAAAGGAGTGTCATTATGAACAAAAACTGTCCTTTTTGTTTTCTCTTGTTTTTGACGAACATGCATTTGGATAGGCAGACACTCCCCCTTGAGCTCTGGGTGTTTGATTACAGACACAAGGGAGGTCCCGAGACTGTAAACTCTCCTACGTGGACATCCTGTGACGTTGGTAGGTGCAGGAAATGGATTTCCTGCCCTTTTCTTTTTATTGTCCCAGCTAAGGTGCCGAGTTTCCTGTCCATAAAATGGGACTGACATCTGTCCTGCCGGCCTCACCATGAGGCTGTGGGTTGACAGCAGACAACATGTTAGCATGTCTAGTAGGCGATGCTTTTATAAGCTGCAGTGTCACTATATATATTAGTTCAGGAACAAGAACTTCAAAGCTGTAACTTTTCTGCTTCCTAACCCAAATAGTATTTTCATTTGGGTGCCTTCTGTGACATGGGCAAACAAGCAGAGCTTTGGGGCATACAATCTAAACAGACATCTGTGGATTGCTTTCAAGCTCCTTTAGGCTCAGAGACCATGTGCCTCTGAACTAACGCTGCATTTCATTGATTCTAACATGTTGATTTTTTTAACCCCATGGGAGGCGTCAGCAGATGGGTGATTTTGGTGCCTGTCCATCACTGACTGTAACACACCACAGATTGGAAGGTACACCCAATGCAGGGAGGTTAGCACGTGAAAAGAAAATGTTAAATTATTTAAATAGAGAATATGCAATTTTTACTTCATGAGTGATTTTTTTATGAAGTTTTAAAACAACCCTAAAGAGTTTTTTTGAAGCTCTATTCTGGAAAAAGGAAAAAGACAAATTGAATTCTCTCCCTCTACTTTGAAATTCAAGTTTAGGTTTAAATTAGCTTTTTTTAGGACATGAGTGGGAGCCTATTTGGAGGGTGAGCTTGCCAGTACGTCTCAGGGGACTCCTCATCAGTGGTCCCAGCTGGGAAGATGTCTGTAGGTGAAAGGCGAGGCAGTACAACAGAAGCAGTCAGCACGTCACACTCACTTCATTGAGCTCTCACTCTGGAGTGAACAGGTGGCTGTGTGCAGTGTGCGCACCTGTTGACTCCCCATGTGACACTCTTTGATGGGCAGATTTTGGATTCTGTTTTGGTAGAGCCTGGCTTGCTTGCATTAAGAGACATGATGACCCCAGAGAAAGGAGAGCTGAACACAGGTCATTGGCATTTCATCTCCCTACCGAGTCAAACATTATGTTTCATTTTAAAAATTCAGAATGGGAATCCAGAAACATATTAGGTATGATTCTCTTTACCAAGAGTCAGGTGAGTGTTTTTATCTAAATTTCATAATGTATCTTTAAAAGTTCAAGTTTCTGTAATATGTGTTGAGCTGGAATACTTTTGATTAAGGTTATGGATTCCTTTTTGAAAAGAATGAAAGATGTTGGGGAATTAAAATAGCGAAATGTTTCCTGTCTTTTATTGGAGACAAGAGGTATTCAAAAACCTAGAGTCATTGATACTACCCTAATAACACTATTTGATATTTTCGACAATAACTTGGTAATGACATTCTATTCATTATAACAGTATTGCTTCTCACTTTTTAAAAAAAAGTTTTTATTGATTTTGAGAGATAGGGAGAGAGAGAGAGAGAAACATCTACTGGCTGCCTCCTGCATGCCTCCTATTGGGGATGGAGCCCGAAACCCGGGCCCTGGGAATTGAACCAGTGACTTTTCGGTGCGTGGGAAGATGCTCAACCAAGTGAGCCACACTGGCCAGGGTTAATAGTACTTTTTATTCATTAAAAAAAGGCCTAGGAACTCATTGTTTAGTTGTCCTTCTGATATTTCTACTGCTTTAGAAGGAACTAAAGCCATTAGTTTGAAAAATTATATAGGTAAGTTCTTGTCAGGGGGCAGGACCCAGCTGGAGCGTGCTGGCAGAGTCCTTTTGTCTTTATTTAAGCTCATTGAGCATCAGTATCTTCAATTATACTGCAATCATAAAACTCTTAACAGGGTGACTGTGGTGATCAAGTCAGAATGTGTGTGTCAACCTCTGGACACCATGCATACAATGGTATGGTTTAGTATTATTACCACTTAATACCATAATTACTGGGCTTATGAGTAATTTAACACTTTTCTAGATGGTGTGACTACACGTGGATCATTTTAAGTGTTCAAAATTAAGTTTTATTTCTGTGCAGAAACAGTGTTAATCATTCCAGGAAATTGTAAATCCCCATATTGGTAACATGTATTTTTAAAATAACATCTGCTGGATAATTTCTTGGCCTTCTTAAAAGCAAAAAATCTGGTTTTCTGTTGTTATTTGCTTGCTTTTTAATTTTGCCTATGCTGCTGAGGTAGGTAATTAAGATGAGAAAATAATTTAGAATTGGATACCGTGACTTGAATTTTGAGATCTTTGTGCTGTGCTTCCGAAGAGATGCCCAGAGTTGAAAAACTAAATGGAGGATCCACTTGGGAAGGCTCAGTTTTCCTTTCTGAGAACCCCGATGGAAGTAATAAAATATATGTGACAATTTCACCAAAAATGGTCAGAGGTACCAGCAGACTTCATTGGAATTGTGTCTATGTTAATGAGGAATATGGCTGCCTGTCTATCAAAGACCAGTCATCACCTGAGATTTGTACTTATGTGGTGTGATTTTTCCAAAGTCCTTAACTAATTTAGTTCTGCATTATAATTCTTGCATGCAAAGCTCCCCCACCACTTTTATATATAGTGGCTTTGTGTGAGAGATTGGTAAAACTTGGCCAGTGGGGTTGGGCGCAGCTCTTGAGAGAGGAAGACGCCCTAGATCTAGATTATAGAAGTCATCAGTGTGAAGTTTGAAGAGCATTCCTGTCTTTTTCCCTTTCAAGACTTAAATCCCAGTTTGGATCGTAGCAGAGGGAGAGCTTAGAATGCAGGGCTGGGAGAGGAGAGAGGACCATGTGGAGGAGAATGAGAGGGACAGGGGCGGTGGGAACAGGTGTTGGTTGTTCAAGGCGAATGAGCACTTGTACCTGAAAACTTCCTTTCTCCAAACACAAAACGGAGGGAAGGAGGACACATTGGAAGGAAAGGGCAGGCCGTCTGGAGTATCTTCCAGGTGGTGTGCAGAACTCGGTTTCTTTCTGCCGAGCCCCGGGAGGGGGTGAGCTAGGCTGGCCATGTGCCCGCTGAAACAGGGACTGTAGCCGTTAGTCCGTCCTTTCAGGCCCTGCGGTTGATAGAGGAACAGCTTTGTGGGAGTGGCTGGGGACGCCGTGGCCTCCCGTGGCACGTCAGCGTGCCGTCCTCTCCTGTCTGTGTCTCAGTGTGCTCCCGTGTTTGTTTCAGGTGGCAGAGATAAGCGCGGAGGGCCCATCCTCACGTTCCCGGCCCGCAGCAATCATGACAGAATACGACAGGAGGACCTCCGGAGGCTCATCTCCTACCTGGCCTGCATCCCCAGGTGAGTTCTGGCGGTCCGGGCTCCTCACTGTTGGCACTGTTCTAGGATGTGGCACCGAGCTCTCCAGAAAACAGCTCAGCCCCAGCCCGAGTTCCAAGCAGACAAGAGGTGTAAACTTAAAAGTATGTTCTTTCTCCGCACTTCACATGGTGACCGTTCTGGCCTGCTTACAGCACTTCTGGCGTGGAGTGAGAGGTCGTGTTTTGCGTGAAGTGCTTTGCGTGATGACAGTGGGGTTGGGAGGCCCCCGGCTGGGGTGTCAGGACGGGTGCCGGAGGTAGAAATGAAGAGTTGTGGTTGATGGTTCTGATCCCACGACGCCGAGTCCTGGGAGCCAGGAAGTAGCGGCTGCTTCTGATACGACACTGCTGTCTTCCTGCCGAGCTGGGGTTCCCTGCAAGTATCCTGTTGATTTGTAGCATGAAGTTTGTGGGGCATTGAAAATCCTTCCCAGCTAATATGACAGGACCCCCATTCAATCCGGGACACTGTTAGTGGTGGTCAGGGAGGTTTTTAGTGTGGATGCTGAAAAACACCAAGAATAGGCAAAGCTTCATTTTCCAGACAGACCTGCGGAAAGGAACGATGAATAGCAGTTGGCCCGTGTCTTTGTTTCTGCTCTCATTGAGGTTTTACTTGCAGCACTAGCTGATAACCAGTGAAAGAAATCCTCCCCCCGCCCCCCCCATTAATATCCATTTAATTGTTCAGGTTGCTTTTTGGAAAATGGAATACTACTTTAACACATCCCAGGATATAGCCATGCCTAGAACAAGGGGCTGCTGTGTGTTGAGGAAAGGAAATCTTTATTCTAGAAAGGCACATGCAGAGGGAGGGCATTTCCGAAGAGACTAAATTAGGACGTGTAATAAGAACAGAAGTTGGTCATAACATAGGCTCAAGGAGACAGTAACTTTAAGGAGCATGTTACATAAGAGAGCAATAAAGGATGGTCAAGAGCAGGATAATGGGCCCTAAAGGTGGGTGAGTGTACTCGATCCTCCCAGCACAGGGTTTGTGGCACCAGCCGGGGAGGACGGCTGTGCCCGCTTGTAACCCATCCTCGCTGTCAGGCTGATGAAGCGGACGGTCCAACCTGCTGAGGAAGGTGTTGGGTTTCTGTTTGGGGATCCTCCTGGGAGAACTGCACTTCGTATTGTCAGTGACGAAGGGATAGCACATGTGGAAAGGTTTCCCCTTTCCTTGTACTATTTTCCTTTCCTCTTGAACCATTGCAATCACAGAGCTGGAAAGAGTTTTAGAAATTAAATGCTACTCACTATCATGTCTAAATAACAATATAGTTGATAGCTGCCACTTACTGAGTTCTTCTGTGCCAGGTACTGTGCTGATGATGGAAAAAGAGGTAGAGCAATACAAAGGACAAAGTAAAAAAGTTCTTACTTAGCAGAATGAGAGTCGTCATGGAGTTGAATGAAAAACAAGTTGAATTGCTATTATCCAGGTGGTTTTTTGAAATTACATAATTGAATTGCTGCATGTAACTTTGGCCGTTTGCTTTCTGGCTTTGAAATCTGTTTTGACTATGAATGTGAACATTACTTTTCATTCACATTAAGTTCTGGTGGTTTGGGGTTTCTCACTGTTTTCACTGTTTCAATATGTGGCACTGTGCAATCTAGAAAACATTGAAACCCAGCCTGAATTCTAAGCAGACAAAGGAGTATACATACTAAAAAAAAAAATTATTCAGGTATGTTTGCATTTACCTGGATGACCCACATTAAAAAACACAAAAAACCTTGTCATTGGAAAATTATGAGCATACACAAAAGCAGGCAGAAGAGCGCAGCAAACATCACATTCCTGCCACCTAGCTTCAGTGATTAGCAGGTTTTGCTAATCTTGTTTTACTCTAATGTTGCCCCTGGAATATCTTGTAACAAATCCCAAGCATTCTATTATTTCACTCATCAACACTTAAGTGTGTAGGGTGACCCTCCAGCTGCTGAGAGCAGTCACTTCATTTCATGCCTAGATTTGCTTTTGTATTTACAGTTCCAAGTGACAGGAAATGCCATTTTGCTTGTTGTTGGTTAATGAGCAAATAGAGAGGTGAGAATAACATGTCAGTGATGCATTTGCCAAGTGATAATGGAGGAGAATTTCACCGTGAGTCCCCTCTGGGTCCACCCTGCCTGGTCCCACCCTGCCTGACCAAAACGCACTGTGTGGCCCCTGGTGAGCATGGCTTTGTTTTAGCCAAACAGTAGGATCGATAAAAATCATCATCAAATTAATGGTGTGGGAATTTCATTTTACTTTTTGAAATGTATACACACACTTTGAATAATGAATGATACAAGTAGTGTTTATTTTAGTTTTGGTTAATCCTCACCTTTGGATATTTTCCCCCCATTATTTTTGAGAGAATGGAAAGTAGGGAGGGAGGGATGGGGAGAGAAACACTGATGTGAGGGAGACACATCAATTGGTTGCCTCCTGCACACTCCTAGACCAGGGCTGGGGATCGAATCTGCAACCCAGGTACATGCCCTTGACTGGGAATCGAACCCGCAACCCCTTGATGGCTGGGCTGACGTTCTCATCACTGAGGAACTCGGCCAGGGCCATGGTGTGTGAATTCTTTGGGACGTGAGGGTTTGCTTGTAGTCTCAGAGTGGTGTAAGCAGTCCTGAGGGTCTGTGCGATTTCTTCCCCTGTCCGTTACTCCCGAAATCTCCTGCGATGTGAAGGTGGCCCCTGGCTGTCCCTCAGCCAGACAGTCTCGCGATGTGCCCTCCTGGAACGCACAGGCAGTCAGACTGACTGTGACCTGGCACGAGCTACTAATTACCTTTATCCGTCTTCCGATCTACAAAATGTGATGTTAATCTGTACTTCTTTGGATCCTTGTAAGTATTGAGTAAGGTGATTCACGTACACGCCCCGCGCAGAGCCTCAGGTCCCGTTGCTGCCTCAGAAGTAAGTAGTGCAATAATTTCCATCTTTCGCATTCACTCTCCTCCGTTCCTTCATGTATTTCGGAGACAGATCAGCCCGCTTCTCTTCTGCATGGTCTCTAGGTGGTCTGTGCCTCTCAGAGCGTGGCCCCCAGAGTTAAACCTAATGTGACCTGGGAGAGGTGAGGAGTTGAGGTTTCTTACTTGGGTCACCTTCCATTCCCCTCCCCCTCCTTTAAAAGAAAGAGGAGGAGCAGAGTGATTTTCAAAGAATGCATGTGTAAGGCGACTGCCCGTGGATTGAGTGCAGGAGAAGCAAGTCGCAGCAGAACTTGTTGCTGGGGTGGTGGGGATTCCTGCCCAGCCATGAAAATAACAGTGGACTTGGTACGTCTCTAGGTGTTCATTGTTCTTATTGCTTGAATTACATGAATTATGCTCTAGAACATTAAAATGATTTATAGCAGCTAAATGGATAAACCACTCCCACTCTCTTTGGTCCCTAATGAAATAATGTGGAGACTTTGAATGAATTCATTCATGAACTTTCATATAAGAAGGGACTTTATTTTTTAATTGTTTAAAGTATTACATATGTCTCCTTTTTCCCTGATTGACCCCCCCTCCCCTGGACAAGCCCCCACCGCCCCAGTGTCTGTGTCCATTGGTTATGCTAATATGCATGCATTCAAGTCCTTTGTTTGATCTCTAACCCCCCTCCCCTGCATTCTCTCTGAGGTTGGACTGTCTGTTCAGTGTTACCTTGTCTCTGGATCCATTTTTGTTCATCAGTTTATGTTGTTCATTATATCCCACATATGAGTGAGATCATGTGATATTTATCTTTCTCCAACTGGCTTATTTCACTTAGCATAATGCTCTCCAGTTCCAACCATGCTGTTGCAAATGGTAAAAGTTCCTTCTTTCTATAGCAGCATAGTATTCCATTGTGTAGATGTACCACAGTTTTTTAATCCACTCATCTGCTGATGGACACTTAGGCTGTTTCCAAATATTAGCTATTGTAAATTGTGCTGCTTTGAACATAGGGGTGCATATATCCTTTCTCATTTGGTGTTTCTGGTTTCTTGGGATATATTCCTAGAAGTGGGAGTTCCATTTTTAACTTTTGGAGGAAACTCCATACTGTTCTCCACAGTGGCTGCACCAGTCCGCATTCCCACCAGCGGTGCACGAGGCTTCCTTTTTCTTTGTTGATTTGTTGATGATAGCCATTCTGACAGGTGTGAGATGGTATCTCAAGAAGGGACTTTCTTTATCTAGGAACTAAAGAAAGTAGAGTTTCTCTTTTTTAGAGACTTGTGTTGAGAAGGGACCTCTGTTTTATCTAACTTTTCTGTATTTCATAGATAAAATGAGGTTCTTTGATAAAACTGCCAACCAAACTGGTGAATAAGTCACACTTCCCAGTGTGCTGGTTAATACGTCTTCACAGCGGAGGAATAGCTGTAGCCGATCTCCTGTTGCTAACTGCACACGTTCCTTAGCTGCTCACATACAGAACTGGGTTCGGGGAGGTTTGCAAGCCACGATTTTCCTAATAGTGACTGGCTTTGAACTTGGTAAAGACAGGTGGATTGAAAGAGTGTGCACTCCCAGCCAGTTCCCGTGTAGTTTCCATTTCTTGGAAGTCACTGGGTGCTAACAGTTGGATTGCGGAGGAAGGGGAGTGGTTAACCCTTCTATAAAGGGTGCAGGCTCAGGGTACCTCTGGTTGGGTCCTTCTTCGGCTTGTTCCTGTTGGTAAGCCTGGAGTTATTCGGGATTCGTTTTAAGCCCCTTTCAAGTGGAGGACTTTGCAGTTGTGTGTACACACTGCGCGGGGCTATGTGAGGAGGAAGCCAGGCTGCCAGAGAGTTTGTCTGGGTACGGTGACGACTGATGTTTAAAGTGCAGCCTCCCAAACGGCAGCTAATAACACGAGTCGGCACCCCGGGAGGCTGCAGTCTCCGGCTGTGGGGCAGCAGAGCCGGGAGCTGGAGCAGAACGCCCAGCGGGTCAGGCTTCCTCCTGCCCAGGCTGGCCTGGCCCGGGCCTCAGGAGCCCTGGCGTGCCTATGGCATGGGACCTTGCACTGCTCACTCCATTAGAGTTCAGGGAGGCCCAGGACCCTTCGTTTCAGTGACTCGGGAGGTTTTCAGGCCTTTCTGGAAGCCCTGCTTACCTTTAGGATTTGTGAGGGACGCCTTTGGTGGTGCCTGGGTTGTGGCCCAGGACCTGCTTGAGACCCAGAGAGCTAACAGCATAGCCTGAGGCGTGTGTGAGCCCAGTGTTAACTCCCCTCCAGTTCATGGTCATGGGCGTAGATGACTGATGAATGAGTTCGTTCCTACAGTTCTCCACAGGTGAGTGGTAAGCTAGGCTGCTGGGTCCATCCATTTTCTCTTTATGGCTTTCAACACCATGTTCCTCAGACTGTGAGCCGCCACCTACTCAGGTTCTGTCCCCACAGACTTTTTCAGAATATTTTTATGACAAGCCTTTTATACAGATGTAGTTGTCTTAGGGACTTTACATCGGTGAACTTCGGATGTCAGTTACTCGCATGGTATGAGTCAAGGAAAGGAGTGTGTGTGTGTGTGTGTGTGTGTGTGTGTGTGTGTGTGTGGAGGGAAGGGAGGGAGAGGGAAGAGGAGTGAACTCATGCAAGAGAGCATAAAATTGGTTTTAATTTTGACTTAATTTTTTGGCTTTTTAACATCACTTAATGATAGCAATTAGTTTTCTGAGTTTTTAATTTAGACTAATTTCTCATGGTGATTACACGAGGCAGAAACAATGTCAGAAACCTTTTCATAGTCCCAGTACATTCGTGTTGGGTGAACACCTAAAATTCCCACTGGGTGGACTGAGGCCTTGCGTGGATTTCCGCAGAGCTCGCAGGCAGCCTCGCCGGCTCAGGTCCGCGCCCGCAGCAGCAGCAGCAGCCTGCGTGGACCGTGTGCACCACGCGCCGGTGAGGATAAGGCTGCTCTTCAGTGGGAGGCCGTGTAACACGGGTGCTACAGACCAACGAGACCAGGGTTCCCCGTCTGTAAGGACTCTGACTCCTGTTGTTTATTCTTGATTACACAAGTGCACCATATATATTTACCATGTACTCGGGTTGGGATTTAATTGATCACTTCTGTTGCTTCATCAAGGTCACTCTAAAGAGGACAGGCTCTTTGGCTGGTTTGTCATGCTGCGAGCGCATGGAGAGGAGGGACACGGTGGCTCCTTGCACTGCCCTGCTCGGTGCTAAGGGCCAGCACAGTTCCCACCATTGCCTTCACCCGTCCGTGCAGCTGGTGAAAGGCAGATATTTACTGTGAAAATAGATTGACCCCGAAGACTCCGCCAGAAGGGCGCCATGGACCCCCAGCCCAGGGCCCTGGGACAAGTTAAAAGGGGAAAAGTGGGACATTGAAAAGCCCCCGCCGATGCTGCCAGCATGCTGGCGGGGTGGTTTCACGCCTGTGGTTGGGGAGTCCAGGGGGCTGCTGTTGAGGGGGGTGACACCTCCACCTGGGTTCTGTGCGCGCTGCCAGGGGTCGCCCATTCAGTGCTCGCTAAGAACCTTTGCTGCAGTAGTTGCTAGGCAGCAGCGTGTGTGATCAGTTAACACACAAAGGTGGTTTTTCTCCTAAAGAGGAGACAGGATACGAAACCAGGAATACAAGATAAAGTTTTAAAGGTTTTCAGAGTTGAACCCTGTTCCAAGTCATCATTGTTCTGATGCACACCTAGCCAGAGTGTGTTCTTTTATGACACGGGACGGGGGAGAGCATTTGGTTCCCGGGTAAGACCTGAGCTCTTTCTGAACCGATTCCATATCCTTTCATGCCTCTCCCTACCCCCTCGCAGTGCTGACCCGCAGCCAGGCTGTGGGTGGAGGGGGCACCCCTTCGCTGCGGAGCCCCAGATCAGGAGAGAGGACTCAGTGTCAGCATCGCCCAGCGGGACTCTGCCCAGAAAAAGGGGCACGAGTTGCACGGCTTGAGCGTGTGTTTCCTTTCTCTCTAGTGAAGAAGTCTGCAAGCGAGGCTTCACGGTGATCGTGGACATGCGCGGGTCCAAGTGGGACTCCATCAAGCCTCTGCTGAAGATCCTGCAGGAGTCCTTCCCCTGCTGCATCCACGTCGCACTCATCATCAAGCCGGACAACTTTTGGCAGAAGCAGAGGACTAACTTTGGCAGTTCTAAGTTTGAATTTGAGGTAACTTCCATGTGTGGCCAGCCCGGCTACAAGCATACCTATGGTTTAATGAAAAAAAGGAAAAAACAGATTTTTTCCCCCTCCTCATTGTAGGCTGGTTTAGATTTTTTAAAACTACTTAATAGTTGGGAACTGCGTGTCTTATGTACCTATGTGAAACTAGTTATTGCATGAAGTAACAAAGGTAGTTCCTTTATCGTGTCATCCTAGTGGGTCGTGTACCCACTGTGGGTTTGGGAGGTTCGTAAGGACGCTGTCTTGCAGACAGTGTATAAAGCGTTAACCACCTCTTCAGTTTCCAAGGCTCTGACAAGCCTTTGGTGCAGGCAGTTACATGAGATGATTATCGGAAGAAAGTGTCTGGCCAGCTTGAAACTGGATTCATGCCGTACATATTCTGTATAAAATTTGAACATTTTCTGATAATATGTTATAATAACTTTGGGTTAAATAGATTGCTTCTTCTAGCAACTTTTCACCAAGCATTAGGGTTCAGTGACTATATGCATGTATTTTAAGGTAAACAGTGTGGGGGTGCAAAAAATAATTTTTACCCCACCATTCTAAGTTTTCCAGCTAGTCTGATAATCAAATTAACAGGAGACAGACTATGAGAAAATGTCCAGAATTTATTCCGGATGTACATGCAGGAGTGCCGTGAGACTATGAGGCCTGCAGACGCATCGGGCAGTTGCAGTTTATATGCCATTCTGGACAAAGAAGAGGGAGGCAGGGGTCTGGGATGTCAAAGGGAAAGCAGGTAGTTTACAGGAAGCTGAGAAAGAGCAAACACGTAGTAAAGAGTTCTTGCTGGGCCACCCAGAAACAGCAGGACGCAGAGGAGAGTCCAACAAACAGCTCTGCCAGACTCCCCCCCCCCCCCCCCCCCCCCCCCCCCATCGCCAGCTATGGTTTATATCCTGGTGCCAGGTGATGCTCTCGTCCTTCAAGCAGCTTTTTCTCTCTGAAGCAGGCGAAGGGTCAGCGGTTCTTTCTGAGCTTATTGTTTCTTAATAGCCAGCTTAAAATCAGTATCCCAAAAGGCATATTTTGAGGCAGCAATAATGGTATTAAACCCATCACCCAGTATTAATCCTCAAGCCTTCTGTGACATGTTACCCTTTACAAAGTGTTGTCACACGTGTATTACTTCCATTTTTAGATCTCTTTCCCTGGTACTGATTTTCGGTCTGAAATCCGAATTTAGTTTTGATTTGAAACTACGTTCAAGAGATTTAGGTGAAACATGAAACCAGTAAGCCTTTATCTTCACATACAATTAGAAGTGATTTTGGAGGAATTTATTGGGTCTTACTATTTTCTTGATGTCAAATTTAAAGTGTGTTGTATTTACTTATACATGTTTTAAGCAGAAGTATGGTTTGGCAAAATAATGCACGCAAGGTTTTGCTAGTTGAAATTTGATCTGTCCCTTGGCCTTCAAGGTTACCGATACCGGTTTTTCCATTGAACTTCTTTGCCTCCAGGGACGTTATTAAAAGTCCAGGCAGATGAGACGGGAGTGAACGCCAGTCACACGGCAGCAGAAGTGCTTGCTCAGAAGCAGCCCCTCTTTGTAGCTTGGCTGCCTTCACGGTTTCTCATGCCAAACAGCACAGAGTGCAGGTGTAGGTTTCTCTGAGGCTGGAGGGGACAGGTGTGGCTCCCAGCCTTTCTCTCTTCCCTCTTTTGGTTCTAGGCCACAGGTCTTCCTCCTTTACCTTTGTCTTTGCATTTAATCACCCCGCCCTCTGATGCTTTCCTTGAGGCATAATTCTTACCTAATCCTGCAGCAGGTCTGACAGGTAGGGTGAGGTTAGGATTTCCTGTTTAGGTTGTAATTGACTAAAACTGTATCACATAGTACAACACTTGTACTGCTCAGAATCTGGTGGATTATCAAAGCGAAGAAACCTTCTGTCTTTACCTTTGTGAAAAGAGCTTCTGCCAGCTTTCTGGCTAATCCCTGTATGTTTTCTACATTTTAAAAAGCCATTCATGTCCTCTGAGGCGTTACCTGACGGGAGGTGGAGTTTAGGAAGGGGGCATGATGAGGGTGGTCTGGTTGGAGCAGCGCTGGTCAGTCCCCTAACAAGCAGCCCCCACACAAGTGTCCTTAGTGGGAGGTGGTGCTCCAGAGGGATTTTGAGGCCCATGAACAGGACGTGAGCGTGACTGCGGGGAGAAGGAAGCCTGGGCAGAGCTCTCTGCTGGGAGTGAGATGGTGGAGTGGTGTGGATGGGAAGCCTGGGCAGAGCTCTCTGCCGGGAGTGAGATGGTGGAGTGGTGTGGATGGGAAGCCTGGGCAGAGCTCTCTGCTGGGAGTGAGATGGTGGAGTGGTGTGGATGGGAAGCCTGGGCAGAGCTCTCTGCCGGGAGTGAGATGGTGGAGTGGTGTGGATGGGAAGCCTGGGCAGAGCTCTCTGCCGGGAGTGAGATGGTGGAGTGGTGTGGATGAGGAAGGCTGCCTTCACAAAAGGGAAATGTCTGCATCGTCTGCTCTGTACTTGGCAATTTGACACCTTTCCTGGTTAATGTGCCTAAAATCGTGGCTTAGTGTCCACATCCTTGGAAAGAAATCTAATATCTTTCGCTCTCATGAAATACACATAAGTCTATCATTTTAGATACTCCAAGTAACATACATGTGTTGCTCTAATGGGTTTATTTTCACCAACTCTACTGTAGTGCTTCGTTTACTTATATTTATGGGGCCAGAACAAGGTATGTTATGTTTTCTATAAATAGATTACTTGCTTTAAGTTTGAAGA
Source organism: Eptesicus fuscus (assembly GCF_027574615.1). Classification (NCBI taxonomy): domain Eukaryota; kingdom Metazoa; phylum Chordata; class Mammalia; order Chiroptera; family Vespertilionidae; genus Eptesicus; species Eptesicus fuscus. Next base: position 98,120,369 of record NC_072476.1, on the reverse strand, counting down.
TCTGTGACTAAACTGCTTTATGCTAAGACCATACAGAGTTGGTTCATCTTCTCACACCTGTTTTTTTTTCCCTTAAGACAAATATGGTCTCTTTAGAAGGCCTTACCAAAGTAGTTGACCCTTCTCAGCTAACTCCCGAGTTTGATGGCTGCTTGGAGTACAACCATGAGGAATGGATTGAAATCAGAGTTGCTTTTGAAGATTACATTAGCAACGCCACCCACATGCTGTCCCGGCTGGAGGAGCTTCAGGACATCCTGGCCAAGAAGGAGTTGCCTCAGGATTTGGAGGGGGCTCGGAACATGATCGAGGAGCATTCCCAGCTGAAGAAGAAGGTGATTAAGGCCCCCATCGAGGACTTGGACTTGGAGGGACAGAAGCTGCTCCAGAGGATCCAGAGCAGCGACAGCTTTCCCAAAAAGAACTCAGGGTCAGGCAACGCGGACCTGCAGAGCCTCTTACCCAAGGTGTCCGCCATGCTGGACCGGCTGCACTCCACGCGGCAGCATCTGCATCAGATGTGGCACGTGCGGAAGCTGAAGCTGGACCAGTGCTTTCAGCTGCGGCTGTTTGAACAGGATGCTGAGAAGGTAAAGGAGAAGGGAGAGGGATGCCAAAAGGGGCTACACAGGGAAGATTTCTGGATCGTTTGGTCTAGAGAAAGGGCTGGGGCAGGGTAAGCGACTCTCACGGCGTCGGTTAGAGACCGGAGACGGAGAGTGTCAGTTCCGGGACCGCCCCTCAATCTGCTTCCCACGGTCATTCACTGTGCAGTGCAGTGCTATTTTAGAAACTTCGAGTTATTCATTACTGATGGTTTCGAATGCCTGTAAGATAGACAAGAATGATACCTTCGGCTAAAAGAGTGAATGTTTTATAACATTATATTATTGAAAGCAATAGTTATGTACAGGGTGTCCCCAAAAATGTACATACACTTTAACAGCTGATAGCTCAATTTTGAAAATTAAATGTATTTTAATAAACACTGCCTTATAATTACTCAAAGTGTGTGCATACATTTTTGAGGGGACACCCTATATGTATGTCATTTGCTAATTTCTGCTCTTCCACACATACAAAGCCAGTGACAGTACACCATTCAGATCTGTTGTTATTTTTTTTAAAAAAAGGGTGAATATTGAGTTAAAATTAATAGTTTCTGGAAAATATAGACAATAATAATTTATGGTCTCATATCTTATTCTTGTGCTCCAGATAAACCAACTACTCAGCGAGAATCCTTGCCAGTTATTGGCTAACTCATCTTAGCCAGGGGAAAGCTATACACTTCTTTATGGGAATGTGGTGCCAGCCATGGGGGTGGGTGAATTGGCCACTCTTCATTTGATCTCACTGACTGTTGTTCATGGACAGGAGAATGTTTTGTAAAGTAAAAAAAAAACTACATTAGAAATAAAGGACCTTTCAAAGGTGACCCTCCAGTACTGTTCTTCGGTAAGCTTTTCACATACCTGCCAGTGCACTTAGGTTTTAGGTGCTGCCTTGTCAAAGACGCTGGAGAATCTTCCTTCTAATCATTAAAAAAACACACACAGGTGGCCATCTCGGATTCTGCTTCAAGGCACAGTAGCAGTGCTAACTGATAGGTGTTTATCCTATATAATAAAAGGGTAATATGCAAATTGACCGAACTGTGGAACGACCGGTCGCTATGATGCGCACTGACCACCAGGGGGCAGACGCTCAACACAGGAGCTGCCCCCTGGTAGTCAATGCACTCCCCCGGGGGAGTGCCACTTAGCCAGAAGCCAGGCTGACGGCTGGCGAGTGCAGCGGCCCGCCTCCGAAGCAGCGCTAAGGATGTCCGACTGCAGGGAGTGGGCCTAAGCCGTTGGTTGGACATCCCCTGAGGGGCCCCTCCCATCCCAGTCCACGAATGTCGTGCACCGGGCCTCTAGTTTTTCTTCAAATACTTTCCTTGTGAACAACGTAATCTACATCCTTGTCCAGATAGTCTCTCCATTGAACCTTAAGAGAGATGTCTTTGTTAAATTTTTTCCCAATCCTTTTTATTTTCACAGTAAATTTTATTGTTTGCATTTGCCCACGTTTTTTGTTTTTCGTTTTTTGTTGTTGTTTTTTTTTACTTCTTGCATTCAAGAACATTATCTTATAGTTTTTGGCATTGCTATCACCAAAACCCACCTAGACATTATAAATCCCTAATTCCTAATAGGTCTTTAGTTGAAGGGTAGTTTGGGCCACTAAGTAGTTCAATATAGCTTGGGGGCTGGGTTGAGAGTCAAAAGATAAGAGTTTGTCATTAGCCTGGCGGACTTGAACGTCTTTGCTCCTTCGTTCCTCATCTGTCAAAGGAACCATCTGTTAGATAAGAGTTTCTTACAGGTCCTGCAGGTTCAGAACTGTGCTAACTTCTGAGAAGTCAAGACTCCTGGACCCAAATGCTGAGAGGTTATCGAGGAAGAACGTTGCCTCTTCTGCGTTTGGCCCTGTTCCCGGGTTCGTGTCAGTTTGTTTCTTCTTCCTGGAGTGATTCAGGTTGTCTTTTTCGTTCCGGTAGATGTTTGACTGGATCACACACAACAAGGGCCTGTTTCTGAACAGCTACACTGAGATTGGGACCAGCCACCCTCACGCAATGGAGCTTCAGACGCAGCACAACCACTTTGCTATGAACTGTATGGTAAGACTGTTGGGATAGTTGTATCCTGTAAGGGAAGGGATTTTAGGGAATGGGACACACACACACATCACATCCCAGCACGCAGCCAGGAGGCCATGTGGGCCTTCAGAGTTTCTGATGTGATGGTAGCAGTTGGCCTCCAAGTGTGGGGAGTTCTCAGTGCTAGCAGTGTCTAAGTAGCTTGTTTTCAGTTTTCAACAAACAAAAATGAAAACAAGGAAAAAAACCAACCAGTGAAACTTGTACCAGCTACGTGGCCAATTCACCATGGATGGTTTTGATGCCCATTCCTGTGCTCCGCCCCTTGGGAGCTGCAGGCTGCTGGGTGCCACTGCAGGCTGCTGGGTGTTCCCTTACCTGCACCGGAAGTAATGGGGATGTGGAGAAGGTACCCTGTGCAGACCAGTACTCTGTGAGCACAGTCTGTTTAAGGACATAAAAGTGATGCAGGAAACTGTAATGGGCTCGAGGGGCAATGAGTACCCACAGGGGGTCCCAAGCAGAGCCGTCCACATGGACAGCTCTCGTCAGGATTCTCACAGAGGGCATTGCTTGAACCGTTCCCCTTTAAGGGGACAGAGAAAGCAAAAATGAGCAAATGTCATCACCTGGCACTAGAGAGAGAGCATGCATATGCAGTGCTCACTCTTTAAGCCAAAAGCAGTGCCTCCCTGGCACTAGAGGGAGGCACTGCTTTTGGCTTAAAGGACGCTAGTTATAAGCGTTAATGCCGCAGGCGCCAGGGAGGCCAGTTCCCTGCTGACCATGGCCTTGACTGGCTGTCACAAGCTCACAAAGTGTCCTCCCTCCCTGCCACTGTCAACCCCCCTCTGTTAGCTGATTCTAGCTTGCACACGCAGCCCAGGAAAGTACCTCAGAGGCTGCATGCAGTATGTGGCTCGCTGAGCCCAGGCATAGGCGACTCCTCCTAGTTAGGTTTGGGTCAGAAATGAGTGAAAGACTGTACAGGGGAGGAACAGACAAGTGGATACGCTTTCTTGGGGGGGGCTGCAGGTGACGTACAACCCTGAGGCTCTTGCAGAGGTCTGGGTGCCAGGCCGTGGGAGACTGGCCCACAGGACCAGTGTGGGGAGGGGAGAAAAACGTAGAGGAGTTTGGACAGGGAAGGTAATAAGATGTAGGGGCAAGATTTGGAGGAGCTGAAGTTGTGTCTGTGATTTTGGGGGACTGTAGAGAGCACAGTGTTCTGATGCATCACAAAGTATCATAAATATGTGAATCCTACGGCCTGGGCTTAGTGGAAGGTGTTCATCCCCGCCCCAGCCTTGGCTGTAATGGGACCTCAAAGAAGATCGGAGGCAGAAAGGGAAATACCGGAGCGAAAACTTGTTTTGCAAAAAGTGCAGTTTTTTGAAGCCTCGCTCCCTTGTTTCTGCAGGACACTGGTGGACCTGCAGATAGGAATCTCAGCGGACTAGAAAGGCTGATTTAAAACTTGAACAAAGCATTGTTCTGTGCCCCAATTCATATTCCTTGGAGAAAGTGCATCCATTTACAGAATATTTTCAGTTGGCACAAAAAAGATGACTTGGGCTTATGGAGAAAGGAGAGCTTGTTTTCACACAAATAGCCTTGGGTGGCTACGGACATATTTAGTGGTTTCTGGGTCCTAGTTGGAAGCTGAACGGTTGGGGTCCTGCCGTTCTGGGTGACTGCTCGTCAGGCGGCTTGCCATCTGGACCCTTGTCAGGACCAGGAGCCAGGAAGTGAGTAATAGAGTATTTGTGTGCACACACTTGTGCTTTTGATTGCTCTGGCCTAACAAGATGCCTTTCAGCCCGTTGATTTGTAATTTTGCAGTCTTACAAACAGAAACGGAAAGCAACACTCAGAGCCCACGGAAATCCAGACAGCAAATAGGCATACCATTCTACACCAGGTGCCTGCCGTTAATACCACCTTTAAGTGAACAGGCCTTGTTTCAGGAAATGCTGTCCGTGTGTTTTAAAGGAAGCCTCCTGTTTGCCTTCCCCTGAGGAGCCCTCTCTCTCTGCCCCTTCCTCAGAACGTGTATGTCAACATAAACCGGATCATGTCGGTGGCCAATCGCTTGGTGGAGTCCGGCCACTACGCCTCTCAGCAGATCAAGCAGATCGCCAACCAGCTGGAGCAGGAGTGGAAGGCGTTCGCCGCGGCGCTGGACGAGCGCAGCACCCTGCTGGACATGTCCTCCATTTTCCACCAGAAGGCTGAGAAGGTCAGTGCCCGTCCCGAGGTGGGGCCGAACGCCGCCTCCCCGGTACCTCCCCCCTGCGGCCAGATCCTTGGGGGCTTTGTGTGGCACCTAATCACCGGAGCTCTGCAGACGGTCAGCTGGCTTACCCCTTGCTGTGCAACCTGAGGCAGGTGGTTTAACCTCCCGTTCCTTAGTTTCTCATTGTAAAGTGGAAATAAAAGTCGACTTGAGAGGAGTTTTATCGTGTAAATGAGATAATTCATATTAGGTGCCCTGCAGAGTGCCTGGTATACAGTGGGTACTAGCAAGTGGTAGCCGCTGTTCTTTACCCCTCTCCTCCCTCTCCTCCTCCTCTTCTTCCCCCTCCTCGCCGTTATCACTGCAAGATTCTAATTAGGGTGCTGTGGCAGCAGGTAGCAGAATGCCTGGCTATTCTAATTAGGGTGCTGTGGCAGCAGGTAGCAGAAAGCCACATGGCTATCAGGCTTAAACATCAGGGCTTTGCTTTCCTCCCAAAACAACAAGTGACAAACTATAGGCAGTTCTAGCCAGACGCCGATGTCAGGCTGGGCTGCTCGACCTCCCACGCATGGTCACAGGATGTAGGCCACAGCTCCCAGCACCAGCCCTCCACTTGGTGTCTGGCGAAGGCAGGGCTGGCAGTGAGTGTCGTCGCCCATCACTTTTATCAGGGAAACATTACTGTCAGGAGATCCCTCCGCCCCAGTGTAGTCCAGGACTGGATGCGGGGAGGGTGGAAGGGGGACCCAGCTTCTTAGCCCCCCCCGCTGTAGGCAGGCCCTGCCAGCAAGGGCTGGGTGACGTGGCTTTGGGGCAGGCAGCTTTCAGTGTCGATCACGATTTTTAAATGATTTGCGTGGGTTCTGACACATTGGCTGATGTGCTCGTCGAAATACCTGATATAAGAGGTAATCCGTGAGGTGTGCCTGTAGCACTCCCCACACCTCCACAGTCCTTTCCGCCAACAAACTGGCTTGAACAAGCACACTGTGGAGGCAGCAAAAGGAAAGCGGTGTGTTCCTGACCGAGATGTTAGCGTGGAAGGTGTGCTGGACGGTGAACTTGCGTCGCAGGTGTCGACAGAGCACAGGAACCACCGGGAAGGCACATGGGAAGAGGCAAATGGTTGCCTTATTTTTAAAGGAAAGATACTGATAGAGCTTTTTGGGGGGAAACTATATTTATAGGGATTTGCACTGATGATTCTAAGAAGGAAATATTATTTATTTAATCTAGAAGTGGTCTCTGTTGAGGAATGAAGTCAGTTGAGGTAAAACCGAGGCCCCAGCTTGCCTGGCTTTGGGCAAGGCAGCTAGAATGTTGCACAAGACACTTAATTAGTAGTGATCTCAACTGTAGAGACCTTTAAAGTGTGAAGCAAGAGAGGAAATAGTGGAAAAAACCTTGATCGCCTCATGTAAAAGCCAAGCTGTGAAAAGGAACTTTCAGGTTTCAGTAGGAAGATTTTTCTGCTTATTACTATGCATTTAACTAGTTTTATGATTAAAGGATAAGTAAAAGCCCCTCCCCACAAAAAGTAGCTCTTCTAAAGTAATAGGACCTCCCTTCAGGATCAAATAGCAGTGTCTACAGGACTCTGAACCTTTCCGGTCCCCGTCATCCTGCAACGTAGCCGTGCTGTTCGCTGGGCATCATTGTGGGTGGGCAGATGAGCTGTGTGCTGCCCACCCACGTGTCAGCTGGAGTGGGAACCTAGCATGAGGTGCAGCAATCCCCTGGAACTGGGGCTGGGGATGTAAATCGTTGGTGGGCGCCCAGAAAGGTATGTCAAGATTCTGTGAATAAATTGGAAGCGGCACAAGCCGTGTGGGTGAATGGCAGGTAGTCCGAAGCATAATAACACATAAGGAAAATCTCTTTCATAAACATGGTGGGATTCAGACTTGTAAATACACCCAGAAGATTACTTGCTGCTCTGACCTGCCTGAGAATAATCTAGAAGTGTGAGTGCCATGGGGCATTTTCCTCTGCAATGTTTTATTAAACCTTTCATCCTGTAGCAAAGTTGAAAGAGCCTGGGGTGTTTTTACTTGGATAAAATGAGTGGCTGTGAGTTAGGGATTTGAAGGAAACTAAACTAGATGAATATATATTGAACAGAATTTCTTGATATTGTGCATAAACAATAGCAATGCTTGAGGTCTCCATGCAGATCAAGTGGCCCGAGAAGAAGTCAAATCCGAGCTTAGGGACGGAGTGCCTGGTGAGGCAGGGGCCTGGCATTGTGGATGAACCTTGACTGATGTCCTCAGAAAGTGTTTCCTTACCCTCAAGCGAAATGCATGTTTATCTTTCCCTTCACTGAATAACAGTACGATCCTTGAGATTCTGATGCGGAGAAGAAGGTCACATTTACTAACATACGTTTCCTCTTCCCAGGAGAGCAGTTACAGGACTAGGCCAGCTTTGTCCCTTCTTTTTAAATGCTTTACCTGCCAGTTATGCTTAAGCTGTTTTCCTAACCTCAGTAGGGAAAGGACCAGAAACTTGGATGTCACAGGTTAGGGGTCCATCATAGCCACCTCTCTGAACGCCATCAGACTTCTCATTAAGAATTTCAGTCTTTTCAGGGCAAGGTAGGGCTCAAATATTCGACCCTGTGTGAGTGGTCTAATGACAGGAAGTGGCCTTCCCTCTCTGGACAGAGCTGCCAGGGAGGGACACGTGTGTGCTGAGGTCCCCGCCTGTCTCCTGTCTCTGTGGATGCTCTGTTGTTGGTATTTGCTTGTGGGTTCATGATCATGAACCTGGAGGCTAAAACTAGATGAGAATGACATTTTGTAGAGGTTCTGTTTTCCGAAGATGCCTGGGCCACTCTGTCTCATGTCCTCATCTCCAGGGACAGGCAGAGTCAGGATATCGGTTTGTGTGGGGACATGACCTCTCTGTCAGCACTTTCACCAGCAGATGGCGCTGAGGGCTCCAGCCTTCACTTTCTGGTCATGTGGTACAGCCGCTGGACAGCCCCTTCCTATTAAAAGCTCCCAAGACAAATGTTATTAGAATTACATTTTTGTAACATGAAAAAATTAAGTGACTTGGTTTTACTACTCCTTAAAATCTCCCATTTTTTCTATTAAATAATATGATCTCGAGCCTCACTGTCCATTATGTAGCCCAGCCAGCACCTGTGGCTACTGAAGTTCCTTCACATTCACTAACATATATTAACAAAGTAATTTGAAAGCTGAATGAAATGGAATTCACTTCCTTAGTCACAGGACGCACAGTGTAGATGCTCAGGAGCACATGGGCTTGTGGCTGCTTTTACTAGGCGGAGCAGGTTACACCCGTCACTGCAGAAACCCCTGTTAGTGCTGATAGCGGCTGACCTTCCCAGGGAACCAGAAGTCTGATCACCTTATTTATCTGTGACTTTAAGGGCCACTGACCTGATAATAGCCAAAAAGGAAGTAACAGCCAGTGTTTGCATGGCTCTTTAAAATACACAGCTCTTTAACACAAAGCCTCATTTCCTCGTTAAGTCAGGCCAGTGAAGTACATGGGGCTGCTGTCCTTGTCCTTAGGTTCTGTTTGGGGCGTGATTGCCTGTGGTCTCAAAGCTTGGGCTTTCATTAGGGCCATGAAAATCTTTAGTTCCTGAGATGACAGCACGTAGTTTCAGAAACAAGCTCTTAAAAGTTATAGAAGGAGCCTGGCCGGTGTAGCTCAGTGTTTGAATGTTGACCTATGAACCAGGAGGTCACGGTTGGATTCCCGGTCAGGGCGCATGCCCGGGTTGGGTCTCGATCCCCAGTAGGAGGCATGCAAGAAGCAGCTGATCAATGGTTCTCTCTCATCATTGATGTTTCTATCTATCTTTCCCTCTCTCTTCCTTTCTGAAATCAATAAATATATACTTTTGTAAAAAGGAAAAAAATTACAGTTATTGTCTGGCTAATTTTATCATTAGTCTGGGTTGAAATCCAGAGGAAAATAATACTGCTTCAGTATTCCCTGTTGAGTTTCTAAGGACAGTAATATACATCTAATTGTTCCCATTTTAATGTCATTTTACTTTAGTAAAAGCATGCCTAATTCTTGGCTTGTAGTGAAACAAAAACAGAATTCTCATGGAGTAGAAGGAACTGGAGTAAATAAATCTGTGTGTATATTACAGAAATGTATTCATGAAATAGTATTCAGGTGTCTGGTACTTAGAGGCTCACTGGCCTGTTTTGGTTCAAACTGAACCTGCCTCCTCCAGTAGCGCAGGGAGCCGCCAGAGCGGGGCTCACGGAGGAAAGTGCCCCCTCTGTCCTGTGGTTTCCCTGGGCCGGATGGAGCCCCTCCCCCTCAGATGCTCTGGGAGAAGGGAGTGTGCTGGCTAAGACTCGGGTAGAAATGATCAAATAAAGCGGAGGGTATTGTTTTCCAGAAATGAAAACAGAAAGTGAAGAAATCAGAGGTAAGAAAGAACTCTGAAGTTTGAAGCCCTATATATTTTACATATGAATATAAAAGTCCACCAGTCCTAATTTTTCCAAAGAGAACATTCTCTTAAATGAATATTTTAAAACTTTCCATTTGGGGGAGTTTCTGTCCCTTTGTCTCCTGCACTGGGCTAGCCACCTGCTCAGCTTCCACTCCATCCTCGGTGGTGGGTACAATTCACTAGCTTTGAGGACCCAACCCTGGCAGCGGTGGGGGTGAAATTCACTAGCTGTGAGTACCTAGCCCCGGGGGGAGAGTAGGGTGCAGTTCACTAGCTGACAGGACCCAGCCCTGAGGGGTGGTGGAGGCAAACCAGCCCAGAGCTGAGCTGCTACCGGTGGGAGACCCCACTCAGCAGATGGAGATTCATGGAATAAATGCGTATGGAAATCAATCTGCTAATTAATGATCCAAGCTCCTCCTTTAAAGCTTATATATTACTCACTCTTCCCTCACCTGCTTGCCTCAGTTTTGCAAACAGCGGACCCAGCCTCCTTTCATCAGGACCCAGCCACACTTTTAGGAAAAGTCACCAGTCTGCTGCGCGTCAGAATCCCGTCCTGAAGCCGGCTCCCGGTTTGAATTCAGGGAGCAGCATTGCGTTCTCTCACACTCGCCTGTTTACCCTCTGTCTAGCCAGATGCTGGGTGTTCACACATTTTGGTCCTTGAGCATTTAAAGCATCAGACTCGGAACTGGCTGCTCTGATCTCGCTGGAGCCCAGGACCCACCTTCTGTGGTCCTTCATGACGGTCGGGCTCTGTGCTAGACTGGTCCCCCGGTGCTGCCACCCCAAACTGTATCTTTCAGGATGGTAATAGGGGTGTGTGAGTGGGGGGATGGTCGTGGTGGAATATAGCTGAATAGTCGGAGAAGTTTTTAAACAACAGGCCAGCTACCTGCCATGGGCATAATTCGCATGATCTCTTTTATAGATGTCTAAAAGGTTCTATTCTGTAGGTACCTGTTGAACTTCGACACCGGACTTGACCCCGACATACTTTTTCTCTGTGGAAGACCTGCTGACACCCTCCTTCTTGGCTCCCTGAACAGGATTGCTCTCGGGTGGCACCCGGGTTCCGATCCTTCGGGTGATGAGCCTTTCAGAAAGCATTCAGGGCATAGGGCTTGCCCATTGGAGCGTAGGGGTGCCATCTCACAAGTAAAAGACAAAAGTTATGCTTGCTCCAAAGTCCCCGCCAAACCATGGCCGGGTCTGTTTCTGTCTTTGGGATAGTTTAACCAGGGAGGTTAGATATGCAGAATCCTCCCGCACGGCTCCCACATGGCAGGCCAACCTTTTCTATGCGTTTAGAACCTGGCCACATCTCAGGTATGTGTAATCACGTACCCTCTCACAATACGTTAAGAAATTATAAGTAGCTCTAGCCAGTTTGGCTCAGTGGACAGAGCGTCGACCTGCAGGCGGAAGGGTCCCGGGTTCAATTCCGGTCAAGAGCACGTGCCTGGGTTGCGGGCTTGATCCCTGGTAGGGGGCGTACAGGAGACAGCCCATCGATGATTCTCTCTCATCGTTGTTGTTTCTCTCTCTCTCTCCCTCTCCCTTCCTCTCTGAAATCAATAAAAATATTTTAAAAAAGAAATTATAAGTAAACTGCTTTTACTATAGGCATATGTAAAAGCTCTTGAATGTTTCTCTTTATTGGTTGCTTCAAAATTGGAGTTGACTGTGTTTCAGTAGTCATTTGGATACACTGACATACTAGTCTGACCCTTCTGCTTGCTGTGAAGTATCGTATAACTAAAACTGTCCCTGTTACATCGGAAGCGTTTTAGCCTCTTAGGAATATGTTGTAACTCTGCTTTGTTTGGGGCGTGCCATAGTGACCCGTGTGCAGCAGCCATTAATTAGTGACTTGACCTGGTGATTTATTAATGATGCTGGTTAACCTCAGTCAACTCATAATTGAAAAAGGTTTATAGTAACTTAATAATTGGTGTTAAATGCAATAATCAAAGAGGAGAGAGTGAAATGGAGATCAGGAATAGTTAGACTCATTCAACCTGACCCAATTGACATTTATAGAACACCCCACCCCAGAAGTACTTAAAAATGTGCCTAGTGAGTCATGCCTGCATCTCTGCAGAGGGGGAGCGGTGGAAAGTAAGTTATAACACTTCCTTTGCCTTGAGGATGGGAGGCGGGCGCCCCACAGCGGGGTGATGAGATGCTCCCCGTGTGTGTGTGTTGGTTTAGTCATGTTTGAAGCCATCAGAAACCACCTCCTGTTCGATGACACTTAATGCCGTATTGTTACTCTCAATTCCTAAGATTTGCTTGCAGCTATTTTTCTGAGCCAGTACATTAATGTGGTAAAGGGATTTTTATAAACAGTTATTTGGATGACTTGTCTATTTTAAGTTTCTAAAAAGTCCTAAGTACTTGGGAGGGCAGGTCAGTTACCCCATTTTACCAGTCACCCTCGGCATCCCTGGTAAGTGTAAACGAGGTGAAGCCTGGGGAAATGTGTCCATGTCTCCTTGGCCTGACGGAGTTAGCATCCCTAATTGGGCCTCTGCCGCTTGCCTTTGACACTCAGCGTGATGCATGCTGATAGGATCTCCCTAGGACATTTGGCAGTGGTTTCTCAGCTATTGATGAATCCTGGGGAAGTGGGGGTGCCCGTGGAAAAAACTGAGGAGAAACAGGAATGGCAGTCAGCAGCCTGGCTCTGCAGCCTGAGGCTGACACTCTTGTTTAACTTGCAAAGTGGGAGAGGCTGGCGTGATCCCCGCCTCCCTCAGCCCACCCTTAGGTTCCGGGCACAGCCTAGGAGTTTAGAGGCCTTCACTGGGCCTTCTTTTAATCCTGTGTGTATTTGCTTTTGAAAAGGTAGAAAAAATGGGCCTGTGCTCTTTCTGGTGTTAGGTAAATGATTTCAGATATTTCACCATTAGCATTTAAAAATCTTTATTTTTTAATTACAGTTTACATTCAGTATTATTTTGTATTAGACAATCATATATGTTACAGAGTGCTCCCCCCGAGTTTCAAGTACCCACTTGGCACCATACATAGTTACCACACGATTACTGACTATATTCCCTGTGCTGTACTGTACATCCCCATGACTGTTGTATAACTACCAGTTTGTACTTTTTTATCTCTTTACCTTAGTCACCTATTCCGCAACGTCCCCCCTCCCTACCCCCCCGCAGCCATCTGTTCTCTGTGTCTGTGAGTCTGTTTCAATTTTGCTTTGTCTTGTTTATTTTGCTCTTTAGATTTCTTATATAAGTGAAAACATACGGTATTTGTCTGACGGATTTCACATATCATAATACCCTCATACCCTCTTGGTTCATACTATCTCAAATGGTAAGATTTCATTCTTTTTTTGTGTCCAGTATTCCCTTGTATATACAGGGTGGGGCGAAAATAGGTTTATAGTTATGAGTACACAAAACACAGAGTTTATTCTTGACGTAGTATTTATAATTATTGCACTATTTTTCCATATGAGCAACTATAAACCTACCTTTGCCCACCCTCTATGTACCACAGCTCTTTTATCTTCTTTACTATTGATGGCCAATTCGGCTGCTTCCCTATAACATGGCAGTTAATACAGGGGTACATATATTCTTTGGAATTAGTGTTTGGGTTTCTTCGGATATGTCCCAGAAGTGGAAGGGCTGGGTCATAAGACAGTTCCACTTTTAATTTTTTGAGGAACCTTCACACTGTTTTTCATGGTGATGGCACCAATTTGCATTCCTGTCAACTGTGCACTAGGGGTCCCTTTTCTCCACATCCTCACCAACATTGTTTGTTGATTTATTGATGGTAGCCATTCTGACAAGTGTGAGGTGATATATGTTGTGGTTTTAATTTGCATTTCTCTGATGATTAGTGATGTTGAGCATCCGTTCATATGTCTATTGGCCAACTGTGTATCCTCTTTGGAGAAATGTCTATTCAGGTCCTCTCCCATATATATATTTTTTAAAATATATTTTATTGACTTTTTACAGAGAGGAAGGGAGAGGGATAGAGAGCTAGAAACATCGATGAGAGAGAAACATCGACCAGCTGCCTCCTGCACACCCCCCACCGGGGATGTGCCCGCAACCAATGTACATGCCCTTGACCGGAATCGAACCTGGGACCCCTCAGTCCGCAGACCGATGCTCCATCTACTGAGCCAAACCGGTTTCGGCATCCTCTCCCATATTTTATTGGGATTTTTTTTTTTAAGCTGTTGAGTTGTGTGAGGTCTTTATAAATTTTGGATATTAACTCCCTCTCGAATGTGTCATTGGTGAGTATCTTCTCCCGTTCAGTAGGTTTTCTTTTTCATTTGTTGATGGTTTCCTTTGCTGTGCAAAACCTTTTCAGTTTGGTGTAGTCCTGTTTGTTTGATTCTTGTTTGCTTGTTTCTTTTGCCTGAAGAGATATATCAGGAAAAAACGTTGCTAAGAGAGACGTCAGGGATGAGCTGCCTGGGCTTTCTTTAAGGAGTTTTCCAGTTTCGAGTCTTACATTTAACGCCGTTAATCTATTTGGAGTGTATTCTTGTATGCGGTGTAAGAAGAGGGGTAAAGACAGTTGTTCAGTAAGTAGTGTTGGGAAAATTGGACAGATATATGCAAAATAATGAAACATTAGCAGTTGAGTGAAAGAGGAAAGCAGGAGGGCTGGCCGGCTTGGGAGAGTTGCACCGCGGTCCTGCGGAGGCTGGAGGCTGGCACAGCAGGGCCGTTAGAAATGTGAATGTAGCGTTGGAGTGGGAAAACAGCCGGCATGCCCAGCACAGTAATGCAGGCAGCGCTGCTCCAGGCGCACTCCTAGACCTGGCCCCAGAGGCACCCGAGGCCATCATTTCAGGGGCAGGTTCCCGGGCCCAGCCCCCGCTCTGCCAGAACCTAAACCAGGGGTGGATTCTAGGAATCCAGTTTGAGAACTCATAGGAGAGCCATTTGAGATGGCGATTCAACCAGGTTCTTAGAATGTCTCTCGTACCCTTATTTCAAACCTTGTTAAAAAATAGCCACTTCTGACTATGCATCGCCATTGATAGATATCACCTTTTTTTTTTAACCTTCCAAGTACATGAGCAACGTGGACTCGTGGTGTAAGGCCTGCGGAGAGGTGGACCTGCCCTCGGAGCTGCAGGACCTGGAGGACGCCATCCACCACCACCAGGGCATATACGAGCACATCACCCTGGCGTATTCCGAGGTAGGCGGGCCTCTACTACGTTTGCAGAGCAATGTTATTTCTGTGTCATAGCACGAAAGCTAGGAAAAAAGGAAGTTTGGGCTAGCCTAAAAAAAACTTTGGATTTTTGAGTGAAACATCAGTTTTATTGTAACTTTTGAACTTGTGTAGGGGGTGAACGCTAGTAAGGAAAAGAGGGTGGTGATGGTTGGCAGTGAGCAAACTTTTCTCAGTTTGTGGGTGTCCTTTAGAGGGCTTAGGTTTTCATCTGCTAACGTCTCTGAAATCCCAGTCTTCTTGTCTACATGTATTCAGGAAACACGTATTTGCATGCTCTTCAGTCTGCTCAAACTCCAGTTAGTCTCCCTGAATGAACTTTCCAGAAAAGGGCAAACCCGACGCAGCCTCATGCTCTGCCTTGCAAAGCACACACTTATTTTTTTCAAATATGCAAAGCTGCTCGCTGTTGTAGAAATCTCAGGGTAGTGTTTTCTTTGTTATTTTAGGGTAAATTATTTCATGTAATTACCCTGGTTTATTTCTGCCACCTTCCTCTGTGCCAGGCTTTGTTGTAAGGACTTCATATATTACTGCTCACAAGTCTGGGGCATGTACTGTATCATCCCTGCTGTTACAAATGAGGAAACTGAGGCTCAGCGAGGAAGTGACAGGTCAAGAGCTGTAGGAGGTGGAGCCAGAACGTGAGCCCTGACAGGCCGGCTTCACGTTCTCGACTGCCTTCTGTCATCTCATGTTAGGTGCAATGACGATGATAACTACAGACGGGTCAAGGCGTGTCACTTGTGGGTTGTTGTTTTTTTATGTTTTTATTGATTTCAGAGAGTGGAAGGGAGAGGAAGAGAGCTATAGAAACATCAGTGATGAGAGAGAATCATTGATTGTCTGCCTCCTGCACGCCCCCTACTGGGGATTGAGCCTGCAACCCAGGCATGTGCCTTGACTGGGAATCAAAACATGACCTCCTGGTGCACGGGGTAACGCTCAACCACTGAGCCACACTGTCCGGGCAGAGGACTGGGCACAGAGTAGATGTCTAGTAAATCTTTAAACCCAAGTCTTCCTTGATGTGAACACATCCACTGTGAAAGTCTGGGAAGAAACTGGCCTTTGGTTTTGAGTCTGGCACTTCCTGCTTCCCCAAGAGGCTGCCACTCTCCTGTCCTAGGCCCAGGTCTCCTGGCCCCCGAGTGCCTAAGGGTGAATCAGATGTTTGCTTTGGAATGTGGTCAAACCTCCTTCCCCTGGAAGTTGATATCTACATGCTTGTTTCTCTTGCTCCCTTTGTGCCTAACAAGATCCCTTTATCTCTCAGCACTATTTTACGCTGTCCATGGAATTAAGAATAGTTACCACTATATATGCTTCTTAACTTTACATCCAGGGTTTATTAGCTAGCTTGATTATCTAGTTTGTTAGGAACTATATCATAAGTGATAGCCTTTCTATAGTAAAAATGAGAATTGAACAGATCTGTAATTTTGTATTGCACTGATTCATGAAGATTTTGTGTCAAATGCATTAAGTTCTTTCCTGCGTGTACCGTCTCTGTGCATCGTCTAATTTCGACCTGTAACATAGAAAGTGAATGACCTGTTAGCCACCGTGGAAGGGGGTCTTCCAAGGAGCTGGTTTTGATTCCAGTGATCGGTTCCTGCCTCTGTGGGACTGAGGAGCTCACACACAAGGGGGCCGGGTTGGCAGGAGCCGGGCTGCAGCCTTTGCCTGCGTGACTTCCTCACCATCAGTGTGACCCGACCATGTCATGCTCTGGCCCAGCTGCCGGTTCAGCCTGCCTGTTGCCCTGGGTACTGCTAGCAAAGCACAGAGTTTTCTCACTGTTACCACTGCATTCTATGAAAAAGGGCATCTTGACATGGGAACTGTGTTTACCTGTGGTGCAGATTCATTAGCTTTCAAGTTGGCACTAATAATTTAATGGCAAGTAAACAGCTTCTCAAGCTGGGGTCTTAAACCACAGATTTTTAGTCTAAATACTTGTTTGCAGCTTCCTTATACACTCCAGGAGATAGTCATTTGAACCAGGTAAATGGAAAGACACTCTCTCTCTTCCTCTCTGAAATAAATAAAAATATATTTTAAAAAAGAGAAAAATTTGTCCTCGATGAGCATTTTGTGAAGAGATATACTGATATAACAGTATCTGTTCCTCATCAGACTTCTCGGGGCCTCCGCCCACATCCTCTGGTGACTCCTGCCGTGCCGGGGGCCACTGTGGTGGCTGTCCGACAATGGCACTTAATCCATCACTCCTTCTGTATTCACTAGGCGGCCTTTTCTGCTTAAGGAAGAGCTTTATTCATTCACTCATTCATTCATTCGGTATGGATTTATAAAATCTTTTTATATTCAATGGGCTATAACCCAGTACTCTATTTTGATGCCTAAATTGTCCACATTTGGCTAGCAGGAGTCCCTTTTTGTGTGTTTTTGATACATCCTTATCATTACTTGAGCATTACTTTCTGGCACACCAAGATGGTCCCCGACTCATCTTGTCCTTTCCCTGCATCGTCCCTGAAGTCAACCATCTCACCAGGAAGCTCTGGTCCCTGTGCTGGTGTGTGGTATTTAGAAACTAGGATCCGGGTGCGTGAGAGGGCTTGTCTACCTGCGGGAGTCAGTGCTTCTAGGGCCTCTGAGCAGTCAGTCAGGAAACATGTATGTTGATATTCATCCATCCATCCATCCGTCTGTCCATCCGTCCATTCATCCTTCCATCCATCCACACACATCCACAGCTACTGCCGCATCTACCTGTGTCTATCTCTACTTTAAAACTGTGTGTTTTTACTGGTGCTTCCATTTCTGATCCGATCCTCAGCATTCTCTCCAGCATTCCCCATCTGTTTATACATTCCTCCCAGACAGCAACGAAACCGGCTCCCTCCGTGTATGAACTCATTTGTTTACTCAGTGCATTTGCTCAACCTCCCAACCTTCTGCCTGGCCTCTATGAGCCCCTTACCCTGCCCACCCACTTCCTCAGAACGCCTGGCACCATGTCCTCCATGCCAGGAGGGGAGGGGAAGAAAGATGGGAAGGAAGGGCTGTCATGCTTTTTAAGTGTTTTTGTTTTTGTTTTTTCTTTCCTAAATTAGTGGTTTTCTAACGTGGGTGTTCTGGTTAAAAGTGCAGTTTCTCATAAGACACCCCCCTTCCCCATGAATCTCCATGTTCAATGGGCTCTTTTAGTGATTCAGCGACTGATGCAGATGCTTCGCAGACCACACACTGAGACAGCCTTCCCTGTTCCAAAGGCGGTGGGTCTGCTCAGGGGACATCCTTCCACGGGGAGCTTCCTTCGCCTGCTGTGGTGCAGGGTCATTAAGAGTGGGAGTTCTACAAGCAAGCCTTGCTCTTCCTTTTTCTGTTCTCTTGTCCTCTCCCTCCATCCCACAATTTTTCTCTTTCAACCGTGTCTATAGTTTTCAGTATCTGACGATAAGTTTGCAGTGGGAAACCTTCCCACCACTTTTTTCCCAGGACACAAACGCCTGCTTTTTTGTGTTTTAATTAGACCTGTCCCACGTTGTTCCCGTTTGTGTTTTAGCAACAGGAGCATACCTGTGCCTGGTAAACACCCCTTGCTGCAGCTCGCCAGGTTTGGGCTCATGTCTGATGGAGTTGACCACAGGAGAGTGAAGCCATAGAAACATCTGGGCTAAGCTGTAGTTTTAGAAACAGCATGTAGAGTGGTTATTTTTAACATTTTATTTTAAGCAAGCAAACTCATCAACTACTTTCTCAGCAAACTGAATTCAGACAAATGACTATCTCATATGCCCATGCCATCCTGGCAACCTGAACATCAAGCATCGGGATTGTGAGGTGAGACCGTGTGGACGGAGTCCACGCACCTGCCAAAGGTCCCGGCTGCAGCGCGGCCGGCGGTTCCTCGCGGAGAAAGGTGAAGTGCCACATGTCGGGCCCGCACCGATCCAGTGTGACTCCAGGGTTTAGTTTCTGCATCACTTTTCCTCGATTTCACCAATATGCTGACCTATTGCACACTTCAGCGGGCTTCGTGGAAATGGCTGATTTGCTGCCTGCAAAGCTGGTCGAGCTCCTTTTTGAAGGCACTGGATACATGGGTGACGTTGTGATTTGTGTTACTGGCACGGGAGAAAAACAGACAGTAAAGTGAGTCCTCTGGCTAGCACCCCTGCCGAGATCACGTGTCCGCGGTGTGTGTAGAAGCTTGTCTGCCGTGCTGCAGAGGAACGCCAGGAAGCTGTTGATTCTGAGCCTCATTAAGCATTGCAGCATCGCTGGAGGTGTGCAGGTGCTGCCGTCAACGTTTGGCAGCGCATCAGAGTCAACGGGCCGCACGGCAGTCCTCCTCCTTCCCCCAAATCAACTTGCAAGGGCTTGAAATACAGGAGCGGAAAAGGTCACGCCCACGCGGAATCTACAGAACACACGTGTTCTCTGCGTGAATCTGACTTACTAACTGGTCTACCCCAGCAGTTTCTGGTCTCTGTCTTGTTTTAGTTTTTCCTTTCTGCTAATCCCAGGTCGGGGTGTCAGAGTCAAACACAGTTAGATTGACCTGGTTTTGAGTAAGAAACTAATCATCTAAAAGAAATAGGACAGCCCTCCACTAGCTGATGTCTAAGAACTCACCGGGGAAAGAACCGTCTCAGAACCGTCTCAGCGGGCCGAGAGCTCTGAAGGGGAGCAGGCTGCCTTCCCTCCCTCAGACGGCCTTCCCGAGGCTGGGAGAAGACCTTGGCATAGGGGACCTTCCAGAAGGTCACTGGCCCGTGCTACTGGTAGGAGCTTCCTCGTGTAGCCCTGTTTTACGACAGGTTTGACCTCCTCACACAAAGGCAAAGTGTGCCCCTGTTTGGCTGAGGAGCGTCACTCTCAGCTACAAAATAAGCCTGAGAGTCGCACGCCGACATCCTCATCACTCTTCCCTGCTCTGCTAAAACGGTTTTGGAGAATATTTACATAAGAGTTCGAAAGGTTAGTGGTGGCTGTGAAAGCATTTCCAGGCTTAGCACGGAGGTCTGTGCTCCGCAGGCCACAGCGAGCCAGCCCTGCAAGAGAATCGAAACAGATGGTGTTGGTTTGGCCAACGCACATGGTGCAGTTTACTTCAGGAACGTTTGGAAGGACCACTGTTTCTTTATGACAGGCTTTGTCTAGTTACTTCTAACCATGCCTTTATGTATTTTGTGTATTTTGCCTGTCTGGGTTATATCTCTGGAAGAATATTTCCTACACTTTAAATGTATAAAAAATTTACATCCAGAGAGAGGAAGGGAGAGGGAGTGGGAGAGAGAGCTAGAAACATCAGTGATGAGAGAGAGAATCATTGATTGGCTACTTCCTGTACGCCTCTCCTGGGGATTGAGTCCACAACCTGGGCTTGTGCTCTGATCAGGAATCGAACCCTGACCTCCTGGTTCATAGGTTGACGCTCAACCACTGAACCACATGGCTGTGGCATTTCCTACACTTTTAGATCTAAAACACCACATTTGGACCTGACTGACATGTCATAGGTCATAGTTGGTCTTTGGGTGGTGTTTCTCCAAACTTAAGCAATAATCTCCAAGTACTGTTCTCTTAGCTCAGAGCAACATTCTTACTTAGTGCAAGTGAAGAATATTCCTTCCAGAGACTCTTACTTAGCTCCAGTCTGATTTAATGGGAAACGTATTGATCCAAGGACCAGAAATAAGGATAGGAAGTCTCTGAAGTTTGGTGACTGTTTTTAGGGTGACATACAGGAATTCAAGCAAGAAATTTTAGGTGTGGTTGTGATTAAAAGTAAATATTCAAGAACCAGACTTTTGTTCTATGTTTTAAACAGTTAAGTTTCCACTTAAATATTAGGAACAAACATACCTTTGATATAGTAAACTTTAATCCCTTTCACTTTAGTTAGTACTTCCATTTTCTTAAGTCATTTAGGTATTCAAGCATATTAGTTCATCCTATATAATAAAGAGGTGATATGCAAATTGACCCTCATGCCCTCACAAGATGGCTGCCTATGACCAGGTCGGCAGGGGGGTTAGTGAGGGATGACCAAACGACTGAACAGCAGGCTGCGTGGGGTGACCAGGCCGGCAGGGGGGTTAGTGAGGGACGACCAAACGACTGAACAGCAGGCTGTGTGGGGCGACCAGGTCGGCAGGGCGGTGCAGTTGGGGGCGACCAGGTCGGCATTGGGGGGCAGTTGGGGGTGACCAGGCTGGCAGGGAGGGGCAGTTAGGGGAGACCAGGCCGGCAGGGGGGGCTGCAGTTGGGGGCGACCAGGGCAGCTGGGGGGGCAGTTGGGGGCAATTGGGCTGGCAAGAGGGCAGTGAGGGGCGACCAGGCCAGCAGAGGGGGGGCAGTTGGGGGCAACTAGGCCGGCAGGGGTGGCAGTAAGGGGTGACCAGGCCGGCAGGTGGGGGGACAGTTAGGAGTGACCAGGCCAGCAGGGAGGGGGCAGTTGAGGGTGACCTGGCCAGCAGCAGGGGATAGTTAGGGGTGACCAGGCCAGCAGGGGGGGCAGTTAGGGGCGATCAGGCCGGCACGCAGAGGCAGTGAGGGGTGACCAGGCAGGCAGGCAGGTGAGCGATTAGGAGCCAGCGGTCCAGGATTGTGAGAGGGATGTCCGAATGCCGGTTTAGGCCTGATCCCCGGGATGGGGCCTAAACTGGCATTTGGACATCCCACAAGGGGTCCC
Source organism: Eptesicus fuscus (assembly GCF_027574615.1). Classification (NCBI taxonomy): domain Eukaryota; kingdom Metazoa; phylum Chordata; class Mammalia; order Chiroptera; family Vespertilionidae; genus Eptesicus; species Eptesicus fuscus. The sequence continues at coordinate 98,099,119 of NC_072476.1, read as the reverse complement.
AGATGGAGAGGGTGCAGGCTGGACTGAGGGGACCCCCCCCCCCGATGCACGAATTTCGTGCACTGGGCCTCTAGTAAACAGGTCATAAAAAGTTATCTCTGTTAATAACTCTTATTATGAGCAAGGCCCCTAATTTAAATTATTTAAGGGAGAGGTAGAAATTTCTTGTGAGCCTTCAGGGTCTCGATTGTCTTCAACTCAAAATAATTCACATGCCAAATGGCACATCCTGGGGAGACCTGTCCTGAACCCCTTCAATTACAACTGACATTAAAAGACCTGTTATTTTTCTCCAGTTTGTACTATGCTTTTAAAAATATACATATTTTTATTGATTTCAGAGAGGAAGGGAGAGGGAGGGAGGGATACAAACATCAGTGATGAGAAAGGATCATCGATCGGCTACCCGTGCACTGGGCCTCTAGTATCTTTATAAAATGTTAATCTTTGTAAAATGTAACTTCTGTGGCCATTCAAGCCCGGAGCACTGTGTTCAACACAGAGCAGAACCTCAAACAATGAGCCACTTTGATCTGTTCAAAAATTACAGAAGATTAAGTGCTGCTTTTTGATAATAAAGATTGATTTTCTTTTTTGCAGCTACTGTCCCTTTGGGGGATAGGGTTTGACTGCCTAAAGGCTGGAAACTCATTTTTAGACAAAAGGTATAACTTAAGCAAATTAATTCATCTGGTTCTATAGCTAAGAAATCAAAACTGTATCACATACCATAAACTTAGATGTGTTATTTGTTTTAATACTTGAATTGTATATGAATATTTTGTCTTCTATATACTTTTCAATCTCTTCTTTCATTAATTTTCTGGTTATTCTGTACCATTTTAAAATGTCTTTTTATAAAATAGGACATTAGTTTTCATAAAATTCTAGCATTTCCCCCCCCCCCCCCTACATACTACTATTGCTCTTACAAAAACAAAGATATTTTGCTAAATATATGAAATCCTTTATGCGCTTGAAAAATACCTTTTAAGTTGACAAATCTATGGAATGAAATAGGATTGCTTCTGAAAGGTTTTGGGGGAAATGCGGGACCTGAGCGTGCCTTCGGCATTGCAGGCTGTCTGGTCCTAGTGGATGCAGAAGTGTTTTGTTGCCCAGAGTCTTTCCTGCTACTTCTGCTGCCATCTCTGCTGCCATCTCTGCCACCGAGTGACAGCCAGCAGTGGCACCAAGAGACACTTTAACCCCTGTTTTGGAATTCCCAGAAGGCAAAGCTTTGCTTAATGAGTTGTCTTATGTTTAGGTATTTGTGTGTTCCGCACTCAGCCATTCCTCACCACCCTCCTCCATGAGCAAGCCTGGTTTTCTCAACCCAGTACTAGTGTCTGCTCTCGAGCTGTTACAAAGACACCCGCGCAACGGCAGTCATTGGAATATTCTTGCTCAGATTACTCTTTCCCTCTCAGTGGTAGAATATTAATGGTGTCGCATGGATATCTTTGGAGACTTGGTGAAGGCAGGAAAACCTCTTGTATTGCTGGTTTAAGATCCAAAGCAATGGCTTAAGATAGAGGTTTGCCTTCTGCCCGTGTAGAAGTCCCAAGGCTGGCATTCCAGGGCTGGTGTGGTGGTTCTGTTAGTAAGAGGCTCTCTGCACCCGTTTGTCTTTTTGTTTTGCTCTTTTAGCAAGTTGGCTGTCATCCTTAAGGTTACCTCAAGGTCATGAATGGCTGCCGAAGCTCCAGCCATCTCCACCAAGTTCTTGGCATCGGGGAGAACGAGGAAGGGGAATGAGCATGCTTAGCCTCCTATTCAGCATTTTTCTGGGAGTCCCATTCAACATGCTTACTTCTATACATTGGCCACTTCTGTAATCAAGGCTGGGAAATATAGTTTTATAGCTGGGGCATTGCTGTACCTGACTGTAGGGGTTTGGCTATGGAGGAAGTGACTTTGAGGAGCCAGCTGTCGGTTTCTGCCACACCTTCTGATCGATGTCCATCTGACATGTTCACCAAAGCATGTTTAACAAAAAGGTTATGATGCCTGCTGAAATAAATGTATGGCTAGTAATCTAGCTTTACATAAAGTTTATATATGTTCACATATATGTTACATATATGCTATAGTATAAATTAGAGACAAAAGAAAGGTGATGTATGATAAAATGTGTTTCAGTCTATAAATGCCTAAGTACATGCAACAATAGAAGAGAACAAAATGAGATATTCATGCTCTGGCCATAAATATAAAGCCATCGTGAATATGGCAACTGCAGGTGCAGACTCAGTATGAGTTAGGTTTGGTGACTCAAATACTGAGACTACTGTTACCCTGCTGATATTCTGAAATGGTAAGCAGCTCTTGTAAAGTTCCAAAGAAAAGCAAGCACTGCCTTGCTTTGATTCACATGGTAATTGTATTCCCAGAAAAATAAGGGAATGTTAGAGTAGGCAAGAAAAAGAAAAGATGTAACTTCATGTTTATATATTAAACTAGAAGCCCGGTGCACGAAATTTGTGCACGGGTGTGATCGAAGTGCGAGCATCTGGCATGGAAGGGCAGGTCCCAGCTGACCTCTGGGCCCTGGGCAGCACCTGGGCCCCCAGGCTCCCGTGCATCCCCCTCCATTGGAGTCATTGGGCCCCCGCCTGGCTCCCTTAGCACCTGGGAGCCGGGAGGCAGCCCCCCGCTGCCACTGCTGGTCGCTTTCTGCGGGGTGATCGAGACCCGCTGGCACCCACCTTGGCCTGGTGTCGCCCGCTCACCTCCACCATCCTGCCGTGGTCCTGCTCTCATCGGAGCCCATCGGGGCCCGCAGCGCCTCCACTGCTGCCCGCTGCCAGCGCCATGTCGCGGACGCCCACCATGTTCCATGCCGCCCCCTGGTGGTCAGTGCACGTCAGAGCGAGTGGTCAAACTCCTGCTCGAACTCCCAGTCGAGGGGACAATTTGCATATTAGGCTTTTATTATATAGGAGGATAGCACCTAGCTCAGGTAATCACCAAAAGCAGGACACTTCATGTTGAAGCAACACCTTGCCTCTGACTCCATCGCAGTCAGCCCCGCCCCCGGCACTCCCAGGACCTGCCCTTCTCACAGTCACTATCAGAAACGCCCCTGCAGACTCCGCGACTTCTGGGGCCGTCTCTGCTTTAGAAGACGCACATTTTCACTGTTTTGCTTTTGCACATGCCTGACCCTGCTAGTGGTTCAGTTGGTTCTTTTCCTACCTGTTTTCTTTGGTTACGTCGGCTTGGCTTGTTTTCGCTTACGAGTTGCCATCTTGATGTATTAGATCAGTTTTAATCTATGATGGGCAGCCTTCATAAGCCACAGTCAGCACTTCCAACAAAGATCTCAAAATCTGGTATGAGGAAAAAAAAGTTACATTCCAGCATGACTTACCATTTTAAAAGATTGAAAGAAGAGATTAGAAAATCCACTTGCCTGCAGGTTTTGGTAGGTAGAGGCTCCCTGTGTTAGCCTGTCCCATGCACCCACCCCTCCTCTGCCCCGAGGGCTTGCCCTGCGCCCTGTAGTGTTGTAGCCAGGCTCTGCTGCTCCTCCCCCACAGAGACCCAAGGAGGTTTCAGATTCAGCGGTGTGTGAGCTCCAAGGGCTCCCAGATGAAGCCTTACTTTAAGAAGCCCCCGGAGTCACACAGCCGGTTGCTCTACGAGTCCTTTTTGTTGTCTGATCGGACATGTTTTTCTTCCACGACATCTGGCTTGGTTTAATCATTCCTCAGTCTTAAGACTCACTTAAAAATGAAAAACACATCATGCTTTTCATATTCCACCCTCGTCTTTTCTTACTTCTTTGGTTAGCCTGAATGCTTTTCATTTCATTGTATTTCCGTTGTTCACTGCGCTAATACAGCACAGAATTCTTTTCCCAAAGCTGGTGACATTTTAATTAACATACTTCTTAAAGTCAATGAACCAGATTAAATGGCATTTTAAAATTTTCTCTTTATTTTGTGACATAAAATTGCTATCCAACTATGTAAGAAAGTTTATGTACATATTCCTTGCTTAGTGCTAAATTATTGATTTTAAAAAAACAGGTTTCAAGATTCAACATTAAAATTTGCTCTATTGTGATTTTCTCTCTAACAATTACTACTTTTAAATGTTAATTTGAGGATATCCCAGCAATGCAATTTTATATCCGCTGACTTATGTCACAAGGCAAAACACGGTGTGTATTCCTTAAGAGCAGCGTCTACAATGTTTTCTGATAACAGGTGTTCTTTTAACTCAGTGTTTTGCCAGATTTGGTTTGGTAGTGTCATTGGATAACTGGTGGAGTTGTTCTTATTTTATTTTGTTCATTATAAAATATGCCTTTGAATAAAACTGTGGCTCACGTTAGTGTGGGAGCGTGTGTACGCATCAGTGTGTGCGCACCTGCGTCGAGGACAGTGCAGCGCGGCCGGGGCAAACTGCAGTCCCGGGCAGTCACGGGTTTTCATCGCTGTCTGTTTCGGGCAGGTGAGCCAGGATGGGAAGTCGCTGCTCGACAAGCTCCAGCGGCCCCTGACTCCCGGCAGCTCCGATTCCCTGACAGCCTCTGCCAACTACTCCAAGGCCGTGCACCACGTGCTCGATGTCATCCACGAGGTGCTGCACCACCAGCGGCAGCTGGAGAACATCTGGCAGCACCGCAAGGTGCGGCTCCACCAGCGGCTGCAGCTGTGTGTTTTCCAGCAGGACGTCCAGCAGGTGAGTCGCACGCGGCGTTCCCCCTCGTAGGGGCTGATCGTGCTGAACCGAGAGTTAGGTGTGTGGGTCCTCATACTGGGCTCCGTGCTGATGGAGTGAGTAGGAGATAATGATGGGAGAAAACCAAATGCACGGGCACACACACGCAGCTTCTGAGAACGCCTGCTCAGGCGGTTTTCAGGTATGCGCGGAGCATGTGAGATGATGCTGGGCCTTCCTGGAGACTCTTGAGTTTCGTTCTTGAGACAGGGCATTCGCAGTTACAGTTATTTGTGAGAATAACGCAAAGGTGCTCATACCAGGCGTTGTTGCAGTGTAAGGTTTCTCTGCTCTTCCTCTGCTTCAGCTCTCAACTAGTCACACTTCTTTCCCACCCGGTGGCCTGTGGGGCATGGTAGGTGCTTAATAAATGGCTGCCTAATGAATGAAAAGTGGACTTTTGTGACTCTTCATTTCTAAGCAGTTGATATCCCCTTTGATGTTGTTATAAAAATAAGAGTAAGCCCCATACTGTTGATCTCCTTAGTATGGAATAAGGAAAGCTGTCCTGGTACCTGGGTTTTGAGGATTAAAACAATGGGGGATATAAAATATGACTTAGCTTTAGTGATAAATGACATACTAGTTGTGTCCTTGCTCTAAAATAGAGGGTGTGAATGAGGTGTCAACGCTGGGCTGAGGAATTCTGGGGGGTGCAGGGGAGCCCAGGCATCCAGGGGAGTTGGCAGGAAGCCACGGTGATAGACCCAACCAGCTCCCCCTGGGCGTCCAGGAGCCGTGCTGTGCTCAGACTTGCAGGAGCTCAGATTTCACTCTCCCTGCGGATCACCTGAAGGTGAGTGGGTTTCCTCCCAATGGGCTGAGAGTGTGGAGACTCTCGCGCTGTGTTCTTTGAACACACCGATTCTCCACGTTACTCAGCACCCTTCTTCGCACGACGGGAATCGGGTGAGTTCACAGTTCTTTGTGCTGTGCTGTAATTTTTATTTTTCACACGCTATGCTTTGCTTCTACTTACGGTCTTTGAGCTCTCTGGAGTCCCCCATGCACAGTGCCTCGGGAATCATGGTCGATGTGAGTCATGCTTCCTTACAACACAGTGTTAGTCCAGGGAGATAATTGCCGGGGAACAACACAGCTCGGGGAGTGAGGGGAGGAGCCAGCGGCGGGCGTCCCTGTGAAAACTGAAATGCTGAGGTTGAAAACAGGAGTGCTAGTTGTTCTGAATTGTCCGAAAACGTTGGACAATGAAATGGAAATAGTTTAAATGTAATTATGAAAGGATTTTCCTGCCCACTTCTCTGGCTCTCGGATCAAGTGTTCATTACACCCCCGTGGACCCACACACTTTCTGGACGTGTGTCTGAAGCAGCAGGCTCCCTCCCATCCCCACCTCTGGGGCTCCCCGGGGCCCCAGTTCCATAAGAATAAGCCACTGGACTGTTTAGGTCCCAGGGAGGCAGGGGAAAAGGCAGGCCGTGGGAATAGGGAGGAGTCTAGTCTGATTTGGCGCCAAGTACTTAAGGTGCTTGAATTTGAAAAAGGCAAACATTAATTTTTTTGTTCGAAAGGTAATTATGGCAACAACGAGGCCAGTGCTTTCAGCTAGCTTTTTTCTCGAGCAGTCGGTTGGGTGGGGTGTCAGCAGGAGAAAGTTCTGCAGAACACGGAACGCTTGCAGGTCCTGCTAGTCTTCCATCAGAAGCAGGTGAGTGCTCTGGAAGCGAACGGTTTCGATGATTAAATGTCCGGGAAAGGTTTGGACTTGTCATGCAACCGGGAAAATTGCTGTGTAGGCTTGACTTGTGAAGCCAGGAGCGAAGTTGATAAGACGAAGCAGTCTTTTACCTTGAAGGAGTGCATAGGATGTCAGAACCAAAACTGTGTTTCTGAAACTCAAGACATGACGACACGTGGAAAGTTGTGCCATACTGAGCACGGAGTAGGAGAAGTAAGCTGAGAATAATTGAAAAAAATGTAGTACCTCAGACAGACGTTGTCAGTAGAAGGTAAATTTGTAAAGACAAAAACAATCAAAACCCACAAACACATAATAAGCCGACTAGAGATGCTGTGAGTTTCTGTTTGTTTTGGACGAGGAGGAAGCATCTGTAAATACTGCTGAGAGTAAAAGAAAAGCAGCTCACCCCTAGTAGGTGTGGAATGATGACATTCTGACATTTTAATGAAAACAAGCCTCCAAATGGGTCAGTATGTGTCTGTGAAAAAAATACTTGCAAGAATAGACACCGGACTGTTGTTAACAGCGCACCCCCAGGACGGGACCGGTGGGACATGGCAGGGGGCATTTGATTTTTAAAACATGAGTAATTGTGCTTTAGTGGTTAATTTTCTTTCATAACAAGCAAAGGCAATTCTGTGATTTCTAGGTGGAAGGTATTTCAGATGGAGTCATGCTGTGGTGTGGGGGGCCGGTGAAGCTAAACACTTCGCGTTTGTCCAGATCAAAGGATGGGGTGGGGAGTGGGAGGTCTTGCTGAAGACTTGCCCCGTACTTATGCTAGCTACTAATCTAGGTTAACCTTTGTCATGAATTTCAAAATAGAATCAGTACTCTTTGTGCCATATTCCAGATGATCAAATAGTATGCATTCCCACTGCCTTCTCTCTACGTTAGAGCAACCCTCAGTTAGGTGTTTGGTTGACTTTGGAACGGTTGGGTTACTGCTGAGCGGTGTTTTTTTGTTGAGAGGAGGCTTTATTTTACCAGAACCAGATAATGTGTTTGTCGTACTCGTTCAAATGGGATGATTGTTGGGAAGCAGGATGCTGTCAAACCCGTTTTCCTACTCACTAGTCCAGCCCGCCTGCCCCTTGGGTGGGTGGGGTCTAGTCTCTCCAGCAGGTGGTGTGCGGTGGCCCGCAATGTGCAGGCTGGCCTCCCCAGAGGAAGCCCCTCAGGAAGGGAGACCTTCCCCTAATAACGCCCATGAGAACCTCTCACTCTCCTTGCAGGACTTCGTGTGGGAGGGTCACCCTTGCTGAGTTCGCTCCTGAAGGAACTTTCTCTGGGTTCATGTTGGGCCATTAACGAATGTTCCGAAAGCAGCAATTGCTGGGCACCAGGAGAGTCTTCATGGGAGAGGCAGGGTCTGAGCTGATCTTTGAAGGATGGGTAAAAGGTCAGTAGGTTGAGGAATGGGCAGTGAGAATTGTAAAGGATCGCAGAGGCCAGGCCTGATCAGAGAGCAGCAGGTGGCCCTGTGTGGAGAGGTGGGGAGGCATGAGCTGGGTCTGCTGCTGGAAAGGCGACCTCCGCCATGAAGGCTCAGAACCGGTTTCTGTAAGATTAGGACACCATTGCAGGGACCCCGGGAATGAGTGCCGTGAAGTGGTGCCAGGGCCAAGGGTGCCCTGTGACTGGCTGTGACGGACCTCTGTGTGGCGCCCAGCTCCGCTTGGTGCTCTGTGGGAGCTCACTAGCGTGTAAGTGCCTTTCCTCCCTCATGCTCACTTGATGCTCACAGCCAGCCTGCTGAGGAGTGAACGCTTTTCCCATTTCACCAGGTTGAGTTCATATTGTGAAGGGCCCGCGTGCGGAGCATTTTGACTCCTTGCTGTGGGCAGTGGGGGGTGGTGTGGGTGGTAGGAGGCTACTTGCCTTAGAAAGGTTGCTCCGGTTGAGTGTGATGAGCCAGACTGCAGGTGAGGGGACAGATGAAGTCCCCGCTGTGGACATCATGCGAGTCATGGAGAAGTCCCAGCGGAAATGTCAGGTGCACAGAGGCAGTGATCTGCGTGTTTTTATTCGTGCTGTTTCCCAGGTGTCTGCGGTAGTAGATGCTCAGTATGTGTTGAGTGAGTTAATGAAGAAATTTAAAGAATTTGCTAAAAGATTCTTTTGGGCTAAACATTTCTTCATTTATTTTGGAATGGGGGAGGGTTAGCCTTAACTGGAATCAAGTAATCCAACTAGATCTGCCTGAAGAAACCGGAGATTTGATGGATGTTGGGGAGTTAGGGGTGGCTGAGGAAGGAAGGGATCATTTTAGTTCATGGGAATTTTGCAAGTGTGATGAGATCTTTAAAATATTAAAGATTTTGAGACTTGAATGCAGAAATTAGGGTCTTAAATGCCGAGTTCTAAAAGAGGGAGAGAAGTCAGGAAATGCCGAAGAGGCAGAGAAAGGGCTTTGAGGTCTACAGAGAAGCGACTTCACAGGTTCACCTCGGGTCCTCGGCTGCTGACCTTTGCCAGGAAAAGCCACCTCCTCGTGATGCCTGACTGAAGGCTGTGTCTACATTGGCACCACATACTCGCTCTTAAGCGAAGGTTCCTGAACCTCATTCGTCCTTTGCTCATGAATCAGGAACGTGGGTTTTCTGCATCCCACTCATCAGAATCCTTATGTAACCTTAGCAGCTTAGCATTCTCTTCTGTTTACATTCCCCTGCTCAGTTCTGATTGTGGCTCTTGTAAGGATGGTTTAGAGCAATGGTCGGCAAACCGCGGCTCGCGAGCCACATGCGGCTCTTTGGCCCCTTGAGTGTGGCTCTTCCACAAAATACCACGTGCGGGCGCGCACGGACAGTGCAATTGAAACTTCGTGGCCCATGCGCAGAAGTCAGGTTTTCGGCCTGGGCGAGTCTATTTTGAAGAAGTGGTTCTAACGCCGAGCCACACTCAAGAGGCCAAAGAGCCGCATGTGGATCTTGAGCCGTGGTTTGCCGACCACTGGTTTAGAGGATTGCTGTCTTTTCTGCGAGTTTCTTGGTTTGAATTCGGAAATCCTGGAGGGCCAGTGTTTGGGATTGGCAGCCTGCTGAGAGCAGATAGAGGCTGCCCAGGGATCTTCCTGGTGCGTGTGGAGCCACAGGAAGCTTTACTTACCTTTTGTCCTAGTGAACCCAGAAGAGACATGACTGTCAGTAATCCTAGGAACCACAGCTGAAAGTTCACCGCAGGGAGTTAAACAGGTGGGAAAACGGATGACTCTCTACCCCAAAGCGGTACGATACAGGAACGCAAGTGTGGGAGCAGGCACTGTAGGCAGTGGAAACTGGAAGCAGGAGCCGGGGGACTGGTGTGAATCGGAAGTGAGCGGGCACCTGAGGCCCTCGAGCCCTTGAGGATGCAGGTGCTCCGGATCCAGGATGATAAGGAGTGGGCGGAGCCAAGAGCAAACCCCAGGCAGCTTGGGCCTCCCTTTTATTGCCAGGGCCCCCTAAGGGGAAGTGCCCGGGACTAGCAGGACAGGGAAGATTGCGTGCATGTGTGTATGCTCACCTGTGTGTGAATATATATTTATATAGTTCAGTAAGTGGACTTAATCTATACACAATAACTTTCGTTACCGATAATATCTGGACATAGGAAGATTTTTCTTGGACAACTTTGGACTCTTTTACATTCATCTCTAATCTGAGAATAGAAAAATAATTTTCAAACATTTAGAAAATTACTAAAAGGATTTACCTGTGTTGGTAGAGTGATGGTTTGATTGGGGTTTTGAGGGAATATCTAAGGTGAGACTATATGAATAATAACCTACCCACTTTTTTTCTTCCCTCTTCCTGAGTTTCTTTGCCTTTCTAAAGAAATTTCCTGTAGTTTTGTAATTAAAACTAGGGTAATACAAGGAGAACTGGTGATTTTTTTTTAAAGATGGATGGATGGATAGATGGGTGATGTAGACATTTAAAAGCCTGTTAACCCCTCTGTGAGCCCTTCTTCATGATTTCACCCCCACTTCCTTTCCGCCAGGAAAGTGCACAGAGTGGCGTTTCAAAGGAGGGCATGTTGGTAAGCAAAAGTAGCTCTCTTAACTCAGGGCATTGTGGCTCTGTACCCTGCTTTTGCTGGTATAACCTGACTGAGGGTTTTGTTTGTTGTTTTTTTGATAGATTCTTTTTCCAGGTGAGCTTAGTATATTTGGGCTTAGTCTATTTTGGAATGTTTTAGAAACCACTTTAAAAAATATATATTTCAATATTAAGAATAATTATATATATTTAGAACAGACTTATTTTTAATTTTGAAATACAGTGAATGAAACGGAGTGTCTTGGCTCCAGTGGAGAGAAATAAAGATGTGCGGGGGAGACCGGCATTACTGTCTGGCAGCTGGAAGCGCTGGGCCTAAGAAGTTCTCCTCCTTCCCTCTGTCCCCAAGGCCCACAGATGCGTGTTGTGTTTTGTGTCTGTTTCTTTGTACTGAAAGAGTTAGGTCACGCGCGCCCTAGAATGTGGAGCCCTTGCGATCATATCAGGCCAAGCCCCTCTTTTCCAGGTAATAAAACGGAGCCTCAAAGAAAGTCGTGACTTGGCCGAGGCTCCCCGAAGCCTCATGGGTTTTTAGCTGCCTCATCGCTCTGGACCTGAAGGGCGCTTCCCTGGGGAGCTAATCAGGAGTCACGTTGACTTGCCCTGTTCCTTAGGAAGGAAGGAATCCGTACGTGGGCTTTCCCGGGTGGGGAAGGACTTTCTCAGAAGCTGCAGTTGCCCACCCACCAGTGTCAAGGAAAGTAGCTACTGAAGGAGACTTTTAAAAAAGTTATTTTGAAGTTTCATCAGTCACCTTAGGAGTGGATACATGGCACCGGAGAAAGCAAGGGAGAGACTCGCCTACGAGCAGGTCCCAGACGCCCAGGCCTTGTTTTCTCCTCTGTGCAGTGGAGCAGGTGGCCTGGCCTCAGGGAAGGAGAGAACAGGACGGCGACACTGGCTCAGGGGTCAGATGGGCTCGGAGCTTTCCGGGGGAAAGTGTCAGGCAGCCCAAGATAGGAGGAGGAGCGGAGGCGGTAACTTAAACTCAGAGGATTTCTTCATTTGTGATTTCAAACGTTGTGGTCACTTTCCAGCAACGCCGAACACCAGCCTTTAAGGAAATTGACGTTGTCCAAGCGAAGGCCTCCTTTTGGGTTACCTGTTTACATTTAGTAGATTTGAGGTGACATTGCTCAGTTGGTCAGCTGTCCTTTGTTGTAATCACTACCACACTGCTGATTTGACCATCGAGAAGGTTCTGATTTCAGCAGCACTTGGGTCGTTAAAAGCACAGCTAGAAACACAGTAGGTCCATTTCTGTCTACATTGGTATCTCCAGTGATTTACATAAAAGCCAGCAGGTTGAACAAGGAAGTAACTAAAATAAGTGAAATGAGGTCAATTTTGGTTTGGTAGGGAATTCCTATTTTGCATCTGGAAAAATTTGATTTTATATAAAAAAGAACAAATGCAGAGTATATGAGAAGTACCTTTGTTTTTTAATTTGCTTCATGTACTCATAGTTTTTTTTAACTGAATAGAGAATCAGAAGAGCTTATTGTTTTTATTTTTACACATACAAAACCTGACTTAGAGCCCTGGCCGGTGTGGCTCAGTGGATAGAGCGTCAGCCTGCGGACTGAAGGGTCCCGGGTTCGATTCCGGTCAAGGGCATGTACCTTGGTTGCGGGCACATCCCCAGTAGGGGGTGTGCAAGAGGCAGCTGATCGATGTTTCTCTCTCGTCAATGTTTCTAACTCTCTATCCCTCTCCCTTCCTCTCTGTAAAAAATTAATAAAAATATTTAAAAAAAAAAAAAAAAAAAAAAAAAAAAAAAAACAAAACCTGACTTAGAACAGAAAATATTTGCTATGTAGTGTCTCTTTCAAACAGTAACTGGAATTGACAGATATTTGTATATTTTCTCTGAATACTCTTTGAGTTCTAAATTACCAGTAAAATAGACTGGCTTTATGTGTTCCTGGTTGTTTAGTGTCAGAGGTCTTATCTAGTTTTTATAGCAGCGTACCAGACAGCATGCTGACAACAGTCTCATTATTAGTTAAGAAATGGGCATAATCACACACCATCGTCACGTTCAGTCTTGTCATTACAAACTGGGAATTAAGCTAAACAATCCATAGGATTTCCTGCACATCTGACATTGGATGCTAAGAGACATAGGTGTTGGGGCTCACTTTGGAGCGGGCTTGACCTCGGCGCTGTCACTGTGTCCATTAGAGGGCACGGACACACAGAGGAAGGATCTCCTACCACATCCTCTGACCGGGAAGGAAGGGGGGTTGTCCCCCAGCTTTGCTTTCTGCCCTGAACCAGGTAGGCTGCCCGAAGGGATGGGCTTTGCCCTTATCCTGGCAGCAAAGCAGCAAATCCTGGTGGGCCTTGTTCCTGCGCTCGAGGTCACAAGGCAGACACATGGCAGCCACCTCCACAGCTCCGGTTGGAAGGCGGCTGGCCTAGGTTGGTGAAGCCCCCTGGTTTGCAAATACATGTATGTCTTAAGTGGAAAGAATCCACAAGCATGTCTTTGAAACGCTCCATGGGCCAGTTTATTGATTCAGGATTCCGCGGCAACCTGGGAAATGTTCTCCGACTTGTGAAAGATGTTAAAGCCTAGGAGGGAGTTTGGTTTTGAGCACGAGCTGGGTTTCATACTTGTCTGCTCCCCTTTAAATTAAGTGCTTGGACTTTGTACACTCTTCTTGGAATTGCTTTCATATTTGTTGGAAGTATAATTTGACCTGGTATTTACAATTTTGTCTAAAGGAACCACTGATGAAAGAAAAACGCCCATGATAACCCTGAGCAGTTGGTTTATGATATGATAGCTTTCATTTCCAACTTACGCTTCCTGAAACACTTCCTTAGTTTTAAAAAACAAATTGCTGTTATTATTATTACTTCTTAAATATGTTTTTATTGATTTCAGAGAGGAAGGGAGAGGGAGAGAAAGAAACACTGATGAGAGAGAATCATTGATCGACTGCCTCCTGCACTCCCCATACTAGGGATCGAGCCTAAAACCCAGGCTTATACCTGACCGGGGATGTAACCAGAGACAACTTAGATCATGGGTTGACGCTCAACCGTGGAACCACATTGGCCAAGCGATTATTATTTTTTAAATACTGCATTTTGCTTTCCCAGCCCTTTCTATCAAGAATAAGGTTCACCTTTTACCTTTTGAAATTGTACCACATTTCAGGTTCGTATTGAGCCACCAGTAATCATCGGGTTTGCTACTTGCCCATGGCTTCATTTTTTATTTTTTTTTTTTTTACAGTTGAGGAAGATACAGAATATACCATAATTACAGTAAAAAATGCCTCCCAGCCCTTCACGAAGACCTGATGGGCAGGTGGACTGAGGCATAGGTGCTACTTACTAGTCTGTAGCCCTGAATTCTTTTCAGTCTTACAATGCTTGATCCCTGTCTTTGCTGGGGTTGGCCTCATGCCCAGAGGCACATTCCGTTGACGGGGTCCATTCCTTGAGGCTGAGATGTCTCGAAGTTGTCACTGGACATTAATTCAGGAGTGCATTTTAAAGTACGTGTTTTAAGACATGTACTAAGAGCCTGCGGTCTAAACAAATGGCAGCTTGATCTCTGCCTTGAAGTCCAGCATTGAGTGTAGCACCACCTTCTAATGGCAGCACTGATGCTAAAGGTCTCTCTCTCTCTCTCTCTCTCTCTCTCTCTCTCTCTCAAGAAAAGTAATGTACTAAGTGCACTAGTCAGAAACCAATGGACCCTTTTAGCTGTGCCCCCCAGTGCTCGCAGTTAGGTGGACGCCTGCCTCGGGTTGTGTCTGTGGCGGGGCTGCCCAGGTGCTGTGTATGTGCCACTCTGATGCTAAGGTGCTTCACCTCGATGTCACGGGACATTTGCCACCTGGACTGGTGATCACCACCCAGCAAGTAGGGAAGCTGCAGCTCAGAACCTGTCAGGAACCTTCCACAAGCGCACGGCTAGACCCTGTGTTTGTGTGCAAGGGCCGGAGGTGAAGGGGGAAATGAGAGATCTTTTAGGAGGATGGGGGGCTGAGGTGATAGACAGAATACAAATGGACCCCACGAGACTTACTCTGTAGCGTGCCCCCAGGTGACGGGCAGAGTGGTGGTGGTGACAGAACGTTTCAGACATGAACTACAGTCAAAGGTAAACGTGTAGCTTTGGCCCGAGCACCCAGTGCAGAGCTTGGCCTCCATAGCCCCCTCCTTCCCTCCCCTCCCACATACCCACACACTTCCGCTCTCAGCGTCTGTGATTCTACAAGAGCCTTCATAGAGGCCCACAGAGACCGATTCCCCTTCGCAAGCCTTTTTATTTATGCAAATGTTGCTAAGCCCTGTGCATAAGGGATCCCCTCAGACCCTCGGCTTCCCAAGGTCACTGGTTTGGAGCAGTGGGGAACAAGGCCCCTTGTCCCTGGACAGGGGGCTCGGGCCCTCGCTGTCTCTTTTCTTCTAGACACCTGTCAGCACAGCTGGCCTCTGTAGTGCAGGTGACGGAGGGCAAGGGATCCCCTTTGCAGCAGCGAACCCTGAGTTAGGCCTAACTTTTATTTGCCTGAGTGGAGTGCTGTGGCTCGCGGGCTTCCAGGTTGCCCTGTAGGCCACCATTCTAGCAGTGCCTGCCCAGGTGCTTCTTCAGTCCCAAGCCCTTTTGATCCATATGCGTAGTTACCATAATGCAAGTTCAAGGCCGCCTTCAGTACTTTAGATGCATAATCACAACTCTATTTAAATATTTAGATGGCACCTCTAGTTAGTGTTTTTAGTTTCTAGTCCAAGACAGCACTGAGTTTCTTGCTAATTACTTTCCTCCATCAGAAAGTGACAACGTGTGCCTCTGATGTCGTGTAAATAGTTCATTAGTTATTGTCAGCCTTTTTGCCAATCCGAGAGCCAGTGAACTCCTCGGGCCCCACTGTGAGCTGGAAACATCGGGCGCATGCTCTGCTTTCCCTCTGTCTCTGTAGTGGAGTGGATTTCAACAAGAACTTAAGTAACTAAATCCACGGGCTGTTCGGCTTTCACCACAGCTTAGTTTATAGAAGAAATCACCCCAGAGACCAGGACAGAGGTGTTCAAGGGCTTTGTTTTCTTAGGTTTTACTGAAACGTGTCAAGTCTTCTAAGGACGAGACAGGAAAACACTAACTGTAGTTGAGCCTGAATTGCCTGCGCTGTGAAGCTTGACTTTGGTCTCTGTGGCTTGATAATTACGATCATACGCAGTCAGATTTGGTGGCTTGGTCATGAAGTGAGGTGAGGTTTAAATTAATCATCATTGCTTGTAACATTACTACATAGATTTACACATTTAAAGTAAGAGCTGATTAGAATTGTGGTGGAAAGCTGATAGAATATATAATTCTCAAGCGTGTTAGATTGTATACAATTGCTTTCATTTTTCTTCTTTTTTTTAAATAGAGTTTTGACAGCAGCATGTATCTTCAGTAGGTAGCCCTAAGCCTTGAGCAAAGCAGGCCACCGTTTTCATGGCCAAACGCTTGTTTTCATTGCAGGTGCTGGACTGGATCGAGAACCATGGGGAAGCATTTCTGAGCAAACATACAGGTGTGGGGAAATCTCTTCATCGGGCCAGAGCTTTGCAGAAACGGCACGAAGATTTTGAAGAAGTAGCACAGGTAAGACAATGGCTTTCACTGTTTTCTCCTATAAAAACCTGTGTGCTTGGTTTGGAATCTCTGTTTTAACCACAGCCGAGGAGAGCTAGCCTTGGCTACATGTGTGTGAAGGTGACTCAGAAGAGATGATGCTCAGATTTCAGAGGGTGCCTGACCAACGGAGGCAAAAGATGGTGCAGTCAGTTGACCCTTTTGAAAACTGTGATGTTCTTGAAACGGAAAAACAACTTGGATGTTTCTGCCATGTGTGCTGTGCCAGTGTCTGTTGATTAGCTTGTGAAAGTTTAGTTCATACCCAGAGGGAAATAGGCCTTGCATTTCTGTGACGTTGGGCCGGCATTCTTGTCCTTTTCCCAGTTCTTAGTGTGTGTGCTTAGGAAGCAGGAGGGGAGGCTGCGGTGTGCCCAGAACCCGGGAGTTGTGGCGTTCAGGGTGGGCCATGGTGCTCTCTAGCCGTGTGAGTTTGGAAAGTCTCTTAACGTTTCTGAGGTTAACTCTCCTGTCTGAAGAATGGGCTCCTAGAGAGAAAGTGCATCTAGGAAGAAAGGACTGGGCTCGATGATGAACACAGATGTTGGTAAATATGTTTATAAATCTCAGTGGATTGACCACTTAAATGAAAGGCAGCGATTTGATGGGGAGCTACAAACTTCAGTTAAGAGGGAACTGGAGCACCAACCACTTCAACACGGGAGAGGGAAAGGTGTTCTGAGGACGCAGGAGGAGTAGTTTCTCCTGCGTGTGCAAATCCAGGAGTGTGTGTTAGCATTTCCAAATGACCACTGTACGTGCAGGAATAGAAATCACTTCCAAATAAGTTTAAAGGGGAAACAAATACAGAAAATTGGATAAATAAAAACTCACCAGATGAATCTGTTGGGAAGAAAAGAAATGAGAACAAACATCATGATAGAAATCACAAAATAAGATGTAGTAATTTGTCTATAAGTATTGGTAATTACAGTAAACACAAATAGATTATAGTTGTTAAAAGACAAAGATTTATCCAATTGAATACCTTTTAGAAATCATGCTATATATTGTTTTCAAAGGACACACCTAAAACATAAATACCCAGGAAGTTTAAAAAATATATAAACTACTAGAAAAAGATCTACCAAGAAAATATAGCAAACAAAAATTAGTATAGGAATTGGAATATTAAACTAATAAAATTAAAAGCATGAAACCATTATTAGAAATAAAGAGGGTGTTCAATTATAAAAGGAAGAGTGTCAATATATATCTAACACGATAACCTCAAAGTCTATAAAACAGAGGTAAACAGCAGTAAACCCTGGCTGCTCTGTCTATAGGTTCTACATTTGAGGAACTAAATATGGGCTAGAATTATGGGAACTAAACAAACTACACTGAAGTCCTATTCAGTGAAAATGCCTTTAAAACGTTACCTTTTGTGTGTTTTTTAAAAATATTTTTTATTGATTTCAGAGAGGAAGGATTGATCGGTTGCCTCCTGCACACCCCCAACTGGGGATCGAGCCCACAACCTGGGCATGTGCCCTTGACCAGAATCGAACCCGGGACCCTTCAGTCCGCAGGCTGACGCTCTATCCACTGAGCCAAACCAGCTAGGCCCTGGTTGGCAAACTCATTAGTCAACAGAGCCAAATATCAATGGTACAACGATTGAAATTTCTTTTGAGAGCCAAATTTTTTAAAGTTAAACTTCTTCTAATGCCACTTCTTCAAAATAGTCTTCGCCCAGGCCATGGTATTTTGTGGAAGAGCCACATTCAAGGGGCCAAAGAGCTGCATGTGGCTCGCGAGCCGCAGTTTGCCGACCACGGAGCTAGGGCAACGTTACCTTCTTTACATGTCCTCATATGTAAAGTGAAAACGAGAATCCCAACCTTCCTGCTTCTCAACCTCAAGAAACAAGTAAGAAAAGATCGTGTTCGGCTGCCTCGCCACAGGTGGATGCAGCTGGGTTTTTTCTTATCTACATAATGCATGGTCTCCCTTCTTGCACTCGCTGGAAAATATTTGCCTTCCTCTTGTAGCAAAATATGTGGAAAATGTGCTCTTATCTCCATAAGATAAGGCACTACTATAGCCAATATGGTTTGAGGAAGGATGTGAAAGTTGGATCACGTGAGCAAAGACTTCAGGCACCAAAGCACCTAAGAGGCGGGACTGGCAACAATCAAGCTCTGGAGATGCAGGCTCTGCTCCACGCATCGCCTTCCCCCAGCCCTGCCTCAATTCCTGAGCGCTCTCAGATACTGAAGCTGAGGGTCTACTAACGTCCTCCTGTGTGTCCAGCACCCATGACCCTCTCCCTCCCATTCCTGTGGTTCCTTCCATTCTCAATCAGGGAAATCTCTCCCGTGGCCCATCCTGCCCTATGTTTTTCTGGTAAACTTGTTTTATTCGGTCTAAGACAATCATCAAAGCTGTTGAGACAGGTTCTCAGGGCAGCAAGAGTGAGAACACTTTTTTGTAGGAAATGTCTCTGCTTTAAGGTTTCCAGGGCAAGCCAAGGGCAGAGCCCTGAGCCATGGTCTGCTTCTAATACTGGTTCAGAGATAGGCAGGAGCTTGCCTGCTCCTCCCTCCACCCATCGGAGTTTCAGTTCTTTCCTGTGATCTCTGTTCATTGGCCCTGGGACTCTAAGGGATGCCTGGCACACTTTCCCTTACATTGAAAGGGCTTAAGGCTAAATCTGAGCTGTTTGTGGAAAGAAACCTTAAATGTAAACACCTTTTGCAGACTTTGCAAACATCTGTGTCCACATTCTCTCCCTCTGGCTTTCAAATAATCACCTGTCATGTGTCAGGCATTCTGCCAGGCATGGGGGGATGGAGAGGGGAGGCAGAGGGTGGACCGACAGGCCAGACCCAGACCCCCTGAATGGGCATGGCCACCTGTCAGAGGGCTTTCCCTGGTAGTTCTTGCTGGCTAAGCCGAGACCTACTAATGAGTCAATTTCAGTTTGTTGACATGGAAGAGGATGTGAAAGGCAGGCATGGGGGACAACAGCTGGGACTGTTGGGCAGCATAGCCATGTGGCCGTGTGGGCTCTGGGGAGCTACGTGCAGGTGACTAGCCTCTTCTCTCTGTGGACCTCTCTCTTTTGCAGACTCATGATGAGGTGAGGCTCCAAGCTCTCCACCCCACACCTGGCTGTGACTCTTTTCTCTCTCACATCTCGGTGCTCCCTCTCTGCCTGTGCTCTCCTTCCCACTGCACTGCCAGGACCCGGCCCCTCAGTCTGGCCTCTTTTTCCAACATCTTCAACTTCTCCCACTCTTAGTTCTTTTCTCTCTGGCACTAAATACTTATAGACCTTCCCCACTCTTGAAAATGTCACTGGATACTGCCCTTTTTTAGATGCCCAGTTGGTTTTGAAAGAGTGCTCTGCCACTGTCCTCTGCCGCCCATTGACCATCGTCGCCAGCAGTCCAGCACACAGTAGGCATGCAGTGATTGTCATTGGTCAATGTAGACCTTCAAAAGTCTATCAGAGCCAGCGTTAAAGACAAAGAGAGAATCTTAAGGGCAGCAAGAGAGAGACAGTTAGTTACCTACAAGGGAGCTCCCATAGGCTGTCAGCAGATTTCTCAACAGAAACACTTCAGGCCAAAGGGGATTGGCATGAAGTATTCAAAGTAATAAAAAGCAAGAACCTGCAACCAAGACTGTTCTATCCAGCAAGGCTATCATTTAAAATTGAAGGCAAAATAAAGAGCTTCCCAGACAAAAGAAGGCTTAAGGAGTTCAATACTACCAGACCAGCATTACAAGAAATGCTAAAGGGACTGCTTTAAGAAGAAGAAGAAATAGAGAGCGGAACATAGGCATAAAGAAAAAGTGGGCCCTAGCCGGCTTGGCTCAGTGGATAGAACGTCAGCCTGGGGACTGAAGGGTCCCAGGTTCGATTCTGGCCAAGGGCACATGCCTGGGTTGCGGGCTCAATCCCCAGTGAGGGGCGTGCAGGAGGCAGCTGATCAATGATTCTCTCTCATCATTGGTGTTTCTATCTCTCTCTCCTTCTCCCTTCCTCTCTGAAATCAATAAAGAAATATTATTTTTTAAAGAAAGGAAAAAGTGGCAATAAGTAAGTACCTATCAATAATAACCTTAAATATAAATGGATTAAATGCTCCAATCAAAAGACATAGGGTAGCTGAATGGATAAGAAAACACAACAAATACTGGTATATATGCTGTCTGTAAGAGACCCACCTTAGAACAGAAGATTCATACATACTGAAAGTGAAGGTATAGAAAAAGTATTCTATGCACATGGAAACAAACAAACAAAAAAGCTGGTATTGCAATACTTATTTCTGACACAATAGACTTTAAAACAAAGGCTATAACAAAGAGACAAATAAGGTCACTACATAATACTAAAGGGATTGATCCAACAAGAAACATAAACTTACATGCACTCAATATAGGAGCACCCAAGTGTGTGTGTGTGTGTGTGTGTGTGTGTGTGTATGTGTGTGTGTGTGTGTGTGTGTGTGTGTATGTGTGTGTATGTGTGTGTGTGTGTGTGTGTGTGTGTGTGTGTGTGTGTATATAAACTTTTGGTGCACTTTAAGAAAGAGATCAATGGCAATACAGTCATCGTAGGGGACTTTAACACCCCACTGACTTCACTGGATAGATCTTCCAGAAAAAACATCAACAAGGAAACAGCGACCTTAAATGACACACTAGATCTTGATGGATTTAATTACATTTACACAACATTTCATCCCAAAGCTGCAGAATACACATTCTTCTCAAGTGCACATGGAACATTCTCAAAGATAGATCACATGTTAGAACATAAAATAAGTCTTAACAAATTCAAGAAGATTGAAATCATATCAAACATCTTCTTAGATCACAAGGGCATGAAACTAGAAATCAACCACAATAAAACTTAAAACATTCAAACACCTGGAGGCTAAATAGCATGCTATTAAATAATGAATGCTTTACCAATGAGATCAAGGAAGAAATCAGAAATTACCTGGAAACAAATGAAAATGAACACAAAACAACCAAAATCTGTGGGACACAGTGAAAGCAGTCCCGAGAGGGAAGTTCAGACTTACCTCAAGAAATAAGAAAAATCTCAGATAAGCTTTCTAACCCAACAACTAAAATAACTAGAAATAGAACAACAAGAAAAACCCAGACTAAGTATAAGGAAGGGAATAATAGTCACTCTAGCAGTGGGCGTGCAGACCTGGTACATCACAGAGAGCACCCCTGGACTACTTCCGGCTGGTTCTAGGAGTTGGCTGTGCCTCAGAGTGCACCATCGGGCCTCTGAGGTGAATGCCCTCTACGATGGGTACTAGTCACAAGCATAGTAAGTGGGGAGAGGGCCATAAGACCTGGAAAAGTAAGGGTGGACTTCACTCTAGCCCTTCCACCTTGTTTAATAAAGATGAGGTGGGGTAAGAGGGAGGAGGTCAGTATTTTAAGCCAGGAGAGATCTTGGCTGTGAGGGGCTCCCTTAGGATCATGGTTTTATTAAGCCCATGTGCAGGAGCTTTAGACAGACAGTGGCCTCAGTATTGAATATCATTACACTTGTGTCAGTAGTTTCATTCATTGACAGCTCCCTAGCTTGCCCCAAACAACAAAATGATGTGTCTTGCTTTAGCACAGTGAGAATGAGGCCCACTGACGTGGGTTACTACCTTCCCCAGCTTTCCTTCCCTGCCCTCCATATCTTTGACTGCTTTCTGTCAAAACAAATTGTAATGGAAGGGATAAGTTCATATTTTAGATTTATGGGTGTGTGTGTGTTTTGACAGTATGGCCATTGGAGGCACCTTAAAAATGGAAACAGGTACTTTAGGGCTTAATAAGGAGCTTATTTCATGTTCTGAAGCATAATCAAAAGGTAAAGCACATTTTGGGTTTAGGGAGAAGAAAGGTCCTCTCAGAGTTAAGTTTGAAGTTCATTAGCTTGTTTCCTGGAGCTGTGTTTTGAAGGACCCTTGGTAAAATACATTCGAAATTGTTTTTAGTGTAGAGACCTTGAATGAGTAATTGATTTAATAAGTAATATAGTTAGCTTCTTCAAAATAGTGAGTGGTGGCACGATGAAGTAACATAGCAGGTTCAGAAAGGAAGTGGTGAAAGTCTCATGGTTGAATTCCTTTAAGATGTCTAAATATAGGTTTATTTAGAACAATTCTAGTGTTCTGGGAAGGAGGAACCTGAGAGGAACCTCCTCTTTGCTGGGTGGAGAGCCTTGCAGCCAGCCTTCTGCAAGGCACACGCCTTCCCTGCAGGCCTGGCTTCGGGCTTTGTTTCCAAGGCAACTGTCCCCACAGCGGGAAGCACTTGCCTCATTCTTGCAGGCAGCTTGGAGAGCCCGGGCCTCTGCACGAATCTGAAGGCCCAGGCCTTTGTTTGGTACAGTGGTTGTGAGTAGCTATATCCTATTGAATGAGCCTGTGCGAATGAGTTGATGGAGTGTGGCCTACGCAGCCATGTTGAATTTTCATGCAGGAGCTTTAAGAAAGAGATTTAGAACGCTTTCCACATGAGGCTTTTTGCAGATGACTGGCGGAAAGGAAGATGCTCTCTGACAGCCGTCTTCTAAATAGTCATCTACATTGAGTTCCCTTTTGGATAGAAAAAGCTCTGAACACAAAAGCCAGGAAAACGCAGGAAACTCTGGCTCAAGGGAGACGTGATGTTGGGGTCACAGATTTCTCTAATACTATTGATTGGTACATCGCTGGCATAGCATCTTCCCATCGCTGTTCTGTCTGATCTGCTTATTCCTGGGATTCAGATTACCTTCCAAAGACATGACCTGTCAAGAAGTCATTCTCCATGAAGCCACTTCTGTCAGCAGCGTTTTATATGCCCCATGAATTAGCTTGTCTTCCAGGAGAAAGAACTGTGGGCTTTAGAAGGCAGGAACCTTATCTTTCACTCTGTATTTCCAGAAGATAAGTAGGTGATGCTCTAACTCCCAGGTCCCTGCTTCAACTCCCTGGCTGATGCTCTAACTCCCAGGCCAGTCCTGAGCTCACTCAGCTTTTGCCAGGAGGATGCTCTGCAGTCAGCAGGCGGACATACAGAACTCCTCCACATTTTTAGCAGAGCCTAAAGTCAGGCCTTGAAATGCTCATGCTTTTCTCCTGTCCTATTTTTTCTAAGATCAGGAAAAGCCATCTTTTCCACCAGATTCTTTGGGACGTTAGCTCCCAAGGATGGTAGAGAGGAAGTTCTGGTCTGCCTTTGAAAAGCCCTGTTTCCTGACTCCTAGCAATTATGCAATTATTTTACTTCTTAAGAAAAGAGGAAACCTTTGGGGCCCCGACGCTGGCCTGGCCCTTATCTCCTTAGTCTTCCCCCGCAGTGATTGTTAGTCCCTCAGACGAGGAGCCGGGCTGGAGAGATGCCCCCAGTGGCAGGACGGCAGGTAGGAGAGAGACGTCTAGGCTCTTCAGACTCTGAAATGGGCTTTCTTTCCTGACAACCCTCCTCTCTTTAAGTCTACCTGGAAGTGACTACGTTTTCCCTTGTAAGATGAACGCTGGCCTAGGCCTTTGTTGTTTGAACAATCCTAGCTCCGCTGATTGACTTGGGTGAGTTACTTCTCTTCTCTGTGCCTCAGTTTCCTCACTTGTGAAATGGGAATAAAATGGTGCCCACATCACAGGGCTGTTGTGGGCCGCAGACTAAGTGCGCCAAAGTTGGCACGTGTGGCCTGTTTGCTTACTAACGCGTGGAGTCTCTTGGGAAAAGGATTGAGGGTGGGGCTGTTCATGTGAAGTGTGGCCTTGGGTGTCTGAGAGGCCGGTGCGGACCTGGACTCCAGCAGCCCCGTGCTGGGTGCCCCAGGAAGGCCTTACCCTCAGTGCTGGCTCATTCCTTCAAGTGTGAAATGAGAAGTGGGACTAAGTGAATGCTGGTTAGTGTCCCAGATCATGTGGAATGCACCTGTTCCTTTGGGACGTTTATTGTTGCGATGCCGTTCCCTGCCAGCAAAGAGGTGGGCGGCTTTCAGAATCGCAGTGTTTGCCTGTTGGGAGGCACTGTCACTGCAGATCCACCCGAGAGGTAAGCGGCTTCAGGGCTGTAGTGACATTCAACAAGAAAACCGGGTTCAGCTCCTTAAAACGTGTGTGTGAAGCATAAGCAGGAGACACGGAGCCGTGCCTCCGCCTAGCGGACAGAGCGTGGGTCCTGGGTGAGGCCCTCGGGGAAGCGTGGATCTCCATCGCCCTTCATCCCGGAAGTCCCCTCAGGGTGCCGGCTCTGGTGATCGCAGAACCCTTGTGGGCAGATGTGGGCAGAGCCTCCGAGGAGCCTTGATGCCCTTAGCTGATGTCACTGGGAGAGCCTGCCCTCCCCGAGGCCTCGTCTGGTGGCTGGAGTGTTAGCCCCTCGGAGGAAGGGCTAGGTGTACACACACAGCCTACCTAATAATAGAGTAATATGCAAATTGACTGTACCTTTGCTACACCCACAAGCCACACCCACCAACCATGCCCACCAGGAAACCGTTGCAGGGACATTGGGGTGTGGCGGAGCCCAACGCCGGGAAAGCCTCGGGCAGAGGCTTTCCTGGCCTTGGGCACCAGCAGGGAGCCTGCACGATCGCAGGCAACTACGCGGGGTCGGCTCCTACGATCCATAGCAGGGAGGCTGGGGTGCAGCAGAGCCAAGGCTGTGAAAGCCTTGGGTGGAGGCTTTCCCGGCCTTGGGCACCAGCGGGGAGCCTGCATGGATCGCAGGCAACTACGCGGGGTCGGCTCCTACGATCCGTAGCAGGGAGGCTGGGGTGCAGCAGAGCCAAGGCTGTGAAAGCCTGGGGCCAAGCCCCGACCCTGAAAGAAGGCAGAAGGCGGTGGCCACAGCCAAGGCCTGGGTCCCCGGTGCTGGCAGAAAACTGGTGCAGGCAGCCAGGTGAATGAAGGTCTATTGCACAAATCTTCGTGCAAACGGGCTGCTAGTTTTAAATAAGCTTTTTTAGACCAGTTTTAGATTTCCAGGAAAACTGTGACAGTGGCATAGAGTGTTCCCATACCCTCCACCCCACCCCCAGTTTTCCTGATTATTACCATCTTTCCTAGTATGGTGAGTTTGTTACAATCAGTGACCCAATGTTGATACACTGTTATTAACTTGAGTCCGTACTTTGGTCAGATTTGCTGTTTCCTCCTACCCCAGGACCCACCCAGGACCCCACATTCTGTTTAGTTGTCATGGTGCCTGGGTTTCTGTTGGCTCCCACAGTTTCTGTCATTATTCTTATTGTCATTGGTAATGGCAGTCATCCTTCCCCCTCATCATCGCCACATTAGTCTAGTGCTCGTTCATAGACTGACTCCTCCCTCATTCATCATAAGGCAGGTGGTCTGTGGTCTCTAGCCTGAGGCTCAGTGTCACAAAGTCGGTCCTGGGGCCTCCGATGTGAAAGTCTCCTCCTGACCTCTGCAGCTCCGAGGTGGTGTGATCATCCATCCACATGCAGCTCCGTGGTGGTGTGATCATCCACGTGAGCTCTGAGGTGGTGTGATCATCCATCCACATGCAGCTCCGAGGTGGTGTGATCATCCACGTGAGCTCCGAGGTGGTGTGATCATCCACGTGAGCTCTGAGGTGGTGTGATCATCCACGTGAGCTCCGAGGTGGTGTGATCATCCACACGCAGCTCCGAGGTGGTGTGATCATCCACGTGAGCTCTGAGGTGGTGTGATCATCCACGTGAGCTCTGAGGTGGTGTGATCATCCACGTGAGCTCTGAGGTGGTGTGATCATCCACGTGAGCTCTGAGGTGGTGTGATCATCCACGTGAGCTCTGAGGTGGTGTGATCATCCACGAGAGCTCCGAGGTGGTGTGATCATCCACGTGAGCTCCGAGGTGGTGTGATCATCCACACGCAGCTCCGTGGTGGTGTGATCATCCACATGAGCTCTGAGGTGGTGTGATCATCCACGTGAGCTCCGAGGTGGTGTGATCATCCACGTGAGCTCTGAGGTGGTGTGATCATCCACGTGAGCTCTGAGGTGGTGTGATCATCCACATGAGCTCTGAGGTGGTGTGATCATCCACGTGAGCTCCGAGGTGGTGTGATCATCCACGTGAGCTCCGAGGTGGTGTGATCATCCATCCACACGCAGCTCCGCGGTGGTGTGATCATCCACGTGAGCTCTGAGGTGGTGTGATCATCCACGTGAGCTCTGAGGTGGTGTGATCATCCATCCACACACAGCTTCAAGGTGGTGTAATCATCCACGTGAGCTCCGAGGTGGTGTGATCATCCATCCACACGCAGCTCCGTGGTGGTGTGATCATCCACGTGAGCTCTGAGGTGGTGTGATCATCCATCCACATGCAGCTCCGAGGTGGTGTGATCATCCACGTGAGCTCCGAGGTGGTGTGATCATCCACACGCAGCTCCGTGGTGGTGTGATCATCCACGTGAGCTCTGAGGTGGTGTGATCATCCATCCACATGCAGCTCCGAGGTGGTGTGATCATCCATCCACACACAGCTTCAAGGTGGTGTAATCATCCACGTTAGCTCTGAGGTGGTGTGATCATCCACGTGAGCTCCGAGGTGGTGTGATCATCCACGTGAGCTCTGAGGTGGTGTGATCATCCACGTGAGCTCCGAGGTGGTGTGATCATCCATCCACACGCAGCTCCAAGGTGGTGTGATCATCTATCCACACGCAGCTCCGAGGTGGTGTGATCATCCATCCACATGCAGCTCCGAGGTGGTGTGATCATCCATGTGAGCTCCGAGGTGGTGTGATCATCCACGTGAGCTACGAGGTGGTGTGATCATCCACACGCAGCTCCGAGGTGGTGTGATCATCCATGTGATCTCTGAGGTGGTGTGATCATCCACGTGAGCTCCGAGGTGGTGTGATCATCCACGTGAGCTCCGAGGTGGTGTGGTCATCCATGTGATCTCTGAGGTGGTGTGATCATCCACACGCAGCTCCGAGGTGGTGTGATCATCCACGTGCAGCTCCGAGGTGGTGTGATCATCCACACGCAGCTCCGAGGTGGCATGATCATCCACGTGCAGCTCTGAGGTGTGGTCATCCAGAGGGCTGCTTCTTGTCACAGCGTGTTTGGCAGGCTGCCAGACTGCGCCACGGGGACGTGGAGGGCCAGGAAGACTTGCACAGGACATAGGGTGGGCGTTTATAAAACATACTTTTGTTACAAAGTTCCTTTGAAGTGGGCAGTTTCACTGTTTCTGCTTTATGTAGGAATTATTATAATTTAGCGTCTAAATATGTCACACTGAGTATATATAGAACTCAATATATATAAAGCAGTCCTCTTAAAAGTTCTGCAGTTAAATTGGGAACTGACTGCTTTCAAATTATGTCAAACAATTTGATTGCAAAGAACATGTAAATGTACACAGGCATTCTCCAAGTCTGGCCATAATTAGTCGCTTTTAAGGGATTCTTCAACATCTCTTCCATCTTGTATTTAGGAAGAGCTCTGAGAGGTCCTTTGTTAACAGGACAGAGTATTGCCACGAGACTTCGGATAGTATTGGAATGGAAAGACCCCTGAAGGTGGTGGTTTCTCAGATGGACGGGGGAGGAGGTGACCGTGGACCCGGCCTTGCAGCAGTGCATGAACTGGGCTCCGCGTGGAGGAGCGCAGGTGCTGAACAGCATCAGGGTGGTGTATGCGTGGGCTCGAGTCCCAATTTCACCAGCTGCCCGCCTCGTCCGTGAGCCCATTGGCTCCCTCCGGGCCTCAGTTTCCTTACCCGTAGAAGGCTGTGGTTGGGATTGGACAGCCCGTGCAAGGGGAGCACTCGTTTCTGACGCACAATACGCGACACGGGGACGGTGATGAGAAGAGCAGACGGACATTAGCTGGTTTTTATCGTCCCTGTAGACTCTGTTGGCACCGCATCCCCATGCTCCCACACAGGGATGACTGTCCCATCCCCCGGCACATCGGGGGCACTTGCTCTGTACGTGTGGGTCAGTGTCACCCTGGAGGCCACCTCACACCCGTCATGCTGTGTATTACGTCTGTTTTACATTTTTCACCTTGCAGGAAGTACAGCATAAAGAACTTACTTTGTGCTTCTTAATTTAAATTCTGCTGGACAACCGCCATTCCACCATCAAAGTCAGGACGTTAACACTGATGCCTGATGGCCTTCCAGCCCTCGCAGCCCACGAGGCTTTCACAGCCGAAGGGGTCAGGATAGACCTTCCGTTGTCACGTCTCTGAGGTCCTCGGGCCTGGAGGGTCTTCATTCTCCCTTGACCTTGCGACCTGACCCGTTGGAAGGTTTCAGGCCATTATTTTGGAGAATGCACCTCACTGTGGGTTTGTCCGATGTTTCCTGGTGATTAGATTCTGGTTACTGTGTGTCTTCGTCGGGGCATCACGGAGGGCAGCTGGGTCCCACCCGCCGGGGCACACGATTCTAACTTGTCCGGTGCACCTGGCTCACTCTGACCCCTGGGTTACGGTGTGCGTCTCCTGCCTTCTCCTCTGGACAGCGAGTCTTTCCCCCTTGGTCATTAGTACGCCCTTCGTGGGAGGTGCTCTGACGTTCTGTAGACGCCTGGTCCTCGTCCAGTTTTATTTATGTCAGCGTGGACTCGGCTTCCTCGCATTCAGTGCGTTGCATTGGGTGCTGTTCCTGCTCACCCTCATCTCCTTGAGGAGGCCTCCTCAAGCCAGCTTCTGTGTCCTGTGCACATCGTTCTTGAGGGTTTCCGTGCTCTTGGCCCTGTAAAATGTCTCAGGGCCATCCTGTACTGTGTCCACTCCACCCGGGACCCTGCCGTCGCTCCTCCTTGCTCACAGCAGTTCCTCCGGTTCTCCTCCGGTGCCGTGCAGTTAACTCAGCTTTCCCCTTTCCCATATTTGTAACTCCGCTCCCCACGGTGAGGAACCTGCCTCTCATTATCCTCCGTAGATTAGTGCCCCTGGCCGTAAGCTGCTGGGGTGCAGGGGTGCCCTGGCCCCCATCAGGCCTGGACTCCCACAGGGACACCCTCCCCACACTCGGGGCGCTGCCCACCCTCACCGATGAGTCCGGACCTTGCTCGGCTGTAGAACTAAAATATTGGAGGAGAAGGGTGAAGGGCTCAACCCATTTTTATTTTTATTTTTTTACTTTTACTGATTTCCGAGAGGAAGGGAGAGAGAGAGAGATAGAAACATCAATGATGAGAGAGAATCATTGATCGGCTGCCTCCTGCACGCCCCCTACTGGGGATCGAACCCTCAACCCAGGCATGTGCCCTTGACTGGAATCGAACCCGGGACCCTTCAGTCCGCAGGCTGACATTCTATCCACTGAGCCACACCAGCTAGGGCTCAACCCATTTTTCAAGGGGAGACGCAAGGTTCCCGGGACTTCTCGGAAGTCCTGCACCTGCCCCGGCCTCTCCCAGGCCCCTCTCGCCGCTAGTTAACAGTCTCAGCTCTGGCCTGCCTGCTTGTTTGAGGAACACATCTGCAACCTCTGCTTCAGCAACAATCAGCACGGGGGTAGTTTTCAGAGTTGTGTAGACACCTGCTTTTTCCCTTAACTTCCAGCTCTTTTCAACGCTCGCTATTTTGTAGCCATTATAGTTATTACTTCCTTTTTCTGAGAAAATGTGCCAGTAAGTAGAAACATGTGAAAAGGGGCAGCGACGTACTTACGTTTTTGTGGAATGAACCTGTCACTGGCACTTGGAATGATCACGCGTGCTCTCTCATAGCGAAAGGCACAAAACTGGAACTCTGCTCTGTCACAGCACGAGAGAAGTGAGGCGGGCTGGCGGCTCCGTGCCGTCTCCCGGCGGTGCAGGTGCAAGGGCGCAGGGCCCTGGATGAGTCAGGAGACGGCCAGCGATGGCCTGCAGATATCTCTCGCCGCCGGACACGGAAGGGCCGGTCATGAGGTTCGAGGTTTGACTGTCTGAGACAGGACTGGACGAGGCTGCTGATAGGAGTCTAGTAACTGAAGTCAGCTTTTCCGTCGTGCTTCTGTTTGATTCGCGGAAATGATGGGGAGCGGCGCAGACTGACTGCAGTGACGTGGCCCCCGGTTTGGCCGGTGTGTGTTGTTCACCGTGTGTTTCTCTGGCTGTTCTCTCGTGCAGAACACATACACCAATGCGGACAAGTTGCTAGAGGCCGCAGAGCAGCTGGCGCAGACGGGGGAATGTGACCCCGAAGAGATTTATCAGGCCGCCCATCAGCTCGAAGACCGGATCCAGGACTTTGTGCGGCGTGTCGAGCAGCGGAAGATTCTCCTGGACATGTCAGTGTCCTTTCACACGCACGTGAAAGAGGTGAGACCCGGGAGGGGGAGGGGAGCCCGGGACTGCGGGGTCTCTGACACACGCCGTGACATGGGAGTGTGGACCAGAGCTGGGCGGTGGTGATCGCAGCCGGCTCCCTCCAGCTGAGCGGCCAGCGTGGACGGGACCGAGCTGGACTGCCTGCAGGCCTTCCTTGCAGCACAGACACCTGCAGCCTTTGCTGGGGGTGGCCCGTGAGGGGTGGGCGTCTGGGGAGAGGTGTGGACGGGGAGGTGAGCGGAGCTGAAGGAGATCCTTTAACTTGGCGAGAGACAGGCGTGCACCTGTTTTTGCATAGACGACCCACACATTGTGGTCAGAGCTGCTGGGTTTCCCTTCTGTGTTAGCCTGTCATGTGGCTCGAGTCACAGTTGCCTTCTGATTTTATCTGACTGTGTGGCCATTCTCAGATACTAATAAAAGTGAACTTTACGGAACACTGACTGTACCAGACATCAGCGTTAATTAAGGCCATATCAGCTTTGGTGACGTCTGCTCAGTGTTAGCTCTGCAATTCGCAATTCTTTTTAAGCATCACACCTGGGAAAAGGTTGGTGCCTGTCACTCTTGTCCCAGACCAGGCATTCCGGTCCTGTGTGTGGGGAGATCTCTGGGCTCTTTACTCTCTCACCCCCAGAGGACAGAACACAGAATACTGCTTGTTTCTGGGGAGAGAGAAGAGGAAATGTGTCCACGGAGATGGCAGATACTTTATGCCTGGAGGCTGCATGCGGAAACTGGTTGATGGAGGCGTCAGCCTCAATTTCACCCTTAAACTCGGGTTTGGGAAACATTCTGGGGACCCCTTTCTCCCTCTGTATTTTTCTCTCTGAAAGGAATTCATGAGATGCTTAACCTCCTCTTAGAAGAGGAAGACTGGTGCTCTGCCTTTTCAAAAAAAATGTTTTTAAAACAGTATTTAACAGAACTGTTGATTAGTCCCACACAACTTTGGATTTTATTTTAGGAGAACTTTTATTCTCCTGCATTTGTTTTCCACCTCTCGATCTCTGTAGTCCCTTTAGTATTATTTGCAGCGTTTTATTCACATCAGTTCTGATTATAATATTCCCATGATGAGTCTTTGTTACCTGTCCTCCTCTCCTTTCCAATGCATTTTCCACTGCTCATTCCTTCACTCTCTCTCTCGCTCATTCATCCCAGAGTGTCTCCTGAGCCTCTGTAATGTTCAGGAGGTTGTGCACAAGGGAATGACAGTGGAAAACATACTTCTGTGTCACATATTTCAGACGATGGTTTGTTTCTGTTGGTGGATGTTAAGTGCCTTCAAGACCAGAACTGTCTCACTTACCTTTGTACCCACAGCTGGCCTCCGTGCCAGGCTTAGCAGAGCTCAGTCACTGGAAAGAATAATGTCTATTTCTAGCACATGTTCTGAGATTTAATAATAGAGGGACATGTTTCCATTTTCAAATATAGCAAAAGCACAATTATCTTCATCCATTTGTACTCATTCAACTTCTTTCTCAGAATTGGGTCCGGAGTTAATGAATAATTACTTGGGAAATGTGTGGGTTGTTTGAGGCCACCAGGTGGTCACGGTGAGGTCCTGGCCAGGGCTTGTCTCTGGGATTGACTCGGGGCCCTGCGTGGGGTTTTGTTCATTGACTCCCAGAAGCCGGGGTTCCCCAGGGAAGGTCGTTCTCTTTTGGATCGGCCGCGATTCTTGCTGGGTTTCAGGAAAGGAGGCTTGGGTTCTGCTTCTGCAGACTTACACTCTGAACCGGGCCCAGGCTTTGTCTGGGGTAATGCCTGGGAGAGACCCTTCCATTTTGTTCAGGAGTCGAAAAGAAAGCCCCCAGCCACCTGGGGATTTTGTTGTCTGGCGTGCCAGCCTGGCTCCGTTTTTATGCCCCCCACTTAGGCACGCAGACGTCTATCTTTATGCCCAGCCAGTGCTCACTCTCCCTGGACCTTGCATCGTGGTCGGAGGAGGGTTACTAGGAAGCGGGGCTCTCATCGCTCCCTGGGGTGCAGAGCACTGGGAGCGGCCTCCTGTCCCGTCCTCACCCAGTTTGCTCCTGGCTTCTCCCCCTTTCTCCTCTCATGCATGTTTGCATTGGTATTATCTCATGGCGCTGACTTCGACTTGCCCAGCCCATGCATCCTTCATAAACTCCCTTTCATCATATTAAGGGACCTTTTATCACCCATCCAGAAGCACCGAGCTCTGTGCTGACCCAGAATGCCCGGGACCGCTGAGCCCTCACCCCTCCGGTCAGGGCAGCGGGCGTGTGCACCAGGAGTGCGTTGGCAGTTTCAGGCTGAAGACGGTGCTGTGCTGCTCATGGCTGAGCAGTTCCCCTTTGATTTCTGCTCTCATGCCTGAAACTGGATCCCATTTTACGTTCGGAGTGGTGCCTTCTGACATTCCACCTGCCAGTTGCCATTGAAACTACCTGCTTCTGCTCCTGGCTCGCAGCTGGGAGCTGTGGCTTTTGTACTTCCCACACCACCTTACGAATGATCATCTTAGTCATAGACAAGAGTAGATGCCAAGAGCAGTAGCTTCTGTTTATAAACTGCTTGTAGTAATTGACTCTCAAACTGGCTTTGCCAGTTAGGGAAGACCTATATGGTAACATGAGCCCATTTCATAGATGAGAAAACTGAGGGTAGAGAGCTCCAAAGGATTTCTCAAGGCCACCCACAGCCTGTGTGTTGTGAGCAGGTTTGTAGCCTGTGTAAGACTGTACACTGGAGAGTGGTTGCCCCTAGAGCAAACCCCAAATCTCGGGTCCCAATTCTACCACCCACAGAATCAACTGGAAGCTCAGTCCTTCCCTGGGATTCGCCCCTCCCCCGCAATGAGTTCCTCTAGGAGTCCTCTGGTGGGGTCTCCCCTCCCCAGTTAGTGAGGAAGGGGCTTTTTTGGGGGGTTTCTCCCAGCAGAGCAAGGTTCCTCCTTTAGGCTCCACCCAGCACCGTTTGTGGGAAGGGCATAACTGGGTCAGATTCAGGCAGACACAGGATCCAGTTTTTATCACAGTTTTCTCCCCAGAACTCCCTGTGTCTCCCTAGCCCAGCCTTCTCTGTGGTCCTGGTCCCTGGCCCAGGCCTGTGCACACCTGCAGCCACTTGTGGGCTGGATTCAAGTTCTCTTCCATGAAGTGGGCCTGGCTACAGCTCAGAGGGCCTCTAGGGGGCAGCGTTGCCTGAGTCCGGCTGCCTGAGGAGCCGAGGCTGTGGGCACAGTTCTCTTACTCATAGAGTCCACGCCGCAGAGAACTTGGTTAGAAGGAAACTCTTGCTGCCAAGCAGAGATTTATCTTTTATTGTAAATTAACAGCTAGCACAGAAGTTCAGGTTTCTTTTCTTCACATTCAGGTTGTTTTGGGTAAAAATTTTTCAGGCCTCCGGGAGACCTTTTCTCATTGCTCTGTGCAGAGGTTATTTTAGGAGGCAGAGGTACCATTTTCAAAGCTTAAACAATAGGCTTTGCCTGAATCCTGTTGCATTACGAATGCATCGGTTCATTTAAAATTGACATCAGAAGGACTTTTCTCTGAGACTTTGTTGAATGAGAACATTTCTGTTGGACCAGACAGAAACATTCTAAAGGGGAAAGGACCTTTGGGCAATTGAACATCATGGATTTAGAGGTAACCTCGCCCCTCCTACCTCGGATTCCCCCTCTTCCCCTGCCTGATCCCAGCACGGTCCCTGCGGGCTCCTGCACAGCTGCGCTCTACTGGGCGGGCACGTTCCACCGTGGACATGTGTTGAAATGTCCAGGATGTGGAGGGAATAAGCTAGTTCCTTAAACAAGGTTACCAGGAGGGAAGGAAAAGGCCTCACGCCTGGCACGTCCCCTGGGAGCCAGGGGAAGTGATTTCTATAGAAGCCCAGACATCCCAGCAGCTGTCCTCGCGCCGTCCTATTTTTAGGTGTGAAAGATTAAAATGTTGGATGGTGGTAAGTTGACCAGACTGTGACATATTTTGAATAATTGGCAGCAACCTGGATACGTTTTGAAAAATATCTAGAGAAAGAAGGCTTTTAAAACATTGTGAGTCTTACTATTAGAACTTTCCTTGCAAGAACAAAACTCATAGTGGTGGTTAACATTTACTTACCTCTTCACTCCGGGTACATGACCCTACCTCACCTTCCCCGTGGCCTGTGAGACAGGCATTATTACCAGGCCCGTCTTATAGAAGAATAAGCTGACACCTGGATCCAGGTAAGGAACGGACCCGCGGTCACACCGTAGGAAACGTTAAGTCAGGATTCGAACTCCAGCAGTCTGACCTCAGAACCCATGCTCCTCACTGTTATTCCAGGTTCCCTCTCATGAGAAGTGTGTCGGTTTAATTACTTGGGGATAAAAGACGACCTCGTCTGTGGTGGCCGTGGCGTCACGGGAGCACAGCGTGCCTCAAGAGGGGTTTGCACCCCTCTCCTCTTCACAGTGTGTAGAAGCAAGACTTGTTCAACTGGTTCTGTCCTTAAATGGTACTTAATGGTAGTCGTGTGCAATGGGAGTATTTGCTGGAGAAGAGGAATTCTGCAGACACCTCCACCCGCCCCGCATCCTGTCCCACAGGCGGGGTCACACTGGGTCAGCGAGGAGACCTGACCCAGCTGTTTGAATGGGGGGAGGGGACTTGGGGCAGCTGTGTGGGAGGGTGTGTCTCATCCGGGGCCTGCAGACTCCTACCAGCTGTCTTCATTAATGTTGCTTTGCTGATACTGCCGTGTTCTTCTAGTGGGCTTTTAAAAACTTGCATTTCTGTGTGTCTGCTCAACGAATTTCATTTCTACTAATGTTATGAGATGCTAGCTTTTAAAAGCACAGTGTCACTAAAACTAGAGGCTGCAATGGCTGCAGCGTGTGGTCTGATGTGCCTGCCAGACCCTCCTCCTGTGGTGCAGTCAGTATTCGGGGTAGCGTTGGCTCCTTTACCTTCCTTCTCGTCGATACTAATGTTAGATCACGTGAGAGAAGAGCGCTCTTTTTTGGATGTACATTTGCTTAAATCATTCAACTCCCCTGGATGAGCATAGCATGCTGAGGGAGCGCTATTCCTAAAGACTCAGCAGCTTACTGCGCTGGCTCCCTCCATCCATTCCCTAAGGGTCCTCCATTGTCTGCCATCACTCAGCCGCGGGGGCTGTCTCAGGCCGGTGTGCTCAGGGCCCTCTGTCCCTGGGCTCCCCCACAGTGACGGGGTTGGGCGGCAGCCTTGGACAGCACGTGGATTAAGGTGGAACACAGTTGAGACTTTGAAAGAAGGGAGTGAAGTAAGTGGTTTGTTGTTGTTTTTCTTTTTTGGCAGAAGAAAAACAGTTGCAAAGGCCTACTTTTTCATGTGTCCATCCTAGGACAGTGTCCATTCTTGCTATCCGAGGGTGGGAGGGCGTGACGTCCAAGGGCTGCCGAAAAGGCGCTCTCTGCTGGGAGCCCGTGAATTTAAGAGATGCTTTAACAAAGCGTTGGCTCCGGGCCTAAGAGGCCACTGCGTTTCCTTGCTACACCAAGGACCCTCAGTGTGTCAACCGTCCTCAAGAAATCACTACGATGGCCAAAAATGGGGGGTGGGGTGGGGTGCGGGAGTGCATTTCTCAGAGAAACACGTGCAGTTCACTGCATGTCATACCTCAGCAAAACCGTTCCAAAAGGAAGGGTTTGGAAACAAGAAGCCCAATGCACACACTTGCTTTGGCAAGTGCACTTGTGCTGTTTCAGCCCCCAAGGCCGTGCGGCTGGGCAGTGTGTCCCGTAGCTCAGGCAGCCGCTGTCACCCACACGTGTAAGGTAGGTGCTGGAGGTGATTCTCGCATCCCTGGGGAAGCAGGGAGCATTTTCCCCTCACACAAACCATCTCCACGCCCAGGGCCCGTTTGGGTTAATTTACTGTCTTTCCGGCTCACTGAGCGGCTCCCCGAGACCTGGAGCGGCTCCCCGGAAGCGGGCGGAGTGCTCTGCTCCCACCAGACCAAAGCCAGAGGTCTTACCCACCCCGGTCCCGGACGCAGTGTTCGTGGTGGTGGCAGTGAGGGCTTGCAAGGGGTTTCGGGATGCCCACTCCTTCGTGGAAGGACTGTGATCGTGACCTTGGCCTGGCTGGGCATGGTACCTAGTCGTGCCACATCCCATCTCCTGCCAGGCCTGGGGATGCATTATTCCACCACGCTCGACACTTCCTTCTTTTCTGAGGGCTGCAAAGCACCCATGTCTGTGCAGCGGTTTAATAATGAACACAGACTGCAGTGCCCTTGCTGGCAGTAAAGTAAAAGCCATCCAGGACGCGCGAGAGAAGGCCGTCCGGTGTGGCGGGTGTTGGAGGGGTCCTTTCTGATTTCTGTTGCACCCAGGGTGAGCGTGGCAGGCTGGGAAGAGCCACTTCCCGGCCCTGTCTCTCTTCTGTGGTCGTCCCCTTCGGCTCTCTGCCTGTTCACTTTCTCACCTCGCAGCGGTCACGGGCTGCGTTTTTCTGCCTCCTCTCTGCTGGCTGCTGGACTGTTTGGGATACTTCTCCTCCTTCCCACTTCCCCGGGCAGGCTGCCCCGCTCGTGGCCCTCCAGCCCCTCGCTGTCGCGCCCGGGCCGCCCGGGCGGTGACGCCGGCCTCCGTCTCCCTCCAGCTGTGGACATGGCTGGAGGAGCTGCAGAAGGAGCTGCTGGACGACGTGTACGCCGAGTCGGTGGAGGCCGTGCAGGACCTCATCAAGCGGTTCGGCCAGCAGCAGCAGACGACCCTGCAAGTGACCGTCAACGTGATCAAGGAAGGGGAGGACCTCATCCAGCAGCTGAGGTGGGCCCGCCCCCCTCCCGCCTGAGCACCGGCCCTTTGAAACCCTGCCAGCGTTTCCCCTTCCCCTCGCTTTTGGGAACAATTGCCCATAATTCTCTGTCCAACGGGGTAGAGAACAAATAACGTCTGTGAGTGTAAGGCAGAGTA
Source organism: Eptesicus fuscus (assembly GCF_027574615.1). Lineage (NCBI taxonomy): Eukaryota > Metazoa > Chordata > Mammalia > Chiroptera > Vespertilionidae > Eptesicus > Eptesicus fuscus. The sequence continues at coordinate 98,061,807 of NC_072476.1, read as the reverse complement.
GCATCTTCCTTTCTCTTTTCTCTTTCCCCCTTACATGTTTTCTCTGTAAGTTTTCTCATTACAGCATTGACTAATAAACCTTCCCAGAATTCAGCTTTTATTAATATTCCCTCTTCACACTTACTTAGTAATTATTGAAATTTTACTTAAACCTCCTAGGACCGTGTCCTCCAGGCCCCGGGTGACCTGTCCCTCTAGAATGTGGTGGGGTGTCCCCTTCTCAAAGTTGAGGCCCAGGCAGGCCCGGCCCGGGTGACACCTGCCCCTCAGGGGCCCCTGCTGGCAGGAAGTCGGGGACCGTGCTGGGGCTGGAAGCATCGCAGGGACCGTTTACATAAATGAAGTCTCCCAGCTGCCCCTCAGAGGCCAGTGTATTGAATCGTTGGTGATAACTTCACCTGATGTTCGCTCTGTGAAGTCAGGCAAACGCTGCTCGATAGAGGCTTCACTGATGCATTAAAGTTTAACCCCTCATGACTAATATAACCACCGTTCATAGTAAACAGGTATCATCTATTCTGTCTACTTAAGGAGGAAATGGCTAGAGTGATACCTGCTGAATGGCCTTACGAGATCATTAGATTCTGTGAGAGCGACTGAGAGGCGGGAGAGGCTCCGTGCACCCTCGGGTCTGGACGCTGCTCCAGGAGGAAGCCGCTGTTGTTCTGCGGGAGGGGCGGCCGTCCTTTCTGAGACAGGCAGCCCGCTTCCTGCCGCTCTCTTCCCGCCAGGTCCCGAGCCGCCGGATCTGGGATCTGACAATGTGCGACTTGCTCCTCCAATTCCTGTTTGTCTCTTTGAAATCCCGTTTCCCTCTCTGCTCCCTCCCAGGGACTCGGCCATCTCCAACAACAAGACCCCCCACAACAGCTCCATCAGCCACATCGAGACGGTGCTGCAGCAGCTGGACGAGGCGCAGGCCCAGATGGAGGAGCTGTTCCAGGAGCGCAAGATCAAGCTGGACCTCTTCCTGCAGCTGCGCATCTTCGAGAGGGACGCCATCGACGTGAGTGCCCGCCCGCCCCGCCCTGTGTCCTTCCCTGGGCCTGGGCCTCTGCCAGGAGGAGAGAGGAAGGGAACTGGGGGCTGGGACTCCGCTCCTCTGTCTGAAGTTGGAGCTGGTGGAGGCAGCGGGCACAGCAGGGCCCGCGTTGCACACAGGATAGAGCAAGGCCAGTGTGGAGGGGTGAGGGCAGAGCTGCTGGGACAGGCCCCTCTGGCCCTCTTGGGTTCTCATCCACTGGGTCCCATGCAGCTCTCCCTGACCTGGAAGCAGGGGCACAAGCTCAAGGCAGGGGTCCTCCCTCCTTCCCTTCCCCTCCCCCTTCTGCTCTGTCCGAGACTGGGAACCCGCTGGGCCTGCGGTGAGAGCATCTTAGGGATTTCCCCCACAGAAGGGTTCTCAGATGGTCTGTCATTCTTACTTAACATCCGACTTTGACTCCTTATGTGTGACTGGGAGAAAGAAGTTCAGGTTTCTTTCCTTTTTTTTCACCAGAAGGAGGTGGTTCTCCATTCTGTACCTGGGAAGGGCTTTTGTTTGAACTTGATGAAGTGCAGGCAGAAGGAAGTGCGATTGGATGACACTGCGTGTGTCTGTGAAACGTGATGAAAGGAACCGAAGCTCACCTCAGCGGGGAGGCCGGTTTCCAGGGGCTGGTGGTAGTGACGGCCACCCGGGAGGTCCCCAGACCGCCCCCCAGGATGCATGGAGGAGGCTCTCCCCATATCGGTCACTTGTCCTGGGTTAGAGCAGTGCTGTGAGAGCACGTGGGCCCAGACCCCAAGTGTGCCAAAGGCAGGGGGAGGCAGGCCTTGGTGTGGACCCCAAGTGCTGCCAAAGGCAGGGGGAGGCAGGCCTTGGTGTGGACCCCAAGTGCTGCCAAAGGCAGGGGGAGGCAGGGCTCAGTGTCGACTGCCGTGGTTACCTTCGCCTGAAGTGGGCCTTCTGAGCTGCCCTAGGCCTGTCTGTGGGCCCGCTCTGAGGGGCGTGTGGTGCAGGGGCCAGGCTAGGCCCTGGGCAGGCCTTTTGTGGGGCCCGTTGGTTGGCTGCTTGTCTGAACTTCCATCAATGGTTTCCTAAAGGGAAAACCTCCTTGGCCATGTTCATTATCATCTGTTAATGGCAAGAAAGGTATTGAACCCTACACACATCTCTGAAAAAAACAGCAACAACCTGCTCTCTGAGTCTTAAATCCACTCGGAGCCACGTGGTTTGGAGCCTCGTGGTTTGGAGCCACGTGGAGAACGGCGCCTGGCCTCAGCGGCCAGGCCTGCCCCGCCAGCCTGCAGCCTGTGCGGGCAGGACCCCGCAGGCAGCCTGCTTTCCTCTCTGACCTCTGCTTTAGAGGAATCGCTTTTGTAAATGTGGCTGCTTATTAAATAGTTTCAGTTAAAGCAACGCAAAGCGATCAGAAGTATTATTTGAAGTTTCTCCTTCCAGGACCTTTGGCTCTTTGGGGGGCAAATTGGCTTCACTTGTCTTAATGATACTTTAAAGGGGGAAATAATTCATTGTATTTCTACTCTCACTGAACCAGTGTTTTAAATGGAGGTCGGAACCCCAAACGATTTCCCCCACTGAAGCCCGGAGTCCCGCGTGGCTCAGTGAGGCCAGGCTGCGGCCGGGCGGTGATGCCTGAGCCCGGGAAACGGGGCCTGCAGTGCAGTCACGGCGCGAGGACACAGTTTAACATCGTTCAGCACGTCGGGGCCTTAGAACCATCTTTCTCTCGAATGATCCTGAAATGTAAGATCCGAGCAGTTTAGGTTTCAGCTGGGATTTTCTCTCTGATCTGGGAGAATGCCTCATCTGACTACCCATAGGAAGCATGCAGTTATATTGTTGGTGGAAATTCATCTGTTACTTGGTTAATTTTTTTAAATCCCCCATATCGCCCTAGCTGGTTTGGCTCAATGGATAGAGCGTCAGCCTGCAGACTGAAGGGTTCCAGGTTCGATTCCGGCCAAGGGCACATGCCTGGGTTGCGGGCTCGATCCCCAGTAGAGGGGGCGTGTAGGAGGCAGCCAGTCAATGATTCTTCTCATCATTGATGTTTCTATCTCTCTCTCTCTCTCCCTTCCTCTCTGAAATGAATAAAATATATTTTTTAAATCCCCCATATATCTGTATTTCAGTTGGAGTAGCATTTCCATCTCTGAAAAGTGGATGGAGATTTTCTCTGCCTTAGACTACTGCGATTTCAGCTTCCAGGTGTACCAAGTAAAATCTGCTCTATTGCTTGAAAAACAAAATAATTACCGTAGCATCCTGTGACAGGTTAGGTACGGGAAACAGTCATCATTAAACTATATGTGTGTTTAGGAAGAAAAATTTAGACTTAATAAAAATTCTGCAATACATTTAAAAAAGTTGTTTCAAAGCTATTTCTCCAAAGAATTCATATTCAAAAATGACTTCCACTTTCATCAGCTTTGTTTTTGGCACAGATTTCTTTTCTTGGCTCGGATGGTTAACCAGCTAGAATGCTAAACTGCGGGTGGGATTTTCCTCATGATCCTTTGATCACAGGTATGCCAGGGTCTCTATGCCAGGCGAGCGTTTTCAGATCCGCTGGTCTGCGCACATTGATCGGTGTTTAATGCCCGTTGCTTGATGTCACCTGAGACTGATGGTGTCTCCTCCGTGAGGCCATTCCCGAGTCTGTCTCACCACACACCGTGTCTTCTCCCTCAGCGCCAGAAAACAAATACACATTAAGAAAGAATCCCCTTAGAGGAGAGATAAAAGTTAAAGATATGGTCAATTTTTCCTTCATAACAATATTTTCCCATAAACCAGTGGCTTTTTGGTTTATGTCTAATTTGGCATTGTTTAAATTTATTGATTTATTAATAAGTATAACTTAATAGGTTAATATACATATTGTATACGGACCTCTGTAATAAAAGAATAAATCGAGAAGACTTGTGCAACGTGTTTGCAGAAGCCATAAGTTTTTTATTATTTCCCATCTCCTAGCCCAGTGGTCAGCAAACTCATTAGTCAATAGAGCCAAATATCAACAGTACAACAATTGAAATTTCTTTTGAGCGCCAAAATTTTTAAACTTAAACTATATAGGTAGGTACATTGTTATTAACTTAATTAGGGTACTCCTAAGCTGGCCTTTGCTAAAAACTCAAGGGGCCAAAGAGCCACATGTGGCTCGCGAGCCGCAGTTTGCCGACCACTGTCCTAGCCGGAGTCGGTGTACACTCTCCTGTTCACAGATTTCCAAACTAATTCACTTACTGCTCATGTGGAGAAAGCGAATTAGGATCGATGGGAGATGTGTTTCCATTGAAGTGTATTGTGTGATATTCTTCCACAAGATTTTTTTCCTCCCTTTTGGATTTTATCATTTTACTCTTAATTTCTAAAAAGTATATAATGAAAGTTTTACATGAAGGTGGTGAGGACAGTATGGTGAACTGCCTGTCCCCGAATCCAACGCGACCCTTGCCCTCTTTGCTTCAGTCCCTTTTTTGTTTTTGTTGTGCTGTAGCATTTTAGAGAAAAAGGTTGTCGGCGTGTCATTTCACTCCTACAGACTTCCCTAAAAAATGAGGCCATTTTCTTCCATGACCACAACTCACTAATCACCTCAGCAGTCTAGCAGTCACCCTGGTTGTCTTCTCCTGCTCGGCTGTTCAGAGTCCGCGGTACCTCAGTTAGGGCTGCACGGGGTCTGCTCCTGCCCTAGCCGCTCCATCTATTCATCTACAGTGGTCTCTCTGTCCGCCCTTTCTGCCTCCATGCCCCCACTTGTGGAAATAACTTCATCAGTTGTCAGGTCCCACATTCTGCATTTGCTCACTTGATTTCTTCCAAGTTGTGCACCTGTTTTTCTTTCCCCGGTACTTCCTGTACACACAGCAGTTAGAGGTGAAGACCTAATTGGAATCGGGGTCTGTGTCTGTGCAAGAATGCTGCACAGGTGGCACATCACAGCTCCTCCTGCCGGAGGGCTTGTCCCTCTGACCCGCCTTCGGGGAAGCTACAGTGGGTCTGTGGGTTTAGGAGGCGGCAGCCCGATCCTTCCATTGTTCGTTCCCCATCAGCCTTCCTCATGGCTTACTATGCAGTGATGATCATTACCCAGTTTACTAGAATCTAAAAAGTCCTATATAATAAAACCCTAATATGCAAATTGACCAAACGGTGGAATGACCAGTCCCTATGGGAATGACCAGTCCATAGGGAATGACCAGTCCCTGTGACGCACACTGACCACCAGGAGACAGACGCTCAATGCAGGAGACTGCCCCCTGGTGGTCAGTGCGTTCCCACAGGGGGAGCTCTGCTCGGCCAGCAGCCGGGCTCACGGCTGGCGAGCACAGTGGTGGTGGCGAGAACCTCTCCCGCCTCCACGGCAGCGCTAAGGACCCCTCGGGTGATGTCCGACTGCAAGAAGGCGCAGGTCAGGCTGAAAGAAACACCACCTCCCCCCCCCCCCCCCCCCCAGTGCACAAATGTCGTGCACTGGGCCTCTAGTAATTAGAATAAAATGTTCCGATTTTATTATGCTTTCTACATTTAATAGCTAGATTTATCCAGAAAGGGGAATTTTCCTTCACTGTTATATATGCTTACATAATTTTCTACGATAGTTCACAGTTTTTAGGCTAAAGATTAGTTCCCTGACTACCTCTAATCGGAACCAAAGAGTTTTTCATTTAATTTTTGGCTTCTAGCTCTTCTTTTTAAACATCACTAGGAACTCATGGATTTTTGTTTATTTTATATATTCTATTCAATGGTGGTCATTTTTATATTTGTTTGGTGTCTAATTGTCCCATCATTGGGCAGTGCGAGACCCTTCAGTTGGCTTTTGTGTCCTTCTGACACGATCCCATGGTCTCTTCCTTCCTTACCGGGCATGGAAGCTAACAGATACTTACTTTTAAGTCTTGATCCTAAAGAGAGACTTTCCTCTGTCAGATCATCTCAGACCTTGAGTCTTGGAACGATGAGCTTTCTCAGCAAATGAATGACTTTGACACGGAAGACCTCACAATAGCGGAACAGCGCCTCCAGCACCACGCGGACAAAGCCCTGACCATGAACAACCTGACCTTCGATGTCATCCACCAAGGGCAGGACCTCCTGCAGTACGTCAATGAAGTGCAGGCCTCCGGTAAGGAGTGCGCTCCCCTCTGCGTCCGCGGTGGGCTCCTCGTGTCCTGGGGGAGCTCATCCAGGTTACCGCAGTGTGATGCCTGCAGGGTTCAGGCCGCCCCTATGGTAGAGATGTTATAGATGCTCTTTAAAAGAAAACATTCTGCTTCCCTGCCCCTCCCTTCCCCCCCACAGCCCCCCCCCCACATAATACAATAACATTACGGTCAGTGCAGTTACCCTTAACATTCTTAGATGTTATTATAAGTAGCATGAACTTTAATTTTGTAAATGATCTATTGTAGCTTTCTGAGTGAAATGTAAATCCCTACAAAATATTTTCCCATTCTTAGTACTTTTTAAATTTATACTTTACCAGCAGATGGCACTATGGGCTCAAAAATGTAGAGAGAGAAGAGGCTATGGAAAAAACTTAGCAACAACCTGAATATGCCATTACTCTTTTACACAAGTCATATTCTTAAATGCTTCCTGAAATGTAAACTAGATGTACAGCAGGTACCAACAAAAACAAGCCAAAGTTCTCATTTATAAAGGATGACATATTTCATGGTTATTGTAGGAGAAGTGGACTGATAGGAGACGGGCTCAGTGTGGTGGGCGGGACATTATTACTTTGGCTTGACCACGTCAAATACGTTCTCTGGGACACCTCACATGCTGCCAGGCAGGTGTCACACTGCCCTGCGCTGGGCCCTCCCTGCACGTGGCCTTCAGCATGACGGCCCGGCCCCCGCTGGGAGGTGATTCACACAGACCTGCGTGCAACCTTAAGAACAAATTGAAATGCGAGTTGAATTCTAGGGTCTCCCTTTGGTGTCTGCAGGCGTGGAGCTGCTTTGCGATAGAGACGTGGACATGGCTACGCGGGTCCAGGACTTGTTGGAGTTTCTTCACGAAAAGCAGCAGGAGCTGGACTTGGCCGCAGAGCAGCATCGGAAGCACCTGGAGCAGTGTGTGCAGCTGCGCCACCTGCAGGCGGAGGTGAAGCAGGTAAGCACGTGCTGGCCCAGAGCCAGTGACGGGCACGTGGAGCGGGGCTGTAATTCGGACCTGGACGCCTTGGAACCGTTGGCCCTGGTCAGAGCACAGCTGCCCTGGTGCATAACCTGACACCCACCCTAATGCAGCCACATCGAGTGTAGAAATTGAGCCACTGCCTGGACAGCTGTGTGTTCACGCTGTGGTGGGAACGGCTTCGCTGCCCTGCCGGTACCACACTCGAGAGGAACATCCATGTCGCTTGTTTTGTTATTGCTATTCTCTTGCTTAAAATCCTGTGTGCTTTGCTTCCTGGTCTAAATGACCATGTGGTTTTACTGCCAAATACACTGTTATGAGTCCGGACTGGACCACAGCTGTGTAAGGGTCGAGTTCTCTTGTATCGTCTATACGGCCACATCCTGGATACATGGCAAAATAAAGTGGGACACTTAGAAGAGATTGCTCTGTGGCTCCGTGCCAGTGGGATTCCATGCATACATATATTCAGCCTATAGGTGGTGTTTTATCTCATGAGAAGGGATGCTGGCTTGATGCAGGGACAGTGCGGCTTGCTGGTAGATGCACAGAAAACACGTGTTAGTTTGATCCGAGGGGATTTAAGTGTCTCTAGACCAGGGGTGGGGAGTATCCAGCCCACGAGCCGTATGAGGCCCACGAAGTCATTTGGTCTGTTCCCGCCAGGGCATTAGGGGTGAGTTAATGAAATGTTTGACCAAATATAGAGGCCAAATTTTAAGTTGATAATATTGTATGGCCCGCGAATGATGTTATAAATCTCCACATGGCCCTTGGCAGAGAAAAGGTTCCCCACCCCTGCTCTCGACCATGAGCACGGTGTGGTGCACAAGAGGGCAGCACTCCATTAAAGCAGACGTATTATTAAACAGACGTCTTTAAAAGAGCACCTGTTGTAATGAGATAAAGTGTGTGGACTGTCTTTTAAAGACCAGTTAATGAAGTGCTCCTTCTGGCCAAACATGAAGCAATTCCCCTAAAAAATACAGGGACAGACTGACATATTCTTTAGGAATCGCATTTGCCTAACGAGTAACAGAGTCCAACACCACATAACCAGTAAGCGGTTGCCCGTGGTGTATTAGCTGAGATCTTGGTGGAAAGTGGCCCTTTGCTCATGGTCCAAATGGTGTTGTAGCCCCAGCCGTCACCTCCACAGTCCAGGCATCAGGAAGGGAAAATGTAACAAGAAAGAGGCAAAACATGTACCAGAAAAATATTTTCACAAAATCCCCCAGAGGCGACGGCTTTGACCTCAGTGGCTAGAATGATGTCATCTCTGTAACCAAGCTGTCACAGGGGCTGAGAGGTGGTTTTATTTTAAGCTGTCCCCAAAAGTTGGGGTTTTCTGAGTAAAGGAGACAAGGAAAATAGGTATCAGGTAGGAATGAGCTGTCTCTGCCACAAATAACTCTCCGGAGAGACCGTCCACAGCCGCTGGCTTCGGCTGTCACAGGGGCTTCTCTTCGTGTGTGAAGTTGAGGAGCCCATGGTTTGCCTCTGAGCATAGAGCACAGCTTTGTTCATACTTCAGTTATTGTGCCACTTAATACTGATGCTAAAATGGAAAATTTTATTACTGGTATGAAATAGTTCCCTTACCAAGCAGTTTACCAATTTTGCATTTTCATTAGGACTGAAAGAACGAGGAAAAAAATATATATTTTATATATACACACACACACACACATATATGTATATATAATTTATTTATTTTTTTATTTTATTTTTTTTAATTAGAGAATTCTTTGTGGCCGTCGGTTTTGGGACATGTGGTCCCCAACCTGTTTTGGCCTGTGGACTAATAACCATCCTCTGGACCCTCTACTTTTTCAGCTCCCATTTGCAACTAAAAAATAACAGAATCCGTTTAACAGTGCAGCACTTACAGTCCCACACTCCCAACGCGTCTCAGGCTGTGGGCAGGAGGGTCACAAGGAAACCAGCTCCATGTGGCTGATGTGAGCCGCTCGGTCACCTTGCTGCTTGGATCGCGTCACTGCTGGCCCACGGGCTGCCCGGGAAGGGCCGCGCTTGGATAACCTGTGGACCGTTTCAGGTGCTGGGCTGGATCCGCAACGGCGAGTCGATGCTGAACGCCGGGCTCATCACGGCCAGCTCGCTGCAGGAGGCGGAGCAGCTGCAGCGGGAGCACGAGCAGTTCCAGCACGCCATCGAGGTAGGGCGCTGGCTGCCTTGAGCGGGGTCTTTCCCCCGGAAGGCAGGCCTGCTTCGTCCCTCATGTGGCACTGACCCTGGAAGCCAAAATGGGGTTCCACAGGACCCCAAACGGCAATGCTTACAAGCCTACAGTGTGTCACAGGAGAAGGCTTCGGCCTGGCCCTACGGAGGAGCGAGGCAGTACATGCTGGCCGGGCAGCCTCACGGCAGAGGGTCCCCAAGGCCAGGGGGTCCCGGGGTCCTGCTGAGGTGGACCTTCTGGGTCAGGAATGCCTGGCACCAGGTACCCCGAGTTGGCAGCTCGGCTGAGGCGTTTTATATTTTGCCGGTCTCATGGGCACGTGCCTGCTATAGTAGTATAAGCAGCCTCGGCAAATCAGAGTACTCTGGGCGGCTCACCAAGACCAGGCACAGATCACACTTCACTGCTGCCGGCGGGTGACCCAGTGCTGTCCACAAAAAACCCCTGCGCCCTGGGGAAGGGCGTTACTCACCCAGTGTCTCGGTCTTGAGTGGTCAGTGCCACCTAGGATGTTAGCAAAATGGCTCGGCCGTTTCAGGCCTGCCCAAGTTCACCCTCAAAGGAGGTAGATGGTTATTTTTAGGTTTGAGGGGCAGTTACAATTGTGCCAGGTGGTCTCAAGGTAAAGCCAAAGGTGGAAGAGCATTTGATTACAGAGAACTTGTCTTCTGCTCTCTTTACATCCATACTGTCAGCCAGAGAAGGGAGCCACAGCATTCACCATTAAGTGGTGCCTTAGATTGGTTTATTTTCAACTACTCAGTGCCAGTGGACACACATGAACACTTCTTGAAGCCCAGACTCCGGGCGTCTTTTGAAAATTGTACACTGTGCCAGGGATTTCCAGTAATCACATTGTCCGTGCACATCACTGTGTGGTGTTGGGACTCTATCGGGGACCGTGTCTTATGGAATCATTAGCTCCTTTTCAGGTCAAAGACAAAATGTTGGTGTTGTTAATAAATGAAAACAAAGAAAGGAATCTGAGTCCACAGAGACCCATGCCCTCCCCTACCCAGAAGTCATTTCTTCACTGAGGCCCTGGCCTCGGCGCCTCCCGAGCCTTCCCGGAGGACACCGAGCAGGAGGTCTCCTGGATGGTCGTGTTAGGTTCATAGATTCATCCCGGCGTGGACCTCCAGGGAAAGCAGTTGGTTTGGCCTTAGCTGTTCTTTTCTTTCTTTTTTTGTAAATCAATAGTTCTTGAGAACATTCTACTCTCGTCCAAAGTTCAAGTTGGAAATGAAAATAAAAAGCCTTCACTGTGGCCACCTTTTCCCCACTTGTTCCTTTGCCTGTAGCTGCTATTATAAGAAGGATCAATAGGAATAATACACTTGGACTATTTCAACGGCTTTTCTAGAATATTGGCTGTTAAAGGTTTCTCCTGCTCTTTCTCAGGCCGAGACCCCACCACGGAGGCCTGGAAAGTCTTAATGCATTTCATCCTTCATTAGCTCATTTAAACAGAAGCAGTCGTTGCTAGGCATGAAAACTTTTTTTTAACTGAACTACCTGCTGTGTTTTTAGAAGTGTCCTGATGAGTATTAACTGAGGCGGTTTCTATGAAAGCAAGCAGCACGGAGGGCCGCGGCGTTCCCAGCACCTCTCCGGGAAATGCGTGGCACCCTGTTAAGTACGCCCTCCCTTTCCTCTCCTTAGAAAACACACCAGAGCGCGCTGCAGGTGCAGCAGAAGGCAGAGGCCATGCTGCAGGCCAACCACTACGACATGGACATGATCCGGGACTGCGCCGAGAAGGTGGCCTCGCACTGGCAGCAGCTCATGCTCAAGATGGAAGACCGCCTGAAGCTCGTGAACGCGTCCGTCGCCTTCTACAAAACCTCGGAGCAGGTAGGGAGGGGGGCCCAGTCCCTCAGCTCCCGACTGGCATGTTGTTTTGGGCTCGATTTGATTGAACAACTCAATCATTAACTCGTCAGTCATCGCTGAACCAGCCATTCCAAGTCCAGCAGAGAAGAGAAGCATTCTTAGACGTGACACCACTTGTGCTCACCGTAGGCATCACAGCGTAATAGGCTGGGAAGTGGCTGAGAAACACCCCTTTTCCTGTCACTTAAGTATACGGCCTGAAACGTGTCTGAGGGAGACAGGAAACTCAGCTTTTGTTTTGTCCTTGTTCGGAAAGGCCTGCACTTGCAATCCTGTGTTAGATAGAGCCGTGGTTCCAGTGGTTTGGTCCTCGGGCCGCTTTGAAAATGCTCCCCACAGATGCCAGCCAGTGCCCTCAGATGCTGGGGTCCCTCTGAGCTGGAACTGTCTCCTGCCCACAGGTCTGCAGTGTCCTCGAGAGCCTGGAGCAGGAGTACAAGAGAGAAGAGGACTGGTGTGGAGGAGCCGACAAACTGGGCCCCAATTCCGAGACGGATCACGTCACCCCGATGATCAGCAAGCACCTTGAACAAAAGGAAGCGTTCCTGAAGGTACGAGCGCTTCCTGGGGGGCCATGCCTCGCTGAGCAGTGTACACAGATCCAGCAGGGTCACCTGAGGACGGCCCTGAGGTGGGACTATGGTCAGAGACCCGCACACACCCTGCAGGCCAGGCGCGCTGCCGTCACCACTCCCACCTCATGGGACAGTGATCGGGGTAGCATCCCATCAGCAATAGGTCCGCCGTTCAGAGATAATCTTAAAAATGTTTTTGTTATTTACACTGTCTTATATTCATATACCACAGTCATTTATGTGCTTCAAAGCAATTACACTGGAAACGGTGGCCAAGGTGTTTAGCAACACGGGCATTGACTGTTTCCACGTTGCATTCTTTCACTCTTGGACCAGATTTCCTGAGGTTCTTGTTGCCACGCAGACCTGTTGAAAATAGGGGTGATGTTTATTTTTCCTTGTTGCTTTATTAAGTTTAGTTGTTCTCATTGCATCAGCATTCTGACTCCTCTGACACTATTTCCTGTTATATTTAATAATTTGTTTCATTTCTGAAGGTGATGGACTATCCTGACAGGGGGAGTTATTGTTTCGTTTGGGAGAGAAATTGTAACTCTGAAAATTCTTAGCTGGTGTACTTACTTTGAGCTCCCCCCGCCCCAGTCACTAATTGTAGCTATTTCAGACAGGACCCGAGAGCCTGTGTGCCTGCTTGTGCTGCTGTTTATGTTTATGAAATGCCAGTCCCTGTTAAGTGTTTTGAGTTGAATTATAATTTACCTCCCCTTCTCTGAGTTAGTATAAAACAACATTGAATGCTACTTGATTATATTAATTAAGAAAGATCTTTAGGTGAAATGATAAAACAGGCCTGTTCAGATTCCTTTGTTCACTAGAATTCTGTAGTGCTTTTGCATTGGATGTCTTTAAACATTTTGTGGTGTAAGCTTAAAGATGTGTACAAAATAAAGATGAATCGTATGCATCTCACCCAGGTTCAGTGATTACCAGCCTACGGGCATGTGCCCATCCTCACTGGATTGTTTTAAATTCCAGATATTACATCATTTTATTTGCAAATACTTTAGTAAGTATCTACACATTAAATTATACTTTTCTAAAACAACCACAGTACCATGACCAAATCTCAAAAATTAATGGTAACTTATTTCATGTAGAATCAAAGGGTTCAAATTTCTCTGATTATCTCACAAATATCTTTTGATCAAGATCCAAAAAAGTCCAAATATTGGTTTGATTTGTATGTCTCTATGTCTCTCTTCATCTAAATGCCACCCTTCCTTTCATTACCATTTATTAATTGAAGAAATAAGTTATTCATACTGTGGTGTTTCCCGCTTTCCAGATTTGCGTCATTGTATCTTATGGAGTCATTTAGCACCATCCAGGATTCTCTAAATTTCTGTTAGTTAGGTTGAGAGCCCTGAGTGTGTGCATGCGTGAGTGTACTTGGCACACCCCGTGGCTGGTGCTCGCACTTCCCAGGTGTTACATCAGGAGCCACATAAGGTCCACTTCTTCCTATCTCTGCAATATGAGAATTTGTCAGTGCTTCAAACATGGCGCTTCCAGCTCATCCATTCTGCTCTTCCCCACCAGCCTCTCACCTCGTGGGTTTAGTAGCCAGTGGTAATATTGTTCCTTAGCAGTTGCAAAACGGTGGTATTCTGTCATTCTTTCCTCCTCGATTAGCTAGAATTAGTAAGTACCCCTGAGCTATTTTATTAATCTAAAATAGAGTCCGTGCAGAGAAGGCATGGTAAATGCTTGACTCTTTCCCTTTGCTTACCATTTTCAGAATAATGAGCTGTTCCCTTAGCAACTTCTACATACACTTAATTTGTTTTTTTCTTGTTGTTTTATTACTATTTCTTTACCATCATCCTGGATTGTAATGTATCTGGTATGCTTCAATCCATTGGAGTCATTTATCTTTATATTCAAGTTGTCCCCTAGGGGGAGCCCTTTCAGGCCAGGTGGTACAGATGTCCTTTGGATGTGATTCCAGCAGTTTCACCAGCTTCCTTGGTATTTGGTATGACAGCTTATTTTAGACTTTCAGTAGAGACTCATGGTATATTTCTTAATTAAAAAAAAAAAAAATTTCTCTAGCTCCCATCTACAGGAAAGGCCTAGAAACAATGACCAACCCAATAACGTTCTGCACTCCTCACGCCCTGATTGTGGTCTCAGTACCATTTAACACAGAAAGGCCGAGCTCTTTGAAGAGAAGATTAATTCCAGATCTGGGACAGGAACTGTGCAAGATATTTCCTCTTCACATATAACTAATGTGGGGGGTTTTCTTAACTGCTTTGATTTTATATTTGTTTCCTTTTCCCCTTACTTAACTCTTTTTTTTCTTTTTTATGCCTCACCTGAGAATATTTTTTCCATTGATTTTTAGACAGAGTGGGGGGGAGGGAGAGGGAGGAGAGAGAAAGAAAGAGAGAGAAAAAAACATTGATGTGAAAGAGACACATCGATTGGTTGCCTCCCGCTCATGCTCTGACCCATGCTGGGGGTTGAATCTGCAACTGAGGTATGTGCCCTTGAGAGGGAATTGAACCTGCGACCCTTTGGTCCGTGGGCCGACGTTCTAACTAACCACTGAGCAACCCGGCCAGGGCACTCTGGTTTTTTAATACATTAATGAAATTACTTATTTGGTTTTGTGGGGGCTAAAACAAGTAATAATACTTTTCCTGCCATCTTCTAAGTTTTTCTGGCTGGACTAATAATCAAATTAACAGAGACAAATTAACAGGAGAAAATAAAAATTTAATATGTGTGCATGGGGAATTCACCTAGGCAGGATAAATCCATGAAAATTTCAAAGCGAGTGAGGCAGTGTTGGATATATAAGACATTTTTGGACAAAGGAGCAAGAAGGGGGAGTAGGGTATTAGCTTTCAGAAGTGAGAATGGGCGGAATAACCCGCAGGCAGATCCTTCCTGGGGACTCGGCCTCTTGTTTGCCATAGTTCATTCAGATTTGACGAAGGGGGGAACATCCCAAGATCTCCTCCTGAAGCAGGTTTCTCTGTCTGGATCTCTTGGGCAGGAAAGCGGGGAGGGTCAAAGGTTCTTCCTGAGTCTTTGTTTTCTTATAATCAGCCTCACATCAGTCTTCCAAAAAAGCATCTTGAGGGGTGCAGAATTTCGGTCCCTTCCATTTATGAACACAAGTTGGCCAGGTGAACATTTTCGGTAAAGATGTGAGTGAGAACCACCTGATGTTGTCGTCCATATGGACTCAATATGTCTGCATAAGTCGGATCAACAGCGCATTGCTCCCTTGTGCCTAGGCTTGCACGCTCGCCAGGAGGAATGCGGACGTCTTCCTGAAGTACCTGCACAGGAACAGCGTGAGCATGCCGGGCATGGTGACGCACGTCAAGGCCCCTGAGCAGCAAGTGAAAAGTGAGTCAGCCTGGAGGTGTGACTGACAGCGAGGGGTTGGGCGGGGGCGGGGGCTGGATGAGATTATCTGGAAACCCTATCCCAGGCTTCACTTTAAGGTCCATTTCACAGTATTAAAGCTCTTACTCATTATCTTACCTTAGTAACAAAATATTAAATATACAGGTAGTCCTATATAATAAAAGCCTAATATGCTAAGTGTCCTACTGTTCGTTCGACCCTTCGAACAGTCACTGACGTGCACTGACCACCAGGGGGCAGACGCTCAGACCGGTAGGTTAGCTTGCTGCTGTGGTCTGGCTGATCAGGACTGGGCAAGATGGGCCAGACATGCCCTGGAGCCCTTCCGCGGTCCCTCCCCAGCCGGCCAGCCCCAGTTGGTCCTGATTGGGACTGGGCGAGAAGAGCTGGACACACCCTGGACGAATCCATGCACCGGGCCAGTTTCAGCCGGATCTCCGCAGGCCAGGCCGAGGGACCCCACCGGTGCACGAATCCATGCACCGGGCCTCTAGTTTATTCAATAAAGTTGAAGAATATACACAGGGAGAAAAGACATAATTCAGGGTGATACATTGACTGTTTTGTTAAAGTAAGTAAAAATATTATAAAACAAGAAAAAACGCAAACCAGTTATCTGCAGGTTTCATTGATTGTACGCTTTCCTCTGTGCACTCTCAGATATCTTGAATGAACTCTTCCAGCGGGAGAACAGGGTATTGCATTACTGGACCATGAGGAAGAGGCGGCTGGACCAGTGCCAGCAGTACGTGGTCTTTGAACGAAGTGCCAAGCAGGTCAGTCGCCTGGGCGCCCTGCCCTCCACCCTGTACTCAGACCTCCATTCAGCAGGTTCACAACCACTTTCTAATGATCCAAGCAGTCGGGCCTTGTCATGAACAGTTTGTTCTGAAAAGAAAACCCCACAGCCTCATAAGGCGTGTCTCTTGGTGAGTTTGGCCCTCTGCTCGTCTCTGCTGTCAGTACCCATGGTTCAGACAGCAAATACAAGTGAGAAAAGATGATTTAAAAATCGTCATGGAATCTAGGTTCAGTGTTTGTGTAAATACTGTGGTGGGTGCCTTTTTCTATCGCTGTATTTATGTGTGCAAGATAAAAGTTCATTCTTCAGATAAATCGAGCAAAAATGACGTAAGAAATGTGACAGAATTCCTGACAATTCAGTGTAGTCAACAACGTTCCTACACTCTCTGAAGTCAGTTTGGGATAAAGTGCTTCTGCCCGAATTCAGTCATGGAAGGTCGTTTTAGGTGAAAGTCTGTCGCACCCCTAACTCGGACACAGGATCCCTGTCACTCCTCTTGGGCCTTCACGGTAGCATAAGAACCCATAGGGCCGTTCACATTCTCCCATGTCAGACCCGGACCAAATCCACCTGTCCACCTACTATGTGCTGTCGCAGGCCAGGCATTTAGTGAGCTCTTACAGCCTAAGAAAGATGGTGTCTTCCTCACACAGGCTTCCTCTTAGGGAGCACGTTTGTCCCCTGTGGGTAAATGTTCGTCTCGCAGTGGGTGGCCTGGTCCCCAGAGGCGGAGGAGCTGGGGGGCACGGTCCTCGGACCTGGCATCCTGACTCGGCCTGTTCTCGTCTCGGCTGACGGTGCCAGGTGTAGTCATCATATTCCCGACAGAGGCGGGAAGCAGTAGTGTCTTTAATGTTTAAATTATGTTTGCTTACCATTTTATTTAAACACAGTTCAGCCATGTTTGAGATTTACGGCAGCCTGGTTTTGTTCCTCATTAGAGATTGTTTCATAATTCTTTCCCACAACTCTTTATTATTCCTCTGTTGAAAGACAAGGAATCACTCAGCTACACAGAACAAAATTGTAAATAATTCCTTGGTCAGAGAAATTGTCCTGCTTTTTCCTAAAGCCCAGCTTGTTTGCCAATTACAAAATCACTAGGTTTAGGCCCTGGGCAGTGCCAACCCCAGGCCCTGCGGACCTGTCGGGTTCTGTACCGACCGCAGGTGCATAGTAGGTATCCATCGCTCCTGGAGAATCTGTCCTTGAGGCCCTGGCTCGACCAGGTCTCAGGATGGCGCCCTGAGGGTCACTTGGTGGCGCCTCACTGGAGGGTGGTGGAGAGATGACCGCCCTGCCCCTCCTCCCCCCGCAGCGACCCTGCCCACCACCACCCCAGGCTCGCTGCCCTCCTCATCCCGCCTCTGAAGGTTGACTTTCCTCAGGTCTCAGTTCTTGTTTCTCTCGCTTGTCTTCTCAGTTGCTATCTCCCAGCCCTCACCTCCATTTCCGGCGTCCAGACCGGTCCCCCTAACCTCCTCCTTGGCAGAACTGTCTCCCACACCCCCCTAATCTTACAGGATGTGTGGTTCCTGATTCCTGTCTTCCCCTCATCGCCCCACCTTCACCCCTTCATCAGTCTTGTGGGCGCAAACCTCCCGTGCGTGTCAGATCTGCCCTTCGCTCCCACCAGAGCAGTCATGCCATGTCCTGTCTAAACCTCTGAACCAGTTTGCTAACTGGGTTCCTTCCACTCACGCCGTCCCTTCCCCACAGCAGCCCCTGCATTCCACAGCCTCACCCCCATCCTCCCCGTGGGGGACCAGCTCCCTCACCCCCATCCTCTCCCCGTGGGGGACCAGCTCGCTTACCCCCATCCTCCCCGTGGGGGACCAGCTCCCTCACCCCCATCCTCCCCGTGGGGGACCAGCTCGCTTACCCCCATCCTCCCCGTGGGGGACCAGCTCGCTTAACCCCATCCTCCCCGTGGGGGACCAGCTCCCTCACCCCCAGCCTCTCCCTGTGGGGGGCCAGCTCCCTCACCCCCATCCTCCCCCATGGGGGACCAGTTCCCTCACCCCCAGCCTCTCCCCGTGGGGGACCAGCTCCCTCACCCCCATCCTCTCCCCGTGGGGGACCAGCTCCCTTAGTTCCAGCCTCTCCCCGTGGGGGACCAGCTCCCTCACCCCCAGCCTCTCCCCGTGGGGGACCAGTCCCCTCACCCCCATCCTCTCCCCATGGGGGACCAGCTCCCTCACCCCCAGCCTCTCCCCGTGGGGGACCAGCCCCCTCAGCTTGGGACCACTGCGTGTACTCCTCCCCCCATCCCGCCTGCACTGGGTCTCTTCATCCCTCCCTGGCCCATCCCTTCTCAGCCCAGGTCCGAGCTTTGATACCTCCTCTGCTGACAGCCTTCTGAGCAAGGCCTCCCACTCCCGCCTTTGTCTTGTGTATCTTTCGTCATCTCTCTCCCCTTCCGGTCTGCAGGGCCCAGGCTTCTCATTCCCTGGTGCCTCCCCTGCATCAACTCATCATAGGCACTCGGGACGATTCGCTGTGTGAGTGGAGAAACCAAGGGCCTTTGAATAAATGGGCAGTGTGGCTTTTTGCCTCCATTCAGAGTCCGGTTCACATTGTTTCCGAGATGGGAGGGGCAGCTCGGGCACACCAAAAGTGAATCCCAGCCAGGGAGCTGCATGGGAAGTTGTTGGTCCTGGTTTTCTTCTTATTTTTCTTCTAAAATGCTGGAAATGTACCCAATAGAGGCAGGATCTTTCTGTGCCAACACCAGCCTGGCAGTGGATGACTTGGAGATGAGGAAGAGCACATGGAAAAGCTTCGACTCTTATGCTTCTTTCCACACACGCTCTTTCGGATGTGTGTTTAAATACGTCCGATTGCACTTCAGGCTGTGAGAATGGGAGGAGAACACTGGCTTCCATCGAAGCAATGAAAGAGCAGAGGCGTCAGAACGGCCGTTCTGTGGCAGCCTGAGCCTGCCTGGCCCCTTCTCTCCAGGCGTGGCCACCGCTCCCCGTGGCGCTCAGGCACCGCGCATGGCCTCCAAACCAGTGAAGTGGGGGCCCCTCTGGGCATTCACCGGATTCAGGAACAGGAAGGAGGGGCTAGAACTGTACTTTTGAAAGCTGGGAATTTGCATCTGTGCTCTGTTCTTCTGGTTGTGAAGTTCCCGTGACATGAACGTCCCCGTATTTAACAGCGTGAGGGTCTCAGCCCGCCCCCTCACCCACACCTTCGCTGTGCGTGTGGTTTCTTTTCTTATGCTTTATTGTGACTTTAGGTTCATGGTTATAAGAAACTCTTGACCTTTTTATTGTGACACAATTACAACTTTCTAGCAGGTCAATCCCCCCCAACCTCCCCCCACCTCCCCACCCCCCAGTTTTAGAATTACCCTGATTTCAGAAATTGGGCTGCTTCCTGATGTGGGCTGGCCGAGGCCCGAGACTTCGCATTGAGATGAGATACTGAGGAACTTGGACTGCTCAGCCCTGAGCCTTTTCCCATTCCCTCTCTGTCCAGGCTCTAGAATGGATCCATGACAACGGGGAGTTCTACCTGTCCACGCACACCTCCACGGGCTCGAGCATCCAGCACACCCAGGAGCTGCTGAAGGAGCACGAGGAGTTCCAGATAACCGCCAAGGTGCGTTCAGATCCGCTGTGCGCACCTGTCAGCGGCCTGCACGTCTGCTTGGGATTTTCCAGAATAACCCAGAGCAGGGCACTGTGGGTAAATAAGGGCGTTCTCAAATAGATCGTTTCAGAAATACACTGTGACACGAGAAGCAGGGTGACCCACGTGGATCGTTGGACATGAGTTTGGTGATACTTCCCACTGCCTTCCCCCCTTGCCCCTCAGTTTCCCCTCAGTTATCTGTTGGCTGCTGGTCCTCTGGTTTCTGCAAGTGCTTCCTGCCTCCTTCCTTTCGATTGCTCTTCTGAGTCCTCTCCTCAGGCGTGTTCTGAGTAGTTGCTATTTTATGAAGCACTATTTGATGTTGCCAGCTGGACTTGGTTGTGTGCTGTGGGTGTTTTCCTTCCGCCTGAGCTGGTGAAAATGGTTACAGTAGCATTGTCTGCTCAGTCTGTGTTTCCAGTAGGTTGTCCGTAGGTTTTATAAAACGGGGCAGAGGGGGGCGGTGCATTTTCAGTTTTCTCCGGAAAATCAAAATACAGTTAAATACACCTTTATGGCCTCTGCAGTATAGGTGAGTACATATTCATTTTTAAGCAAATATATAAGAGTCTACACATTGACCTGCAGAGGCCTCAAAACGCTCTGAGATTCTCTTAGAGTTTCCTTCTCAACCGGTGGTGTTTTTCCGAGTTTTTGAATATACCTTTATTATAATACCTTCAGAAGTGCTGATATATTTTGATGATACATTTTGACTTTTTAGAGAAAAACTAAAAATTCAAGAGCAGAAAATAGATGATCGACCTAAATAATATTTTTGGTTAAAAAGAAGTATCCCTGTAAAGTAAAAAGATTGATTTCGTTGTGTGGGTGACCCTTCACTTGGCTTTGAAGACATATCAGAGAGCTATTTTTTAATCATTTGGGGTGAAGGCAGCTACTTTGTATTATGTTTATTTGTACTTTTTTGTGTTTTCTGTAACGATTTCGACTCCTCCTCCTATTCTTCCCAGTCTTCTGCTCCCAGCCCACCCCGCTTCCCCGGCCTGGGCTCTAAGTTATTTCCTTTCACTCAGCATCGGGGTGCCGGGAACCCTGGTCTCTGTTCTGGAGAAGCATGTGATCTAGTGGAGCCACAGACACTGGCCACGGCAGGGCCCGTGAAGCGGCCGGGTGCTCTGTGGGCACCGTGAGCATTGGGGAGGGCAGGCTCAGGCAAGGAGAGCCTCACCATGACAGCGGGGCCTTGGGCGCCAAGAGGAGAGCCGGCCGGGCCTGCCTCTGCGGGTAAGGACCGGGTCTTCCTTCCTCCAGGTACAGCGCACCTTCAGCTGTGAAATTCTCATTTGCATTAAGAGTTGGATAGAAAATTAGTTATTTATGCACACTACATGACCTTTGTTTGTTTCTCTGAATATCCTTTGGCTATAAATAAAGGCCTGTAGAAAATACTTAAGATAGCACTGAGCGGGAGATGTGAGATTTGTCCGTTCGCACAGCCCTGGGGGCTCCGTGCACAGGCCGGGGTGAGTGTCCCCGTTGGGAGCTGAGCAGCCTGGCAGCTTGGTTCCGCCAATGGAGTGAGTAGGAGAGGATTTTCCCATTGTTCCTAGCTTCCCTTTTCCTCACATTTGGAGGATGATCATTAGAAGAATGAGCAGTAACAGGCTTTTTTTTTTTTTGCCCCTGTATTTATTTTTTTTAAAGCATCTGAACTCATAGGTGACATCTGCCCTTTCTGTTTCGCAAAAATAAATAAATAAAAGAAATACAGAAGCTATTTCTTTCATTGGATGCATTGATGAGAGGAACTGGTCTGTTTTGAAAAACCATCTCTCACTTTTTTTTTCTTAGCAACTTCTTTCCTTCAGTTTCTGGTTTCCTTTCATTTCATCAGAAAGTGCCTGCTTTGGTGCTTGGAGGTGTCCTTTAGCTTCTCCTCTTGAAACTAGGCTACGTTCTTGTGCCTTCTGTCACCCTGTCGTGTGTCTTCCAAGAAATCGTTTTTCTTCTGTTACAGAGAGAATCCTTCCTCTGACAGGCAGTCTTCCAGCCCAGTTGTTACAGTAATTAACACTGTAAGGCTGGGTGTCAGTGGACACAAAGCCTCCGTTCATTTCACTAGGACGCAACTCCGTTCATTTGCAATGCAACTCAGAGCATTTAACACACGTTCTTAGAGTCAGGATCAGCCTATCAGTGTTGCGTGCTGGCTGTGGGTCTGTTTTGTGATGTGTGTAGACATGTACATAAATCTCCCTGAAATTTCTTCCTGTGTTTTGTTTTAGTGCATTGTCTGTTTTATCTCCACTTCTCTGTCCCCGGCTCTTAGAACTCGACATAGCTTTCTTAACCCCTGCATGCTTTGTGCTTAAATGGTGGGACAGCATCACTTCTCTGTGCTTTCCCGCAGGTTAACATCTTGGCCCGCAGCAGTGAAACCTGACCTAGGCAACCTAATTTTTGGAAATCCGCATTAGCCATATTAATTCTCTGTGATGTTAAATTTATAGTGCTTCTAATTTAATTCCTTTTGGAATTTACGCTTCCATGTTGAAACTTGAGCTTCTTATTTCCTTGGTTTGTAACTAGGCTTGTCTTCACATCTTCAGAAGGCCTCCTGCTGGTGACAAGCCGCAGGCTGCTTTAGCAGATACTCTCCTTTTTCCACAGAGATAATTAATGTTCCTTGAATTTTCTTTTTCTTTCTTTCTTTCTTTTATTTTTTTTGTTAATCCTCACGGGAGGATATTTTTTCCTTTTGTGTGTGTGTGTGTGTGTGTGTGTGTGTGTGTTTAGAAAAAGGGAGGTGGGAGGGGGGAGAGAGAGAGAGAGAGGAACATTGATGTGAGAGAGACATATCGATTGGTTGCTTCCCACATGTGCCCTGATCTGGGCTGGGGATGGAACTCGCAACCCAGGTATATGCCCTTGACTGGGAATTGAACCTGAGACCCTTCCGTCCACAGGCTGACGCAATAACCACTGAGAGCACTGGCCAGGGCTTATTTCCATCTATTTTTGAAGTATATGTATTCATGCTCTTAAGAGTAACTGCCATGCCCACTAAAGTCGTAGGCCTATACACACTTGCATAAGGAAGCTAATGCTCATTTATTTTTCTTAGTAAATGTTTTGTGACTGTCCACTATGTGCCAGACACACGGAGGTGCAGGAGAGGTTAGCAAGCAGAGCAAACATCCCTGGCCCGTGGCGGTTACCTTCTAACAGAAGAGAGACAGTCAACAGTGTCCTAAGTACATTGCATCCTGTGAGGAGGTGCTGCTGGCCGTCAGAAGCAGGAGAGCAGCCGGGAAGGGTGGCTGGGCAGGGCGGGAATGTGGATTGAGAAGGTGGTCTTTGGTGGAGCAAGGACCTGAAGGAGCCATGAGGACATCTAGGAGGCTAGCACTGCGGGCAGCAGGGCACCTGTGCAGAGAACCAAAGGCAAGAGCCCGCCGGGGGCAGGGTGCTGGGTGCTCAGCCGCGCCAGGTTGTGGGTACGTGTGCAGTCTGAGCATCGAGCTGACTGGGTGGTTGCCTGGTGGCTTCTGGCTCAGAACTTTTATTGGACAGACCAGGATCATCTGTCCAGGTTCTGAACTCTGACCTTTCTCTCGAGTTTTAAAAAATCAATTTCCTAAACGTTAGTCGTAAAGGTTTTCTAGTGAAAGCTTATCACAGCTGAAGAGTTTTTGTCCGCGTTTGCATTGCCAGTGGGAACATTGAAGGAAGCCTCTTGTAAGAATAAGTGAAATGGATGCGACTAAAGATCGGCTGGAAAGTTGGGGTTGAGTGAAGTTACTGCTATTATATAAAACCAATGTTGGATGGTTATCCTTAACTTTATATGCAGTAAGAAATGTAATGCTTAACTTAATAAAAGATCTGTCCTAGGTCCATATACCATGAAATAATTTTTTTAAAGAGGGAGTTCTAACACAGGGAACAAAGTTTGAAATCCCTCTGTAGAGAAGGCCACTCCCTGACGTGGCTTTTCCTCCCTGTCACCCGCAAGTGAAGCCGACATGAGCGTGCGAGGCACGTGTCTCCTCCGCAGGGATCTTGCGAGCGTCTGCCAAGCGAGCTCCTGGCCCCAGATGCACAGGAAAACCAGTCTCGGGTGGCTGCTGCCCTCGGAGAGCTTTTGCTCTGACTGGGTGCAGAGAAAACATGCGTGAAGCAGCGCAGGTCTTCGTACCCAATACATACACATTCAGGGCAGTCATAGAATTCAGAGGACGTCCCGAGGGAACGCGTGTTTATGCATTTTACAGATTTCTGCTGAGCATCCAGCAGATGAAGACATTGACAGAAAAGTCTAGATTATTTTTATCCGCGGCTTCATAACGCCACTCATTGCTGAAGAGCTGAGGATAGGGAGCTCGGCTAGGACCGGGGAGATGAATTGGATGGACGGGGGCGTGAGTCTGAGCTTCTCTCACCAGCACTTTTGTCCCTGTTCAGAGCTGAGTTGTGGGCAGGGTGCCACTGTTCCCGGTTTCTGCATTTGGGTTCTTTTGCCTCACATACTTTCCTGTTGTGTGTGTTTTCTTGCAGCAAACCAAGGAGAGGGTGAAGCTGTTGATACAGCTGGCTGACGGCTTTTGTGAAAAGGGCCATGCCCATGCGGCAGAGATAAAGAAATGTGTCACTGCCGTGGATAAGCGGTACAGAGACTTCTCTCTGCGGATGGAGAAGTACAGGACCTCTTTGGAGAAAGCCCTGGGGATTTCTTCAGATTCCAACAAATCGGTAAATGGCTTTGTGCAAACGGAACCGATCAGCGTGCTCTGCGTGTCCTGCATGAGCTTCAGGCCGCCGAACTCACCCCTGTCCTATTCCACAGAGTAAGAGTCTTCAGCTCGACATCATCCCAGCCAGCATCCCGGGGTCGGAGGTGAAGCTGCGCGACGCCGCGCACGAGCTTAACGAGGAGAAACGGAAGTCTGCCCGCAGGAAAGAGTAAGCCGGACTTTCAGAACCTGCCAGATCCCTTGAAAAGGGGAAGAGAATGTCACTTGGGCAAACAGGCATCTATGGGTGCTTTCAGGTCAAATGGCGTTGTGACATCTGCTTGTTCGGAATATGCTTAGTTTTTGCAGCTCAGACTCCACGGCGCGCGCTGTCCCCTCATCACCTGCCTCAGAAGCAGTCGCTCCTTATCTGTCCCTGCACTCCCGTCTCATAGGGGCTGGCAAATGGAGTTAGTGTCATTTGTCCTCCGTGGACCAGGAGTGGGAATGCTAAGGAGAAGAAGTGACTAGCAAGTGGAGGTGTTTAAACGATAGTGAACGGTACCGGGTACTAATAAGACAAAAGATTGCTCGGAGTCCGTGATCCTCAGTCAGGGGCAGTTTGTGCTCTGGGTACATTGACAGTGTGAGGAGGCATTTTGGGTTGTGGCATCTGGAGGGTGGAGACCAGGGAGGCTGTTAAACATCTACAAGGCACAGCTCCCAGCAAAGCATCATCCGCCCCGAGTGTCAAGTGCTGAGCTGAGAAACCCCGATCTCTAGGAAGCTCCCAATTTGTCCCAAATTGTGTTTTCCTTCGAGTTGGTGGCTAGATACTCTCATTCTATCTTTTCTCGATTGCATTCTCCAAAAGACATGACTGACTGATGATTTCTAAGCCACTTTCCTATTCCATGAACCACAGAAGTGGGGAGTGTATCCTGACTGGGCACTAACTCGTTGCCGTCTTCCTGTTTCAGGTTCATCATGGCCGAGCTCATTCAAACTGAAAAGGCTTACGTCAGGGACCTCCGGGAGTGTATGGATGTAAGTAAGTTTTTTTTTGCTTGTTTACTTAGATTGTGTGCAATCTTGCATTTATTCTTACCTATTAGTAATTCTTAAAATAATCACACTCTTTAGTTGTGTCTGAGGCCTAAAGTGTCGTAGGCAGCCAGTTTCACGTTTCTGCGCCTCTGTGACGGTCTGGCTCGATTTCTGCTCATTGCGGGCAGATGCAGCGTTAATCCTATCACTCCGTGTGTCACGTGGCGGCCGGCCGCCGGGCCCTTTGTATAGAATTTCACAGCAGCTGCAGGAGATGCGCCTACTGATGATGATTGGCAACTAATACTCAGTAGTTCTATGAATATCTGTTGTACCTTGTGGAGTAGCTTAATTCCAAAATTCAAACCTCGGAATAAGTTTAGAGTCAAAAAGTATAGGAACTGTTCTCAAGTACTATAACAACTGAGGGGTGTTTTTGTGTTTGTTTGTTGCTGTTTTTTCAGTTTTTTGCACTTTTCTAAAAGATTCTATTCTTAAGACATATTTTCGGGTATACATGAACTCTGGGTCCAGTCCTATAGATGTCAGAAATACCGGTTTCTTGAAAGTTTGGTGTCGGTTTTTGGGTAATCCCTGTTCCCTCCCGCCAGACCTACCTGTGGGAAATGACGAGCGGAGTGGAGGAGATCCCGCCCGGCATCGTGAACAAGGAGCTCATCATCTTCGGGAACATGCAGGAGATCTACGAGTTCCATAACAAGTGAGTGCGCTGCCGGGGCAGTGCTGGCGGTCCCTGACGAGCCACCAAACCTGTACTTCCCATGGCAGCAAGTACAGGTTTCGGCGACGCGTGAAATTTGAATGAAACCTGCCAGGCTTTCTTCAGCAAGACTGACACTCTAAACACAATTTTAATACAGGCTCAACTTCACATTTGTGCTCACTTTCGGTAGAAATGAGGTTCAGGAAACTGTGAAAACTGTTTTCGTGAGACCCTAACGCCTCTCGAGCTGTGTCATTGGCTGCTGCCTAAGTTACTTCTTAGGGTTAAAAGAAAGAAGAGGTTTCCGATTACAGGCGATGTTCAGTCTTTTATTTTTTTTTTTTTTCTTTTCTTCTTAAATTTATTTTTTAACCCTCACCCGAGGACATTTTTCTATTGATTTTTAGAGAGACTGGAAGGGCAAGGGGAGGGGGGCGGGGGAGAGACAGAGAGAGAGAAACATTGATTAGTAGAGGTAGAGGTATGTGCCCTTGACCGGAATCAAACCTGAGACCCTTCAGTCCGCAGGCAGAGGCTCTAACCATTGAGCAAAACCGGCTAGGGCAATGTTTGGTCTTTTTAGATAAGAAGGAAGTGGGAATGGAGGACGGAACAGATGTGCAGTCTGTCCAGAAAGAGATGCACTTCCCGTTGGTCAGAGGAGGATACAGGTTCATTCCTAAGAAATTTTTTAAAAGCAGTAGAAGCTCACCCAGCCGGTGTGGTTCATGGTTGAGCATCGACCTATGAACCAGGAGGTCACGGTTCGATTCCCAGTTGGGGCACATGCCCAGGTTGTAGGCTCGCCAGTGTGGGGCATGCAGGAGGCAGCTGGTCAGTGATTCTCTCTCATTATTGATGTTTCTCTATCTCTCTCCCTCTCCCTTCCTCTCTGAAATCAATAAAAATATATATTTTTTTAAAAAGTAGCAGAAGCTCTTTTAGTAGAAGTCTGTGCGGCCAGTAGTCTATGGGGCCAGAACTCCTGGGGCCTTCCTCATTCCCCTGCCCCTACCCCAACAGAGGACACTAAAATCTAAAGGGGTTCTTTTCTTTTTTTAAAAAAATTTTAAGTGATTTTTAGAGAGAGGGGGAGAGAGAGAGAAACTATGATGTAAGAGGGAAACATCAATTGGCTGCCTCCTGAACGCCCCCCACTAGGGATGGAGCCCACAACCCAGGCATGTGCCCTGACCAGCAATCGAACCGGCAACCTCCTGGTGAAGGGGATGATGCTCAGCCATTGAGCCACATGGGCCGGGGTAAAGGGGTTCTTCTAATTGAATATTTCCATCCCTACAGTCTGCCTCTAACTGCTAAACAGCACTTTCCCGAAAGTGAGCCGCTAGGTGAAAGTTTCTATTAGAAAGTGTTTAAATGCTAAACCAGTGAGCTGAACGTCACCGTAACTGACCCTGGTTAAGAGCGGCACATTTCGCTAAATCTCAAAATCTAAGGGGCACAGATTTTTCACTGCATTTGATTAAAGTGATGAAATTCAGGCATTGCCTGAGGTCACGGTATGCTTGGTCTAATTTCTGGCATGTTTCACTACTGAAATGTTTTAAAACATCATAATAGTAGGATAATGTTTTCATTCTCTGCAGCATATTCCTGAAGGAGCTGGAGAAATACGAGCAGTTGCCGGAGGACGTGGGGCATTGCTTTGTTACTTGGGTAATGAAACCTCAGCTTCTTGTTCAGTTATTAGGTGGCTTTGAAGAAGGGAGTTAGGAGGAACACTGTCCATTTCTTTTCTGTCACCGTACTCTGCTGGTATCTGCAGACAGAGAAATGGGCTTTGTCCCAAAGAATTACATTCCCCCGCTAGTTATTGATGCAGAATGAGCTTATTAGCAGTAGCAGTGATTTAAAGGAGACCATTTAGTGTGCCAGACCTCTGCGTGGCCCTGGGGATTCCCAGCTAAACATGAGTGCCCAGCCCTGCCAGTGGGGGGTGGGGGGTCTCCCGTCCAGAGGGGGCAGACACGTGGCCTGTGATCGTGCCATCTAAGCGCACTGCCCGGGTTCCACACGCCATTGTCGGGGAAGAGAGCACGTGCCCAACCCCAGCGTGCTGGGTCGGGGGAGGCTTCTGGAGGTGTGTGTCTCACTTTGCTAGATTTATTTATAAAATAGGGTTTCTTTAATTTGGGCCTTACATAGCCTTTGTCCACACAGCTTCTTTTCTATATAAAGTTGATCATATTTTGACTTACTGCCATTCGAAAGTGATATTCCAATGCTTTTTTGTTTATAGGCAGACAAGTTTCAGATGTACGTCACTTACTGCAAAAATAAGCCTGACTCCACTCAGCTGATATTAGAGCACGCAGGATCCTACTTTGATGTAAGTCATAGGTTACTGAGGAAACTGAGGTTTCCTGTTATATTTGTACATATACAATGCATTATTATAACTTTCACCTAATGGGTGGGACAATAGTTTCATTTTTATCTGTCACATACATGTTGGTGTAGACTTATATTGTCTTCTGTTTTAAAAAGCTCCTTCTCAAGCTATATATCTGTAAGGAATTCAGGCTTTAATAAGCATGTGTGTGTATGTCATTACTTTCTTTATATAACCATAAATCTTTACATGTATAGAAGATGTAAACTATTCATCTTCTTTCTCCCTCTTAAAAAAATAAGTAACTTTGAATCTTTTTTTAATCATTTCTTTTTCCCATTTTAATTTCATGTTGTTATTTTCCAAAAGTGGCCTACCAGTGAACTTTTACAAATAGCACTGTAACCACTAGGCCCATTAGGAGTTTTATCAATTATATTCTCATTGGTGTAAACATAGATGTAGCTCATCCTTTTTTAAAAATATATTTCAAGGTGATTATTTAGTACAAAAAGGAAAGCAGTGTCATGGTGTATAACATGCAGAATGCTTTTTGGGTTTGTAGAGCGTAGTCAGATGTGTGCCATATAAATTCTGATTGAAAGACAGGGTACTTTTGAATGCACGTATGCTTGTGTGTGGCCAAGTGTGACCATCTGCCTTTCTCTGAAAGTCGGGACTGAATACGTTCAGCTTCTCTCTTTGAGATGAAGCCCTGCCTGCAGATGATCCTGTGTCCGTGCCATTCTCCTGACCAGCAGTTACACCTCCCTGTCTTTGTAAATTCACTGAGTAGCCAGATCATTATGATCTCTGAATGCATAATAATCTGGTCTGTCTGTGTGTGTGTGTCGTGTGTGTGTGTGTGTGTGTGTGTGTGTGTTTGTAGGCCCGGTGCATGAATTCGTGCATGGGTGGGGTCCGGCCAGCCTGGCCAGGGGGAGGGGACGTGGGCAGCTGGCCGACCTGCCTGCTGGTTGAACTCCTGGTCGAGGGGACAATTTGCATATTAGCCTTTTATTATATAGGATATACACTGAGTGGCCAGATTACTATGCGTTCAGAGATCATAATAATCTGGCCACTTATTATAAGCCTGCTCCCAGCCCAGCTGCCTTTTCTTTTCAGTCTTTCATAGACCCTAGGTCAGGGGTCCTCAAACTTTTTAAACAGGGGGCCAGTTCACTGTCCCTCAGACAGTTGGAGGGCCGGACTATAGTTTAAAAAAAAAAAACTATGAACAAATTCCTATGCACACTGCTAAGTCGGCTGCTAAGCAGGACAGGCAGCGGCGGCAAAAACACCCGGCGGGGCCGATAAATGTCCTCGGCGGGCCGCATGTGGCCCGCGGTCCGTAGTTTGAGGACCCCTGCCCTAGGTCATTGCCACTTAGAGAAACCCCACCCCTAGTGGCCACATGCGGAGTTAGAGTTATATAAGGCTCAAGCATTGAGAGCATGTGGCACGTTGAATGTTTGGTATCAAAGCCATTAGAAAAACAACACTTTGCCCTAAAAACCTTCAAGAAAACAGGAAATCATGTTTGTCTGATGTAGATCGCACAGGTTACTTGCCCGTAGTTTTCCTCGTACAGCTGCACATCTGTCAGGGCTCAGTTAGCTCCCAGTGGCAGCAGAGGTGCTGGGCAGAGAGTGGATATCCACAGAGGGCATCCCCCTCCGCAGAGAGGGATGCACACGGCAAGGACTTTATTGCATGGAAACGACTTAAATGCACAGGAAGAATCTCTGCCCCCTCCCATCCAAAATTTTATAAGTAAAGAAATTTTAGAAGAGGGAAACATTTTTATTTCAGCAGGATTAAATCTTCGTGAGGTATTTTGGAAGACTACTGTGATCTTGTAACCGTTTTGAATTGTATAATACTACGATAGGTAATAAGGATGCCAACAAAAATTGGAGATGCATTTCTGAAAATGTTAGTAGAACCAGGAGTGTTAAATACTGCTAAGTATTTCCAACGCATTGTGGTGCCTACTGCTCAGCTGTGCGAAGGGATCAGCCCGGATACATGACAGCATGGATTAACCTCCAAAGCGTGGGCTGAAAGAAGCTGGATACAGAAAGACACATTCTGCATGATTCCTTTACATGAGCCTCTAGAATATGCACAGTTAATCTATGATGATAGAAATCGGAACCAGGGTTGCCTCTGGTGGCGGTGGGGGCACGGGTGGGAGCAGAGTGGAAGGGGCGAGAGGACTTCGTGACGGGGAATGTTCCGTGTCTTGGTTTGGGAGTTCTTGTAAGTGGGTTAACCTTGGTCAGAACTCACTGACCTGCCCTTAAGATTCTGAATTTTACTGTATGTGGAAGAAACCCTTTAGAGGCGCTATTAAATGACAAACATGTGTATCATCGTTACATGCCGAATCCCACGATTTTAAACCATGGCAAATTGAAAAGAAACCTTGGAAACTACATTTATGATCTGGAAGCCAGAGGAGGAGTTGTCAGGTTTTAATTTAATCTGCTAGATGCCTGAGGAACAAGTCATTTGGTGATTCGTGCGGCCGGCACTTCACGGGGATCGGCCTCCGGTCTGCTTTTCCCGGCGAGCCGGGTCCCAATGACTAACAGATGGAGAGCACAGCCTTGTGGTGGCTTTTGAGCCCATTTTGAAGCGTGGCCTCCGGATGATAGCTGTTCTTGGTACATTCTGAGGAGAATGCTGAGAACTGAGGAACGGCAGCCACAGCAGATTGGCGTGGGGAGTCTGGGCTGAGGCAGCTGAGTCGAGAGAGCGAATAGGGGAGCAGAATTCCGTGACGGTGTGTAGCCTTGTCAGTGGGGAAGAAGGAAGCGTCTGTGGGGAGGGCTGTGGTCGGTGACTCGGGCACACGTGGCTGGTGACTCGGGCACACGTGGCCAAAGCTTCAGGAGCTGGTGGGAGGGAGGGAGGGCGGTCGGTCCCTGACTCAGGTGTGACGGCTTCCGGGCACCCGTGCCGGCCCCCGGGGACAGCGCTGGGGGTGGTTGACTTAGCCTGTTTGATCTGAGAGCCAGCGATGCCGAGTCAGCGCCGCCATCGTCGGGGTTCAAAGTGATGACACATTTACTACTTTTAGGTTGGCCATATTAAAAGAATAATCAGCGATTTCTGCTTTACATTTACAGAAAACTAATGTGTGTATATTCATTGTGGGGATACAGATATGTAAACTGTGAGTTGGTGCTATCTACCTTGCTCAGTGGTGTTTATATTTACTTATTTCTATAACTTTTCTTTAATTCAGGAGATCCAGCAGCGGCACGGGTTAGCCAATTCCATCTCCTCCTACCTTATTAAACCAGTGCAGCGCATAACCAAGTACCAGCTCCTTTTGAAAGTACGTATGAAGCATCCGCAGCCTGCAGAGTTTATGATTGGTACATTGCTATTGTGACTTTTTTCTTTATCTGTAAAGTGCCCTGAGTTTTAAAAATAGCACCTAGCATGTTTTGCTTTGTTTTAAATCATGCCATTTATGAGAAAGCAAAGAGAAGTTGTCAGTCTGGATATTTGTACCATGGCTCCTCGGATGGCCTGCTGACTACGGACCAGGCCCTGTGCTGTACGCTTTGCATATGTGAAGCTCACCTCACACAGTGCTGTCTGCAGGGAGGGGCCTGGCCTTAGGGTGGGGCGCGCCCCTAGTCGTCACTGGTCCCCACCACCTGGGCGTGGCTCTGCACTCAGGCCAGGCTGGTACCCAGGTTTCCCCTGAACCCAGAACTACCCTCTGGTCTAGTCATTTGTCACACACAAATGTGTCCATTTTGTTCGTACAAATCGCAAGTATTTGAGTCACACTGACCTCTGCTTTTTCTTGGTTACGAATGATTGTAACTAAAGTCACACTTGTAAAAATCTAATAACTATTAGTTATGGCAATTGGGTGGTAAAGAAAACTTAGAATTTGTGGTAAGAATGTCTAAGAGTGCATTCTATATGTAATTGATACATATTTTCTTGACTACAAGGAAAGTAATTTACAGCCTCCATCTAATGGTGTTTACCCTCCCATTTCCTTGGCTGGTGAATGTTAGTAATTAAACATTAGAATGTACCAGTCATTCATCCCAGTAACAGTATTTTGTGAACCTGTGTCCCTGGTTCAGTCCTAGCACAATAATAGGAGGCAATCATGACATTCAGAAGAGGGAGTTATGAATGCCTGAAACTCTTCTTTACTCTCTTTGTTGGTAAGAAAAATGGAGAAATAGTTAGCAAGTGGCTGCCTTC